>NC_133664.1:173370556-174027329 GCF_037893015.1 Macrotis lagotis
AGTATTATGGAAAGACAGGCTGGATCTCAATTGGGGAAAAAAAAACTAGATTTTGAGCAAGTACTAAGTCATGTCTGGGTTTTAGGAATATACTTGGATATAAGATAGGGCAAGCTTCCAGGGATCCCAATTAAGGGACCATTATTTAAGAGAAATTAGGACCATTATCACCATTTTCTGGCTACTATGTGGTAAATATAATCAAATTAAAAAAAAAGTTAAATGTATTCTTATTTCCACTGGGATATAAGGAGAAATTCACACTATTACTTTATTAGTTTCAAAGAATCCAATGAGTGCTCAAGATCACAAGTCTCAAAGCATTTTTTTTTAGGTAGAGAAGGAGAAAAGCAACTAGTAATGTATTGTTAGAAATATCCTCTTGTGGGGGGGGTGCTTGTCATATAAGGGCATAACATCTTTCAAGGAATCAAATTGTTATTACTTCTCTCTCAAAAAAAATTACTTGGTAATAAATAATAACCTGCAGAGAAGCTGTTCCCAGTAAAGAGTAAGTTCCTTGAAGGCAAAATCAAATGATTTTGTTTTCTTCTTGTCCACAGCACCTAGAACAGAGTCTTAACCCATATCCATTTGCCAAGTCTTGTCTATTCTACCATCTCTCAAACCCATCCCCTTCTCTCTACTCTAATTCAGCCTGGCAGCCTCCTCAAGTTTCTCCTTTTTTTCCACTCCACTTCTCAACTTTCACAGTAACCCCTACCTCCATGTAATTTCATTTTATTCCTAAAAAATACAGAGATTATCCGGGATGTCTGGTTGGGTCAAGATGACATCACTTCTGATCACCTGAGCAGAAATCAGCCTGGAAGAGCTCCACAAAGTCTAATGTTTGGCTGACCACAGTGGACACCTTAGAAAATTGTGTGTTAACTGTTGTGTCCATTTTGAACTTAAACTATCAGGGGACTGGTTTGGGTTGGACTCAGACTAGGATACCATATCCTTCCTTTGCTCAGTTAAGGAAAAAAATGCTTTCTTTTCAAGAAACTTCAGTGACTCCCCTAAACTAAATTTAAATTTCTCTGGATCTAACTTACCTTTTCAGGTTATTTATATATTTTTACTTCCTTTTATAAATTTTATAATTATTTTGTTCCTCACCCAGGACTTTCCATCTTCCCTTTAGCACGTTTTATATAGGTTGTCCTCCATCTCTGGAATATATTAATTTCTCACCTCTGCTTGAGATTCTGCCTCAGAATCATCTCTTTCAAATCTCAGCTCAGGTGCCACTACCAATAATCAAAGATTTAAAGTTAAAAGGGAACATAGAGACTATTTAGTCTAACCCTCTCATTTTAGGAAAAGGAAACTGAGATCTAGTGAGATTAAGAAACTTGCCCAAGATCACATGAGTAACTATAAATAACAATCAGGATTCCAAGTAGGGATCCCTGACTCCAAATTATCCTATGCTGTTTTTCCATCTTATCTTATTCTGTCTCCTACACAAGGCCTTTCTGTAGTTTCACTAAAGTTCTAAGGCAGGTAATTTAGTTTTGCTGCTACTATCTTTACTCCCCCTTGTCCTCACAAATTAATTTATATTTAACCCACATATATTTTAATTGGTATTGTATTTTTTCAGATACATGTTATGAAAGTTTTTCAACATTCATTCATATGCACATTTTTAAATTATATGATTTCCTTCCACCATCCCTTCCGACCCCCTCCCCTCAGCATCAGTCTGATGAATATTGTACATCCACATTTGTGTTTACAGATTAGTCATTTTCAGCATGACAAAAAAAGTGAATGTGGTATTTGTCAGATTCTGAAGTTTTTTTCTTCTTCCTCTGGATCAGGATAGCATTGTCCATAGCCAGTGTAATAGGGTTGTCCTAGCTCCCTGAACTGCTGAAAGGAGCTGCATGCATCACGGTGGATCAACTCACAATGCTATTTTAGTGTGTACAATGTTCTCTTGGTTCTGGCATATATTTTTAATATATGCAAAATATATCACATGAGGTGTTCCAAAAACTTATTTTAAGCTATTCAATTTGATGCACTAAGATCTTAGGGAAGACCTTGTGTGTATATGTGTATACCTAAATGCATACATATATACATGTAATCTAAATACCCCCAGAGAGACAGAGGTATGGACAAAAGAGTGACTAGATATGCCAGTCTCTAAATGACATGAGATATTTCATTTTTCTATAAGGGTTGAAGAGGAGCATGGCTTTTTATGTCTAGCAAAAGTATACTTGTAGGTGCACAATCCACACACAAACACAAATATATTTTCTCCATATGTATGTGCATATATGTATGTGTAAATATATGTGTATATACACACACACATATAAAGGTGTATGCTGTCTCCCTGGGTAGAATTTAAGCTCTTGTTTCAGTCTTCGTCTTCTCAGCCTGTTCTCTGGCGCATTAATAAATCCCGAAACTGTTCATTTTCGCATTTAATTGCACTCACTTGGTTGGTGATAATTTTTCTCTAAACTTGTGGCCTGAAAAGGGAATTCTTTTATCTGATTTTACCCCGCGGCCTCACCAGAGTCCCCCGAGGCCCCACTGAATAGCATCATTGTGCCCATTTCTGAGGGCTCCGTGCTGTTCAGACTCATGCCAGCGGCCCGCTCTTGCCCATCCCCAACTGGAGGGGCGCAGGCGGAGGCTCCGTTTCAGGCTCGGGCCCCCTTCCCTCCGCACCCCGTCTCGGGCCCTTCCGGGACAGCCCAACCCCCGCCCGCCCCCTTTCTGGGGGGGGGGGGTCCGGGGGCAGCTTTCCTCGCTCGGTCCGGACCTTGAACGTGGGGGCGGGGCCGGGGGGAGCCGGCACCTGCCCCGCGGGCCCGAGCGCACAGGTCGCCGGGAGAAAGCCCTCCCCGTACCCGGAAGGACCCCGAGCCCCGGCGGGTGGCATGCCAAAGCCAAGGTCACGGCGCGGGAGGCTTGGAGCCCCACCCCTCGAGTCCCGCGCTCCCCCCGGGCCCGGACGGCGCCGCCCCCGCTCGGCTTACCAGCGCGGTCACGGCCGGGGGTGCAGATCCGCCGGGGCGCGGCTTCCTCCGCTACATCCCGGGAGGCCGGGCCGGGGGCCGCCTAGAATCCTGGGCCGCATGGGCCCGCGGGCGGCCGGGGAGCGGAGCGGCCGCCGCGGAGGAGCCGGCCGAGCCGCGTTTGTTGTGAAGCCCCGGCCCCGCCCCGGGCCGCTCAGCTGACCGGCCGGAGCCCGCCGCGCCCCGCCCCGCCCCGCCCGGGGACTTTCCCGGGCTCTGCCCGCCCCGCGCCTCCGCCCGTCTTCCACCCTCCGCTCGGGCTCCTGCCCTTCGCCTCCCATCGCCTCCCCGCCGGCGGCGCCGGGCCTGGCGCGAGCCCCGCCCCGGCCACGCCCCCGCGGGCCACGCCCCGCCGCGCGGGCGGCCACGCCCCTGCTGCGTCACCTCCTTCGCCCGCTCCACCTGCAGAGTCCTGGCTGCACCTTTGGCCCTGCGCGGCGCATACGCAGGGGGAGCCCGGGAACCCGCCTCCACCTTTCCTCCAGGAGCATCCCCCTCACACCTGCTGCTGCGCGCACACGCGCCTTCCCTTAATTAGTCTCTGCCCAGACAAGAAACCTAAAACGGCCCTCTTCTTTCTCCTTTCCACTGAGCGTGGCTTTTAATATTTTGCTATTTTTGACCTTTAATTTAGGGGGAAAAGGTATCTTATTATGCAATTTTGCTCTCACATTTCTTCCTTAAGGATATGATTTCTCTCTCATCACTCAATTTGTATCATGGAAACAATGTAACGACTTCCGTGGGGGGGTAGGGGGAGGGAAGCAAGGTTAGGGGAAAAATTGTAAAACTCAAAATCTTTCTAAAAATATTTTGGTATTTTTGTTTTTTAAATATTTTCATCTATCAAGGATTTATTATTTTTTCTCCTTCCCTACTCCTCACCATTTCTCCCCAAGACACTCAGCCAAGCAAAACCAGACTTTAGTAAGAAGTCAAACATTCCCATAGTAACCATTTCCAAGATGGAGAAGTTTAAATAATAAACAAACATACAAACAAATAAGTAAAGTAATGGCTGGAGAGCCACTCGTGGGCCTAGGCCAGGGTACGCACCCTCTCCACACTCCAGAGGCTAGACTCAGCTAGGTGGTGCAGTGGATAGAGTCAGGAGGACCAGCCCTGGAATCCAACCTCAGACCACTGACACTAGCTGTGTGACCTTGGGCAAGTCACTTAGCCCTGAATGCCACACATCCAGGGCCATCTCCAGATTCATATCTGATCACCAGACCCAGATGACTGGAGGAGAAAGTGAGGTTGGTACTTAGCACAACCCCCCCCCCCTTACTGAAATGTAATTCACATGCTTGTCAGGGCATCACCTCCCTGATATCATGGGCTTCTTCGATTAAAAACATCATCTCCAACACTTAGCTTTGCACCTGCCTGTCATTTCTCCCTCCTGATGAACCAATGAAATTACAGGCACCAGCTCTGTGCCTAATGTTTGATTAAGAGAAAGCAAGAATTCTAATTACCTCCCTGACTTCCTCTCCAGTCTACCAGTGGGTAGATTTAGTTACCTAGCTTACAGTGAATTAAATTTAATTTGGAAAATCCTAAAGCCACTGCCATGCTCCTGATGTTTATATTGGTAAGGGGGAAAGAAAAAAAGAAAATCCTTAAACAACAGGAAAGATAAGATAACAAGGCAAAAATCATTTAATAAGCTCTTATGTGCCAGGAACCAACCTAAGCTCTGGTATATAAATTGGATGCAAAAAGAAAGACAGTTATTCCAGAGAGGGGGAAAAGAACAAGGGAGTCAAAAAGGGGGTGAAGGTAGAGCAAAGCAGAATGCTTCAATCTGCCTTTGGGCTCCATCATTTCTTTCTTTGGAAGTGGATAGAATTTTTCATTCTAAGAATTCATTGAATTGCTGAGAATAGCTAAGTCATTCACATTTGATCATCATACAATTTTGCTGTCACTGCATACAATATTCTGCTGATTTCACTCTGCATCAGTTCATGTAAATCTCTCCAGAGCTTGGACCTAGTGCTAAAGTATTAAGAGTCAGATATACCAGCCTGAAGGGGAATGAAGCAAGGCCAGAGGGCCAAGGACCCAACTAAACCTTTCTCCAAAATGAAGACCTCTAAAAGAACTTTAAAGGAATTCAGTAACCCTAGAAAGGGACAAGGACAGAAAAGGGATATTCCAGAAGTCAGAAAGCTCCAGGCTCTAAGAAAGGACCAGGGTGAAAAGTACAGCTGACTATTGCCTAAGTCTACAGAGTCTGGGGTCAGCTGGGAGCAGGAACCATAAATTTCATTTTTTTACTCCAATGCCAAGCCTCTGTAACTTCTGAGTCGGTAAGCAAAAATTCCAATGGAGGAAAAACAACAAAGCTATCCCCTTTGCATTTTGACTTCAATTATCTGGATATTTCAGACAAAAGTAACTTCTAAGTATGATCCTAGGGCTATGAAGAATCCATGTTGAGTACTTTGCTAGTCTCAATTTTTTTACAGATACTATCGGGTGAATTTTTTTTACAGATGCTCTCAGGTAAATTTTTTTGCAGATGCTATCAGATGAATTGAACGTGAATAGAAACTTTTTTAAGTTAGGGGTGGAGAACCTTTTTTTTTTTTGCCAAGGGCCATTTGGATATTTATAGCATCATCTGCCTAGTATATTTTGGTCAAATTAATTCACCCTTAAAAAACTCCTAAATTTACTGCATTTCAAGTCCCACCTGCAGTTGCCACCAGTCAGACCACTTCTCTCCTGTTTTAGGGGAAGGGAATTAAAGGGAGAAAAATTCTCAGAAAGCCTAAAGTGTGTGTGTGTGTGTGTGTGTGTGTGTCTTTTACTAAGCTATTAATTTTCTTCTTGTAATTTTCTTTCATTACTTTCATTTCTTTCTACAATTTTTCCTCTATATCTCTTATTTGATTTTTAAAATGCTTTTTGAAATTTTGTAGCTGCTTTAACATTGTTGTCTTCTTCGAGGTTTGTGTCTTGACCTTTTCTGTCATCAGAGCAACTTCTTATAATCAGGGATATTTGTTGTTGTTGTTGTTTGCTATTGATTGATTCAACTTCTTGATTTTTAAGTTTGTGTTAAAGTTGGGCTCTCTTCGGGGGTGGGGGGCACTGTTTCTAACATCAGTCTTTCTAATTGCTCGTTTCAGAGTTCATTCTGGGGGTCTTCCAAGATGGTATGATCTCGGGACAAGTTGTAATATCTTTGTTCTTAGAGTTTACCACTTAAAGCCTTCCCTAATTCGTGGCTGTGATGATTTTGGAACTTCAATTGAATGTATTGTATAAAGTTAAATATTGAGAGGCAGCTTTGAGTAGAGCTAGAATACTGGATTGGGTATTATGAGTTTAGGATTTTAGTCTTTATCACTAGTTATGTGATCTTAAATGACTGAACATCTGGAAAGATAGTGTGTGAGGTAGTGGACAGAGTGGTGACAGTGAAAAAATGTACAGAAGCAGAAGGAGAAAGAGGAACAAATATATATTAAGCACCTAATATATTCCAAATACTGTGCTATGCACTTTAAAAATATTATTTCATTTAAAGGGGACAAATACAGCACTTTTCTTACATGTTAAATTTAACATGGAGATATATATTTAAAAACAATGTAACATAAATTGAATTTCAAATAGAAACCTTTGCATATTGAAATGTTTGTTGATGATTAAGTTCACTGTGAAAAGAAAAAATTAAAACCTTATTACAAAATAACAACAAACCACAAATTCAGTTATTCTTCAGTTCAGATTATAGTGATATAAAATGATTCCTTTTCATTGTTACATTGAGATATGACTGGGTGGATTAGTAGATTTCTAAGAAGCCTTCTAATTATAAACTTAAGCTTCTAATCAGATATCTGAACCAGTTTTCTTATGTGTAAAAAAAAAGAGAGAGGAAAGGAAAGAAAAAGAAAAGAAAAAAGAGAAAAAGGTATATCATTTGGCAACTAAGATATGACTTTGGTGAGACAAGATTCAGTTGAACCATGAAGTCAGGATATTTAGGATATTTAGAGGCATGTATTTATGGGAAACTCTAACAATTGGGAGAATCAGGAAAGGTCTCTAAGAATTGTTCCTTGAGTTGAGAGTTGTAGAGAGTCAAAGGTTCTAAAAGGAATGAGGAAAAGGAATGCAGGTGACACAAGTAGCCTACACAGGAAACAGCAAATAGGCTGGTTACCTAGAGCACCCAAGATATGAGGAGGAATCATGTGGAAGGAGCCTGGAAAGATAGATTGGAGTCATCATGTGAAGGTCTTTCAATGCCAAACAGATCAGCTCATATTTTATCCTAAAGGTAATGGTGAAATACCAGGATATTTTAGCAGGAGAGTGACATGGTAATTATGGACAAATTATATTAATTGGTGCTTAATGCTTATTGATTGATTAGTTGATTTATTTTAGCAATCATATGAAAGATGAATGAAAGAGGGAGAAAGAATCAATACTATGAGATCAGTCAGGAGATTTTTATAATATTCAAAGTGAGAGAAGACTAGAGTAGTTGTGTTTTGAGTAGAGAGAGAAGATAGAGATAAGAAAGAATCAACAATATAGGAACCACTTGGGTACAAGAGCAAAGGAAAAGTAAGATCTGAAGGTGATTCTTAGGTTTTGAAACTGAGTGAATGGATAGTCTGTACTTTTCAACATTCATTCTTTTGCAAACTTCTTAGGTCCATATTTTTCTACTGACTTCCCTTGTCTCCCTCCTCCCCTAGCAGAGGACAATCCAATATAAATTGTACATGTACAATCTTGTTTAACATACTTCCATATAAATAAAAAAAACCATGAGAAAGAAAGAAAAAATATAAAGAAATTTAAAAAATAGAGTATGTTTTGTTCTGCATTCAGACTCCACAGTTTTTTCCTCTGGACATGAATGGCATTTTCCATAACCAAGTCCTTTGAATGGGTAGTATTCTGAACAGAAAAAAGGAAGTTAAGAGAAGGGGTAGGTTTTTGGAAAACAGTAGTGAATTTTGGGAGGGGACACATTGAGTTTGAGATGCTTTTGGGGCATTCAGGTAGAGATGTCTAGGAGGCAGTTGGAGACATGAGAGTGAAACTCAGGAGAGAGAAAGAAGCTGGATATGTAGATATTGGAGCTATCTGCATAGAAATTATAGTTAAATCTGTGGAAATTTGGGGCAGCTAGGTGGTGCAGTGGCTAGAGCACTGATCCTGGAGTCAGGAGGACCTGAATTCAAATCTGACCTCTGACACACTTAATAATTGCCTAGCTGTGTGACCTTGGGCAAGTCACTTAACCCTATTGTCTTGCAAAAACAAAAAAAACCAAATCTGTGGGAACTGTTAAGGAAAGGGTCATGGTGATGAACCTTAAAGGAAACCCAAAGGGATTGTTCCAACAGGTAAACAGAATTATGCTATATCAACAAAACAAAAATCAAGAAAGAAGAAAGTATTTTAGGTTTTTTGCAAGGCAAATGGGGTTAAGTGGCTTGCCCAAGGCCACACAGGTAATTAATTATTAAGTATAATTAATTATTAAGTGTCTGAGACGGGATTTGGGGTTAAGTGGCTTCCCCAAGGCCACACAGGTAGGTAATTATTAAGTGTCTGAGACGGGATTTGAACCCAGGTACTCCTGACTCCAGGGCTAGTGCTTTATCCACTAAGCCACCTAGCTGCCCCCTGAAGAAAGTATTTTAAAAGAAGGGTTGATTTATTGTCAAATGCTACCAAAAGATCAAGAAAAATGAAGACTATAAAAGTTTTTTATGATAGGATTAATATTTATTAACATATCCCTACAACATTTAGGTCCACATTTTCTCCTTTTCTCCTAGTACAGGTATTCATTTTTACTAAAAGGAGCCAGAGTAGTTCTGGGGTCTCAGTTCTCTGGTCATATAATGGCAAAAAAAAGTCCCATCCACATGCAATTAGGGTTCCACTGACATGGTAGATTTCTGAACACCAAGAGATTTACTATCATATTATCCTGCTGATAGGACTAGAAGGACTCTGTTGATTACTCCTGTTTTATTAGAGCAAAGTAACATCTTTTTGCTAATCGTTCAATGACTTATGAGTAATTCACTGTCCTGACATGACTGGGGAAAACTTTTTCATTTGAGTTTTGGGGATGGAAGCCAGATTGCAAAGACTCAAGAAGTGGGGAGGAGGTGAGAAAGAAGGGGAAAAGAGGAATAGAGAATTTAGAATCCCAGGACAAAAAAAATCCAAGTCATTTTAAATACCTATTATTGTGCTAAAATTCCAGCGAAACAAAGAAAGGCAAAAAATAGTCACTGCACTCAACAAACAGAAAACTATGTTTAGTCAAGATGTATACAGAGAGAAAGCTGGAGAGACTTTCAGAGATGTCACTTAACATGGAAGGGGATCCAGCATTCCCTTGGCTTGGAAGACTAGTAGGTTTTAGGGTGTTCTTTTCCTAATGTTCCCCTAAGTAAACTTTGTCACACACAGTTTTAAAATAGGAAATTCCGTCTAGATTTGCTGTCTCACAGCCCACTAAAATTTTATCTTGTTTCACTTTCTTTTCTACCCATTACAAAACAATATAGTCCTATATTGTTAGATCTATGGATTTTGTTGATTCCATTCATCAAGATTTTATTGATTCATTATGACTTTATCCATAAATATATTCATTATGTATTTAAAATCAGAGAGTTGAACTTGATAATGATGTGACTAGTCCAGGAAGAATGGCTTGCAGAGAAGCCTGGGAAGATGTGTGCATTTGAGTGAATTGACACAGAATCCAATAAGCAAAGCAGAACAGTTTAAGTGATAAATACAAAAAAGAACATGAAGGAAAATGACTTCAGAAGTGTGCTCTGATAAACTTGATTTCAGAAAATCAACGATGAAACGTTCATCCCACTTTTTGACAGGGAATTGATAGACTAGAAGGGTAGCATAAGACATGCATTCTCAATTTCATTATTGTATTCATTTTTTTCTTGGGACAGCAAGGTGGCAATTGACCTGAAGCCAAGAACACCCAAGTTCAAATCTAAGGACAGATATTCTATTAGCTGTGTGACTCTGTGCAAGTCACTTAACCTCTGTGGAACCTATTTTGCAATACTGTTGTTGAGAATTGAATCTTTATAGCACTATATAAATGTTATGTATTATTATTATCTTTGATATATTATTATTGTTATTATTATTATTATATTTGCTGGTGAAAAAAATTAATGGGTAATGATAGAAATGCAAAAAGGCATCCAAAAGCAGTTTTAAAATGCATAGAAAAATGTATAAAAGAAAGAGGAGGAAGACAGATAATATTTTCTGAGCACTGTGCTAAACACTTTAAAAAAGATATCTTATTTGAAGGGAATAAATAGAATAATTTTCTTATATAGTGTTAAATTTAAAATAGACATCAATCTATCATTTATTAAATGCCTGCTTTATACCAAGCTCTATGTTAACTATATAGGATAAAAAAATTTCTGCCCTTAATGAGTTTGCAACCTATTTCTTTAAAAAAAACAACAAAAGTTCATCTTCTTCTGCAATCCTTTCTTGTTCTTGGCATATTGAAATGTTTGTTGATTATCTAGTCCATGGTGATAAGGAAAAAAATTAAACTCAGCAGAGTTATCCTTCAGTTCAGATCATAGTGATGTGTAATGCTTCCCTTTTGTTGTCTCACAGAAAGCTCATAGATGTCCTTGTCCTCCTGACACCAGGGTTTGAGAGGCTGTATTGTATTTTGTTGATGAATAGGCTGAATAAGACATGAAAATTGAAGTACTAAATAAATATTTCTGATATGTTGGTATCAAGTAAATTACAGTTTTTTCATCATTCACTGTGACTGATTTTCATTATGAAGTTCATATACCCACTCTAAAGTTTCTTCCAAAAATCTTGTTAATGATGGCAGAAATAGTGATTGAATGTGAAGTGAGAGATAAAGAAAGCTTTGCCTAATGCAGTGTCTATGGCAAATGGTAAAGAAGGGAATGGTTGAAGGAGAAATTTCAATTATAGAATGGATAAATTAATGGGATTTAGCAAGTTATCAGAAGAGAATTAAAGGGTTGAGAGGATTTTTCACTTTTTCCAGACTTATCCCACTCCTTAGTTATGAGAGTTGGTAATGAAATGAGATTTCAAAAAGAACTTGACAGACAAGTAGGGCATGAAGAAGGCAAATAAGTGGTGTGGGAGTGCCAGAAGCAAAGTTAGGAAGATTCATCTTCTCAGGTTTAAATCTGGACCTAGACACTTACAAGCTTGTGACCCTGAGTAAGTCACTTATTTGCCTCAGTTTCTTCTTCTGTAAGATGAACTGGAGAAGAAATGGCAAACCACTGTAGTATCTTTGCCAAGAAAACTTGAAATGAAATAAAGAGTCAGACATGACTGAAACAACTGAATAGCAGAACATGAAAATTAACTGAGGTTCTTCATTTTGACTCATTTTATCTCACACAAAGAAAAAAAGCTCAAGACATAAAATATGCTAAGTACAAAAGCTTGGGAGTGTAGAGGAAATGAGTGAACAATGTGACTGGGTCTTTAGATGGGTGGGAGAAGGGTGAAAGTGATAATTCCTTCAGACTTTGCACTCCTCTTTACTCTAATTCTTCATCACTGCTCCCATTGTCTGTGTTGCCTTCCAATTTAAAACACACACACACACACACACACACACACACACACACACACACACACACACGAAAACACTTCTGGGTCCAGGGGACTGGGGTACTCTGCTACTCCCTTTTCCACTAAAGGATCCCTCTACTCTCAATCCACAAATGTATTTTTGGTAAGAATGCTGCATTTATGGAAAAGGGTTAGGCTCTCTTTTCTCACAATTTTTGACTCATTAAATTCTCATCCTGGTGGCCTAGGGACTATTTGTGGAAAACTTAGGTTTAGGTTTATGTCTTAGATTTCCCCGAATGATATGAGTTAAAAATACTTGCAATGAATCAGTTATACAATGGGACATGCAAAAAGTTGCAGTAAATTAAATTATAACTACTGTAACAATCTCCTAGAGGATGAGATTTAAATCTTATTAAGAAAGAAAAGAAACTTTTCAGGATAGTTAATTAGACATTTTACACTTTATCTTGTCTCTTCTATGTCCAAAAATTGTCTGTTATATGTCTGCTGATAAAATATCCAGGCATAGCTTCATCCTCTTATTTGGTGGCCACTCCAATGAATATGCTAGAGTAGTGTAGTAGGGATTCTTCCTCTTGCTGCCATCTGGTTCCAACCCAATGGAACCCAGGTCTCTCATATTTGTAGGGTCACCTCCAATTCTGGTGTTCAAGTAAGATTAGGAAAGAATAAAAACAAAAACAGGCCCAGACTCAAGGTCAATTAATGGAGTTTTCCTGTAGCTATGGACATGGCAGTAAGTCCAAAGGATGTATCATCATCATCATGTCCTTGGAGTCCCCAAAAGGAGTTCTGAGTTCTTAGCCCCTGGGTTGGTCTATTCAGGTCAATTCATCCTCCAGGTCAAGCCTCAAACAAGGGTAACTTACTGAATCAGGAAAAAGTCTTGGGTTTAAAAGGGTGGGAACAAATTTCCAATCAGGTACATTGGGTTAGTTTTTTTTCAGCATCACACTAGATATTAACTGAAGAGACTTGACCAAACCAAATAAGTACAACAGGGAATATGGCAAATTTCCAAAAATGGCAGGGTGAGACTTGATCTTTTTTCCTTTTCAATGACCAATGAATTAGGCTCAGAACTGATTAAAAGGTCAATTTGACCTACATGTAATTTTCCAAATAATTCAGATCTACCTCTATTTTCCCAAGATACCCCTGACTTTTAACAAGCTCCAGCCTATAAGTCTTTAAGATTTAATAATTTTAACTAGCTATATTCTCTTTTCCATATTTGGTGAAAATGCAGCCAATACAGATGCATTTGATGGAATATTAAGCTACATGAATTGAAATTACATTTTATCTCCCTTTCTCTTTTCATGTTTATATATATATTTCTATATTCCATATAGAAATATATAATTAAATAGCCAGCCTACAGGAAAGAAAATAATTGTTCATGTCTCAGCTCAGTATTGTTCTTCTGTAAATGTGAAATCTATACATGGCAGAAATAATTATTATTAATTGTTCTCTATTCTTTATATATAGAAATTAATCAACTTGCCACCTATATCTTGTTCCTGGCAAGTCAGGAGAGAGTTTGGATTAGCATGAATTCTTATAGTCATATTTCAAATTAAGATAGAAGTTATAGGAATAAAATTTTTAGTGAAAGTCTTAATTATTCATACCTCATTATGTGAAAAAATAATATATAACTAACCCATATTTTTTCTTCAAGTCCTGAAAAAAATGAATTATCTTCTTTCTATGCCTGAGTGGAAAAACCAACTTAGTATCTAATTTAAATATAGAGTCTTAGTTTCTTCACTTTATATAAATAATTGATCTGTTTGTACTGTTGAAAAGTTCATGGGGATTATATTCCATCTCACTTAAATTCTTTCCAAAATGAGGTGAGTTTCATTCTTTCAATAAGGATGATGTGTTGTAATGGAAAGAAGACTGAAATGGAAGTCAGAAGACTTGAATTCTAGTCTTAGGTTTGACATTAACTGCTTTTAACATGTCACATCTCTTCTCTCAGTTTTTTCCTTTCAATTTTCTCATGTGTGAAATGAGAGAATATGACAAGATAATTTCTAATGTTCTTTCCACCTCTTATTATTCTGTAATTTTCTAACTTGGTCTTGATTCTCACAGTCTATTTTTGGCAATTCCTAGATTAACTTCATTTGTGATTAGGTTTCTTAGATAATTTGATGGATCTGTGGTATAATTGGTGTGAATGATCATTTTATCTGAATAAATTAAAACCTTGCTATGCTTTCTCATCTTGTATACTTTTTGTTCATATCTTTTTCTTTTTCTTTTTTTTGGCAAGGCAATCTGAATGAAGTGACTTACTCAGTGACTTACATAGTAACTGTCAAGTGTCTGAGACAGGTCCTTTGGATACAGCTAGTGCTCTACCCACTGTGCTACCCACCTGCCCCCATAATCTTAATCCCCTTGTATTTTTTTCTATGAGCCTTTTTCTATAAGCAAAAAGTGTTGTGTACCCCTCTCCTATTCTTAGGTTAACAAATAATATTTTTTAATTATTAACAACTTAAGATGTCACTAAAGAATTTTTTTATCATGAATACTTTGGACCCTTGCTGCAAATCCCTTAGGGGTTTGTGAACCATAAATGGAAACTATTTCCTTACTAGAACTAAGCTCTGTCCTAAAGGCTTTCCTTCTCTTGTTCTTGTCATTATTGTTTTTTAATATCTCATGGAGAGCAAGGTAACACAATAGTTATCCATATCCATGTTGTGTTCTTATAAATACCATATGCTATTATAATACATACATATATAATAATCTCCTTTTCCAGACATAAATGTCTTTGTTGAGCTTTTATGCTAATTCTTGAACCCATGTTTTAGCTAATGTCTACCTAGTATCTTTCAATTACTTTTTGGGTTACCTGTAATTTTAATTTTGCTTCGATGATTTCCAGACAAGAAACAATAAGATATCAAATAGATTTCTGACCAAGGGGTCTGGAAAACCGGGTCATTCTATCGTTCATGCCTATTGTCTGTGTGACTCTGGGCAAATTATTTGATCTCTCAGTGCTCCAGGCAAACTTTTTAGACTAGAAATTGCAGAGAAGTTACTGGTATTTGCTGAGAGAGAATTTCCTCACCCAGGAACTTTATGAACTCATGAAATCCCAGATCTGAAAACACACACACACACACACACACACACACACACACACACACACAGAGCAGACATATCATCTAGAGACTCCAGTGAGACAACATAAAAGAATTCTGGTGGTGTATTTAACATTCTGCTATCAAATTTGTGTAGTAGCGATTTATCTCTAGCTCTCATTGCTCAAAGTCCAGGCATGTACATTTAACTCCTCTCCCAGGATTTTCTGATACCTTTGGGACTTTCAGGGGATTTCTTGTCTCTAAGGTTGGCTCTAGTCTCTGCTGATTATATTTCCTCAATTTTAGGGGTCTGAATATCCCAGTTCTATTTAACCAATTAGCTTTTACAGTCAGATCAACTTTTACAAAGGAACATTTACTTCAAAGGTATAACAAAAGCAAATATACACATTACCCCTTCCACCCACTCCCAAGCACCTTAGAAGCATAATATCCTTTTTCGCCACAGCAGTCTCTGTGAAGGGGACTGGAATTAGGTTCACAGCTTAACTGATTCCTATATAGCATCAATCTTATCAATTTCTAAGTCCAAAGTGCCCCCTAAGACTTGGGTCATGGGACTCTGACTTTTCAGTGCTCCCATACAGTTTTCATGGTGCAGGCTATCAGGTTTAGGATTTCACCCCCTGCACCTAGAACTGAAGAAGACATGATGTAACCAAACAAGACTCCAAAAAATATGACCAAAACCCTCAGGCAATAACAGGTACATGCTAGTTGTCTATTTTTACCACTTATGACCAACTCCCCAACTGCCTTTAGGATTCACTGTTTAAGTATAATGTAACCAATTACCCATTATTTCTGATCTCATTTGTTTCTCTTTCTAATTCTACTGGAAAAATTAGAGAAATGGTTTAGAATACATGGTTCATGAAGATATTCACTGGTAGTTAAGCTAATCTTACCTTGGGGGAAATGGTGGGGAAAACCAACCATGTTCCAGTTCTTGTTGAGACAACTGGCTATTCATGAAAACTGATGGAATGAGCAAGTCCATTAAGGTTGATCATCACTCCCCTGTTGCTGTTTCTCTATTTCCTTGTATTATCACTTTCTCTGGTTTCTGACATACTCAATTAGATCACACCTTTGAAGATTCCTGTTACCTAATATTCTAGTCATTTCATCTGGTTTTGGACTTTGATTTTTGTCTGATTCATATCTAATGACCCCTTTGGCCTGACCTGTGTCTTTATGGCCTTTGCAATCTGCCTTTGAAACTCTTGGAGTCTTTGTTCAAAAATGAGATCTCTAGGTTAGGGGTTCTTTGTGTTTAGAACCCCATGAACATTTGGGAGAAGCATATGGACTCCTTCCCAGAATAATGTCTTTAAATGCATTAAAAATTCATATGATTAGGAAGGAAATCAATTAGCTTTCAAACATTTTAACAAATAGTTTTCAAAATATTAAAAACAAACCAAACAGCCCAAGACATTTATCCACCAGGGTTAAGAATCCCTGATCTGGATCAAAGAGTATGAACATTCAATGACTCTTCTTGCATAACTCCAAAATTGTTTTCCAGAATATTTGGACCATTGACGGACTTATGTCATATCATTGTCTTCAAATCTATTCCAGCAAGCTAAAAAAATCTTTTCCAAGCAAATTAAACAGAGTGGGACTATGAGGTTTTACCTTTAGCCATACTCATTCAAAGTTTCTGGATTTGCACAAAGGTCCTTATTTCCTCCTTCTGTCTCTCTCTCCTTCATACCATATACAGATTTAATACACCAATTTTGTCCTAAATCCAACTTCTTATATTCCTTTAACAGAATGACTGTTATTTCTTCTTCTTCTTCTTCTTCTTCTTCTTCTTCTTCTTCTTCTTCTTTCTTCCTCCTCCTTCCTTCTTCATCATCTTCTTCCTCCTCCTCCTTCTTCATCTCCTTCCTCCTCTTCTTCTTCCTTCTTCTTCCTCCTCCTTCTCCTTCCTTCTTCTTCATCTTCTTCTTCCTTCTTCCTCCTCCTCCTTTTCCTCCTCCTCCCTCTCCTTCTTCTTCTTCCTACTCCTCCTTCTTCCTTCTTCTTTGTCTTCTTCCTCTTCTTCCTCCTCCTCCTCCTCCTCTTCTTCTTCTTCTTCTTCTTCTCTCTCTCACACTCACTCTCATTATACACACAAACACACAGTTTTTTTGTGGAAATGCTAAAAAGAAGGCAATGGAAAAATATATCTGTTTTTGAAAAATATGAACCTTGTTAGATCCAGACCTGGGTTTCATTCTTGCCCAGGTGAGTCCTGTTGAGTTTTCTTTCTTGAGAAAATGAATCCTAATCTCCATAGAAATTCCAAACAACACCCACTCTTACCTTGATGACTCCCAAACAACAAAACACATCCTCCATGGAGACCCCAAATAGATCTCCTTCCCTATAGAAACCATACCACCCTGCCTCCTATATCCCATACCCTATCAAAAAGCATGCTCTCCCCATTACCCACTGCTGGAGTCACCTCAGACCCAGTCTGCCATTCCTTCATTTAATAAACAGCTTTACATTCCGTTTGCCTCCTTTCCATCCTTTTTAAACCACAGGCTTTCTGACCTCACTTTTTGGCATTTCATATGGTGCCAAAAATCTGGGGAGAGGAGTAGCAAAGAATCCCGAGACTCACCACTAAGGAAGAGTGAATTGCTGCAGCCGGCTCAGACTAATTCCCTGATTTTGCCAGAAGGAACCCTTGTAACCCTGTCCTGGACTTGCCAAGCCCTTGGAATTTAAGGGCAACTGCTACACCCTGGCTTCTTCCGAAAACAGGATTAATTCGAGAGGTAAGACTCCTTCCTAGGCACCCTCCCTTCCTCCTTGCCAGGACACCTAGGGTGTTCCTTTCCTACATCCTAGCTAGGTGGGGAACTGTCTCAAAACAGAGAAATGGAACTCAGATGCCTCTTTCTTTCTCTGTTTAAACTGGAACTAAACAATTCAGTGGGTGGGGACCCTACCACCCTTCACTTCATGTGGGGCTTAGTCATAGCCACTGGGCTACTCCTCACTTCTTGTAATACTCCTCTTCATAGGGACCTGGAATTCCCAAAATTCCCTGACACTCTCATGTGTGTCAGAAGCAAGGCAAATGGAATGAAATCCCATGTGTCCAGCTACTTTTTGAAATAAGGTGGCACCCTTTTTCTGCTCTGCTTCTCAAATGGTCCTCTTCCATCAACCCAACCCTTCCCAAATGAGTCTAAATTCCTTAACTACATCAGATCTCTCCCACTCTCCACTCCATCTGACAGCTCCTGACCTCCCAATATCTGAACTGCACCTTCACTCTGGCTCACTCTTTGCTGAACTGCACCAATCCTAAACTCCCTGGGGTTGTCTCCTAAAGAATTGGGAAAACTTTGTGGAAAAGGTTTTGAAGATGAAACACATGGTCTTTTTTTTACATTGCCTGACTTCAATTCAATTTAGAAAGTCAAGAGAAATGAACCTTGAACAGGTCAATAGATCAAAAATGTCATTCTTTAATTAGATATTACTTCCTCCCTATGAAAAGCCTCCTCCCTCTGAGAATCACCCTCCTCTTAGCTTTCATCTTGCTCTATAGCTAGGGGACAGGAGGATCACTCATCCTTGACTAAAGTGGCTTGGCACCAATAAGTAAAATTTACCTGGAATTTTCCATCTTGAAAGGGGTTTTTGCTCTAGTTTGGATCCCATTCTGGAAATTTTTTTATACTTAATCCTCCCTCTTTCCTTCTTAAGGTTTTTCTCAGAGGAAAAATTGCTATCAAATACAGTTCAACTCCTATATAATTTAAAACCCACCCCAATCTGGGAATTGTGCCAACAGAAAACTAGGTAGCACTGGTCAGGAGGAACTGAGTTCAAATCTGACCTCAGACACTTAATAATTACCTAGCTGTGTGACCTTGGGCAAGTCACTTAATGCCATTGCCTTGTTAAAAAGAAAGCTAAAAAAGAGCAAAGTCATGTATTAACAATATCATTACTATATACCTTTAATATTTTAGAAATTATGATTACAAAGAAGGACAAATGTTTTTATAAACACTGGGAAATTAGAATTGCACTGTTGAAAAGATGACTTTTGACACCAGCCCTGGAGTCAGGAGTACCTGGGTTCAAATCTGGTCTCAGACACTTAATAATTACCTAGCTGTGTGGCCTTGGGCAAGCCACTTAACCCCATTTGCCTTTCAAAAAAAAGATGACTTTTGGAATTCATAAGATTGTTAACTGAGTTGCAAAGAAAATCTTGAAAGGAAAAATGGAATTTTAGAAACATCTGGTCAAAGATCTTCATCAAAAGTTGTCAATTTAGAGATCTAATTTGACATTATTTCTAGTGATAAAGTCAAATTTTTGAAATTTGTTAGTTAGCTTTTATTGTTTAAAACCATTAAAAGAAAAGACAGAAAAGTCAGTGGAGAATTTTTTTTAAATCAGCAATGTTATCTTGGTTTTGTAACTGTCTGGATTTTTTTTCTACCTTTACAGAAAGTTAAGAGGCACTTCTATCTACAACTGTTATCACTTATGAAAAAGAAAGTTGCCTGAATTCATATTGTAATGTTGTGAAATCTAAAAGTTACAGAGTATAGCCTGTATAGATAAGATGGATGGGCAGAAAGGGACAACATCCTTTCTCTGACGTTCCTGTTGATTCAGTATGGGCAAGGTCAACTAGCCCTGGGAAATAAACCAACATTAGTTATGCAATTTCTAAACAGTGAACCTAGTTTGTTGCAGACCTTCAAGTTACTCTTTAATACAGAAATGATTTCTAATAGATTTGTCTTTACACCAGCAAATTAAAACTGCAGAAGAAGAAAACAAAAGCAAGTGACGAATTTTGATTGAAATTTCTTATGTATGTTTAACCTGATGAACTTTTATGGCTTATAGTAACCTATGAGAGAAAACAACTTTATCTAACCTTAAGTTGTAACTAATGGAATTAGCTTTTTATAGGAAAAGACTTTGGGTCTTTGATGAATTTTATTCTAATGTTTGACTTTAGGCATTGTTATCTGATGTATCTTTGTATTTTTAGGTTTTTGCAAGGCAATGGGATTAAGTGGCTTGCCCAAGGTCACACAACCAGGTAATTATTAAATATTGGAAGCCAATATCTGATGGATATTTAAGTCAACAGTCTATCACTTGGAAAAAATTCTATAGGCCAAAGTCATAAACTACTCAGAGGAAATGTGAACCTAAACTGTCATAATTGGAGGTATCTGGAAACAGGCTGAAAGGACAAGTTTTGATCTCACTCCAAGATTGGCTTCTTCTGGTTCAGTTACCCCTTTGTGTTCCTTGAAAAGGAATGTTTCCTACCTGGTTATTCCTGAGCCAGGAGTGCATGGCTGACTGATAACTGTGACACCTACCTAAAGTCAAATAGAGCTAAGGATGCTTGATCCTGCTATCTATCTATCTATCTATCTATCTATCTATCTATCTATCTATCTATCTGTATATATATGTGTGTGTGTGTGTGTATGTGTTTACCAAGAACTAATTTAATTTTGTTTTAATCATGTTCCAGTTTTTTCTCTCTTTAGCACAATCTTTTCCACAATCAGAGCCAAATAGCAAATGAAATACATGGGTGCATCTGATACCCTGCACTATTCCCCCACCTACTGATAAGACCAATGCTATCTGGATTGGGTAACTGTGACATGGTAAATGCTAGATACTTTGATTCAATTACCAAAGTCATGGAATACTATTTTGTCATGCCCACTTCTCTGTATTATTATT
This sequence comes from Macrotis lagotis, assembly GCF_037893015.1. Lineage (NCBI taxonomy): Eukaryota > Metazoa > Chordata > Mammalia > Peramelemorphia > Peramelidae > Macrotis > Macrotis lagotis. The sequence continues at coordinate 173,391,162 of NC_133664.1, forward strand.
GTTATTCTTCCTTTTTGCTATTGTTATATGCATATTATCAATTACTAATAGGTTGGACTTTGGACTGAGTGTATCTTGGAAAAGATCACAAGTTGAAGGTCTTCATTTTTCTCTTCAAGAGGTCTCTGATGACCTCTGCTAAGTATTCCCTGGTGCTTCTATTTTTGTTTGTCCTCTTTTTTGTCATCTACTTTGTTCTGCAAAACCATTGATACATGTGACCCTTTGGTCATGTCCTCCTAGTTAAGCCTTACTATCCAAAGGTTTTCTAGACCCTTCCATACAATATTATTGCAAAATAATATTGTCTTAAATAAAAATTCTCACATCTGTTTCCCTAGATCAAGCTGCTGCCTCCTTTTGATCTACGAGCCACCACTTCCCTTCTCCATAGTCCTACATCTCTGCTCTTCAGCAGGAAGCAGCTACTGAAGACTGACCTTTGTCCCAATTCACATGAAGCATTCCCCCATCCTTTATGATACCCCATCTCTTTTGCTCTGGAATCCCTCTCAAGGTGTGTTATTAGAAATAGTAGCTTAGATATCCTCCAAACTATGATGTAAAACACTCTGTCCCATCACTGTCCAGAGATGACAATCGAATCAATCTCCCATAGTCTTTGCAGGCATGGAACTTTCCCTTGACCAGTGCAAAGTGAATTGCTCTCCCTCCTAATAAATCCTAATCCCTAACTGACCCAATCATAAAAAAAATTAAAACAAAAGACTGGAATGTTAAATCCAGACCTAGGTTTCATTCTTGCCCAGGTGAGCATTGTTGAGTATTCTTTTCTGAGAAAATGAATCCTAACCTTCATAGAAATGCCAAACAACCCCCAATCTCACCTTGGTAACCCCCAAACAAAAACAAAACACATCCTCCATGGGACCCCAAATGGATCTGAGTCCCTACAGAAACCTTACCACCCTGCCTCCTATATCCCATATCCTATAAAAAAAGCATGCTCTCTCCATTACCCACTGCTGGAGTCAGCTCAGGCCTAGTCCCATTGTTCCTTCCTTTGATAAACAGCTTTACATTCCATTTGCCTCCATCACTATCCTCCTTAAACCACAGGCTTTCTGACCTTAATTTTGACCTTTCAAACCTCAATGATCTTTATAAACATACATTCTTTAAGTAGCTTGAGATGTCAGAGCAGTGTTTGTCTTCTAAAACTAGAAAAGCTAAAGTACCGAGTAATTATGGTTGTATACAAAGTGAGTTCTTGGGCTTTAGGAGGTTTTTGGAGGATGGGAGAGATAGTAATCAATTTGCTGAATTCCTCAGTTCTATAGAGCATTATGTGGTAGCACTTAAGAAAATCTGTCTTACCATGCTGTAAAAGAATTCTTTTTCAAGGTTTGAGAAACTGGAATCTTTAGTTCCTTTGTTCCCAGGGTCTTCTGAATTTGGAAGCAGAGAGACATCCTTGGAGCAGACAGGGTCTTCTCTAGGTCCATTCTGTTTCTTTGATGCCGTCACTATTTGATTTGACCCTTTGGAGGGAACCTGTGAGTTTCTGCTGGGAGGACCCAGGCCTTTATTAAAAAAAAAGAATTGGCAGTAATATGATAAATTTAGCAGAATTTTCAGAGTTGACCTCTAATAATTAGTTCTATTGTATCAAAGGTCTCTGGGCATGCTATCATCCTGAAGGAAGATTCACAATTGTAGAGGTCTGCAAGACACAAAAATCCAAGGTTTGAAAGGAGTCATTCCCTTTGGGAGAGCCATCCCTCTAGGCCCTTTCTCCTGGACCTCCCTCCTAATGCGTGTGTTTGATATCAGTCCCCCCATCCTGGATTGGAGACCACTTCCTTCCTTTGATGGACAAGGTAGAGGTAGCTTTCCAGATCCTGTCTCTTGATTATGAAAAATATCAGGATATAAGGACCACAGTTCCCTGATATATCTTTGGATTTTGCCTTTCTAGTCAGACACCCCTCTTCTCAAACACCTGCATAATCTGAAAATTTAGAGAAATATGAATAAATCTTTTTTTTGCAAGGCAAACAGGGTTAAGTGGCTTGCCCAAGGCCACACAGCTAGGTAATTATTAAGTGTATGAGACTGGATTTGAACCCAGGTACTCCTGACTCCAGGGCCGGTACTTTATCCACTACACTACCTAGCCACCACTAATAAATCTTTATGTTAACTTAATTCTGTTACTTTTTCTAAAATATTAGGGTAAACTCTCAGGGTTAATATATTTAATATAATTATTATTTTTAAGGTCAAAACTCAGTAAGCACCCCTCCTCATTTTGGGGAGAGAACCTACTCTTCAGCAGTTACTCTAGATAATTAGTCTAGATAATTATATAGTAAATTAAGACAGAGTGATCTCAATTATTCAAATAGTTATACTTAGTTTGGATTGTTCAAGTCTTTGAACAACTCACTGTATACCTTCAGTTCTTGTTTTAGTACTGGTTCAATGTACTAGCTATCCAGCTGAATGTCAGTTTATAGACAGAGACATTTTTTTTTATTCATTTAGTTTTTCCTAAATGGATTTTAGTTTGATCTTTTGCAATTTTTTTTTTGCTAATCATTTATTTCAAGAAGACCCTGGGTTAGATTGCTTTGGGGCAATGCTAATTGCTTTTAATGATCCTAATTTTTTTTACCTACCACAAAGAGCCATAGTTGTTACACAAATATCTTCCAAGTGATGTTGAATGGTTTTGAAATTTGGGACATCCTTAATCTCTGAAGAGTAAAATATATAGGTTACTCAAAGAATATTGGTAAGATATTTGTGTTTTCTTCTTCTTAGGATGTTCTAGGCACTTAAATACTTTTGATTTGACATATCTTTTTTTCATTTTATATTTATTCTCTTTTTGTACAAATAATGTTTTTTATATACATTAATAAAATATTATTGTTTAAGAGTAAACAGAATACCCCCTCCCCACCACAAAATATAGATTTCCTTGAGCGATAAAGTAAAGGGGAGAGAAAAAAATTAAAATAAAAAATAGTAATAATTGTAGGTATGGCCATGTGGCGCAATGGACGGAGCCCCAGCTCTGGAGCCAGGAGCACCCAAGCCCATATCCGGCCCCATACACCCAACAATCACCCAGCCGTGTGACATGCAAGCCACCCCAACCCCAATGCCCTGCAAAAAACAAAAAAAGAAAAAAAAGACCCAAAATAAAATAAAAGTGTAATAATAGTAGGGGTGGCTGGGTGGCGGACAGAGCATTGGCCCTTGAGCCAGGAGCACCTGGGTCTGAATCTGGCCTCAGACACCCAAATATCACCCTGCTATGTGGCTCCAGGCAGGTCACCCAGCCCCATTTGCTCTGCACCCCCCCCAAATAATAATAATAATAATAAATGTGCTTCAGTCTTTCTTCCAACACCAACAACTCTGTTGTGGGTGGATCACATTCTTTATGGTAAGTCCATCGCAAAAGTTGCTTCCATATTTTTCCACTGTTGCCATTGCTGATCGCAACTCCCTCCTTTCGTATTTCTCCACTACCATGTACTATATTTTCTCTCTCCTTTCACTCTGACTCTGCTGTAGGGTAGCTGAGTGGTGCAACAGACAGATTCCTGGTCCTGGGGCCAAGAGGCCCCGAACCCCCCTACCACTCCTTAGGCCCAGCATCCACCTGGCCCTATGGTCCAAATCTGGCCTCAGACACCCAACAATCACCAAGCTGTGAGGCCCCAGGCAAGTCACCCAGTCCCATTTGCCCTGCAACCCCCTAATAGTAATAATAATAATAATAATAATAATAATAATAATAATAATAATAATAATAATAATAATAAAAAATGTGCTTCAGTCTGTGTTCCAACACCTCCATCTCTGTTGTGGGTAGATTACATTCTTTATAAGTCCATCACAAAAGCTACTTCCATATTTTTCCACTGTTGCCATTGCTGATCGCAACTCCCTCCATTCGTACTTCCCCAATACCATATACTATATTTTCTCTCTCCTTTCACTCTGTCCCTCTTCTGTAGGGCTGTAGGGTAGCTGAGTGGCACAGCTGATAGATCCCCAGCCCTGGGCCAAGAGGCTCCGAGTCCATAGACCACCCCTTAGGCCCAGCATCCACCCAGCCCTATGGTCCCAGACAGGCCATCCAATCCCAGCCCCTTGCAAGAAGTAAAAAAGAAAATGTGTTGTATCTGACCACTCTCCCCCCCCATGGTCGATACTCTCCTCCATCACTCATATCCCCTCCTTCCCCTTGTCCCCCTTCTCTCCTTCTTACTCTAGATGTCTATACCACATTGAGTATATATGCTGTTTCCTCCTCTCCTAGCCACCTCTGATGAGAGTGAAGGTTCTCTCATTTCCCCTTGCCTTCCCCCTTTCCATATCATTGCAATAGCTCATTGTAATAAAAAATCGTATTATATGAAATATCTTAGCCTATTCCACCTCTCCTTTTTCTTTCTCCCATTACATTTCCCTTTTAGCCATTGACTCCATTTTTATGCTATATTATGTCTTCAAATTCAGCTCTCTCCTGTGCTTCATCTATAAAAACTCCTTCTACCTGCTCTATTAAATGAGAAGGTTCACATGAGTATTATCAGTATCAGTTTTCTATGCAAGAATACATGCAGTTCATCATCATTAAGTCCCTCATATTTTACCCTTCTCCTCCATTCTCTATGCTTCACCTGAGTCCTGTATTTGAAGATCAAACTTTCTGTTCAGCTCTGGCCATTCCAACAGGAACATTTGAAATTCCCCTGGTTCATTGAAAGTCCATCTTTTTCCCTGGAAGAGGATGTTCAGTTTTTCTGGGTAGTTGATTCTTGGTTGTATTCTGAGCTCTTTTGCCTTCTGGAATATTATATTCCAAGCCCTACAAGCTCCTTAGTTGCTGCTAAGTCCTGTGTGATCCTAACTTCAGCTCCACAATATTTGAGTTGTGTCCTTATGGCTGCTTGTAATATTTTCTCTTTGACTTGGGAGTTCTGGAATTTGGCTATAATATTTCTGGGGGTTGGTTTTTTTTGGATCTCTTTTTTGGGGGAGATCAGTGTATTCTCCCAATTTCTATTTTGCCCTCTGCTTCTAGGATATCAGGGCAATTTTCCTGTAGTAACTCTTTGAAAATGATGTCAAGGCTCTTTTCCTGATCATTTCAGGTAGAATACAGGAATTTTTTAAAAGCAGTTCCTACATTGCACAAAATGAGGAAACCCTCCTCTATTATTAAAATCCTTTCTTAGATTTTGTAGAGGGTATCTAAACTGAAAAATGCATCTCTATCCTGTTTTTCTATACTCAGTTAAGTAGCAGAATTTAGGCTAGGAATGTTAACTTGATATGTACTTTGTGGAATTGGAACTTAAAATAAAATGCAAATAACTTGGTATTTATGTCCAGGGCAGTGGCTTCTGCTTTTAAATAGTAATTTCATTTTTATCTATTGCATATTCATTATATTTGTTTATATGCTAAAATATAGTAATACATAAATGCAATATAATAAGAGTTCGTGTTATTGTTTCTGAATAGTACTAACGATCCAACTATGAGCTTCTTGAGATCAGGGACTCTTTTATCTTTCTTTGTATCCACAGTTCTCAGAATTGTGCCTGCCACATGTATAGGAGGCACTTATTGATTGACCCTTACAAATATGACTGCAAGAATTATTTTATTTGGTGAGCTGTATGCTTACTGGTTCTAAGTCATGTCTTGGAAATTTATAGGTGGAGGTATAGAATTTTGTTCTTCAACTTTTATTTTCAAAGGCATAATTAATATGAAGTAGGCACTTATAAAGGTTTTCTTGAGCATTTGATACTTACAAATGTCACTGCAAGATTACTTGGTGAACTATATGCCTGCTGACCCTAAATTAATCTCCATCTGCCTCTGTTTCCTCAACTGTTAAATGAGGATTATTATTATTATTATAGCCCCTACCTCCCAGAGTTGTTGTGAAGATCAAATAAGATAATATTTGATTTAGCACAGTGGCTGACATAGAGTGAGTACTTCATAAATGTCTGTTCCCCTTTTTTTCATCCTTCCTTCCTTCCCTTCTTTACCCTGTTCAGTTAAGTCCCTTAACATCTGTGCTCAGGCAACTCCCTAGATAGTAACTGGCAGAAACCAGAAAGCACTAAAGCACTGGGAACTAGAGTTTCCTCAACAATAGCTCTCTATATCAATGAAATCTTAGACCCAGCCCTCTCAAAACTCAATTGATCAAATGATGTTAGATGGTATTAAAGACAAGAGGAAATCAAGTTCAGAAAAGGGCCTTTAAAGATTGATCATTCTATGAGTTTGTTTTGGGGAAGAAACTCTCTAACTCTGGGAGGTATAGAAGCCTAATTCACAGTTTATGTAAGAAGTAACTACTGTTATTATGTTTTCATGAGGTAATTCTTGCCACATCAGCAAAGGTTACATAGCAAGTGTTATTCAAGTAGGATAATGGGGGGAGGGGGTCAACCAATCAGAATAAAGGCAGTATCTTCTTTAGATCCTCAAGATTTCTCCTCAAGGACTAGAACTGGCTCTAGTCAGTCTTCTGTAAGATAAAAGTTAATTTTAAAATCAGGTACACATGTTTAATGAACCTCATACAGATTAACTGACACATCCCACATAAAATTAGAGCTTCATTAACTGATTATGGATTGCATGATGAAGGGGGGCAAACATGGTAAGGAGTGGCATGAAATGGATGAATATGGAAGATTATAATCCAGAAAAGGAATGATTCAATTAGGCCTGGAAGGGTGGAGCTGCATCATTCTATTAGTATAAAACTAGCTTGTGTTATTGTATTTGATACATTATTTGGAGATGTGTCCTTTTCTTGCAAGAAAAATAATTTTTTAAGGTTTTTTTGCAAGGCACATGGGGTTAAGTGGCTTGCCCAAGGCCACACAGCTAGGTAATTATTAAGTGTCTGAGACCGGATTTGAATCCAGGTACTCCTGACTTCAGGGTGGGTGCTTTATCCACTGTGCCACCTAGCCACCCCTGCAAGAAAAATAATTAAAGATTCTTCATACACTCTGGGCTTAGCTTCATTATTGGTCCTGAGTTCTCAATGAAAGCATCTCAGGGGCTTTATTTTTAAGTTTAAAAGTTACTACAAAGTGTTAATAGATGACTACAAAAAGTTCACAGGTTAAATTCTTTGGAGAAGCAGCAAAATAGTTAGTTACTTAGAGGAAAGGTTTGAGATTTTAAAAGGCTGAAGCACTTAAGAAGGATAAAAGGAAAGAAGCTTAGATCCAGCCACATGGAGCTGGGGCCATATTGTTCCAGCAGCATGGTCAGACCATGCAGGTCTAGATTAGAGAAAGGAAGCCAGTGGCTGGCTGCTGGGAGTCCAGAAGAGAAAGAGAGAACTTCCACTAATTGGAAGTCCAGTCAAAACACCTTTCTGGTGGGTTGGAAAAGGGAGGTGCTTAAGTAGTGTATTCTCCAAAGGATATGCCAAAGGGGTGGTACCCAATGAGTGGCTAAGACAGCACTCATTGCACATGGGTGGCATTCTATATACTATACAAAATAGGTGCTATGCCTTCTCCTGTCCCAATGAATGTGCTCAAAATCCTTACATGACTTAGGAAGTAGAGATTGCAAAGAGTCAACCCAGAATAGAGATTGCCCTCCACAGTACAGAAAAACCTTAAAAGATTACATTTTTCTCTGCCCGGCTTCAGTATCATATCTGTGCCCGAGGGTATGACAGCATTGAACCATATGGAAGGTTTAGCTTGGAAGTTTCTTTTCCCATTTGGTCACATTTTACCATAACTAATTCTGAGGGTCTCTTCAATATAAAATTTCTGAATATGTGCCCACTTAGGAGAGTTAGAATTACTCCAGGAAGTTCAAATTCCAAAAGATATTTTTTCTTTCTTTCTTTTTTTTGTGTCTGGCCAGTAAAATGTGGAACTTTAAACTTTAAGAATTTGATGGACCCAGAGTATTTCCTTTTAGAATTAATTTGGCTAGCTGTCAAGGAAAAGAGTTATTTCCTAAAAGGCCTCTCATTTGTTTTACTGAATACTGAGATATACAGCAATCCTGCTCTCCCTTACTGTAGTCCTTTTACTGGCAATCTGCCAACATGAGATTTTCTTTGTGTGTCCTTTCTTCATGCCTGGTTCTATATATACTCACAAGTGGTTCAAATTATCCAGATATTACCTATTCTTGAAGCATGGTCTTTAAGGATATTGTTTTGCTGTTTGTCCTTCATTCTCAGAGATGACCAATGACATCAGGAAGGTGATATCTTGACTTGCAAGTGAATTGATTTCAGTGAGGGGAACCATGCAGAATCAACAGCCTAACTCTCTTCTCCAGAGCTATTTGGGTTCAGCAGCAACATATAGATCAGTATGTCTGGAGATGGCCTTGGATGCAGCAAGAGACCTTGACCTTTTTAAGCTAAAGTCTTTCCCAGGTCTTTTGGAAGTAACACCTGTTCAATGATTAAGGATGAATAGATAAGAATTGAGGCAAAAATTGACCTCTTTTACTCACACACACCCACACATACACAGAGACACACAGAGACACACAGAGACACACACACACACACACACACACACACACACACACAAATTGTTATTCACACTCTGAGTCTTCAAAACCCAAACAGTGACCAAAGAAGGCTTGGGATTATTGTTGACCAGTGAGAGCCAGAGTGATTTGGGTTTAAGGCATGGTCAGATAGCTCTATTTGAATCCCAATGGACTTTATCAAAGCCTGATTTTCCAGTGCAATATTTCAAGAAATCCTAAATAAGGCAGAAGAGTTAATTGTGCCAATTTTTTTTTAAATGATAGAATAAATAAGAAAAGAAAAAAATCTAGTCCCTAAGCCCCAAGATATCTTTTTTTTAAGGTTTGGTTTTTTTTTTTGCAAGGCAAATGGGGTTAAGTGGCTTGCCCAAGGCCACACAGCTCGGTGATTAAGTGTTTGAGGCTGGATTTGAACCCAGGTACTCCTGACTCCAGGGCTGGTGCTTTATCCACTGCACCACCTAGCCACCCCTCCCCCCAAGATATCTTGAGAGGCTTCAGGGATCAAAATTTATATTCCTTTGGAAGAGAACATTCACAGGTAAGGAGGGAGTGAGAGGGAGGAAGGAAGGAAGGAAGGAAGGAAGGAAGGAAGGAAGGAAGGAAGGAAGGAAGGAAGGAAGGAAGGAAGGAAGGAAGGAAGGAAGGAAAGAAGGAAGGAAGGAAGGAAAAAGAAAGGAAAGAAGGGATCAGAATTGGCCAGTTGAATCCTTTTTTGGGATAACTACTACTATTTACAGACCTTTTTTGTCCTTTGTCCTTTGTTCTCAATTATATTGTTGGTTCTTGTCATATGAATGTACATTCCATGAAATCCTTCAATGAATTCCTTTTTAATTTTGAAAATTTTGAATTCGGCTTCTATACTTCCCAGAGTTAGAGAGTTTCTTCCCCAAAACAAACTCATAGAATGTTCAATCTTTAATCTAAATTTCTAATTTAATCTAAATCTAAAATTGTGCCCAAATTAAAGGCACAAATAAACTTGTAAGCATTAGCAATGTCATTAGGTTATTTATTTAGTATCCAGTTGTTTCAGTTTGTGTCCAGCTCTTTGTGATCCATTTGGGGCTTTCTTGGAAAAAATTGTGTTAAATTTAATCTTTAATATAGAATGATGGTGTATGCTTGCATTTTATATAGGGCATGTGTTGATTTTTGTTTGGTTTTTGGTAAGCAATATGATCAGTTAGTTTATTGAACTGATAGATGACCTGACTTTTTCTCAAATTCATCTCTAATGTCATAGAACCACTTATTATTTTACTTGAATGGATTAAAAACAGATTGATTATTTTAAAACCTCGTGACTGGCTTTACTTCAGAAATTATTTCTGTAATATGTTGCTAGAGAAGAGAAGTTGAAAATGTGGAGCACAGAGAAGATTTTTGGAAAATGTCAGAATAGGTAAGATAATTCCAGGTTCTCCAAATTTGCCCTACAAAAAGGATAGAACACCGCCTCAAAGTGCATGTAGAGCAAGAAAAATAAATAAAATTTGGGGTCTTAATTGTTGCCCCAATTAATTGGTATTTGTCCTTCATCATCGAAGAAGACCAAATGAACTCAGTATGTTCTACCATAGGTAGGGCACAAAGAGTCCATTTGAATACCTGGAGTGATTACTCTAAACTTATATATCTCATGTTTCCTTTGAGTTGCTTTCATTCTGCCTTCCTCAATTAGAATGCAGCACCCTCAAAGATAAGGGCACACTAGGCTGAGTGGTGTGTGCTAATGTCTTCCATGCTGACAATGAATTCCAAAGTTAATTAATTAAAAAAAAGACATTCAATGAGCTGAAAGACTTTCAATTATTTGCGATAAAAATACCAGAAGTTAATGGGAAATTCAACATTTAAAATTCAGGAGTAACACAAGATTAACATTAAAGACCAATTTAAAGGGATTCAATAAGGTCAAAACAGATTGCTGTTTACTTCTTATACGTGAAAATATTATTAGTACTCTTAAGACTGTCATCATTATTAGGGTAGTAAAAGAAACACTTGGGCTGAGCTCAGTATGATGGGTTGATTCTAAAAAATAAAACTGGGTAAGAAGAGGTAAAAAAGGAATAATTATCTTATACAAATTACATATACATATTACCTATCAGACTCAAGGCTAGGAGAATAATTTATGAATAAGCGAGAGATAGAGAGCATTGTTAGATATAAAACCGATCATTTAAATTATATTATGTTTAAAAGATTTTGTGCAAATAAAACAAATGTTGCCAAGATTGGAAAAAAAGCATAAAATTGGAAAAAAATTTCATAGTCAACAATATTTTTTTTCATTTTTCTCCCTACCTTCTTTCCCTTCCCCCTCCTCCTAATAGAAAGAAAGTAATTTAGGTTCTCTCTATATATAACCATGCTAAACATTGATTCATAATCATCATACTGTGAAGGAAGAATCACATCCAAATAGAAGAAAAAATTAGAAAAAAAGACAATTCATAAGACAACTTTTTTTTTTAAATTGAAGTTGGTCTGTATTTAAATTCCATGGTTCCTTCATAGGATATAGATATTACTATTCATCACAAGTGTTTTAGTATTGACTTTGATTATTGTACTGCAGAAATGATTAAGTCTATCATAGCTGATGATCACCCTAATTTACTGTTAGTGTGTATAATGTTCTTCTGGTTCTGCTCACTTCACTCAGCATCAGTTCATGCAAGTCTTTCCAGGGTATTCTGAATTCCTGTTTTCTTATAGAATATTAGTATTCCATCACATTCATATACAGCACAATTTGTTCAGTCATTCCCCAATCAATGGGTATCCCTTCAGTTTCCAATTCTTTACCATTATGAAAAGAGCTATCATAAATACTTTTGTACATATGGGTTTTTTACCCTTTTTCATGATCTCTTTGGGATACAGACCTAGTAGTCATATTGCTGGATCAAAGGGTATGCATAGTTTTATTGCTCTTTGGGCATAAATCCAAATTGCTCACCAGAAAGGTTGGATCAGTTCACAACTCTACCAATAATATATTAATATTCCAGTTTTCCCATATCCCTTCCTACATCAATCATTTTTTTTAGTCATTGATAATGGCACCTCAGAGTTATTTTAGTTTGCATTTCCCTAATCAATAATGATTTAGAATTTTTTTCTTATGAATATAGATAGATTTAATTTCTTTATCTGAGAATTACCTTTTCAAATACTTTGACCATTTATCAATTGGGGAATGATTTGTTTTCTTTTAAATTTGACACAGTTCTCTAAATATTTTAGAAATGAGTCTTGTCAGAAATACTAGCTGTAAAAATTATTTCCTGGCTTAACTGCATTCCTTTTGATCTTGGCTGTATTGGTTTTAATTGTGGAGATACTTTTCAATTTAATGTAATCAAAATTATCTATTTTGTTTTTTATAATGTTCTCTATCTCTTCTTTGGTTATAAACTGCTCACCTTTCCATAAACCCGACAGACAAACTATCCCTTGTTCTCCTAATTCGTTTATGAAATCACCTTTTATGTATAAATTCTGTATTCATTCTGACTTTATCTTGGTAAATGGTAAAAGATGTCATAGACAGTCTTTCAGATAAAGATCTCATTTCTCAAATAAATAAAGAACTTTGCCAAATTTATAAGAATATGAGACATTCCCCAATTGATAATCAAAGGCTATAAACAGGCAGTATTTTCACCAAATCAAAGCTATATATAGTCAGAAGAAAAATGCTACAAGCCATTGTAGCTACAACCTTGATGTATCAACTTTACCCTATCAGATTGGCTAAAATGATTTGAAGGGGAAAGTGAAAAATGCTGGAAAAGATGTGGAAAAAATTGGAACATATTACTTTGTTAGATCTAGAATAAAATATTTCTGAGTTCAGATCAAGCCTCCAGTGTTCACTAGCTCACCTCTCACCAATCTACTGGGAAACAAGCAATATATCAATTATATATGTGAAATTATGCAAAATATTTGTTTCCATATTAGTCTTATTTCAAAAAAATCAAGAAAAATAAAGAAAGTAAGAAAATTATACTTTAATTTGCACTCAGAGTTAATCAGTTCTCTTTCTGGAAGTAGCATTTTTTTCCATTATGAGTCCTTTGGAATTATCTTGGATCATTGCCTAGGTTAGGGTAGCCAGTTGGTCATCATTGTAATATTGCTGTTACTGTACACCAAAAACTCCTAGTTGTATTAGTTCATATAGATCTTACCATGTTTTTTCTGAACCCCTTGTTATTTTTTTCATTTTTAAATTTTTTCCCCAATACATATGAAGACAATTTTCAAAATTTGTTTTTTAAAAATTTGAGTTCCAAATTCTTTCCTCTCCCTCCCCTCCTCTCTCCTTGAGAAGGCAAGTAATTTGATAATTATACATGTTTAACAATGTAAAACATGCTTCCATCTTAGTTATGCTATAAAAGAAAACAGACAAAAATAATAAAGAAAAATGAAATTTTTAAAAAAGGCAGCTAGGTGGTACAGTGGATAGAATGACAGGCCTGGAGACTCATCTTCTGAAGTTCAAATCTGACCCCAGACATTTACTATGTGGACCTGGGCAAGTCACTTAACCTTGTTTGCTTTATTTCTTTACCTATAAAATGAGCTGGAGAAAAAAAAATGGCAAATCATTCTAGTATCTTTGCTAAGAAAACTCCAAGTGGGATCATGAAGAGTTGAAAGTAACTAAACAACTGAGCAATAAGCAACAAGTTTAAAAAAATGAACTAAAATAATTGTTTTTGAGACAACTGCCTGCAGGGAGAAGCCTCAAAATGCATAGATCTTTGTACCTTCTAGAGAACAGTAAGGATCCTGCAGCACTATTGCCTGTCACACATTAAATCATTTATTCAATCCAAAAAGCAATTATTAAGTTCATTGTCATAATGATGATCACCAAAATAGTGTATTACTTTTGACCATAGTAAAGCATAAAGATTATCTGTTGAGGCACGGGGATGGGGAGATGCATGAGGTCCATATAATTAGAAGGAATGGCCAATAGGATTATTTGATATTGTTTGTTGTTAGAGACTTGATAAGTTAAAAAACATTCCTGGCTCTCTTTCTATAGCCTATAGCCTATTTGTTATTTGTCTCTTATTTGTATTTCTTTTTTTCCTCCCATTTTCCTAATTATAATGGGCTTCATAACTTGGGGAAGGGCATTAGGAGCTTTGATACACACATATATATGTATATATGTATGTATGTATGTACATGTATATTGAGATTAAGTCTCTCTATCTCACCCAGGCTGGAATTAGAGGTACTACTCATGGCCCAATCCCCTTGCAGATCGGCATAAGATTTTTAACCTGCTCCATTTTTTCAGCCTCGATCTGTTTACCCCTCCTCAAACAGCCTGGTACCTCCTAGTTCTCCCCCTCTACTTCTGATTGGTTGGTTTAGCCCAATGCCTTTTGGAACCCATGAGCTTGATCTACCTGCTTCCAGCTTCCCTAATAATAGGGATTACAGGTATGCTGGATATCTTAATCCATCTTTTAGGTTCTTCCAGAAAAGCTTTTCCATGAATTTGGGTTTATTTGTATTCCAACTCCCCCATCTTGATCTGTCATGAAATTTTTAGCCTATTATCCATAGAGTATCTTGTTTCTAGTATCTGACAATGGAAAAAAAAAAAGGATATTCTTTAGCTTGGGGACTTGTTAGTTAAAAATTAGAAAGAATTCTCTTGGGGAAGTGGGACAGTATTTTCCAATGTCCAATTTTTTATTCCAGTTAAGGCTTAGTATACTGTTGGAGGAAGTTTATTATAGTGGAAAGAATAAGGGACTAGCGGTCAGCAGACATGGGTTTGAGTCTGAACTCTAATACCTACTTGCTGTATGATCTTTTTTTTAAGTTTTCAATTTTTTAAATTAATTTTTATTAAAAGACATTATTTGAGTTTTACAATTCCCCCCCATCTTATTCCCCCCCCCCCCACGGAAAGCAATCTGTCAGTCTTTACTTTGTTTACATGTACCTTGATCCAAATTGTGTGTGATGAGAGAGAAATCATATCCTTAGAGAAGAGACAAGAATTCTAAGAGGTAACAAGATCAGACAATAAGATAGCTGTTTTTTTCTAAATTAAAGGGAATAGTACTTGCACTTTGTTCAAACTCCACAGCTCCTTATCTGGATACAGATGGCACTCTCCTTTGCAGACAGCCCAAAATTGCTCCTGATTGTTGCACTGATGGAATGAGTGTGTCCTTCAAGGTTGATCATCACTCCCATGTTGCTGTTAGGGTGTGCAGTGTTTTTCTGGTTCTGCTCATCTCACTCTAGCTGTATGATCTTGAGTGAATTACTTTTCTTTTCTCAGACTCAGCTTTCTCATTTGTAAAATGGGGATAATAATATTTGCATTACCTCCCTTGTAGGGCAGTTATGGGGAAATAATTTGCAGACTGTAAAAATGTAAGTTATTTTGATTGTTATCTGATACTCAGTTACAATTTTACTTCTATTAGATCATATTTTCCTACCTCCAGCAGATGGCAATGGATAACTAAGTTGCAAAAGAAGCTTTTTGAAAAATACAGTAGATGAATTTATATAGTACAAGCTTTTAAAGAAAATGCCCACAATTGTCTATGGCCCTCTCTTTTGCTCTATTTAAGTGTGAAATGTGAATCCAAAAGGCAACAGATGAGAAAATGACTGCAGTCTTTGGAATGTGATACTATTGCCAGAAAATAAGAGGGCATTGCAAACACAGAGGCAGCTTTAGAAATCAATACAAAACACAGTGCTGGCTTAGGACTCAGTACTATGTGGATGTGTGTGTGTGTGTGTGTGTGTGTGTGTGTGTGTGTGTGTGTTTGTAAGAATTAAGGAGTGGGAAAAAACCCTAGGAAAAAATAGGAGCAGAGAAAGACCTGTAAGCAGAATAAAATTAAATGTAAGGATATAAAGGAGGGGAAGTGGGGGGGGTAGAGATGGGAGAAGGAGACAGACAAAAACAGAGTGAGGTAGAATGAGCAGATGAGCTTTTTTAAGGTATCACATTATGAAAGATTAAGAAGAAACTTTTTGGAATTTTTAATTTTTAAGTTATTTGTTACTTTTTTTAATCAATGAATAGCTACCTTCTCCCCCTAATGTTCTCCCTTTCTCTCAAATTGAAAAAGGAAGAAAAATAATCCTCTCTGTTACAAACATAGATAGTCAAACAAAACAAATCTCCTGGATAGCCAGGTAATTCCACTTTCTCCCAAGCCCAAAGTCAATCTACATATCATATGGCTCCTATAGGAGGCTACTGAAATAGCCCAGGTGAGAGATTACAGTCTTGAACAAAGGTGTTAGCTGTATGGGGAGAAAAGAGGATATATGGAAGAAATGTGGTGGAGAAAGAAATGAAAGATGTGGCAACTGATAGGACAAGTGAAGTGAGTGAGGATCTAAGGTTGCCACCAAAACTTTATATGACTGCTTCCGGTGCTATCTTCAACAGTCATAGGGAAGTGCAGAAGCTAAGAGAGCTGGGAGATGAGGAGAGTTTGTTTTGAAGCAGGCAGAGAGTGAGATGCCTATTGGACATCCAGGTTGAAATATCCAATTGGCAATTGGTGATGTAGGTCTGGAGCTCAAGACTGAGAAATACACACATATACACATGGATGTACACATTGGGAAATCATCTGTTTAAGAGATGGTAATTAATGTGGTCACTAAGAGAAGAATATATAAAGAAAAGAGGGCCTAGGACAGAGTCACAAGAGGGGCCTACAGTAATTGAGCTTGACATGAATGATGAATCAGAAGTGACTGAAGTAGGTAAGAAGAGAATCAGAAGAGAACAGTGCCATGGAAAATCACAGAGGTTAGAATATACAAGTGATTGATCAACAATGTCAGATATCAAAGAGAAATCAAGGAGGATTAGGCATGGGAAAGGGCCAATATGAGATTTTTAATATGGATATTAAAAGATCATTGTTAGCTGGAAACAGCAGTTTTAGTTGAGTGACAATGTCAGTGACACAGAGCACAATTGCTCTGTATCCTAGTAAATAGTCTTCTTGAGTTGTTTCATGTGTAACCATTTTCTGACAATGAGCTTCTCTCTACTTAGGGTGGTCTCCAGATTTATAGTTCATTTCCAGAAACATATGTGAATCTACTACCCCTTTGTGGAGACTTCAGTGACTTGTCCTTTCCTGGCATAGTCCTCTGAACCTGAAGTGACCTTCTACTACAATATGGTATTGGAGTAGGGTTCCTTGTTGTTGTCTGAAACCTTTAGAAAGGGGAAGAAAAGGAAGAAACAACTCTCTGAGCACCTAAAGGGAGAAGAAAAAATTAGGAAAACACTATTTCTGTCTTTAGTTTTCTTTCTAAGAATTTGTCATAGCAATGAGAGTCCTTGAAAAGGAATTTTAGGGAAATGTGTCTGTAATAAATCTAACAAGAATCACAGAGATCAGTTCTAGGAAGTACTAAGCAGGTCATTCAGTCTGGGTCAGTAATAATAGAAAAAGGGCTCTAGGGAGATCATATTGTATGTGTGTAGTTGCTTCCCCCCCGCCTTTTTTTTTAGGTTTTTGCAAGGCAAACAAACAGGGTTAAGTGGCTTGCCAAGGCCACACAGCTAGGTAATTATTAAGCCTCTGAGACCAGATTTGAACCCAGGTTCTCCTGTGTCCAGGGCCAGTGTTTTATCCACTACACCACCTAGTTGCTTCCATTTCAATGAACCTTGTTTTCTGATATAAGCTTGAGAAAAGGTTGTTAGCGCTGGTAAACAAGAGATAATTAGTAACTTTAGAAAGAGCACTTTCACCTGACTGATGAGGTCACAATTCACATTGAAGTCAGTTTAGAAGAGAGTACAAGAAGAGGAAAACTGTAGACTGTTTTCTTAAGGTGTTTGCCATGAGAGGGAGGAAGGGAGACAGAATAGTTAGATCAAATGATGATTTGTGAAGATGAGGCGATATGGGCATATTTGTAGGTAACAGGAAAGCAACTGGCATATAGGGAGAGACTGAAGGTTAGTGTCAGAGTGGGTAAGATACAGAAAGGCAGCAGCAAGGTGGCACAGTGGATCCTAGAATCATCTTTCTAAGTTCAAACTCAGCTCAGACATTTACTAGCTGTGTGACCCTGGGCAAGTCACTTAACCCTGTTGGCCTCAGTTCCTCATCTTAACATGAGCTGGAGAAGGACTTGACAAACCACTCCAAGAAATGTCAAAAAAACCCCCTGCAAACCTGGGCAGCTAAGTGGTGCAGTGAATAGAGCACTGGCCCTGGAGTCAGGAGGACCTGAGTTCAAATTTGACCTTACTTAGCTGGGCAAGCCACTTAACCCCACTGGCTTAAATAAATTAAATTTTAAAAAAGAAGAAAGAAAACCCAAAACCCAAATGGAATGATGAAGAGTCAGGCATGACTTAAAAACAACTAGCAACAAACTATGGGAGAGGCAGAGAGGGCAATCTGTTGGAGATATAAAAGAAGAGGATACTTTGTGCTTGTGAAACAGGGGTAAAGGAGGAGAAAGGGAAAGACACGGGAATAGAAGACAAGGGAAAATGAAGGAGCTCTTGGTGAGTAGCCCCAATTTAGGGGTGTAATGTGTGAGACCAAGTCCACAAATGAAAGGGTAAGGGTATCATGGAAGATTTAGGAAAGGATAAAAAAGATTTGGAAATTTAATGTGGTAGTATGATGTTGAGCAGATTAGGGAGATATAAAAAAGAATTGCCTTATTGCAATGAGGGCACGGTTTAGGTTATGTACTCTCTCTCTCTCTCTCTCTCTCTCTCTCTCTCTCTCTCTCTCTCTCTCTATATATATATATATATATATATATATATATATATATATATATATATATTTGAAGTAGACTCATGAATCAGATGGTGTCCTAGAGACTCAGAAAGATTTAAAAAAATTTAAAGACAGCACTAGGAACTTGACTTTATTAGAAAAAAACCCCATCAACATATAAGTAATTATATGATATACAGTAATTCTAAAATGAGAGGCATAGATTTGTAAGTGCTATATAGTTTAGAATAAAGATATCAGGCAGCCAGTTAGTAAACCAGACACAGCACTGGATTTGCAGTCAAGAAAAGTAAATTCAAATCCTACTTCAGGCTTTTACTAGTGTGACACTGGACAAATCCTTTCACTTCTCTGAGGCTCAGTTTCTTTATCTGCAAAATGGAGGAATTGGAGTCAGTGGCCTTCAAAGAGCCTTCCTTCTCTGAGTCTATGATCCTATAAATATTAAGGATTGGAACAGTCAAGGAAGACTTTATAGAGACCTTAGTTCTTGATATGGGCCCTTGTAGAATAAAAGGGATTTGGATTTATGCAGAAAAGAGCATCATAGGAAACAAGAAGAATGACATGAACTTACTATCTTAGTAAAGATAGAATATTATGAATAAGCTTCTGACAAAGAAAGTTTATTAGCTCATCTTGGTCAGGGATTAGTAATTTAATCTTGTTTATAAATTCAGAAAGAAAAGACCAGGAGCCACAGTTGTTGCTCGATTTGCAGTTATCAATTTCCGTTTCAAACCTCTGATGATAGTAAAAGGAGTAAGTAACCAAACACAATAGATGGTAAGAACTGTTCATTTGTGTCTGTATGGTTCCTGTTTTTCTCACTCTTGTAGGTGTTTCTCTTAAACTATCTAAAAAGAGTTAAATTTTAAGCACACCAAATAATCAGGGTAGGAAATAATTAGCGTGTCAAGTCAAGAATGGGGATTTTCTGTATCCAAGGAAGTCAGATTTATCTCATTAAAAGTTGCTTTTTGTTTAAACGTAGAATTTTATTCCTCAAGGATTTTGTAGAGCCATGTTAACCTACCATAAAATAATAGATAGCTAATTATTCCTGATAAGCAGTCTGAACTGGCATGCCATTCAAACCGTTCATGAAAATTGCATTACACTGTACCCTTGTGTTGGACCAAAAATGAACATATCTGGAGAGATGGAGATGTGGGACAGTAGAATTTAGGAGTAGCAAGCAAAGTTTTTTAAATTTTATTTTGCTCATCTCTCTGTATACTTGGTCCCATTGAGGCAAACTAAGTGCCAAAATGGCTAGAGGGCTGGATCTGGAATCAGGGAGACTTGAGTTCAAATTCAGCATCTGACACTAAACTTAAAGATTCTCTGACTTGCCTCAGTTTCTTTAACTGTAAAATAGGAACAACAGCAGCACCTACTTCTCAGGGTTATTGTGAGGATCAAATAAGAAAATATTTGTAAAGTACTGAGCTCAGGGTTGGCACTTAAAAAATGCTTTTCCCCTTCCATTTCCTCTATTCACCTTGTTCCACATCCATAGATTTGCTGTCTATCATTGCTCATCTTACCCCCTCCCCAGTCTGGTTTCTAGACTTCTTATTTTTCTAAATAGCACCTATATCTTTACAGGGTACCTAGACTTAAAACTTCTTCCTTGCCATTTTCTTTTTGTTCATCCTCATTATATAATCATAGGTTTATAGATTTAGAGTTAAAATATATTTAGAATTATATATTAAATATTATTTAAAGTAATATATTATATATTGGAGTATATAATATATAATCTATAAAATAGAGTAATTTTAGAGATTATCTAGTCTCATTTTATTTTTTTATGGATGTATTACAGAATTCTGCTAGTCTACAACAAAATAAAAGTATGTCTAGGGTGGCTAGGTGGCGCAGTGGATAAAGCACCGGCCCTGGAGTCAGGAGTACCTTGGTTCAAATCTGGTCTCAGATACTTAATAATTACCTTTCTGTGTGGCCTTGGGCAAGCCACTTAACCCCATTTGCCTTGCAAAAAACCAAGAAAAAAAAGTATGTCTAACCAATAGTACAATTTCATCTGAAATTATACATAATTGTAATCTTTATTCTTTATCAAAAAACTCCAAACAAATAAGAAATCTTTTTCTCTCTTCCTCTCAATCCCATACCATTTCACCATTTAATTTTAAGATGAAGAATCTGAAGCCCAGAGAGGTACCCAAGATCACACTGGTTGCTTACCCCATCATATGACATTCTATTTCCCACCTTTGCCAAACCTGTTTCCCATATCTAAAATATGGTTCTTCCTCACCATGACCTCTTCCATATTTATGTCAATTGCTTTCTCATTCAAGGAACATTTCTATTTCCCTCAGTTGTTAGTGACCCTCCCCAATCATTGTGTTTAAAAAAAAAATCTGCATTTCTTATTTGTGAACAAGTTGTTTCCTCCCAGTAGAATGTAAGATCTTTGAGGGGAGAGACTGTCTTATTTTTGTATTACTATCTCTAGTATCTAGTATTTATAGTGTTTATATATTTATATATTTATATTTTTTATATTTATATATTTATAGTATTTATCAATAGGTGTTTAATAAATGTGACTGATCCATACATCATTACATATCTGAGTATTCTATATCAGAAATTCATGGTAAGCTAACAGCTTCATCCTCTTGAATTTTGCATATTGATGGCAAAATATTCTCGAAAATTATCTAACAAAGTAAGCAGGACTGACCATAGAAGGGTTGTTGTCAATGAGATAGCCATACAAAAGAGAACAATGACAAGGGGGAATCTGGACAACTGGGAGAAAGAGTAACTGAGCAGAGAATTAAGTTGTCTGGACACAAGTACTTCTTTCTAGAATCAATGGTAACTGCTATTCCTACAATTATTACCATTTCAAATTGAATTTTAAAACTTTTAATATAAGTTAAATTTTACTATTTTAAAATAGTATTAGATAAGAGAGTTTGATGTTTCTCAATGCCAATATTGCCTTATGGGTTTATGGTGTGATAAGATTATGTTACTATGGCTAGATTAACAGAAGGTTTTGAGGAGTAGAAAGTGCTATGGTTTTTAATTTCTGAGAACATTCATTTTTGACAAATGTCAAACATTTTTGACAATAAAAAACAGAAAAATCAGGTCTGCTAGGAATTCTATCCAAAGTACATCCTATTTAAGAAGCTAAGATAGATAAGCCTAACACTCTCATTTCACAGGTAAAGAAACACAGATACAGCGAGGTTTAAAATCTTGACCAAGGTCACACAAATAATTAAGGTTTGAGTTGAAGCTAGAATCCAAATTGAACGGTCTCTTAGACTAATATAATATGCTCCTTTCCTGAACTATGTTTTTCATAAACTGCCTTTAGTTCTCATGTTACTTTAACTTTATTAGAAGGTAAAGTAAGCTGCCCCAAATTCCACCAATCTAGTGGTTGGCATCAGTCAAACTTGATAAGATTTTCTAAAACCATAGGAATTTCCTTGTAAAAAAAGTTACTGAACGAACTTGATTTTTTTCTCCTATGTTGTTAAAATCTATATTTACCATCTGCATACAAATAACTTGGAGGTTTTTTGATTCTAATACTAGAATCAACTCCAACTTTGCCAGTCCCATTCCATTGACCCTTTCTCCCTTTGAAATCTTCTACCCAGCTTTTTCCTCATGACCAATAGATGGCACTGTGTCCAAATCTGGGGAAAAAACTCTGAAATTTGCAGAATTTAAGAGAACATGTCATTGTAACTTTCTTGCTCACTATAAATGGGAAATAATTAACAGAGAAAAGGTCCTATAATTCACATGGGCTGGGGAAGAAATAAGATAGCACCTTTATCTTCATGGATCTTCCTGATACTAACAAGATATATTAATTATAAAACAAAATGATAATAGCTAATATTTCTAGAGTATTGGTTTCCAAAGAACTTTACAAATATTATCTCATTTAATCATGATAACAACCCTGGGAGGTAGGTAATTTTATTACCCCCATTTTATAGTTGAGTAAGTAAGGCAAAAAAAGGTTAAGTGACTTGCTTAGGGTCAAACCATTAGTATGTGTGGAGGTAGGATTTGAACTTTATTCTTTTTTAAAAAATTTTAAAAGTTTTATTTATTTTGAGTTTTACAATCCCCCCCATCTTGTTTCCCTCCCCACCACAGAAGGCAATTTGTTAGTCTTTACATCATTCCCATGGTATGCATTGATCTAAGTTGAATGTGATGAGAGAGAAAAATCATATCCTTAAGGAAGAAACATAGTATGTGATATAGCAGAATTACATTATAAGATAACATTCTTTTTTAAATTAAAGCTTTTGCACAGACAGAACCACTGTAACCAAGATCAAAAGCAATGTATTAAATTGGGAAACAATTTTTATGACTAGTGTTTCTGATAAAGGACTTATCTCTAAAATATACAGAGAACTGAGTCAAATTTTTTTAAAAAAGACAAGACATTCTTCAATTGACAAATGGTCAAAGGATATGCAAAGACATTTTACAGATGAGGAAAGCAAAGCAATCCATAGTTATATGAAAAATTGTTCTAAATCATTACTTATTAGAGAAATGCAAATTAAAACATTTCTAAGATACCACCTCACACCTTTCAGACTGGTCAATATGACCAGAAAGGACAATGATCAATGTTGGAAGAGATGTGGGAAAGCTGGAACACTGATACATCGTTGGTGGAACTGTGAACTCATCCAGTCTTTCTGGAGAGCAATTTGGAATTATGCCCAAAAGGGCAACAAAAATGAACTCTATTCTTTCTGACTTTTTCCAGTGCTTCAACTGCAAATATACACACAAGAGTTCAGTTTAAACTATTTTTATATTTTATTTATTAATTTTTCCAACTATAGGCAATGATAGTTTTCAACAATCATTCCTTTTTGCAAGGTTTTGAGTTTCACATTTTCTCCTGGCCTCCCCAAACAAAACAATCTAATATTTATGTTAATCATAAATCCATATTAATCATGTTGTGAAAGAAGAATACAATTGAAATGAAAAAAACATTAAAGTGAAAAAAATACACAAGATATTTTTTAAAAACTGAAGATAATAAGCTTTGGTCTGTATTTAAACTCCATAGTTCCTTCTCTGGATATAGATTATATTTTCCATCACAAGACTTTTAGAATTCAGACAAAGCATTTTAAAAAGTCTTTATGTCTTGAAAGCATCAGCAAGGTGTGGAAGTAAGAAGTTCTTCCATCTTTTCATTATTCTTCTCTAAAATCTAGCTAAGTGGAATATTATCCTATCCCTATAGCCAGTTCATTGAAACCAGGAAAGAACCTCCTATATGCATACAAGATTTAAATATGAATATGTAAGAGGCTGATCTCCCTAGTTTCCTCTAAATCCAAATAAAATCCCTTCTTTTAGTTGAAGCCTTTCCCAACCTCTCTTAATTCTAGTTAATTATTTTCCATTTGTCTTAGATATAGCTTGGTCTTTATTTGCATGTTGTGTACCTCAATTTGATTGCAAGCTCTTTGAGGGCAGGGACTGTATTTTGTTACATTTTGTATCCTTTTACTTTAGCTTTAGAGTACCTAGTCCCTTGGAAGACACTCACTTAAGGTTCGTTTATGGATTGATTAATCAGTTGCCTAATGAACTTGATGAGTAGGAAAAGTGCTTTTGTTTAGAATCTTTTCATAAAGAGTCTAGGGGGGCAGCTAGGTGGCTCATTGGATAAAACACCGGCCCTGGAGTCAGGAGAACCTGGGTTCAAATCTGGTCTCAGACACTTAATAATTACCTAGCTGTGTGGCCTTGGGCAAGCCACTTAACCCCATTGCCTTGCAAAAACCTGAAAAAAAGAGTCTAGGATTCAGGAACAGTTTGTGACCCCTCTCTGGCCCACATCATTGAGCACATGCTATTGTTTTTTACTTCTATAGAATATTCCATCCCTGCACTGGATAATTTCTTAAACTGGGAAAACCTACTTTAAGGTTTCTGGTCTCTGTCTTATGCTCATAAAGTGAAGAGAGCTCATACAGCAATTATGAGAATCTATCCCAAAGCTCCTAGGAGGGATATTGTATGGATGTATAGGTTTCTCCATGAAAGTCTCCTATTCCCCAAATAGGCCATTCCACATCTTAGTTCTGATTCTCTCTCAGGCCATTGAGTCAGTTCAACTTGGGGCAATAACTTAATCAGGAGTTGTTTTGTCTTCTTAGCATCCATTGTGTCCAAAAATGAACAGGAATGAATAGTAAAAGGCTTCAAATAATGGTTACTGTCATACATACTGTTATACACAAATCTGATCAATACTTCACAATGGATATGCAATTTCAAGAATGGTATAGTAGAATTAAAGAGTGATAAAAAGAGTACTATAATGAACACTGGATTTAGAGTCAGCTAACACCTATTAATCTGTTTAATTAAGTTGTGAGTGGGAAGGAGATTTTTGTCTTCTGTCTGAAGACTCCTGGGAGTCCTAGAACCTTTGCACTGAGACTTTCTTGGGATACCTGGTTAAACAGAGTAGACAGAAGAAGAGATTCCCCTATAGCTTTTCTTCCTTTATCATGGTGCTAAAGTTGCCATGTAGGTTGGCTACTAGTAGACTCAGTATACAAGATAGACCACTTGATTATCTAGTCACATGTTTTGGAATAAGTGAAAAGATTAGAAGGGAGTATTGTTATAAGGAGGTTAATATGTTCTTTCCAGTTCAGGACAAGATCTAGCCACTTCTTTAGTTAGGGACGCAATTTCAGACTGACAGACACCCAAGGAAATACAAGACATTCCAAAGACTAGAAGAGATTTGAAGACAGCATGCTTCAGTGGAAAGAAGGCAAGCTAGTAGTAAGAAGACCTGACTTTTAATCCTGGTTATTCTACTTTGTGATCTTGGGCAAGTCTTATAAACTCTCCCATAATTTTGGGGATGCTAGAATAGTTCTGTTATCACCCAGAACCATAGACCATGGATATAATTAAAGAAGGGGCTATATTTCTAGAACCCTTCTTGGTGTAGGGATCTATACTAAAGATTTAGGAATGGTCTCATGCAAGAGGTGGCACTTGAGTTGGATAGTAAAGGAGGTAGGGATGCTAAGATGAAGAGAGAGTGCTTTCCAAGTCAGAGGGAGATAGCCTGCCCCAAAGCAGAGAGACAGAAAATGGATTGCAGTGAGTGAGGGACACATATTTTGGTTAGACTAAAAGGAGTGAAGGAGAATAATGTATACTAAGTCTGGAAAGCTAGGCTGGAGCCAGGGTAGGACTTACAAAGGGACAGCAAGGGAAGCATGATGGGAGAGAGTTGTCTTTCCCTCCAGTTCATTAGTCAGTGGAATTTTCAATAGCTGCTAATTTGTGCAGTCTTTGGGCATTAGGGATTTAGTGAACATGGGTTGTGTCCATGGTTCTTCTACCTCTAGTCTTGATCAGTGAATGATAGAACCAAAGGCTGCAGTAGCTCTTGGTTCTTAGGGTCTTGTAGTTCCAATCCGAAGTCAGCTGTTGCTCACATGCAAAGTGGTCAACTTGGCAGTCTCGAGCAGCAAGTCATTGAATGCTCCAATGTCCTCAGGGCATGCAGGGGGTTCAGTACAACCCCAGTTATTGCACCCCCCTTTCTCCCCCTCCCTGTGTCCTGAATAGTGACCTGAAAGTCTTTCTCAAGGGTAATGGAGGGGAAAAGGAAACCCCAGGCTAATATACCTGTGTCCAGTTTTCATTTTCCTTCCTCTCTGTATCCTAGAGAGACCCAGGGAAATTTTACTTCTGGTGGTGTTTCACAAATTCTATTTTGACTGTCTCCTTCTCTGGGGAAACTTCTGGTGCCTCTGATGTCTTCAAGGAACTAAGATGATGATACAGAAGTTCTGACTACAATATGGTCCCTTCAAGCTCTAAATCCATGATCTATGATCCTATTACCTGGGTTCTAATGAATGAAAAAAAATAAATGAAAAAAAACATTCATTAAGTTACTAGAGCTACAGTGACAAAGATGAAATAGCTTCTCTAGCTAAATGCATTGTGCAAATTTAATCGGATACAAAGTGTGTATGTATACACACACAAACACACACACAGACACAGGGTAAAGTCAAGGAATGTTGCTAGGGAACACATCTCTTACCTGATACCTTAGTGTTAATATTGCTGATGGATTTAGAAAAAAGGTGGCATTTGAGCTGGACAGTGAAGGAGGTTTTTAATGCTGAGATGGGGAGGGAGTGCTTTCCAAGACTGAGGGATACAGCCTGCCCCAAAGCAGAGAGACAGGAAATGGAATGCAGTGTGAGAGGTGCACATATTCTGGCTAGACTAAAATAAGTGAAGGAGAGTAATATATCCTGAATCTGGAAGACTAGGCAGGAAGACTAGGTGTGATGGGCTTACAGTGCTAAGCAGATGAGTTTATATTTGGTCCTAAAGGTAATAGGGAGCTATCAGTTTCCTAGAATAGAAGAATGACATGGTTAGACTTGTACTATAGTAATGTTACTTTATATTATATCAAACAGTTTGGAGAGGAAAGATATGAGATGCGAGGAAATCAATTAGCAGACTATTGCAACAATCCAGTCAAGATGCTATATTTGTATCACCCTGTTTGGAATTCTTTCTATTCCATTTGGTGATCTTCCCAGCATTATATCACCTGACTCCCCAGGTACATTGGTACCTTTATATATATCTTATATGAAAGTACACTTTATAAGAGGCAACATATTCCCTAGAATCCTGTTTACTGTATCTGGAAGCATGTATCAACTCTCCTCCCTCCCACATTCAGTATGTTTTCCCTTCTTGTATTATCTGGTAGCGTTTCCTCAATGCTGGGTCAGAGAAACTTCCTGTTTTGGCTACTAGGGTGATGGTGGGGGAAGTGAGGTGCTAGTCCTCCAGGACAGCACAAGTGCTTGAGAAGGAGAAGTGATTCTTTCTTGACTTTTGATTGTTCACATATTAATGGTCTAAGATATTTTTCTTTCATTATAAAGGCAATATAAGTTATGAACTCTTTGAGAAAAGGATGTCTTTTTCTCTTTCTAGATAATATAGGTAATGAACTCTTTGAAAGAAGGAACTGTCTTTTGTCTACTTGTCTTCCTAGTGTTTAGCACATAGTAGGTGCTTAACAAATATTTATTGATTGACTTATTCTTAGTTTGCAATTTGATTTCCCAAATTGCTTTACCTCATGGCTCCCCTCCCATGCATATTAAATAAGTTATATCCTTCCTCCATCCTGCAAAGTACCAGGAAGCAATCTCATTTTACAGGCCACGAAACTAGGACAACAAAGCTTAGTGGAAATCCATGAAGTGAGTTTGGGGTGGTCAAAATGACAACTTGGAGCAATTTGAATTTCCATGGGTGTGTATAATCCTGTTAACTGTGTTATGTTCAGGTCACATCCTCATAACAGTAATGGGAAACACCCCCCCCCACACACACACACACACTTCCAATCCTTAGTAATCTGATTTCTTGAAGTCTTATTTGCTTATGAACTACTGTAACTATATATATATATATATATATATATATATATATATTATATATATATGTATGTATATATGAAGCTGTTATAACAAACAGCTAAGAGGATGTGTTGTGTAGCCCTTGGCTATATCAACTTGCTTATTTTGTTTCTCTCTGCCATATACAAGCATAGCACTATTCCCAGGGGAGCTAAAACTAGAACAAGGGAAAAAATGCATACTCATGGTCACGAATGGTTATGTTTCCCCCTCTTTCTCCAAAGTTAACACCTGTGCTGTCTCACTTTTCCATTTTTCAAGTTAGTAGTTGCCTCTCAGGTGGGATCAAAGTGACAGATTGACAAAGGACTGTGATTTAGTTTTCATGTGCCCTTGAGCAACATTTTTATTCATGCCTCTCCCTGCTTTTAACACACTAGTGAAGAGGAACACATCCTATCCTTTCCTTTGGAAATGAGCAAACACTCAGTCAACATCTTGCACAGCTGTTCCCAACACCTGGGATAAATTTAATCAGAATCAGACACACAGAGAGGAGGGGGGATGGAAAGGCATCCTTTAGCAACCTTGACTGTCTGCATATTTCCTCTTATGGAATGGAGATGCTTTAAATAGGTGACAGATGTTGATTGAAGCTCAAAAAAGTTCTCATTCATAGCAAGATGCTGGCTTACCAGATGGTCTTGGTTCACTTTCTCTACTATGTGCAACTTAGGAAACATTTCTAGTGGTGGTCTAAATATAGATATGGAACCCAGGTTCCAAGTTCTCTTAATCTCTATACTTCTTAGCTATCAACTTCATTTTTTCCCCCTTTTGGTCTTTATTTTTCTCTAAAAGGCAGTTCAATAATTTTCTTGTTAGCTTATATACATACATATATATATATATATATATATATACACATATATATAGTCAAATGATATGAAACATATTTTTGATGCTTTATACTATTATTTTCTGATTATTTTGAATTTGTGAATCAATACAAACATTAAAAGAATCTAGTATATATTGAATATAACCATGCTAGGTCCTAGGGGAAGACACAAAGATTGGATAAGAAACAGTCCCTGCTCGCATGGAGCACATAGTCTACTAGAATATGACTCATATAAAAATAAATTAAGAAAATAATTTGTGGAATATTCAGTCTAGTTTGCCTAGAACATAGGATATACAAAGGGGGATAACAAGGCCAAAAAAGATAGAGCAGTACCAGAATATTGAATTCCTTATATGCTCGGCCTTAGAGATTGAATTTTATTCAGTAAATCAATTTAAATTATAGGTTTTGAAAATAAAGATAGACTTTTCTTTTGCTATTTAAGGTATAAAATCTATCCTGGAGATCCACGAACAAATTGAAGAATTTTAAGCAGAAGAGTGAGGTGGTAAGTCCTACACCTAGGCCAATACTTTTACAGATCCTTGTCTATCTTATTAGATGTAGGAATTCTCACTTTTGCAAATGGTGATCCATTTATGCCTTCCTATGTTGTGTAATTCTTGTCTAGTGGCCATGCACAAATAAACTGTATACAGCTAAGTAGGGCAGCTAGGTGGTACAGTGGATTGAAAACCAGTCCTGAAGTCAAGAGGACCTGACTTCAAATCTGGTCTCAGACACTTACTTGCTGTGTGGTCAACCTTGGGCAAATCACTTAACCCCATTGCCTTGCAAAAAAAAAATTAA
Source organism: Macrotis lagotis (assembly GCF_037893015.1). NCBI lineage: Eukaryota > Metazoa > Chordata > Mammalia > Peramelemorphia > Peramelidae > Macrotis > Macrotis lagotis. The sequence continues at coordinate 173,420,747 of NC_133664.1, forward strand.
AATAAAACCAGAATGGAGGACAAACATCATCATCATCCTCATTATCATTATAATCATTATCATCATCAATTCTTGTATATAACTTTCCATAAACCTTCCACTATCATTCGTTTAGGGAAAAGATTTTTAAACTTGGGGCTCCTGGATCCCCAAGGAGTTTCTGGATAGATTTTATAAGTTACATAGGAAAAAAATTTACATATTTATTTTCATTACCCTCTAACTTAAATTGATCATTTCCTTCAATTATGAATGTTTACAACAAACCACAAAAGTTTTAGGCTTAACTGGCTTGCCAAAGGGATCCATGACACAAAACAAATGGATAATTACTTAATCTAGGAAAATATTGATGTTGAGGAGATATATTTCTGTTAGGTAACATCTTATGATTATAGAAAGCACTGAAAAGCATTGTAAGTTCAATTTTTTCTAAATCTTGAGCCCCCCACTTTTGTTTTTTGTTTTCTTTTTTTTTGGCAAAGACACTAGAGTACTTTGTCATTTCCTTCAGTTTATTCTACAGATGAGACAATTGAGGCAAACAAGGTTAAGTGACTTGCTCAGGGTCACACAGCTAATAAGTGTCCAAAGCCTAAATCGAACTCAGGTCTTCCTGACTTTAAGCTCAACACTCTATCCACTGAATCACCTAGCTGCCTCTTGAAAGCATTATACAATTTCCTAAACGCTTTGCAGGCAGAAACAGATATAACATTTTCTTTATATTTTTTTTTAGGTTTTTTGCAAGGCAAATGGGGTTAAGTGGCTTTCCCAAGGCCACACAGCTAGGTAATTATTAAGTGTCTGAGACAGAATTTGAACCCAGGTACTCCTGACTCCAGGGCCGGTGCTTTATCCAATGTGTCATCTACCCGCCCCGGGATATAACATTTTCATTGGAATATATTATGGACCATCAGGACAGAAGGAGGAAAGAGATGAGGTCAAGAAACTGATCACAAAATGTGGAGGCTTTTTAAGTCTAAATAGAGATTAGTGTCTATCTGTTATATCAATCCAAGATATATGTACTGTTGACTAATTGTTCTCCAATTACATGCTATAATCTGAGCAGTGCATTAAATTGATATGTATGACTTTTCCTATGGAATTTCCTAGCCAATGTATTTTGAGTATATATGGAATTCTGAGAATTCCCTATTATATTCTAAGACTTGATGTCATGGATACAGTGCCATTCATAGGATCCAGAAGATGTCATATAGAGAAAATTCTCTTATGAAGTCTGTGTAAAATATTTTCCATATCCCAAACATGTTTCCTTAATAAAGATGGCATAACTGATTTTACAATGACTTGTTTTTGCAAATCACTTTACATTGCCTTGTTTAAGTCTCACCAGAATCCTGTAAGATGAGAATTAAATCATTATTATTATCCTCATTTTATAAATGTGGAAAAAGAGACTCAGCAGATTTAACCGATTTGGCCCATTTTACAAAGTTAGTCACCCCTAGTAATAGGATTTGAAATGAATCTTTCTGATTCCAACTCCTGTACTCAATTCAATATATCATGTGACCTCTCAAACACAGTATTGTTAGAGAAAGTTATTTTTATAATTGAATCTTTTAAGACATATCATATGATCAGTGGTAGGCTAGTAAATATTTAACAATCAGCTTTTTGAAAAAAGTATATATGTTACACATCTTAATCTAGTCTACACTATTAACATTTTCTCCATCATGTTCTTCATTTTAGACAATCAACAAAAATATAAATGAAACTTGGTTTTGTAACTTTTACTGATTTCTAAGATATTAACGCACACACAAAATTTAACAATCTGTTCTCAGGAGATGGTACTTACTAATTCTAACACATTCCGGCATATAATCTTGATTAATTTGAATTTGTGAATTGGAGATATCTTGTTGGTGGATAGATTTATGGGCTAAATTTACTTTTTTGAGTCAAATTATTTTTGTAATAACCAATGAATCAACAATATTTATTAAATTGCTGGTATGGATCAGGCATTGTGCTAATCACTGGGGATACAAATACAAAGAATGAAACAATCCTTACTGTCAAGGAGCTTATTATAATGGATGAGAGAACAAGTATAATCATACAATCTATAAATATTTCTATCAAATATTTATTAGTTGCAGCTACGTTCCAAGCATTCTGCTAAAATAAGTTAAAAAGTTCTGTTTTCTGTGTATTGTCACTTTCACCATCATTAGGAAATAAATAGCTCCTTGAGAGTGGAGATAGGATTCGTTTTGTGCTTATATCCAAGCTCTTGACACTATAACTGTCTATAGTAACTAATTTTTTTTGTCAAGATAATGGGGTTCAGTGACTTGCCCAAAGTCACACAGCTAGGTCATTATTAAATGTCTGAATCTGAATTTGAACTCAGGTCCTCCTGATGCTAGGCACAGTGCACTTATCCACTGAACCACCTAGTTGCCCACTGTAGTAAGTTCTTAATAAGTTATGATAGATTGATTAATTGATCATCTTGTCAAACACAAGAAGCAATCCCATGATTTCTCTGAATTTCTTCTTTCTAACATCATAGCTAAAAAGGTTCTCTCAAACTATTTTTTTAGTTCTCTGAGGATACTTTGATACTTGGTGACTTTGGAGTAAAAGTGAGAAAAGGAGAGGATAGGGAGAAATATAGGGGAAAGGGTGGCTTAGGAAGAAAAAAATCAGAAAGGTCAAACACTTGCAGATTACACTGAAGATTCATGCCTTCCTATTAAGAATACTTTCTTTGCTAAAAGAATTGATAGATGTTGATCATGATGAATACCAAATAATAACTCAAAATAGATATTTTTGATAAGAAATATTTATATATATATACACACACGTATGTTTAAGTATATATGTATAAATATCTGTTTATGTACACACATACATTTTACTATTTCTAATTATAGGGGAGAAGGTTGTAGGAGTTTAATCTATCTCTGAATCTTTATTTTTTTATTATTTTTTTAGATTTTTGCAAGGCAAACGGGGTTAAGTAGCTTGCCCAAGGACACACAGCTAACCCAGGTACTCCTGACTCCAGGGCCGGTGCTTTATCCACTATGCCACCTAGCCACCCCTGAATCTTTATTTTCAAACATTTCCTTTTTTTTTTTGGCGAGGCAACTGGATTAAGTGACTTGCCTAGGATCATGCAGCTAGTGTCAAAGACTGAGGCAGAATTTGAACTCAGGTCCTCCTGATTCCAAGGTTGTGTTCTATCCACTGTACCACCCACCTACCCCTGTCTCTAAATATTTATCACATTTTCTTGTGATTTAAGTGGCAGAGTCATTCCTGGGTACCTTGTACTATAGTGTCTTCCTCTCCCCCTCCCCCTCCATTTTCAGCAAATATATGACAAGAGATATATGAACAGCAAAACAGATGTCAACAAAAGCAGATATTTAGCACAGAACAAGATATTGTGGTACAGACCAAAGAAAGATGAGAACAAATAAATAAATGTTGACATTCAAATGCACAAAGGTTTGCTGGAAGGGGTATTTTAATGTCAAGAATGTTCCAGAAAAAAGAGTTGGTTGGATGACAAAGTATAATAGAAACTGGTGGGGTTTTTGTTTTGTTTCTTAATAACAGACAAAGACTTATAAATGAAGAAGCAACAGATCTGCTTGAACTTGTTCTGTGGACCCCTGAGCACAGATTTCTCTTTGTTCATATAGTATTTGACTAGACCAATTTTGTTTTTCTTGTTGTTTTTACTATAATCTACTGTTTTTGTTTTTTTTCTTTGAAAAAAGAACTTTTAAAAAACATATATTCAAGCTGTAAAGGTCACTAGGTATCACTATTGGAAAGATGACTAATTTGTCATTGGAGCTTGATTTCTATTTTCCCTTGGGGTGAGGCATTTTATTTAAGGTAGTGAATTAGAATTTTCAAAAGCATTTTTTCCTTTTTGGTCATTTAAAAAGTAAATTTATTGGGAATGTACAGAGTTAAATCATTTTATTGCCCCCTTCCCCCAAAATGTTAAAGGAAAATCATTTAGTAAAGAAAGTGATATACAGTTCTTTTTTGTGAAGCCATTGTCAAGGATCACATAGAAAGTCAAGAATTTGACTACATGGAACATATTGGCTTTCCTTTGTGGGGTGGTCAGCAAAATGCTGACTTTTAAGCCTCAATTAATGTACTTGGACCTACAAACCTTTGTCTAATGTACCTAGATCTAACCTAAATGAAGAAATGGGAGAGTAACTGTACTGTAATTTCATTGACACCTCCTCTGCCAATGCAGTTTAGCACTTTCTACAATTTATAATCTTAGTATTTATCTAGACTCTAGCCAAGGATGTCAAGCAAATAGAAACACTACCCTGATGAAAAAAAAATATTTATTTGGAAAACCATGAATGAATATTATCTATGTTGTATCATATTTGTATTTATTTTATTCAATGTTTCCCAATTACATTTTTTTAGGTTTTTGCAAGGCAAATGGGGTTAAGTGGCTTGCCCAAGGCCACACAGCTAGTTAGTAATTATTAAGTGTCTGAGACCGGATTTGAACCCAGGTACTCCAGGGCCAGTGCTTTATCCTCTATGCCACCTAGCCGCTCCCCAAATTACATTTTAATCTGGTTCAGTTCAGGTTTGGGACTTGAACCCAGTCCTCCTAACTTTGAGACTATCTCTCTATCATGCTGCCTCTGAGTGAAAAAATATAGGTTTAAAAACACTCTTGCATCAATATCATGACTATCCACAGAAATATGTAACACATATAAATGAACTTAAACATATATCCAAATAAACAAATGTACATAAATATTTATGTATGGCTGATTCAGAGGGGAGCTGCAGCAGCAGGCTACTACCTGCAAAGTGTTTTTAGTTGCTTGGAACAAGATACCATAGAAACAACATGTTTGTTTTTGTGTTTTAATCAATAAGAGTCTAAATTCATTGGAAGTCTAGAAACATCACAAAGGAATGGGGATAGGCAGATCCTTCCCTTGAGCACCTCAGGCCTTTGTTCTCATGTTTTGGTTCAGTGATCATGCTATGTGTAGTTTTGCCAAGCCCTCAGCTTCTCAAACTTTTCTAAAATAACAGATCCCAAATTTGCATCTAGGTCAAAGCCCAGAGTGAAGCATTCAGTTATGTAGTATACACTGTCTATTCCCCAAGTTATTTAGGTTTTCTATTTTAACTCCCAACAATATTTCTGAGTATCACTCAGTCATAGAAAGTTCTTTTTCTTCTGTGGGGGCTGCATGATTCTCATTTTTTTTCTCCCTTGAAGACCTTTACCCTGTGATTTATTGTATCATACTATCATATGACTGGTGTAAAACAAGTTCCATTGATTCCAAAACCCTTCTTCAAGGATCAATAAAAATAACTTGAGAAAAAATAATATTATATCCAATTTTATATATGGAATCCAAAGATCTTTTCCTTTGACTTATTTCCCCTCATTCAAAGTCTAACTTCTCAAGGATATTTCTGACCTTGCCCAAAGAATCACCCCATCCAGACCATCTTATCTAGGTGGAATTTTTATTGATTATTGGGTGGAGAATAGGTCCTTTTGAGTGGTCTGGCTTGTGATGAATCTTTTTGTTCAAGAGTATCTTCCCCCAGCCACTCATTAGAATAAGCCCACTTCTTATTATAATATTTATTCTCTTATTAATTGTTAACCAATCAGAATTGATTTTCATTCATCTGGAACAACACTTTTCCCAAAAGTATTTAACCATTTGACTAGTCTCCCAGGTTCATCTTGGTAATGAGAGAAATCACTGATCTCTATGAATTATTTGTTAGCTATAATTAATAAGTTGGTTATTAATTACTCCAAAATACTATTATGAAAACTTTTCATTCATCTCAAGCTCAACTCACATTTATCTTAGTTTTCAGTTTCTAAAGTACTTTCCTTCTTACAAAACATATTTTGCCCACAATAACTCTATGAGATGTATAGTACAAATATTCAGTCATTAGTATTTAGCAAGTATGTACTATGTGCCAGACACGCTGTCAGGTTCTAGGGATAAAAAGAGAACAATTTAACTGTCCTTGCTTTTAAAGATTATATAGTCTATTAGAGGAAGTTAGTCTAGGATTATAGGATAATAGATTTAGAAATTGAGGGGACATTAGAAGTTGTATGGACCAGCAACACTACTGTTCAGAAGAACTAGACTAAAATGTAAATGGGAAATATTTTAAAAAAATAAATAAAAATTCAGTAGAAAATTCTGTTGTTATTGTTGTCCAATCATTTAGTCCTCTGACTTTTCATTACTCATGCCAGGCCATCTATCATTCACTATCTTTCAAAGTTTGTCCAAGCTCATGTTCACTGTTTCCATAACACTATATATCCTTCTCATCCTCTGCCATTCCCTTTTTCCTTTGCCTTCAATCTTTGTCAATATCAGCACCTTTTCAACCATTCCCATTTTCTCATTATGTGGCCAAAATATTTAAGCTTTCAGCTTCAGAATTTGACCTTCCAGTGAATAGTCAGAATTAATTTCTTTAAGTATTGATTTGATTTTGCTGGCCAAGGTACTCTCAAGTCTTCTCTAGCAACACAATTCGAAAATGTTGATTCTACAATACTTAACTTTCCTCATAGTCCAACTTTCATGACCATACAATAGCTATTTAAAAAACCATACCTTTGACTATATAGACCTTTGTTGGCAAGATAATGTTTCTGTCTTTTAATATATTGTTTAGATTTGCCATAGCTTTTCTTCCAAGGAAGAAGTGTCTTTTAATTATATGACTACAGTTGCAGTCTGGAATGATCTTTGAGTCCAAAGAATATAAAATCTGACCCTGATTCCACTTCTTCCTTTGTTTGCCAGGAAGTAATGGGACTAATCAACTTGCAATTGCAGGGATCCTTAGATAGGACTCAGTTGCTTCCTTTCTTATTTGACATCAATGATCTGTATTTTAGACTAGATCTCTTATTTTATTGATAAAAAAAATAAATTTAGTGTGTGACTTGTTCAAGGCTGTACAAGGAGTGAGTCACAGAAGTGGGATATGAAAATGGCTCCTCTGACTCCAAATCCATTGATTTTTTCCATTGTTTAATGTTTCCTTTAGTTTAAGTATGCATCTGTGAATTCATGCATGTATGCAAGAACATAAAGCTTCATATAAGGATGCAACACCATTTTAATGGAGAGCACAAAAAAAGTAGATGGGGATCAGAAAAGGCTTAATTTTCACAATAACACCTGAGTTGAATTTTGAAGGAATAGAAAGGGTTAAGAAAAATATTATCTAAATATGTGTCTCTGTGTTTTCTAGATAGAAAATATCAGAGTGGGAAATGACTTGCTTCAGACCATGTTGCTAGGGAATATAAGAGCTAGGAGTTTTCACTAGAACCAGTATTTTGAATTCAGGTCTAGTGCTTTTTTTTTTTTTTTAGTGGTAATTAAGTTTAAGGGACTTGTCTGGTTCATACAGCTAGTAAGTATATAAGGCCATATTTGAATTCAAGTCCTCTTGACTCCAGGGCCAGGTTCTATTCACTGTGCTGCTTTGCTGCCCCTAACCACTTAGCTCTATAACATCACAGAATAGGTCATGCCTGTTTATTCAACTGCTCATTGTTGTGCACTGTTGGTGTATTCATTCAGAGGATAGATTCACAAATGGTTCTAAATGTTACAGTATGGACAGGTAAATGGCTCAGTAGATAGAGTACAGGGCCTGGAGGCAGACTGCAACTGTAGTCATGAAATTAAAAGACACTTCTTCCTTGGAAGAAAAGCTATGGCAAATCTAGACAATATATTAAAAGACAGAGACATTATCTTACCAGAAAGGATCTATATAGTCAAAGGCATGGTTCCTGAGTTCAAATCCAGTTTCAGACACTTCTGTGAGGCCCTGGGCAAGTCACTTAACCCTGTTTGCCTCAGCTTCCTATCTATAAAATAAGCTGGAAAAGGAAATGGCAAATCACTTTAGTATCTCTACAAAGAAAACTCCAAATGGGGTCATGAAGAATAGGATACAACTGAATAACAACTAAACCACAACAACAATATCCATATCTAGAGATCAAAGATTGTCTCTCTTGGAAAGATGTTGACTGGTGGCAGTATCTGAAGTTTGATGAGTATTCTATTTAGTGTTATCAAAGAACAATTATTAAAGATCAAGAGTATGATATCATGACTCTTGAGTCAAAGTCTCTGACATGACCCAAAGGGTCATATTACTTTGAGGGCCCTTTTCACTCCTTTGACTTATTTCCCTCATCAAGATAGTATGAAAAGTTAGTCAATAAACATTTATTAAATGCTTGTTGTTTACCAGGCACTGTGCTAAATGTTAGGAAACCAAAAAAAAAAGAGGTAAAAAACAATCTACCTCCACAAGAAGCTCACAACAAGTAAACATATAAACAAACAAATTATATATAGGATAGATAGGAATTAAATAATTTAAAGAAGTTGATACAAACTTAAAGAATATGATATTTTAATTGGGACTTAAAGGAATCCAGGGAAGGCAGTAGGTGGAGATGATAAGGAAGATCATTCCAGACATAGGGGACAGCCAGAGAAAATGCCTTGGATTGAGATATGGAGTATCTATTTTAAACAAATCTGCTCCAACTTATCAAGATGTAACTCTTTAATGACCTCAAAGACCATGGTTAATTGTTCAACCAATTATAGCATTCCTTTTTACATCACTGGATAAGGTTGAAATTTGACAGTTATTTTAACACTTTGTTACTACATCAAATCCTCATTATCTGGGCAGCTAGGTGGCACAAAGGACAGAGTACTGACCCTGGAATCAGGAAAACCTGAGTTCAAATTCAACTGAGACACTTACTAGTTGTGTGACTATGGTCAAGTAACTTATCCTTGAACCCCACCCTGCCAAAATCTTTAAAAGAATCCCTTCATTTCTGTGACAATTCTGGTAACTATAGGAAATTAGGAATAGGAATAGGAATCAATCCATCATAAAGGTATATGAAAGTTCACATTTGGGAAAATGCCAAAAATATCAGAAGTCTATAAAATAATCCTATTAGCATGAAATGAATGAAGAGCTTCTAGGATATACAGTAGCTACAGAAAACAAGTATTGAAGTGAAGTGCTGGAGTTACTCAGTGAAACTCTCATCATCGAGTTTTATTTACACAATTTTTCCATTTCTTTCTGGGTTGAAAAAATCCATATGTTAAACAATGTCAGATCAGGCCAATGTTTCCTGTGGAAAAACAGGAAATAAGATATCAAATATATTTCTTGGCTGGCTTTCAGATCCTTTTTTGTCTTGATAGACCTATCACTCCTTTTCTGGTACAGTAAAGCAAAATTGACCTATTTATTCCTTGCAGTTAATCTGCACTTTCACATAGGCTAATTATCTCTTGTGTAGAATGCATTCAATGCTTGTGCTCATCTTTTAGTATCTTTACTTTCCTCCAAGGTCCAGCTCTGAGACTATCATCTGCACACTGGTTAAAAAAAAAAGAAAAAAAGAAAAAGAAAAGGAGGGTAAGCTAGGTGCCATAGTAGATAGAGCACTGGACCTGAAGTCAGCAAGACTCATCTTCCTGAATTCAAATCCAGCCTCAAACACTTTCTAATTGTGTGACCCCAGACAAATAATTTAAAACTGTTTATTTCAGTTTCCTTATCTATGAAATGAGCTGTAGAATGAAATGGCAAACTGATTCAGTGTCTTTGCCAAGAAAATTCCAAATGGGATCACTAATTGTCAAATACAATTGAAATGATTAATAATCACACCAGAAAAAAATATTTTCAGCATGCATCCTAAATTTATATAGTTATTTATAAATTACATTTATGTGCCATTCTACTGTGATATATACATTATAAAAATATTCATATTGTAATGAAAGATGACAAAAGCAATTTTTAAAATATTTTTAATTTTGAATAAAAATTGATTTGCATCATAAAATATTTAAATAACTGATTTTAGTGAAAACAATGCTATTAAATATATTTTTGAAAATCTTTGTTTACTACTTTGTGAGGCAGCTAAATAAATATATGTGTAAACATACACACACTTGAATATGAATATGAATATATGCATGTGTATATACTACAGTATGCTGAAAGTAAAGCCACAAGTGAGAGAACCACCCTTTTGGGTTGCAGAACTCCTGTTCTTCCTTCATGATACCTCAGATTCCTTCCATGACCCATGATCTTCTGATATAGGAACAGAATGAAGGTATTAGTGTTACTCCACAAATTACATATTAGCAAACCTTAATTTCTTTCTTTTGTAGCATCCTCTTGGGAACTGGACTCCAGAAAGTTTCCAATTGTGGAGCAGGAGAAGGGAATTGGAGAGAGAAAACCTTTCATTGGTTTTCCTTTACAAAGGCCTTGGGGCAACTAGGTGACATAGTGGATAGAACATGGGGCCTGGAGTCAGGAGGACCTCAGTTCAAATTTGGCCTCAGACACTTAATAATTACCTAGCTGTGTGACCTTGAGAAAGTCTTATTGGCTTGCAAAAAAAATGAAAAAAAAAGGCTTCCAAGCTTAATTTGATTTTTTGATCCACAGAGCCAAGGTTGCCCTGATGTGAGCATGCCATGTTCAATATCCAATTCTACAGGACTAGAGGACTGTAATACTGTTAAAATTAAAGTAGGAAATTTCCATTCCTGGATCAGAGAGACCCTTGTAATTAATGGGATATAAGGGGAGAACAAGGTGATGCTGATCCCTAGGAAGAGGTGTGATACATACTGAATGTACTTTAGTTCATAAAGACATGTGTTTCTGTTATTGTGGGAGGTGGTGAGGGGACATTCAAAGAATAAAAATTCAGAAACAAGTATGCTGAAACCCAGGAGGAATGACTTGAGCAAGGAACCTTGGAAAGAATAGAGAAATATTGTTCAGGTGTGTCTGACTCTTTGTGACCCCAGTTGGGATTTTGTTGCCAAAGATATTGAAATGGTTTGCCATTTCCTTCTCCAACTCATTTTACAGATTGGGAAAATGAGGCAAACAGGGTTAAGTGACCTTCCTGATCCTGGATCCTGCAGTCTATCCACTCTCTCACCTAACTGTCCCTCAAGAGGCATAAGGAATGATTAACTACATTTAGATAGATAGATGATAGATAGATAGATAGATAGATAGATAGATAGATAGATAGATAACAAGGAAAGAAAATGCCAGGTTTTGTTTTTTTTTTCTTTTTAACTTGAAATTTTATTGCAGCCTGAAGGGAGTTTTGGACCACAGGACTGACTGGCAGACTCAGAGCCAGTGAAATTTCAAATCCATCTTTACCTCTATCCCACTTGAAAACATGATTTAAAAAAATATATATGTATAAATTTTTCCCAAGTACATGCAAATATAGTTTTTAACATTTTTGTAAAGTTTTGAATATCATATTTTTCTCCTTCCCTCACTTCCTCCCCCTCCTCCTGACAGAAAGTAACATAATATAGGCTATATGTGTATAAACTATGTTAGACATATATCTATATTAATCAACAAAAGGGAGAAAATAACATTATAGGGAAAATAATACAAGATAATTTTAAAAAATTAAAAATAGTAAACTTTTGTCTGCATTTAAACTCCATATATTTGGATAAGGATGGTATTTTCTATTACAAATCTTTTAGAATTGTCTTTGATTATTGTACTGCTGCAATGATTAAATCCATCATAGTTGATCATCATACAAAGCTGCTAAGTTGTGTACAATGTTGTTCTAGTTCTGTCCACTTCACACATCATCAGTTCAATCAGATCTTTCGAGGTGGAAAAACATGATTTTTATAAATTATATAATATCTATATCACAATACCTAATTATATAGCAATTTAAAGCTGATAAAGTCCTTTTAGCAAGATGTTTCTTGATATCTTGCCCTAAATGATCTCCTGAATAGCCAAAGTTTACTGATGCTTTTGGTTTTTGCAATACAGTTATCACTGTTAAACATTGCTACTCATTGAACTGTCTCTTGAAATAAAGAAAGCTTGTAAGGAAAGTCAACTGAAAAAAATGGCTATGGTGGACATTTTATACAACATTCTTCACCCATTTATCTATGAGGAGTCTGTTTTATCATTTGTTCTGGAGGGAGGATTTTTTTACTTTAATTTACTTTGATTTACTTTAAAAGCTTACTTCATTAAAGACAAACTCTTTCCTGAATAATATTACTTAAGATCAAATTTTTTTTAGGTTTTTGCAAGGCAAATGGGGTTAAGTGGTTTGCCCAAGGCCACACAGCTAGGCAATTATTAAATGTCTGAGACAGGATTTGAACCCAGGTACTCCTGACTCCAAGGCCGGTGCTTTATCCACTATGCCACCTAGCCACCCCTTAAGGTCAAATATTTTAATAAATATTCACACCCCCATACTCTTTCTGTATGTCATTCTATCTGTTCATATTTGTCTATCTATCTATGTAATCATTTGGACCTAAAATTTTATTTGTAAAGAGAAATCTTCAACTTATAGACTTAGAAACTTCCTTGGGACAGTGAAAATGTCAATGTCCAGAATCATTGATTCAGCATGTGTCAAAGACAGGATTTGGACTTAGATCTTCTTTACTTGTAGGATAGCTCTCTAGTTTTGGAATCACCTAGTACATAAAATGCTGGTCTTGGAGTTAAAATTCTGCCTCAGATATTAGTTGTTTGATCCTAGGTAAGTTGCTTAATCACTCTCAATCTCAATTTTCTTATCCTTCTTATCTTATCTAAAAAATTTTATGATTATGTTGCTGCTGCTGCTAATAATGATAATGACAATAGTACTTCCCTAGGTTATTGTTGATGATCAAAGGAGGAATCATATGTAAAGCACTTTACAAACCTTTATAAATGCCAGCTTTTATTATTCACTGCCTTTCATATTTTATAGGAGGAGAGTAAATAATGAATAGAAAAATCAATGTCTATAATTTGGATTCAAACAAACCAATTGCTTTTTACTTTGGACCATATGGAGGAAGCATCAGTGACAAGTTGTGTAACCTATTTTTCCTCCAATCTTATTTTCATGAGTAAGAGCTTTTTAACCTGTGTCATAGACCCCTTTGGCAGTCCTGTGAGTCTTCAGACCACCCTTTTCATAGTAATGTTTTAAGTACACAAAATAAAATACATGGGATTACAAAGAACACCAATCATATTGAAATAAAGATGTAATTTTTCCCCTCATCCAGGTTCTGTAATCTAATTGTGAACTCCTAGTAAAGAACCTTTGCTAAACAGAACAAGGCAAGTTACCCAAGGTAGAGAGAGAGAAGGAAAAAGATGGGAGGCAGTTAAAATGTTGATGTCATTATGTGTTCTTTCATAATGAGACTTGAAAATGAAAGTGTGGGTAGAAAGGTTAATAAAATGCAGAAAGCTGTGAAAAATTGCCTAGGGGGTGGGAACCTCTTCATAATTGCAATGCTTTTGGGGCTTTGTTAAAAATGAGTCAGGCACACTTTTTATTGGTGCCAAGGAGGGACTAAAATCATCACCATCTACTTTTATTTACATTTCAAAGAAATCTTTTTTAACCCTTTGTTTAAGTAGTGTTTTGTTTTTTTAAAAAGGAAGAAAATGACAGCTCTTGGACCACCTGCTAGGGGAGTGCTTATTCTTTATAACTGCCAAAAACAGGTACAAACTCAAGGTCCTTGGAGATCCTACTGTCTCAAAAAAAAAAAAAAAGACAAAAGTAATTTCCCAGTCCACCAAGGAGTTCACGGATTTTTTACTTCCCAGTATGATCTAAAAAAATCATAGGGATAATAAAAGCTTGGGCGTTAGATTAATTCATAGCTGATAAGTTAATTGCTGGAAAGGTCTCTTTTCTTCCTCCCTCATTGACATGACAATTCTATTAATTATATCTCAGGTCATAAGACTAGGAATTTTCTCCTGGAAGACTTGAATATTAAAATACTGACTTGGCTAGCATAGACCAAAGCTGACCCAATTAAAAGTGTAAACTAAAAACACTGAAAGTCATATATTTATGGAATTTCCAGTTCCAAATCTTCTTTTAATATTGACATGTATAATATTCCACCCAACTTTTATTCTTCTTGGGAAGTTGAGACTGCAGTATGAAAAATGTTGGGAAATCTGATCATTCTCAGGCAAATATTGAATTATAAATTTGTTATCAAGTTTGAGGATATTGCAAGATCCCAAGGTGTCTGATGCTGTAAAACCCACCTTTAAACACCTATATCCTGGGGTTGTTCTAGTGTAACAAATCTTGAAACCCCATCATCTCAAAGAAATCAAAATTGCATGTGACTGAAAAAAAGTAATGGAAAGATGCTTTGTGAGTATAAGAAGACTGTGAATCTGAAATAAACAATCATCAAGAATGAGTACAACTGGACAAGGAAGAGGGCTGATTATATAAATTGAGTCAGATTGGCATCTAACCAGATGTTAGTACAAATAGTGAATCTTGTGAAGTAGTCAATTGCATTCTAATTAGCACCATTCAAAATTATATAAATATGGGTCATTGGTTCTAACCTGATATAATATGCAATTCAAATGTGAATAATTTGACTACCTCTCTGGATTCATCATTCCCACCAATCAGTACCTAGCTATATTAAAAGACTGAGAGAAAAATCTCTAGGACATTGAGTTAGTCCTTGATGGAAAATGTATGAAAGACATGGACAAGAATAACATTGGTTGAGAAGGTGGAGAGGTTTGTAATTTGTACCAATGAAAGAAATATCAATACTGGGAAGATTCACAGAACTATTTATGGAATTTTGTAGCCACTGACTCACTATTTCCTTTTGTATCATGCTTCATCCCTTCCCCCCCCCCACAAACATTTTTGCCCATCACAGCAAACTTTTTACTAGTTCTCCCATGAGAATCTACTTCCTGTGGGAAAGATCTACTTGGGTAACATCTTATACAAATCTTTGTAAATGCAAAGATAAATTTGCTGATACATATTTTCCTTTCTGGTCATTTTTCATTTTTGAAGAAATTGATATGAATACAGGTTTGACCTGATATAAGAATTTATGGGTGCAATGTGCTGTCTCTGAATGAAAAATTTATTTATTAAGTGTTTATTGTGTGCCAGGTATCTGGCTACATTTTGGTCATAAGAATAAAATAAAATAAAACAGTCACTGCCTTAAAAGAGCTAATTCTATTGAGGTAGAGGGACAACACATAATGGTGATCAGAAAAGGCAGTGTTGGCAATCTGGGGGATGATCCAGTTGACATTCCCCAAAGCAAGAGGTGGAAGTGGGAGGGAAAGGGGAAAGGGGGAGGGGGAAGTGGGCAGGAGATGGCAAGATGACTGAACAATAAGATATAAAGCTTGGTCTAGATTGGTCTGGTGCCATGTAGATTTTGTAAGCTAGTTGAGTTTGCATGAACTCATTCATCTCTCAAGATATGGTCCATGATGGCAGTTCTAAAGCTGTGCTGATTAACTCTTCTAGGGACTGAGGAGATTTTTCTAGTTTTAAATATATATTTATAGGCTTAGAAGACGTGACATATTATATGTAATATGTCACGTCTTCTAAGCCTATATCTTTGCTCTGCTAAGCTAAGCTTTTTTTACTTTCATTTCCTAACCCACTATGGGACAGGACATTTTTTTCAGGGAAGTTCACTTACTTATCTAAATAAGAAAGTAACCAAAGAATTTGTCTTCCTGGGTTAAAAAAAAGGAAATGAGAATTGTAAATTCCTAATCTCAATTTTTCTTCCAGTTTACCCTTTGTCATCTTGAAAAAAATTAACTAATTTCTGGGTTTCTTTTTTGCCAAATACACAGCTGGGTTATAAGTAGTGTAGTCAT
The DNA here is from genome assembly GCF_037893015.1 of Macrotis lagotis. Taxonomy (NCBI): domain Eukaryota; kingdom Metazoa; phylum Chordata; class Mammalia; order Peramelemorphia; family Peramelidae; genus Macrotis; species Macrotis lagotis. The sequence goes on from NC_133664.1 coordinate 173,436,626, forward strand.
CATAAGGGAATGAGGGTTCCAATCAAAGAGTGTCCAGGTTTCTACTATGTACCAGGAAAGCAAACATACTGAGATCTACAGGAATTACTGGAGATAATCTACAGAGCTAAGGCATTAGCATTAAGGGAAATTAAGAGAGATTTCCTAGAAGGTATGATTGTAATTAGGGCCTGAAAGAAGCCAGGGAAGACAGGAACTGGAGATGGGGAGAGGGTGAATTCCAGATATGGAGGACAGTGAAAATACCTAGAATTGGGGGATGAAGTATCTCTTTGAAGGAAGATACTTGCAGGAAAAGTATCACTGTATAGCAGAATACATGGGGAGGGAAGAGTAAGGTATCAGAAAATTGGAAAAGTGGAAAAGAGTCAAGTTAGGAAGTACTTTCAAAGCCAAATAGGATTTTATGTTTCATCCTGGAGGTAATGAGGACCCCATGGAGCTTACTGAATAATGTGAGTGATATGATCAGTCCCACCCTTTAGGAAAATCAATATGACAGCCAAGTGGAAAGAAGATAGATTAGAATGAGGAGAGTCCTGAGCCAGTGATACCAACTAGAAGACAACTGAAATAGTCTAGGAATAAGATGACTGGTGGCAGTGTCATAGGTGAGATGGGAATTTTAAAGAAAGATGTGAAGCGAGAAACAATAGGATGTGGCAACTGAATGAATATGGGAAAGGCAATGAGAGTGAGGAATCAAGGATGATGACTTGGTTGCGAATCTAGGGGTTTGAGAGGGTGATGATGACTTTGATAATAGAAAAGTTAGAAAAAGGGGAGAACTTTGAGGGGAAAAAATATGTGTTCAGTTTTGGAGTTGTTGAGTTTGTGATGACTTAGTTTGGAATGTTCAGTATAAAGTTGGAGATACCAGAATGGAGGTGAACAGAAGGCAAAGATTGATAAGTAGATCTGATAAACACGAGCATATAGGGATGATAACAGAATCCATGGGTGATAATTATACTAAGCAAAATATTATATGAGAGAAAAGTAGGTTAGACCTGGATTTAGATAGAGCAAAAGAGAATTGAGAAGGATGGCCATACACATATCTAGAAAGAGAACCAGAAGAGAGTAATGCCACTAGACACTAGATTAGATATTCTTTAGAGAGGAGGAAGCATTAAGCATCTTCTAAGCATATATTTAAAATTAGAAGAGGGTGATTGGCAGTGTCCTTAATTAAATAGAAATCAAGAAGGTTGTGAACTGAAAAAAGGTATAAGCTTTGGTGAATAAGAGATCCATGGTAATTTTGGAGACATCAATTCATTGAAATGATGAAGTTAGAAGATAGATTGTAAAATTAAGAGAGTAAGAGGAAAAGGAAATGGAAGCCTCCAAGATCTTCTCAAGAAATCACTACAATGTGGATAAGATAGAATAGTTGTTGATGGATCAAGTTAGAGTATTTTTGAGGATGGGACTCATAGGAGTGCTTATAGGCAGTAAGTAAGCAATCAATAGAACAGGAAAGATAGAAGATGTGAGAGAATAAGGATGATAAAAAGGGTAAACTGCTGGAGAAGAAGGGATGGAACGGGATTAATTATTATATATAGAGGAATTTGCCTTGGTAAAGAGGAGAAACACATCTTTATGTGTGATGGGAAGATGTGAAAATAAAAGAAAATATATGGGTGATTTGGGATAAAAAGAAGGCAAATGGCCTCATTATTTTCAGTAGCATATGAGGCAAGGTTCTCAGTTCAGAAGGGTCAGGGAGAGGGTGAGTCATGGGAAGTTTGAGGAAAAATTTAAAAAATTCACAAATACCAATGAGCATGAAGTATATTGAACAACTTAACTTTGTAATCTGAGTGCATACTGCAGGAAGACAGCAGTTTATATAAGTTTTTAAGGCAGACCTCCATAACTTTTGGCCAAGGGTTTCCTAACTCCTTTTTGGCTCACACTGATTGGGTTTGATTTGGGGGCTACCTCAAAATGCAAGAGGGATGGGTCATTGAAGGAATAACCCTGAGGGTGCATTCCCCTGCTTTTTATACCTCCAAACTTGTACACAAGCTTATGATTTAAAAGTGGAATGGCATAGAAAGAGGTAATTCTAATTTCAAATTTTATAAAATTTAATATTGTTTTTCTCAATTACATGTAAAACAGTTTTTAACATTTATTTTTTTAAAATTTTGAATTCCAAATTCTGTTCTTCTCCTTCCTCCTTGAAAAGGCAAGCTATTTGATATAGGTCATACATGAACTGTCATGCAAAGCATACTTCCATGTCTAATCCCAAATTTTAATAATGAACTTTAAATGATAGGATCATATGGTCAAAAACTTAGAGCTGAAAGAGAACACTTTTTTTAATTTTAGAAAGGTTTTATTTATTTTATTTTATAATTTCCCCCCAATCTTGCTTCCCTCCCCCCACTCCTCACAGAAGGCAGTTTGTTAATCTTTACATCATTCCCATAGTATACACTGATCTTAGTTGATTGTGAGGAGAAAGAAATCATATCCCTAAGGAAGAAACATAGAGTATGAAATTTAGTAGAATTACATAATAAGATAACTTTTTTTTAAAAATTAAAGGTAATAGTCTTTGGTCTTTGTTCAAACTCTACAATTCTTTCTCAGGATACAGATGACATTCTCCATCATAGATATCCCCAAATTGTGCCTGATTGTTGTCCTGTTGGTATGAGCAAGTCCATTAAGGTTGATCATCACTCCCATGTTGCTGTTAGGATGTACAATGTTCTGATGGTTCTACTCATCTTGCTCAGCATCAATTCATGCAAATCCTTCCAGGCTTCCCTGAATTTCCCATCCCTCCTGGTTTCTAATAGAATGATAGTGTTCCATCACATACATTTACCACAGTTTGTTTGGCCATTCCCCAGTTGATGGACATTCCCTCAGTTTCCATTTCTTTGCCACCATAAACAGAGCTGCTATGAACATTTTTGTACAGGTGATGTTTTTACCCTTTTTCCTCATCTCTTCAGGGTATAGACCCAGTAGTGGTATTGCTGGATCAAAGGGTATGCACATTTTTGTTGCCTTTTGGGTATAATTCCAAATGCATTTAGTACAATATTCTAATTTTTTCCTTAGTCCCTTTTCTACTAAAGTAGTTCTTTCTTATCTTTATAGAACTGAAAGAAAATTCTTAGTCTAACTTTTGTCTTTAGATAATAATTTTTTTACAGATTTCATTGGAAACAGATGGATGCTTATGTTAAACTCTTCTTGGGCTAGTTGTCCATAAAATAGTGTCCATAAAATAGAAAAATGTATGGATTGTTTTGGCAGAGATAAGAATATCACTTTTTTTATAGGTTTGTTTTTTTTTTTTTTTTGTCAAGGCAGTGGGGTTAAGTGGTTTGCCCAAGGCCACATAGCTACATAATTATTAAGTGTTTGTGGCTAGATTTGAACTCAGGTATTCCTGACTCCAGGGCCAGTGCTCTATCCACTGCGCCACCTAGCCACCCAAGAATATTACTTTTAATTGAGGAGATTCCAGTATGGGTTTAACAAATAAAATCACTTAGAATCTAGGGAATTTATCTTGGGGTCAAGAGACCCTTAGCTAGGGATTCTTGGACCTGGAATTCCATTCCTAGTCCCACCCCTACTCCAACCTCTATACATTTATGTAAGATTTAAATAAGACATTTAACTTCTCTGGATCTCAAATTATTTATCTGTAAAATAACACTGTAAAAAAGGAGTAATTTCTTGATGCCATAAGATAGCACATTGTGTTCCTCTAAGCAAAGAGAACACATGCCTAGGAGATTTGATGTAACAGACAGAAGTATCTTTAAAAATTAAAAAAAAATAAGCCAACTTTTAGGGACTGATCACTGTACTGTGTCAAAACAATATTAAAAAATTAACTATGATGGGACAAAACATAAAAATTCAGGCTTTTATTTAGATGGGATCTCTCTGATTCTTCCACATGGTTTGGGCTTTGCTTATTTGTTTTTTGATTAATGCTAAGAGGAGATGGTTTAGTTATCGCTGAGGTACATGTATCAAGGATATAGCAGAATTAGATGCTTTAGTAGAGTAAAAATGCTGCTGGGCACAGTTGGGGGAGGGTGTCAGGGTACCCACCCCTTTTTGTTCTTTACCTGTACTTAGTGAAAAGGTTCATTGCTGGGGAAGACTGATCTCTAATCAGGGATATTTGGCATCCCAGATTCATTCTTTTTTTAAATTTTTATTTATTTAAGGCAATGGGGTTTCAGTGACTTGCTCAAGGTCACACAGCTAGGCAATTATTAAGTATCTGAAATCGGATTTGAACTCAGGTCCTCCTGACTCCAGTTCTCTATCCACCATGCCACCTACCTGTCCCCTCCCAGACTCATTCTTATTGACTTGATAACAAACCCTTACTTGGTATCCTCAGGATGAAAATAATTGCAATTTGAATAATGGTTAATATCTGGGTGTCCCCAAAGGGGAAAGTAAAATAGGTCTCTAATGTATAATATTATTTATTCCTCAACAAAATGATTTAAAAGAGATTCAGTTAATTTATAAATATTAATACAACTAGTTGGAAGGCTGATATTTCAAATCCTATTGAGTCACAATACAATTCACAAAACTTACTACTAATTTTATATTTTAATGCTCTTTATACTGTCTGAATACTTACTTCTTTGCTACAACCCTAGTGGCAAAGCAACCAAACTTGGCCAATCCTTGGTCATTTTTCTACCCTACAAATGTTTCCCCCTGCTGACAGCCACTGTCACTCTAAGGGATGCTCCTTGTGCCAGTGGATACTGTAACTCCTCTTGCCAGCAGGAATGATAAGAGAGAGACAGAGACAGAGAGATAGAGAGAAAGGTTCCCATCCCATCCACAGAAATGCCTAGCCAAGACATTGCATGTGACTGGATGGAGCTGGGTAGGAGCTAGAGAAGCTACCCTCACCACACCCAGAACAGTTCAGAATAGTCCTCATTCCTCAAAATCACAAAGGATGAGACAGAAAAGGATGGGCAGAATATCCTTTTTGTAAATTTGCTGAGTTTGATCTCAGCATCCAATTAGAAAATCATCATGGAGCAAATGTTTCCTTGATGAATCAGTTGCACATGGGTAATGTGGTCCCTATTGTATTCCCCAACTCCCAGATGGCCAACTGGAGGCAGATAGAGATCTGTATGTGCTCACAAACCCATGTCACCTAATCAGAAGATATGTCATCTCAAAAAGTAGACAAAAAATAGAGGATGCTAAACAGACACATTCTGCTGAAGAACATCTCTCATTGCCAGTGTGCCATATGAGATGTAGACTTAAAGAACTTGGATAGTATTACTGAAAGTATACTTTGCATCAATGCCTCTAATCATTTTGCTATTAACATTACAGAACTATATGCTATCTTTCTCAAAATTATAATTTTGGACCTTTCTTAGGTAATTTATTTTATGCTTATCTATACATATGTGTATGTAGTATATGTGGCATTCATGAGAAAGCTACCCAATGGTACCTCTTAGAATTAAAATTTGACATTTATAATATAATAAGTTCTTAACCCAGAGTTCCATGAACTTGGATTTTTTAAAGTATTTTGATAACTATATTTCAATATTGTAATAATAATAATAGCTAGTTTTTAGATATCACTACTCTGCTTAGAGAATTACAAATATAATTTCATTTGACAACTGATATAATAGATTACTTCATAATCTTATGCATTTAATGTTATGCATTTAGAAATATTATTCTGAGAAATCCATAGGCTTTGCTAGACTGTCAAAGGGTCCATAAAACAAAAAATATTAAGAACCCTTGTTCAAAGGTGAAACCCTAAGGAAACTACTATCATTGCACATCATGCAAATAAAAGGAATCCTCTATTACTATAAATGTTGTACACATCACATAGTCAACGAAATAATCTAACAGGGCAATCAGATATGCTATTAAAGCAGCCAGAATCCAAGAACTGCACATTCCATAATGTGTATAGATAAGTTTAAATAAATCTCTCCTTCAGTCATGGGAATGGGATTCTCCCTGAAGATTCAAAGACATAGAATGTAGATTTTGCAAGAAGGGACAGTGTAAGAGAATTTGCTGCTATTGTTGTTGAGCCATTTTTCAGTGGTGTCTAACTCTTCATGAGTAGTTTGCCATTTTCTCCTTTACCTCACTATACAGATAAGGAACTGAAGCAACCCTGGTAAGTGACTTGCCTAGGGTCACACAGCTACTAAGAATTTAAGGCCAAATCTGAGCTCAGAAAAGCATCCTTTTAAAAAAAAGCAACACAACGAAGTCCACACACTATTCACATCACATGGTATCTAGGGATCATGATTATTTATGTACAATTAAAGCAATGAGAGTTGTATAATAATAATAATGATACTACTACTACTACTACTACTACTACTACTACTACTACTACTACTACTACTACTAATGGTAAATCACAAGATATTGCAGGAAAATGCAAGAAAGCTCATAAATGACCACAAATGTATGTGGAATGTGTCACAAACAAAGTAAATATACTTTTTTCTCAAACAAGCCCCTTATAAAAGTTATTGAGGTCATCATGCATTCTTCATTATCACAATGATAACTTGAATGTTAATTGCCAGAAGTTCCTGTGTCTAATGACTGCCACTGGATGAGATATGGAAAAGACAATAAAGAAAATTAGCATGAATAAGGCTACCTGCAATACCTCATAAAAGGCATCCCCCTCTGGTCTGTAGTCCATCCTTATTTCACAAGACTCATTCCAGGGAGTAGCTTATTGACTGTGGTAGATTATTTCTGAGAAGATCTTTTAGTTTTGTCTCAAACTTCTGTTGCAATCATTTGAGATAGTCTAGTGGTGCCTTGAATTTAAGACTAGGCTTAGATATGGACCTCAGACATTTTGCTAACTATGTTTGAATCAGAAGGTGGGCAACATGTATTTATTTAGCACTTAGTATGTACTAAGTCTTGTGCTAATGAACCAGTCACTTAACCCCTTAGCCTTACTTTCCCCATCTGTAAAATGGTGATAATAATATCTGTAGTAGTTATCTTAGAATTATTTAGGGGATCAATTGAGTATCTTTTTTCTCTTGTTTTTTCTTTCTTATTCTCTTTCTTCTCTTTTTCTTTTTTACTGTGTTTTATTTTCTGTTTTATTTTCTGTCTCTTTTACTTTCTCTTTCAGGTTTTCTCATTGTTTCTCATTTTTACCAAATGAGTGATTTGTAATTCCTGTTAAGAAAATGTCATTTACCTTTGCAGATCACTGGTTGTCCTAGCATTTATAGCCTTTTAGAGTTGACTGAGGATCACTGAGAACTTAAGTGATTTGCCAAGGGTCACAAACTAGTGTACATCATTGGTAAGACTTAAACAGAGGTTTTTCTGACCCTCTCTCTCCTAGAAATGTATCCTTTCTAGTAATGAGGTAATACAGTGGACAGAGCATTAGACAGAGGAGGAAGACCTTAATACTTAATAGTTATATGACCCTGGGCAAGTCACACAATTCCTGTTTGTCTCAGTTTCCTCATCTGTAAAATGAATAATATTTGTGAAGTGCTTTGTAAATCTTACAGTAGTATATAAATGCTAGGTAATTATTATTCCATTGAGATAGCATCATCATATGATTATAAAAACTATATATTTTAAGAGCAAAGAAAATTATTTGCAACATGGTCAGTCAGTTATCATCATTTCTAAGAGTGAGTTGGAATTTATTTCCATTGAATTTGAGCAATAAGCAGGCTGGAAGGTTTAAAATATTAAAGTAGCCAGAACCTTTATTCTAGATGTCACCTACCTATTTCACTGCTCCTCAGCAAATGTCTACAGAGAAAAAAAAGTACAGGTGACTTTGATATGCTGAGATAATTGCTGGATTTGATTTGTCAGATATATCAGCATGAAATAGATCACTTCTCAATATGTTAACAGGAACCAGAGTTGTAGAATTACTGATGAGGTGATCTTTCAAGGTTTTCCTTGACTGTCTTCATTTGAATATCTGCTGACTTATATGATAAATTTACAGGTAAATAAATATATGCTCTTTGGATGCCGCTGTCTTTGGATCTAGTCTGCTCATTTTTACAGGAGTAAATACTTGTTACAAAATTAGGAACTATGTCAAAGAGGATTTCTACTTACTATAATTGAAGTCAATGAACCTTTGGCATACATAGCCTAGAGTGGGACATTTGTGAGCAGGCAAATCTCAATAGCATTCTTATCAAGACAAAGTGATAACAACAGAGAGCTATAACAAGCATCTTGTCTAGAAATTTAAAGCAATTTAAAAACAAAACTGAAACTTTACCAGAGCTGTAGAATGAAGGCAGATTCTCAGGTCCCTTGTAACAGCTGAAAGGTCAAAAATCAAAATGGAATTTCTATACCCAATTACCTTAATAAGAAGGAAAACTTTCAAAAAGATCAATTCATCGTACACTCTAACAGCAACATGGAGGTGATGATCAACCTTAATGGACTTGCTCATTTCATCAATGCAACAATCAGGGACAATTTTAGGGTATATGGGAGGGAGAATGCCATCTATAACCAGAGAAAAAACTGCGGAATAAATACAAAGACCAAAGACTACTACTTTCAATTTTTAAAAAAGTTGTCTTATGCACTACATCATTTTGCTATCTCTAATATTTTATTTTTTCCTCAAGGATATGATTTTTCTCTCAACACATTCAATTTTGATCAATTTATAGCATGGAAACAATGTAAAGATTATCAGACTGCCTTCTGTGGGGGGGTGGGGGAGGGAAGGGAGGGTAGGGGAAAATTGTAAAATTGAAAGCCTTAAAAAATGATAGGTAGAAACTACTATTGTACATAATGGAAAACAAATAAAATATTTATTTAAAAAAAGGTCAGTTCTTGGTTGTTCAATATATTTCTTTATCTAAAGGAAAGAGGGAGATTATGAAAGCTGTACTTTACTCTAGTGCAACATGTTTCTGTTGCGCAGTGGAGAAAGTTTCCAACTAGGAGTGAGGTAGAACTAAGCTAAAATTTGATCTGACACTAGCTGTGTAAACTTGGACAAATCACTTAACCACTGTTTGACTCACTTTCTTTATCTGAAAAATAGAAATATTTAATAACATTTACTTCCCAGGGTCATTGTGAAGATCAAATGAGATTATAATTGAAACTTCATACCACAGAACCTGGCACAGAGTAAGTGCTCTATAAATGTTATCTATTATTTTTCTGATTCCAAACACTATCTTCAGGGTGTGAACAGCTATAAGATGGACCATTTGTTTAAGAATGAAATTAAGAGAAAATTAAATTGAGATAGGAAGTAAAGACTGTAAGATAAGAGATTCTCAAAAGTTATGAGATATTATATGGAAGGAAATGAAAGAGTGCTTGATCTAGTCTGAATGAAGACCACAGAAATGAATCAAAAGGGCTGGATTTTTTTTTGTTCCTTAGACACTTATTAGCTGTATAATCTTGGGCAAGTCACTTAACCTTTCTCAGACTCAGTTTTTCTCATCTGTAAAATGGGGGTAATAACAGCACATCCCTCATAGAGATAGTGTGAGAATAAAATGAGATTATAAAATGCATTTTATATTATTATATTGTATTGCATATTTCCTTATTTATTTACAAAATTTAATGTATTTAAATATATATATATATATTATATATATAATATATATACTTACTGTTAACCATATTTTTCCTTAGGCGAAAATGAAACAACAAAGTTAGTTTTATAAATGAAGTTTAAAAATTCTCTAGGATCTTACCAAAACCCATGGGTGGATGCCATCCTTACCAGTGCCAACACTGAGACAACATTTTGGGGTCATTGTATACAATTGAACAAAGAATAATAAAACCTTTGGCAGTCAACCAATGAGATTTCACATAGATGACATGGTTTTATGATATGATTCTCTCAAATCTTATAATATTTATTTAAATTCCTATTGACAAGAATTCTACTTATGCTGAAAATGTTCACAAATAACAATAAGATTTTCTCTCTGCTCATCCAAGATATCTCTTACCTTAAAGTTTATTGATTGGGTACTAAAACTGAGATAAACAGATAGTATTGACACAGGTGTAGTCAACATTGTAGGAGACAGGCCTTACATAGCAGACTGACATTTAATAACCATTAGTTAAAGGTTAAGAGACTAACTTGATCAGAACTATCTTGATCAAGAAATATTAATTCCATCTTAAAGAATATAAGATTAGATAATATATGTATATTTGTATATGTGTTTATGCATATTTATGTGTATATATATGTATATACAAAACATATATAATGCTATTATTCCCATTCTAGGAAACTGTAGGTATAGACTGGGACAGAATCAGAGGCTTATTTAGAGACTCAAAGATTTCAAAGATATCAAGTGGATTTCAAGTCTGATCTAAGATAAACTGGCTATCTAGCTCACTTGACTTTCCAGAATCTTATTTGCTTGCTTTAGTATCTTTTAAAAATTTTGTTAAGCAGTATATTGGGGGGAATATTAAATTCTAATCAGGTTCATAGGCTCACTTATAGAGAAAGAAAAGACTTTTTCCTGTAGATCGCTTGATACATATTCCTTGTGTTACTTAATTTTCAATAAATTGCTTGATACTTTGTATTTGTATCTCTAGCAACTATTAAGGTGCTTGAAACATAGAAGACAGTTAAAAATATATTTGAATGATACTTTCCAGTATTCATTTGAGTATTACCATTCCAGTTTGGGAGATGATTTGCTTCAGAGGACTCTTTTCCAATTGAAAAATGAGTTGGATAGCCTGAATGTGACATCTAAAGAACCAGAAGGCTACTCAAGAAATGTTTTAGAGAAAGATATAGATAAGACTGATATGAAGTGAGAAGGCATGGAGCAGTTGTCATCTGTGTTGTCAGAAGGACTACCAGTGGGAGCCCAGTACTGTTTAAATATCTTAATTACATATAGAAGCAGGAGCTGGAAAGTTGCAATATATAAAATAAACCCACTTAAATCATCAGTTTTTTGATATATTGCCAACAAAGACCAGCAGAAAGGGGGAGAAAGAGAAATTCCAATTAAAATAACTGTAGACAATATAATATTGTAAAACAGACTACAGAATCTGGTTCAAAGAAAGTGCTGTGTAAATGTTAGCTGTTATTTTTCTGATTCCAAGCAATATTTGCACTACATGTACAGCATCGAGCTGGACCAATTATTTAAGGCCTGTGACACAGTTACTTGTCAAGACATGTAGGAACTATATGAATACAAAGTACTTTTCACACAAATAAAGTCAGATCTGAACAACTAGAAAAATATTAATTGCTCATGGATAGGTTAAGTTAGTATAGCAAAAGAAGCTGGTTTTGCTTGACATTAGAGAATATAACTAGGATCAATGGATGGAAGGTGTAGAGAGAAATTTTCAGCTCAATATTAGGAAAGTGATGAATAGAAGTAGATTCACTCAGGGGGTCATGAGCTCTATAATAATAATAATAATAACAACAACAACAATGATGATGATGAATAAGGGGCAGTTCTATAGCACTTTAAACTTTGCAATACACTTTATATATGGCATATCTTTACAGTGTCCCCTGAGATAAATTATACAGATATTATCATCCCCATTATATAGATTAAAAAGAGAGAGACTTGGAAAGGTTAAGTGACTTACTTTAAAAAAAAACAGATGTAGAATTAAAATCTAAATCTTTCCTTACTTCAGGTTTAGTACATTTCCCACTAAGTGGCATTTTTTTTCATCATTGGAGGTCTTTGCTCAGAACCTGAAAGAGTGCTTATTATGGGTAGGAGTCATCATGATATTTGGTGCTATTTCCAACCCTAGCATGCAGGGTTCTAACTCTTAACTCCAATACTCACCACTAAATGATTTCTCTGATTCTGAGTTTCTGAGAAATTCTTCAGAAATTTATAATGTCGTGCTCAATGAATATGCTAGATATCATTCATGTTTATTAGCCTCAACTTACCCTTCAGTGATGCTTGGACTTTTTCATTTAATTTTTATTTGCCCTGTCATATTCATCAAAGAAGTTATTTCAAGCCTGTTTCATTTTCCTTAAACTCACATTCTCCATCGTTTCATATTTTCAGTAGATAATTTTACTTCTTACTTTATTGGGATAACCATTAGATGGAACTAGAGAGCAAGATAGCTTCAGTTATCAGTCTAGTGCAGGAGCCGAGTCTATGTAAATCAAAGGATCCCATTCTGCCATTCCTTCATTCTAGTAGGTCTTCTATGATGTTTGTCCTGCTTTCTCAAAGATGGCTGCGATATCAGGAAGGTGATACCTTGATTTGCAGATGAATTGGATTCAAGTGAGGGAGGACTGTGCAAAGGCACCAACCTCACTGTCTCCTCCAGAGTCATCTGTCTGGGTCCGGTAGCAAAAGAAATAGATGAGGACAGCTGGAGAGGCCCTAGATACAGAGCGAGACCATTACCTTTTTTGAGCTAAGGTCTTTTCCAGGTCTCAGTTTGACTGAGGCAATGCCCATTCAGTGATTAAGGCTAGATAAAAAGGATACTCGACTCTTACCTGGGGATGTTTTGCCCAAAAGAATGTAAACTTTGATCACTGAAACTTTGAAAGATTTTGGCATTTTCAGGCTAGATTACTTTCTTAAGAACCAGTAAAGGAAGGGGAGGGGAGAGAAGAGATAACCCTAAAGGTACCCTTTCCTAGAAGGGGTAGAAGAAAATGATTGTCCCATTTCCCCTTCCTGGAAGTATTTCTTAGAAGGGAGGGGAGAAGATTAATTAAAGCAACTAATAAACTATCATCTCTATTAAATACCTAATTTTTTAACCCCCAGCTGGTTTCCATAGATAAGTTCCAAATTTAGTTTACAAAATTTCAGTCATTTGGATCTTTCATCTAACTAGATTGTAAGTTCCTTGAGGTCAGGGACTGTTTTTTTTACAACTTTTTGAATCCCAGCATTTAGCACAGTAGATACTTAATATATGGTTATTGACTGGTTATGTGGCTCTGGGCAAGTCACTTAGCCCCTGTTTGCCTCAGTTCCCTCATCTGTAAAATGAGGTTAATAACACCACCTACTTCCTAATATTGTTGTGAAGGTCAGATAATTGTAAAGTGTTTAGCCCAGAGCCTGGAAAATCTTATAGATGTAACATTTTTATAAAATGTTAGCTTGTTCATATTATTAACCAACCCAGTCAAATTTACTTATCAGTGCTAGGTCAATTTTATGATAGGTAAATTTTTTAAAATCTATATGGAAAGTAACAAATAATAAATAACCAAGTGTGTACATGCATGGCTACCCCCCCCCCCCACCATCAGAAAAAAAGAATAAGCTTCTTTCTCTAAGAGACAAAAGGATTATTGGCTCCCAGCATGGTGAAAAGAAATGGGGAAACAATTGGATGCTGTTAATCCCATGGGGCTACACATCCTTGGCTTTGCTCTTCTCACTGTTACCCAGACACAGCACTAGGTTAGTCCCATCCTGACTCTGTGATCTGAATACCTCTTTTCCTGACCATCACTTTGCTTCATGCTGGACCAAACCTATGGCAGATCTTCAAGGTTTATATTTTAATGACTCCTTGCCAGGGCTGTTCTCAGGTGTTTTCACAATTTTCAATGCTCTAACCCAGAATAGTTTCCAGTTTTTTTCTTCCAAATTCAAAATCAAGGATACAGTTTGGGGGTTCCCTCCCTGCAAGTCTCACTGTATCTTGTGGATGTGGCTCAAGTTGGGCTACAGTGAGAAAATGAGGGCCATCTGACATCAGCTCCCAACTTGCTCATCTGTACTTCAAAACTTATCTTTTCCCCCACACTTTTCTTTCTTATCTTAGAAGATGAATAGTTCCCCTCCTTGCCAAGATGGTCCCTTCAACTCTTTCATTGATGATTTCAACTTCAGTCTTCTTTAGGACTTGATTCACCAAACATCATCATTTTCTTTTGTTATGTATTTTCAAATATGCCAGGTATATATTTGAAGGGAAGGGCTATCAGGGATTCTTACCATTTTTGGAGTTCCAGACCCCTTTGGCAATCTGATGGAGCCTATAGGTCCCTTCTCAGAATATTATTTTTAAGCCCATAAAAATGAAATATATAGGATCACCAAGGAAATATTTAATTTTAATATATTCATATACATATGTATCTCCATATTTATATGCACATATACATGAGTTCCTCTTCCTCAACTTAAGAACCCCTGCTCTAAAGTGATATCTTCTACTCAGCTTACTAACATGGTTGGATCTTTCTATCCTAAAATAGTCCTTGCCTACTGTAAACTCTTAAACTTTTAAGTCATCTTTCCCTTCCCTTCCCTTCTTTTTAAATAGCAGGCTATACTTGAACTGAAATTTATTAAACTTTTCTCATCTTCTTTTCATTTTTCAATCCTTTGTAATCTGCCTTACCTTGAAACTGCTCTGTTGAAGATCACTAATCACCCCCTTATTGCCACATTCCATGGCCTTTTTTTAAAAATCATTTCCTTTCTTGATCTCATTAAAGCAGGGGTATTCAGCATTTTAGCTTCTGGGCTGCATTGCTCAACAAAAACTTGTCAAGGGCTGCATATAGAATTAGTATTTATTTGTGAATGTTATACACTGGAAGTTGTAATTTCCAAAAGTGTCTTCTAGAGAAAGTGTCTAGTAAGAAAAGGGAACAGTGGGCATCCTTGAATAACTTTCACCTATGGATCTTTGAGCTGTAATCCTTCCAAAACAACAATTCAGCCTCAACTTCTCTCAGCAATCCAAAAGTTCCTAAATTTCAGTACTCATTTCTTGATCCTAGGGAGAGGCCATTTCTATTTTTTTCTGGAAGAGAAAATACTAGTTTGAGTTTTCAAACATGAAAGAATAGGTGAATTTTTCATAGTTGTGGCAAATCTATTTCCTACATTGAATTTACTTGTTGAGTTCAAATATATGAGCCTGTTGTCCAAAGTCTGGAAAAGTTTATTAACTAAAAGATGTGTTACTTAATCCAGTCCCCATTTTCCTATTTCAGTAACTTTGAACAAGAAAACTAACATTTATTTAGAGCTATATGTTTTATAACTTTTCGGATATTGTCTCATTTGTAACTCACAACAACCTTAGGAGGGAGCTGCTATTATATAGCTTATTTGACAAATAAGGAAACTGGCAAACAGAAGAGACTTACAAAGGGTCACAGAGCTAGCAAGTGTCTGAGGACAGATATTTTTTTGGGGGGGCATTTACAAACCTCCATCACTGAATCCCTTCCCACCTTCCCAGTCTTCTTACATTCTGTTTCTTTTCACATGCTGTGAAAATCAGCCATCCTAGTTTCCTTGCTTAAAATATTTGCTGTGCCTTATGGCCTGGAGTGCTCTGCTTTTCCAACTTTCTACTCTTAGAATCCCCAGTTTTCTTTCTGACATAGTTCAAAGACCACCTCCCCAAAAAGGTTTTTCATCAGAATCTAAACTCTTTGAATACAGATGCTATTTTAGCTAGGAATCGCCTACATTTATCATAGGACTTAGTACATGGAAAATGCTTATCAAATTATTGTCGATTGATATTAGGGACTGTTGATATTTTATTTAGCTTTAAGAATCTTTTATGACATAGTAGTAACATATTCTAAACCAAATCAGACTAAGTAGTCTGAGAAAGACTATTTATTTTGCACATCTAATGTGGATAATAGTGTTATGATATACTCCACAGCCTAGCAGGACTCACTCTTACTCACCTTTCTGTGTGCCTAACTTTCTTTCTAGTAACTCCCCTCTGAGAGTAGCTTTCCTTTCAAACTTTTTGGTCTTATTTACTTGTTTTTCACTCATATATATGACTCTTTATGACTATATTTGGGGTTTTCTTGACAAAGATACTGAAGTGGTTTGCCATTTCCAGCTTCAACTCATTTTATAGATGAGGAAACTGAGGCAGACAGGGTTAAGAGACTTGAACCAGTATCATACAGCTACTAAGTGTCTGAGGTTGGATTTGAACTCAAGAAGATGAATATTCCTGACTCCAACTAACACTCTATATTGATGGCACCACCTACCTGCCCCTTCTCAAACTAAGCTGAAAAAAACAGCTAGGGTCCCTCATTACCAAACTTCCCATTTCAGCAACTCCAGGGTTTGCCTTAAAGGATTCCCAGTACAAATATTCTTTCTGCTCTAAAAAGTTATAAAATAAATAAACAACTTTGTTATGATTCTGTCTTGTTAGGTCTTGTCAGACATCTCCTCTAGTAAAATACTTGTTTTATATCTATTTCTCTTTCTTCTCAATTCCTCCTAGATTTTTCCTCTCCTTCATTGGGTCAATCCATAGAGATTAGTAGAATATTAATTAACAGATTTTATTACAATTCCTAGATTAGAGAAAGAAAAAGTTTAAGCACAGAATACTAAACTATTTAAAGAAACAGATAAGCCTTCTACCCTGGGGAAACCATTCTTTAAAGAGAAAAAGGAAAAGAGTTGGGTAGGGAGATAAAGGATCACAGACTTCAGGCCCAGAAGCCTTAGTTGGATATCTTCATGCATAATTTGATGATTCCAGAGTAATAATGCTGTACAATGCCCAAAGCCACTCTCCCCCCCTCTGCTCCCCCCTCCCCAAAGTGCCACATTCTAATATTTTAATAAAGATGTGCTTCATTCTTTCTACTTTTTACTCTAAAATATAATAGCAGGTCTTCCCTTCCCCTGATCTTGACTTCTAATTGGAGATAAGAACCTGGTACCCTGTCAACATGGAAGTTGCCCCTCCTGTGGCCTTTGCCCTTTTAAATTCATCATGCTCTTAACTATCTTGCATCTTTTTGGCCTCTCCTCTGTATAATTCCTTAGGATGGGAGTTAAAGCTGAGATGTCAGTTAAAGTTAAGCCTTACTAGTCTCAAAGAAGGGAAAGGAATAAGATTTATTTAGCACCTACTTTGTATTAGGACTGTGATAAGTATTTTGATCCTCACAGTCACCTTGGCAAGAAAGGTTCTATTTTTGAAGAAATTGAGGCAAATAGAGATTAAGTGACTTGCCCAGGGTCACATAGCTACTAAATGTCTTAGGCTGGATTTGACCTCAGGTCATCTGGCTGTCCACTCTATCCACAGTTGCTTCTTTGCCAATGTCAGGATAAAACTCCCTGAGAGACTGAGGAAGGGGACTAGAGGGTGACCTCCAAAGGAAACCAATAGTCTTATTACACAAAGCCTAATTTTTAGGATTGTCCTAAAGAATCCAAGGGAGCAGTTAGGTGGTTCAGTGGATAGAGCACTGGAGTCAGGAAGACCTAAATTCAAATTCAGCTTCAGATATTTACTAGTTATGTAATCCTGGGCAAGTTGCTTAACCTCTGTTTACCTTAGTCCAAAGGAGAAGGAAATGACAAACCAGTTTAGTAGTTTTCCCAAGAAAACCCCAAGGATAACAATATCATGCTTTGGTTCAGGGGGAACAAACAGTTAGATACAAATGAAAAATTGCAACAAAAATCCAACACTTGTGATTTCCCCTACCTACATGGGACTCAGAGCTCCAGAGGAGGAAGATAGTCCTTGGTTATATGGGTTGATATTATTTGGGAGCAGCTAGGTGGTGCAGTGTATAGAACACTGACTTTGGAATCAGGAGGATGGGAGATCAAAGATGGCCTCAGACACTTGCCACTTACTAGATGTGTGACTTTGGCCAAGTCACTTAACCCTGATTGCCTCAAACCAGGGTGCTGGTTTATATCTGGCCATTGGACCCAGATAACTCTGGAAGAGAAAGTGAGGCTGGTGACCTAGCACAGAGCCCCCCCTCCCCCAAATCCCATGTGCATGTCATGGCATCACCTCCCTGATGTTGTGGTCTTCTTTGAAAATGAAGGACAAACATTATCATATAGGTTGCACAGTGGATAGTGCACTGGTCCTGGAGTCAGGAGGACCTGATTTCAAATGTGACCTTAGATAATTGATGCTTACTAGCTGTGTGACCTTCAACAAATCATTTAATCCTGACTGCCTCACATCTAATTATCCTGATTTATATCTGGCCCCTGGACCCAGATGGCTCCATAGGAGAAAGTTCTCAAAGAAAACCGTGACATCAGGAAGGTGGATGCCATGATAAGCAAGTGAATTTGGATTTTTTTTTGGGGGGGGGCTGTACTAAGTCACCATCCTCACTTTCTCCTCCAGAGCCGCTTGGGCCCCTTGATCAGATGTGTATCAGATGACTGGAGATGGCCCTGGATACAAGGCAATCAAGGTTAAATGGCCTGCTCAAGGTCATACAACTTGTAAGTGTCAAGCATCTAAGACTGGATTTGAATTCATGTCCTCCTGATTCCAAAACAATTCTCTATCCACTGTGCCACCTAACTGCTAGAGGGAAGTTACTAGGATTAAAAGGGATCAGGAAAAGTTTCTTTAAGAAGGTACAATTTTAGTTAAGACTTAATGGAGTCCAGGGAAACTGGAAGGAGGAGATGAGAGAAAAGAGAGAATTCCAGGCATGAGGAACTGGCAGTTCTCCAGGTATCTAAACAGGTTGAAGGCTTGCACTAAGGTGGTTGGCAGTGGAGGAGGAAAGATGCACATGCATGGAAAACATGACTTAGCAATAGTTTGGATATAAGGGGTGAGATAGAATAAAGTGTTATAGATCATAACTCAAAACCAAAGTTGTGAGTCTGAGTGACTGGGAGGATGGTAGTACATTTGGATAAATACATCTGAGATTCATCTGCATGAAGAGTATTAAACCCATGGGAGCTAATGAGTTCACCATATAAAGTTGTATAAAGGGAGAAAAGAAGAGGGCCCAGGACAGAACCGTGATGAATGTCCATATTGAGCATAATTTGGGTGAAATACTGTGTGTGTATCCTATGGTGGCATTTGTTAAACTTTTTAGCCTCAAGAATGTTTTATACTCTTAAAAATTATTGAAGGAAAAAAATTACTGAAGGAACAGTCAGGTGGATGGAACACCTGGAGTCAAGTTAGATGGCACAGTGCATAGACCCCTGGAGTCAAGAGGACCTGAGTTCAAATCTGATCTTAGACACAATACTTGCCTAGCTATATGACCCTGGGCAAATCATTTAACCCCATTGCTTTGCAAAAATAAAAAAAAATCCCAACAAACAAAAACTCATTGAGGACCCCAAAAAGCTTTTGCTTATAAATATTATCTTTGTGGACTTTTTATATTAGAACTTAAAACATCTTATTAATATTATGAAAATAATTTTGAAATCACAGACCTCCATTAAAGAGTATTGAGGATCCCAGAAAATCGTAAATCATGCTATCATATGTCATCTGTATATATTTTATTGATGTATGTGCTTTAGGTACAAGATATTAGATTGAATGCAGGTATGGGCAGTTAATTTAAGTAACAATAGCATGAAAAGTGAGCTCCATTCCTCCACCACCAAAACTGCTCTGAGATTATCCACAAACACTATGATCAGTGTGAGGAATATGGGTATTTGGTTTACACAATAATGTGAAGGGAGATTGTTACATTACATTACAAAGACTGGGGTCTGCCTGAATTGGTACCTATGAATAGGTATATGAGTGTAAAACAAAAGAGTTAGCCTCAATCTGATCAAAACCTGAAATTAGATCAGGTCTGCCCCATCTAGTTCTGAGTTAACCTAGGGTCTGTGCCATTTTCCCTTGTTCCTGCTCAAGGAGGTTACTGTTCACTCCCCTGTACTCATTAGCATAATGAGCAGGGCAAGGAAAAAGTATGGAGGTAAATATATCAATTAGATTATGACCCTGGCCAATGATTGGCAAGAAGGGGGTGGAATAAGCCTATCAAATTGCATGTAAGGCCCAACATTGCTGTGATTCGGGAACTCCTTCCTTAAGAGAAGTGGTCCTTTTATTAAGATGTCTTAATAAATGCCATTTTAATCACTCTGGACCAAGTATTTGTAATGATGAGCCATTGATAACGATTAGCAAAAGTTTTATGAATAAGTAGAGTGAAAAAATTTACCAGCCCATAAAATGTGCTTCCCAGCTGTTCTCCCCACCAGCAGTGGAATCAGCATTCGATTTCCATGTATTTAGACATTATATGAATATACAACATGCAAACTGGAGGCAAGAATATTTATGCATATCATTTACAATTATGTGGAGGCCACTCTGTAATGGGATTATGCCTCTGCCTTGGGATTATAAGAAACAAATCTTTAGGAGTAATATTATTCTGTGAAGGCTGGGGCTGATATTTCCATAGAAATAAAGACTAGTCTGGGGAAGCTAGGTGGCGCAGTGGATAGTGCACTGGCCTTGGAGTCAGGAGTACCTGAGTTCAAATCTGACCTCAGACACTTAAAAATTACCTAGCTGTGTGGCCTTGGGCAAGCTATTTAACCCCATTTGCCTTGCAAAAAATCCAAAATGAAAAAAATAAAACAATCTTAGCCTAAAAAAAAACCCCAAAACCAAAACCAAACAAACAAACAAACAAAAAAAGAAATAAAGACTAGTGGAGCTGAAAGGACTTTCAGAGATTGGCTAATACAACTGCCTATCTTAAAGATATGGAAACTAATGATAACAGAGGACTAGGGTCTTGTCCAAATCATCTTATACCTAGTAAAGAATTCCTAAAAGTACTAAAAGTTATAAGTAGTAAGAATGCCTTGTGGAACAATATGCTTTGTTACCTAGATACTAGAAGCCCAGTCATGTCTTCCTCTCCATAAAACTTGGTTCAAGTTGTTCAATTAGCAAGTATTAAAGCTGAACACCAGAATTGGTGCTTTTAAATTATGCTTCTGGAGAAGACTTTTGACAGTCTCTTGAACAGCAAGGACATCAAATAATTAGTCAACACTTAAATCAATTCAGGGTATTCACTGGAAAGTCACTGAAGCAAAAAAAAAACAACTTTGACATCATAAGAAGATGGGACTCATTGGAAAAGATGTTGGGAAAGATTGAAGACAAAAGAAGAAAAGGATGACAGAGGATGAGATAGAGAGTATAATGGAAACAATAAGCATGAACTTATATAGACTTTGAGAGATAGTAGAGAATAGAAGAGTCTGGCATGCAATGATCCATGGGGTCATGAGGAGTCACACAGAACTGAATGACTGAACAACAATGTTCCAGGTATTGTATGAAGCACTGCAGATGGGAGCTTAAAAAAATTAAACATTCCTTCCTACTGTCAAACACTCTTCTAACCTACACCTCCTAGGGTTAGGTCTCCCTGGATCTTTGATATTCAGTATTAGATATTCAAGGTCTTCTTTGACATCTCAAGACATAGTATGAGAAAAGGATTTAAGAGCCCCAGGACCCAAGTTCTGATTTTGAGTATCACAGCATCAAGATGAACAGTAGCAGCTTTGTCTGGTTGTTTTTGAATTTCTTGATCTTAGTTTGGTTCAAACTTCCAGATTTTGCTGTAGGTAGGCAAGTGGTAACTAGGCAATCTGCCATCTTGGCAAGACATTCAAAGAGTTTACATTCTAATAGAGGAGAATGTTCTTCTTCCTTAAGTCTTCCATCAATATGCTGGAATTTTCCTATAGGTCTCTTGACCTTGTATGAACACTAATAGAGTATATAGACAACTCATTGGTTATCCCTTGGTTCTGATATATGATTTGTTTAACTCCTTTTCCATTCATCCATTTTCTTTAAAAATATCTTTTGTACCACTTCTTTTGTACAGTTATTCAGTGACAATATGCTGAAACCTGGTCAAGCTCATCATATTTCCTTCTATTCCCATATCAGAATTTTTCAGAATCTACCATACCCCATATACCACATTGAATCATTGGAGGAATATTATATCTTAAAAAACATGGGTTTTTATTTCAGGGAGAAACATGAGGTTATTAAATTTGTTTTGTTGTTGTTCAGTCATATCTGACTCTCTGTGATCTCATGTGTTTTTTTTTGGCAGAGATATAGGAGGGGGTTGCCATTTCCTTTTCCAGCTCATTTTATAGATAAGGAATAGAGGCAAACAGGGTTACATGAATTGTCCAAGGTCATTTGACTAGTAAGTGTCTGAAGCCAGATATGAACTCAGGGAAATGAGTTTTCCCTATCTCAGTGCTCTATCCACTGCACCACCTAACTAAATGATTTCTCAAGTCTTGTCCAGCCTGTTTTGCCATATTCTATTCTGGGTTCAGTTTATTGACTATGACAGTAGTGGTGTCAAACTCAAATAGAAATGGGACTACTAAACCTTACATAATGATCCCTGATTAACTTAGAAAACTTCATATTTAATGTCAAGTATGTTCAATTTTATATTTTTTAAAATTTTATTTTATTTTTCCAATTATATGTAAAGATACTTTTCTATATTGATTTTTTGTAAGATTTTGAGTTCCACACTTTTCTGCCTCCCTCCCTTCCTCCCATGACATTGAGTAATCTGATATAGATTATTTATGAACAATAATATTTAGCACATTTCCATATTAGTTATGTTGAGAAAGAAAAATCAGAACAAAAGGGAGGGGGGAAAAACATGAGAAAGGAAAAGAAAACATAAAACCAATTTTAAAAAGTGAAAGTAGTCTGTTTTGGTCTGCATTCAGATACCATAGTTTTCTCTCTGGATGTGGATGGCATTTTCCATCATAAATCTTTTAGAAATTCAATTATATTTTTATTTATTTTGTTGAGTAGTTCTGAATTTCATATTTTTCTGAATTGCATTTTAATCAAATTTGAACCACACTCAACACTCAGGATTGTTTCAGGCACAGTGTTTCAGACCCAAGTGTTTGACACCTCTGATCCAAGGTATATGAATATCTCTCTCATAAAGTTAAACATGGGAAAAATCTTTCATATGTTAAGAATCAAAAGATTCCTTGAGTGAGTGAATGAATAAAACATTTATCAAGCTTTTAAATGCAATGTACTGTGCTAAACACTCCTATTACAAGTAGGACAATCCATGTTTTCGAGGAGTTTCACAATCTAATGAGGAAATAACACATAGGTTTCATCTGCAAGTCAGATGGAAAGGTCCCATGATCTTTAGAATGCAGCAGCAAAGCAGAGAATAGTTAATCTTCTTTAATATGATAAAAATCATTTCAGTTTCTGACATTGAACTATGTGACTGTCAAGAAATTTGGTGGAGGGGGCATCTAGGTGGCGTAGTGGATAAAGCACTGGCCCTGGAGTCAGGAGTACCTGGGTTCAAATCCAGTCATAGACACTTAATAATTACCTAGCTGTGTGGCCTTGGGAAAGCCACTTAACCCCGTTTGCCTTGCAAAACCCTAAAAAAAAAAGAACTTTGGTGGTAAGAACTTTATTTTCTGAGTCTTTGTTGATGATGTTTGTCCTTCATTCTGAAAGAAGACCATGCATAACATCCAGAGAGGTGATGGCCATGACAAGCACATGAATTGGATTTGAATGATGGAATCCTAAGTGAAGTCACCAGCCTCACTTTCTCCTCCAGAGCCATCTGGGTCCAGTGGTCAGATATGAATCAGGATGAATGGAGAAAGCTCTGGATATGAGGTAATCAGGGTTAAATGACTTACCCAAGGTCACACTGTTTAAATGACAAGTAAGTCATATTTGAACTCATATCCTCCTGACTCAAGGCTAGTGTTCTATTCACTGAGCTACCTCACTGTGACTGAAACACCCACAGAAGCAGCTGACAGGTCACATCTCCATGGGAGATGCTTCCCCTGATGGTAGTTGGCTACCACCAGTATTCCTTAAGCCTGGTGAGAAGTGCCTGACATTGTTGTAACACCTATATGACTTCAAGGAAACACAGAAATGACTACTTTAGCCTTTTGATAATAAACATTAGGACAGACACAAAATAAGAAGAAATATTCTCACCAAATGCATTTTGCTACTGTTAAGGACTATGTCCAGAAAAGTCCAAATGAAAAAGGAATTTCCTATAGATGATGAGGCCCAACGGTTTGTTTTTCTCATTTGTAGATAACATTGTACTGATTATTGTCAAGCTTCTGAACCCTGTAAGACTTTCTCCAGGGGATTTTTGATCCCTCACAAGTATTTCATCTAAGCATACACCCAGGGGAAACCCAGTGGATCAAGACTATTTATTAAATAATACAAATTCTCACAAGTCATGTCAAAAACATATTTTTAAAATTCAGCATATTAGTTTATCATCTCTCTGTCATGGAGGTGGGGTGAGAGACTATTAGTTCTTTAGAATCGTGGTGGATAAATTAATTGCTTGATTAGAGTTCTTGATGTATTTCAAAATTGCTCATTTTCAACTATATTGATACTGGACTACAAATTGTTCCCTTGGTTCTGTTCATGTCACTGCATCAGTTAGTTTATGCAAATTTTTCTATATCTCTTTGAAACTATCTTTCCGCTCATTTCCTATAGCACAATAGTATTGAATAGATCCATATATCACAATTTGTTGAGCCATTCTCTAAGTGATGGGAACCTTTTTACAATTTTTATTTTTGCTATATACAAAAAAGAGCTTCTAAAATTTTTTAATATTTATGGATTTTTTCTTCTTTGATTTCTTTAGTTTTTTTTCAGGTAAGTAGAAGATGGAAGGGAGGAAAAAATGAATTTTTATACTTGAAAATGATGCTAATTGAGTGATTGTTGCTATCCTTTGTAATCACAGAAAACCATGACAAGATATGAATACATGACTTGCACATTACATTGATTATAGTGAGGGGAATGTTGTGCAAAGACCTCCTTCTCTTTGTTTCTTCCAGACCTGGCTTCACTCCATGACCTGATCTAAAAGGAAATAGAACTTCTGGTGATAGTCTGGATACAGACTTTTTGGCCTGTTGGATGAGGTCTTTTGCATGTTATTGAAGCACCATGGCAAACACGGGGCAGAGCATCAATAAAGAAATTTTATGGTGACAAAAGTGGGTCAATATGATAACAGCTAACCTGTCTCTCAATGGTCTAATCATCACTATGGTGATTTTTTAGCAATAGTCTTTTGACAGTAAAGTAAAACTAACCTGGAATAATGATGTTCATCATGATAATAATTATAGACATCTTTATACTCCAGCACCAATATTAGAGATTAATGGGTTTCATTGCCACCTCTCTTAGAAAGGTCATGTACTGTCCTATTGGTCCTTTCTCTTCTCAGAAGAAAGACAAGTACTCTTACTTTAAGAGAAATCTCATTAAATTCTGGGAGTTAACAGGAAAGTTTGAAGTTTAAAGCTTAAATAGAGAATTAAGCAAGATACTTGGATGTGTGTGTATGAGGTGGTGGTGGGGAGATTACTGGCAGAACATATTATTTTCTGTCTAGAGCTGTACTCTTCACTAAATACTTAGTCAAATATGTTTTTCTTTTCCTTTTTTTCCTTTTAAATATTTTATTTATTTCGAATTTTACAATTTTCCCCAATCTTACTTCCCTCCCCCTCCCTCCCACAGAAGGCAATTTGCCAGTCTTTACATTGTTTCCATGCTATACATTGATCCAAATTGAATGTAATGAGAGAGAAATCATATCCTTAAGAAAGGAAAATAAAGTATAAGAGAAAGCAAGATTACATAATAAGATATCAGTTTTTTTCCCCCTAAATTAAAGGTAATAGTCCTTGGTCTTTGTTCAAACTTCACAATTCTTTCTCTGGATACAGATGGTATTCTCCATCGAAGAATGCCCCAAATTATCCCTGATTGTTGCACTGATGGAATGAGCAAGTCCATCAAGGTTGATCAGCACTCCCATGTTGCTGTTAGGGTGTACAGTGTTTTTCTGGTTCTGCTCATCTTGCTCAGTATCAGTTCATGCAAATTCCTCCAGTCTTCCCTGAATTCCCATCCCTCCTGTTTTCTAATAGAACAATAGTGTTCCATGATATACATATACCATAGTTTGCTAAGCCATTCCCCAATTGAAGAACATTCACTCAATTTCCAATTCTTTGCCACCAGAAACAGGGCTGCTATGACTATTTTTGTATAAGTGATGTATTTTACTCTTTTTTCATAATATCTTCAAGGTACAGACCCAGTAGTGGTATTGCTGGATCAGAGGGAATGCCCATTTTCGTTGCCCTTTGGGCATAATTCCAAACTGCTCTCCAGAAAGGTTGGATGAGTTCACAGATCCACCAACATTAACATGTTTTTCTTGATTTCTTGTTTTTCATGCTTACTTGTGTTCTGTCAGTGCCAGACAGTTCTTGGTAGTCCTGAAATCTAATGGCCTTCAGTTTATTTGTGTGTGTGTGTGTGGGGGGGTTCAGATAACTGGTAAACTACTCTGGTTACCCCTCCCTCCCCTCCCCCTCCCTCCTTTCCTTCCTTCCTTCCTTCCTTCCTTCCTTCCTTCCTTCCTTCCTTCCTTCCTTCCTTCCTTCCTTCCTTCCTTCCTTCCTTCCTTCCTTCCTTCCTTCCTTCCTTCCTTCCTTGAAGGAGTGGGACACTAAGACTTCCAGTACTTTTGGTATCTTACTCTAAAATGACGACCGTTTGAATAGAGCAAACTCTAGCACAGTAGAAGACACTTGCTCAGCCCTCCGCGCTCTCCAGGAAGCTGTTTTGCGTGGCTCTCCTCACACCCCCAGTTTTATTGCAGAAACTGGGAAGTTTAAGACTGACAAGCCCAAACTCAAATTCCTGTTGTGGGTGAAACTCTCACTCAAGTCATCTTAAAGCGCCTCCCGGAGTCTCCTGGTATGGCCCAACCTCGGGTCTTCCGCTTTGCTCCCACATTTGCCCTATTTGGGAATTTGGGTAACTTCCCCGGCCGTCCCCCGCCCCAGCCCCGGGCGGGGGTCGGAGGAAATACAGAGAGCCAGGCCACTGCAGAGGCCGGGGGGCTGTCCCCCCCCGTCCCCCCCCCCCCAGCCCACGCCCCCAGAGAAGTCACGGAGAAGAGGAGGCGGGGTAGCCAGGTCCCGGCGACCCTTTTAAAGCGATAGGACAGGGGATGGACTGCGTTGAGGCGGAGCGACTCCTGCTGAGAGCGGAGGGGCTAGCTCGGGGGATAGAAGGAGAAAGGGGCAGGAGCCGTCCAGCCGTGGGCTCAGCCTCGGCGGCGCGCCCAGCCTTCCTTTCTCCGGCTTGGGCCAGCCCCGCGCTCGCCCTCTCCTTCCTCCACGGTCCCCACCATGCGCACAGGCTAGCATGGCCACGGTGAGCTGCAGCTGCCCTTGAAGAGAGAGGGGCGAGCGGAGAGCCGGCCTCGGGCAAACTCGGCGAAGCAGCTAGCGCGCGGTCTGGGCGCTCCCGCCGCTGCGATGCTGGCCCTCCTGCTCCTGGTCCTGGGCTGCCTGGGCGGCCGGCTCAGCCCGAGCCTGGGCTGCCAGCTGCCGTCCGACTGGAGACCCCTGAGCGAAGGCTGCCGGGCGGAGCTGGCCGAGATCATCGTGTACGCCAAGGTGCTGGCGCTGCACCAGGAGATGTACGGGCTCTACAACTACCTGCCCTGGCAGTACGAAGCCGCCTCCGAGGGGGGGCTCTTCTACTCGGCCGAGATCGAGATGCTGTGCGACCAGGCGTGGGGGAGCATGCTGGAGGTGCCCGCGGGCTCCAGGCTCAACCTCACCGGCTTGGGCTACTTCTCCTGCCACTCGCACACCGTGGTGCAAGATTACTCCTATTTCTTCTTCCTCAGGTGAGCGCGGCGCCTCCCGGGTGGCCGGCGGGACTCGGCCTCCTTGGTTGCTTGTCTGCTCTGAGGATGTACCTGCCGTTCCGCCGCGGGGCCTCATTCACAGGACCTCGCACAACTTTTCTTCACTTTTAGACAGGCCCACCTGGGCACGCAGACTCAACAAGGGCTACACTCAAGTATAGCCTATGTGGGACACACAGACACACACAGACACACACATATAACCTATAAGGGACGGACACACATAAATACATCACCCATAAGAGATGGACACACACACACACACACACACACACACACACACACACACATACATATATAACCTATAGGGGATAGACACACACACACACACACACATAACCTATAAGGGATAGACACACATTAACACATTACCTATAAGAGATGGGACACACACACATAACCTATAGGGAGATACACACACACACACACATACATATATAACCTATAGGGGATAGACACACACACACACACACACACACACATAACCTATAAGGGACAGACACACATTAACACATTACCTATAAGAGATGGGACACACACACACATAACCTATAGGGAGATACACACACACACACATACATATATAACCTATAGGGGATAGACACACACACATAACCTATAAGGGACAGACACACATTAACACATTCCCTATAAGAGATGGGACACACACATAACCTATAGGGGGATACACACACACACACATGCACATATAAAACCTATAAGGGATGGACACACATACACACCCACACAAAACCTGTAAGGGACAGACTGATAAATATACACATGATCTCATTTTCACTAGGATCTTTGCCAATGAGCTAAAGGAATAACAGAAGGAGTCTAAGAGTTATGCTCTTCCCAACACTTTCAAGGAATTATCAGTTCACTTACCAGCTTTCTAAACTTACCAGCTTTTAAAACTCTGTGTCTTTGGTCAAGTCACTTAATTTCCCTAGGCCTCATCTATAAAATGAAGAGATTGAAGTATTAGACATTTCTGGGGTCCTTTCCATCTGCAGGAGTAAATGTTTAACAACCAGCTCTTCCCAGGACACATTTAAAAGTTTAATCTTCCTTATTTACATTTTCTCCATCAGCTTCTTAAGACCAGACAATCCATAAAATTATAAATCAAGCCCTGATTTGGGCCATTTGCTGATTTTGAAGGTGTAAATAAACTTTAATAATGGAAGATGCAGTTAACTCAAATGCACCCCAACTTCCAGGTCTAGAACTATAACTATGTCTGTAATAATAATAATAATAATAATAATAATAATAATAATAAATAGTTAACATCTATACAGTGTTTTAAGATTTGCAATGCACTTTACAAGGATTGTTTCATTTGGTCCTTACAATAATACTCTGAGGAAGGTAATGTTATTATCCCCATTTTACTGATAGGGCAAAGTAAGAGTTGAAAGAGGTGAAATGACTTGCCCAGGATAACACAGTTGTTAAGTATCTGGAGTAGGGTTAAAATCTGGGCTTCCTGACTTTTAAATACATCTGCAATACAACCTGCAATAGGAAAGCAATGGGAAAAAGCCTTAGGGTGCACTCTAAGCTGAAATAGTTGTATGAATTCCATAGTGTATATAGCCAGGCTCTTAGCAGATTTCATTGTTCTACTTCTGTGAGTGAGGGGTCTTATACCCTAGAAAAGAATAGGCCAGTCTTGGAGTCACGTTGATTTAGATTCTAATTTTGCCTTTTATGTTTGGGTTAGTCACTTAATCTTCTGATGATGTTGATACCTAAGAAACTACCCTTCATATTAAAGTTGCTTTCTCCCTCACCATCACATTTTTGCTATATAAATATGAGTATAGGTCTCTCTTCCTCTCCCTTAGACTAGAAGCCCTCAAGGGCAGGGACTATACCAAACTGAATTTTTCTATTTACCACTTAGTATCAGGTGTGATACATAGTAGTTGCTTAATAGATATATATTAAGTTGCATGGAATTGCCTACCTGGCCTTTGTATCTCCAGTGCCCATGCCTGCTAGTGGGACCTTAATAAATATTTATTAACTGACTTCTTTTAAATAAATATCAAGAGCCCACATTTTTCAAGGCATCA
This sequence comes from Macrotis lagotis, assembly GCF_037893015.1. Lineage (NCBI taxonomy): Eukaryota > Metazoa > Chordata > Mammalia > Peramelemorphia > Peramelidae > Macrotis > Macrotis lagotis. Next base: position 173,466,431 of record NC_133664.1, read on the forward strand.
TGAGTTCTATAAAAGTTACTCTCGATTCCAGGATTTTGGAGTCTTATAAAGTTCTATAAAAAATTATTCTTCATTCTAGAAGTACAAAGCACTTGTTCATGACCATTTTGTCTCATAGCTTTTCCTACAGTCAGACTTAGGAGGAAAATTAGCAATGGAAATTCTCCAGTTGTATGTGATTTAAATTGGCAGGAGGGAATTGGTAAAATAATGTTATCTTATTTGATCTTCTCTAAAACCCTGTGAAGTGAAATAGATGCTTTTTATTATCTGAATTTTACAGATGAGGAAACTGAGACTTGAAGGTTAAATGGCTTACTCATAATCACACTAGTACATGTGAACTTTTATGGAACTCAAGTTTTCCTGATTCCAAGTCCAATTCCCTGGATTGTTTGAGAAAAAAAATGCTTGAGAATCACCAAAATACTTTTGAAAATAACTTATGGATTAAAGTTGTGAGCCAAGAAAACAAAACTTAATTACAATACTGACATAGTATTATAGTATGCAAAACATAATATTTGGTACCAACTACAATCAATGTCTATAGATGACTTATTAGCTCCCCAGACTCCAGCATCTTTCTGAGAATGGAGACACAAAGTGCCCCCGCATTGAGCTTGCTGCAACACATGTTTTCCACATCTAAGCCAGAATTTCTAACTTTAGAATACAGCGTGTCATGGTTCTGGCTTGAATTGTTTCTCTAGACTAAGTAAAATTTCTCAGGAGTGCCAGCAAAGACTGAGAGAGAGCACATTTCTCATTATAGAGACACTTTAATTGTCTATGATTTTTCATTAAGAGAAAAAAATATAATAGGGTCCAACCATAACATAAAGAAAAATGAAACCCCATTTTCAAAGTGGAGGAAGTTATGGACCTCTAAGAAAATATCATTTCACCCATCTTATTGGGAAATAGTTTGGTTCAATATTTCTGTGGTAGTCAGCCAACTCTTTCATCTTTTTGTTCTTAAATATTTACTTAGAGTTGGTACAGAAATACAGTAAGTTAAATGCTAGACTGACGGATTCCCATTTCACAGAGCTCCCTTACCCTGAAATTATTAACAACTACATACAGATCATTTTTCCTCCTGTTATTCTGAAACCTGTTGAGATTAGAGCAGGCTCTGGTCATTTTCATAAATGTGAAAAGTGAATATGTAGATTAGTCAATAAAATTTGCCCCTTCACTTTGGTCTAGAATGTGTTCTTCCTTTTTTTTTTTTTTGTAATGTTACATTTGATTCTTAATAGACTGTTATCTCTACTGAAAACTTTTTATCTTATGCTTCACAGAACCTCAACAGTCACACAGACTGCAGGAATTAAAGTCTCTCTGGAGACTTCTAAACTTAAAAATATTTACTTTTTTGCTTCATTTATCAGTATGCTTTTTTTGGAACCCTCAAAGATAGAAGGTTGCTATGGCTTTTGTAAAACTATGGTATCCAGTGAGAGCTCAGTTCAAATAAATCTTTGGTTTTGTTTTGTTTTTGCTTCAGGATGGATGAAAATTATAATCTCTTGCCTCATGGAGTCAATTTCCAGGATGCCATCTTTCCAGACACTCAAGAGAACAGAAGAATGTTTTCAAGTCTCTTCCAGTTTTCCAACTGTACTCACGGACAACAGCCTGTGACTTTTTCCAGTGATTGGGAGATCCAGGAGGACAACAGGGTAAGAATTTGTCCAGCTTCATGAAACATCGAAACAATAGAACATTCTTTAATGGTTTCTCTTATACAGCAATTTAAAGAAGATGATGGTGAGACCAAAGGAGAGCTTGTAACTCTTTCCCTTCCTTCTGTCCTAGGAAATTATTTTCATTGACCCTTGGCTTGTAGGTTTAGAGACCTCTGGAGTCTTCTCACAGAGTTTACTTAGGAAGAAACAGTCACTAGGATTGGAATATCTAGTATAGAGTATGGATTAAAAAAGTTCATTTGAGGAGGAAGGGAAGGGAGAAGTTCTTGGTAGGAGTGAAATAATAGAACTAGGATTATGAGAGCTAGAACATTTCTATTTATTGTATGATTAAAAAAAATTCTAGCAGTAAGATGTGAGGGGATAATTGCAATAAAATTTGAGGATAATTGCTATTCATAAGCAATGACTTTCAAGTAGTTTTCCTTATTTACTCCATAATTCAAACATCTTCTCAATACTAAGTGAATAAAATATAAATTTTTGGCATCCTTCAGATCCTTCATAGGGTGGCTCCAACCTGTCAGCTTTGTTTTTCTCAATTATTCTCATTTATGTACTCTTATATTTGACATTCAAAATCCTTCATAACCTAGCCCCTTCCTACCTTTCTAGTCTCCTTAAATCTTACTCCCTAACACATTCTCATGGATCTAGTGATATTGGCCTCCTGGCTATTACATGAATAAGACACTCCTCTTGGCTCTGGACATTTTCTCTGGCTTCCCTCCATGCTCTCTGTGGAACAAAGTCTCTCTCTCCTCATCTCTGACTTAAGCCCCAACTGAAATTCTGTTTTATTTTAATAGGAAACCTTTCCCAATCCCTATTAATTCTAAGGTCTTCTCCTTATCAACTATTTCCTATTTATCTTTACATAACTTGTTTGTATGTATTTTTTGTGAGCCGTCTCTTCTATGATTCCTTTGAGAGAAGAGATTGTCTTATATAATCCAAGCATGTGGTACAGGGTTGAGTACACAGTAGGCACTTAATAAATGTTTATTGATTGAGCAAATTGAACTCCTCACTGTTATCTAATCTCTTTATGTGTTCCCTCTTTTTTGGGGGATGGGCATTTGTATATACTGAAATCCTAGGCTTATAACAGACTTTTTCCAATAAATCAACAGACATTTATCAAGTTCTTACTATGTGTTATTTATATATTATGCATATATTTATATAAATACATTATTATTGTATTATATTTAATGTTATATAATTAATTTAATTAATATACATTTAGATGAATACACACACACAGAGTGGGGGGGAAAAAAGGAGAAAAAAGACCCTACCTTCAAATTATTTATATCTAATGAGAATGGCAACATATACACATCATCAGTCCAAAATGCAGATGAAAGGGAGCCACAGAGAAGACCGCACTAGCAGGGAAGGCAATTGGAAAAACCTCTTACAGATGTTGGGTTTTTGTGCTTAGTCTTAAAGGAAGCTAAGATTTCTAGAGTTGAACATTAGGAAGGACAACATTCCAGGCAAGGAATGCAGACATCCAAAGACACAGAGATGAGAGAGGAAGTATCATGTGTGAGGAAAAGCATGGAAGTCACTATGACTGGACCACAGAGTATATAGAAGGGAGAAAGGAAAGGGCCAGCTTGTGGCCCTTTAAATGCCAAACAAAGCAGTTTATATTTGAACCTAATGGTAATAGGATCATATCCCTTCTCTTTCTTCAATTACCAAATGCATTTTATTTCCTTCTTGAAGCCCTTATTGGTTCCCTCTTGCCTCAAAACTTTCAGGCCTCTGATGGACATATTTTAATTTATTATTGCCACTTGTGTAAATAATGCTGCTTGTCACCTACCAGATTGTAAGCTTTTTGAAGTCTTGGGACTCATTTTTTTGTTTTGTTTTTAATCCTAGCTCAGTGTAGGGATTTATAAAATATTTGTCAAATTGACTTGAATCAGTAGCAAATTTAATACATTTCAAAACAAGGTTTTAAAAAAGTGACTATAGATTTGGAATAAATCCCTTGCTTGTTTCACATACCACATCTTAGATTACTAACTCTGTAAGGATGCCAAATCTGTTGTACTTTCTACTTTGTATGCTGTGAGCTGCTTAGGAGTTTCCATTCAATTTGGGCAGTTAGTCTGTTTCTCCTCCTGGTTTTTTTCTTCCACTGTGCTATAATTTTTGAGGTCTGGCTTAACCTGGAACTCTAAAGTAAAATCAGGGATTTAGAAGCTCAATCTTCCGGGAAAGTTTCTGCAGAAAACTTTTACAAATTGAACCCATTGCGATGCCCAGACGTAAACATCATCTTCATAGTCCTCCCACACCACTGATGTCTTTGCTGTTCCCATCCACATATGAGTAGCCCCACCTGAACTTTGACAAATGGAAAGACAATCTCTCTTTCAAAACATGCCAAGATATCAGCAGTGTTACTAAGCTTTTCTCAGTACTTTTCTAGTTCAGTGTCATAGTGTTAATGGGACTTTGGGGGATATTTTTGGCAAGCTAGACTATTCACCAGATTTACTGGCAAGTTTCTCCTCAGTTTAGCTAAGAACTTTCTTTTCTTCTCTCTGCTGTTCAGTGCAACAGTCAAAACAGAGATATATATTTTTCCCTCTCCCTGTATGACTGTCCATTAAGACCAGGACCCAGTCTGACCTTTAAAAGAACAAAAATATTTGAGCCACATGAATCTTCAGCAAAATGGATGGAGTTAGAATGACTGTCTGTGAGTGTACTTTCTTTGCACTCTGGGTGATAACCTTTGGGCTGTGGTAGTAGATGTGTCTTTGTTGCCAAAGTGAAGATGGAAGAATCGTACCTATATATACAGAGCACTCTCTGCAAGATAGATGAAAGAACTTTGAACTGTAGATACAGAACTTGAACCAAAAAAGAACCTGTACAGATCAAAATAAAGCCTGGGGGGGGGGGGGGGGGGGGGGGGGAATGGCTGTAATTGCTGTAATTCAGACTCCTGAGAAAATTCAACCAGTAAAGTACTATGCTAAGTATTGGATAAGAGATAAAGATAAGATTGTCTTTAAGGAGTATATAATTTATAGGGGAATGAAACTTACATAGAATGTAATCATGAATACTTATCCATTGGAAAAGCAGATTTGAAAAGGTAATGTAGGGTCTTGGGGAGGAATTATTATCTAGAGAGATGTTGTGGGTAGGGCCAAACTCAAGCAACTCCCTGGTAGTTTTGGTCTGATATTGGGAACAGAAGATCATTCAACATTTATTTAAAGGATATTTTCTTAGTCAGAGTTGGAGGATCCTTATGGCCACTGAGGAAACTTTGAATAGATTCAACTTAGCAAAACTCCCATTGACCAGATTTCATCAACCAAGCATCTGGGAGGCCACTGGCGCTCCGTGTGACTACTTTGTACATCCACAAGAGATAACAACAATCTAAGCTCCTTTTTTTCTTTGAGCCAAATTGAGTCTCAAGAAATATCTCAATACTTGTTAAAGAAAAATGAGCCTAACCTAGATGGGGAGAGAGATGCTTCTCCCACAAAAGAAGGTCAGGAAAGGTTTCATATAGGAGATGGCATTTGAATTAGACTTTAAAGGATATGGTATAAGGCTATGTCGGCAGAGCATAAATTCGAACAGTCAAATCACATCATTCCCATATTTGAGACACTTAATAATTGCCTAACTGTGTGACCATGGGCAAATTACTTAACCCCACTGCCTTGCAAAAAGTAAAAAAAGAAAAAAACAAGAATCAGACAAGAGTGAAATGTTTTAAAGTTGGTAGCAACTAATCACCTAAAAAAAATTGACCACTGGGTCAGAGCCAAGAGACAGTGTCTGGTTTATGGAAAATAAGGAGACCAGAGGATCAAACAATATTATTGACCTCAACTGAGGAGGAGAAACCATTCTAGACATGGTGAATAGTTGAGCAAAGACATAGAGATGGGAAAGTTCAGAGTATATTTAGGAGCTAGCAATTAGTTCAGCTTAGCTGTGGAGTTTAAAGTAATGAGATCAACCAAGAACTGATGCGCAACTGGGAGGTGGAATAGGAAGGAAATGCCTTGAAATGCTACCAGTTTTCTAGATTTATAAATGCTTTGCATTTTGGGGAGTAGGAAAGAGTATTTGGATTTTTCTAAAATTCTTCAGTTTTAGCGCAGAGAAACAATACTACAGGTCACTAGAAGTAGAATGGACAGCAAGGTGGCACAGTTGGTAGAGCATTAGGCCTGGAGTCAGGAAGACTCATCTTCCCATGTTCAAATTTGACCTCACATAGTAACTAGCTTTGTGATCCAAGGAAAAGCACTTAATCCTGTTTGTCTCAGTTTCCTCATCTATAAGATGTGCTGGAGAAGGAGATAGCAAACCACTCTAGTATCTTTGTCAAGAAAACTGCAAAAGGGGCTCTTGTAGAGTTGACTAAAAAGACAAAACAACCAGAAGTAGAATAAGGGACCAGGTCTCCTCATGGCTATGCTAATTTTCATGATTAGATTTCTAAAAATTTGCCCCTTACTGACAGTTTTTTCCCTTAGTCCTAATATCATAGAGTCCCACTCTGATACAGTTGCTGTGACGTTTCAATTATCCTTTTGGGATAGAATATAATGGAAAGGAGATTCATTCGATTATCTAAACATTCATTTTCCTCTACACTCTTTTCTTGTACCCTTATCAGTACTTCTATCATATGCTATAATGTGAATTTTTTCCTTTTAAGGAACATAATTCAGAGTGAATATTAGTGGACCTCAATTCCAACTTATATAAGGGAAGAGGAGGGGAAAAAGTATTTATAGAGCACCTACTACTTTGCAAAGAGATTGTGTTTAGAACTTTATAAATATATTGTTTGATCCTCACAACAACCCTGGAAAGGGTAGGTGCTATTATTACCACCCCCCCTTCCTTATCCAAGGAAGGAGCTAGGCAACTGAGGCAAATAGGGTTAATGACCTTCCAGGCTCACATAGCTAGTAAGTTTCCAAAGTTGACTTTGAACTCAGGTCTTCTTGACTCCAAGCTCTATCCATTACACCACCTATCTGATCATGACCATGAGCTTTCTCATCTGGAAATGGAGATAATGATATTAACTACTTCCCATGGTTATTGTGAGAATCAAATGAAATAACATATATATATATATATATATATATATATATATAATTTTGTGAATCTTAAAGTGCCATATAATTTTTAGCTTTTGGTGGGTGGCATGGTTTAAAGAGCAGGAAAGAATTTAAGAGTAATTATCTCTACAGGACTAAAAGTGAGGCTAGTGAGTCCCTACCATTGTAGTCTTATGCTCCTCCAATTCAGTTGGTTGTGAATTCTTTACCCGTTCATTTTTGGAGTCTATGAGCTATAGATATCATCTTCTCATCATAGCCAGCTCTTTTTATTTGAATTATTTGAATTCTTCAAAAGGAAATTTTATTGCATTGGATGAGAAAAATATCTCTAAGTTTCTCGAAAGTTTCAAATGCTCCCATTTTTTGCTCTTTCCCCTTTCCCTTTCTCCCTTCTTCCCTCCCCCCACCAAGTCCATTTTTCTCTTCTTTTTCCACTGTGCCTCATCAAACACACAATTCTACACCCTCCTCTGGGAGGAGATGTTCACAGAGCTGTCAGGATCTCAACAACTCAATAAGCCACACTTCTGGAATGCAGTGGACTCATCCTTGAACAGCAGCCTTTAGACTGTTTCTCCAGCTGGAGCTGCAAAGCTATTCCAATAATAACTTTCAGTCAAGTAATAGGCTGTGATTCTTCTACAGTCAATCAATCATCAGGCATATATTAAGGGCTTGCAACACAAGGGCAGAACCCACAGAGACTTACCAGAGATCAAGAGAATCCATGGCAGCTGTGAGCAATCCCCTCCCTCCCCTGAAGATTTCTTTCCACTTCAAAAGAGCTTGCTTGGAAAAAAAATCAGCCTCCAGATTCTGATCTCACAGCCACAGGCAAGTTGGTTCGATCACCAATTCATTCATTTTATCTGGGGATAGTTCATTCCTTTTATTTGTTTCTCTAGCATTTTATACAGTTCCTGCACTTAATACATGAGTGATTGACCCAATGAGCATTTATTAAGCACCTGTTGTGTTAGGCATTGTGTTGGCCACAGGAATTATTAAAAAGCATGACAGTCCCTGCCTTGAGTACTTTACCTTATAAACTTCTATACGAGCATTTATCTATTCCCTCGGCCACTATATACCTTTAGATCTAGGGGGTCAGGAGGGATATGGAATTAGAGGACTGTAAGCTCAAAATAAGTTAACAGTTTTACATGGCAGTCAAAAAATAAAACCTAATTACCATCTTAGGTAGAATCAAGAGAACTATAGTAACTAGGACTGAGGAAATAGTATCCTTGTTAAGAGGTAGATAGGTGTGTAATGAGGACTGAACCTGGAGTCAGGAAAATTCCTCTTACTAAGGTCAAATGTGGTGCCAAGGGCAAGTCACCTTTTTGCTTTAGTTTCCTCATTTGTAAAATTAACTAGTAAAGGAAATGGCAAACCACTCTAATATCTCTGCCAAGAAAACCCCAAAATAGGATCATGAAGAGTTTGATATGAATGAAACAACTAAACAACAAATTCCTGTTAATTTACTTATTATTATTTTTTTTGGTGGGGTAATGGGGTTAAGAGACTTGCCCAGGGTCATACAACTAGTAAATATCAAGTGTCTGGAGCAGAATTTGAACTCAGGTCCTTCTGATTTCAAGACTGGTACTCTATCCAACTGGGCCATTTAGCTATCCCAACAAAGTCCTGTTAAACTCATCCCTGGGCAGTTATCAATTTGTTCAGTTATAATCCTATATTTTAGGAAGAACATTGAAAAACTGGAGAATAATCAGAGCAGGGAACCAGAATGGTAAAAGGTACTGAGATTATTCCATCTTTGAGTATTTGAAAGAATGACAAAGAAAATAAATATTTATATGATGCCTTCTATGTATCAAGCCTTGTGATAAGTACTTTTTATAAATATAATCTAATATGATCTACTCAACAACCCTGGGAGAAAGGTGCAATTATTAGCTCATTTTACAGCAGAGGAAATTGAGGCAGAAATGATTACGTGAACTTGCTCAGAGTCACACCACTAGTAAACATCTGAGGTCATATTTGAACTAAGGTCTCCGTGAGACCAACCACATCCTTTGTCCACATGCCACTTAACTCTGAGGGGAAGTAGGTTTGCTCTGCTTGTCTCTAGAGGAAAAATTAGGGACAATGGTTGGAAGTTAGTAGAAGTCAAATGTAGACTAGTTTAAGGAAAAAAATTCCTAAATAGACTGCTTCAGGAAAAAGTGGGTTCCCTCTTCTCTGGTATCTTTAAGCAAAGACTGGATGACTGTTTTGGATACGTTGTGGAAATGATTCCTCTTCAAGTACACATGAGACCACATTGCTTTAAATCAAATGGTCTCAAATCATGACTGTCTTGAGATTCTATTTCACTTCTTCTCTGAGTGATTCAGGAAATAGTGATTAAACTTACAGTGGTTACACCACTGCTCGAGCCTGAGGTCTAATCAAAGACTGAAAAAAATATGATTCCTACCCTCCATATTGCCTCTTCCACTCAGTCCATAAACATTTATTAAGTTCCTACTGTGTTCTCTTGAATGACAAAGAATTGTAATATTTCTATAGTATTTTGAGATGTACAGAGTGATACATATGTATTATCTCTTTAGATTCTCACATAGGAGTCATTTTGGGACTGTGACCAGATCAGTGACTCTGGAGTCAGAAGACTTGGATTCAAATTCTACTTTCATTGTTTAGAGTCTTTGCAAGAGACTTTGGTCCACTCTCTTGATGTCCTTGGGCCTGGTGGATAGTGCACTGGGTTCAGGACTCAGGAAGACCTGAATTCAAATCCAGTCTCAGACTCTTACCAACTGTTTGACTCTGTGAATATAATTTAATTTCTATTTGCCTTAGTTTCCTCCAAGGATATTGTGAGGATTAAATGAAATAAAACTTGTAAAGTGTTTAGTACAGTGAAATGTTTAATAAAAGATTGTTATCTCACTCCTCTCCCTCAGTGTCTTCATCTAAAAGATGAAAATGTGTATGAGATGGCTTCTAAGATCCCTTCTGGCTTTAAATTTATGCTCCTAATATGGTATGTTCACAAAAGCACAGCATTTACATCCCAGTGATGGGCCATCTTGGGTGGGTCCCTTCATCTCTTCTGACTTCTGTTTCCTTATCTTAAAATATGGAGTTGAGCTGAATGATTCATAAGGCTCCTGTTGTCTCTAAAGCCCATGATCCTATAAAACTAATAAATATGAATTATTAAGATATGAATAATTTTGTGGTAGTATTATAAGTATTTGTATACAACTCATTTGTCTCCCCTTTTACATATATATTATATATATGATAATTTACTTAATATATTAGTATATTTTGGAGATTAGTGTAATTTAATCTCCATTTTATAAGATCCTTCCCTGTTGTCTCATGCTCAGGGTTCACATATTTTTTAAAAAGTTTGCACTTCAAGTTGAAAGTTTCCAAAACTCTTAACTTGTTTTCTTCTCCTTTTTTTTTTTAGGCTTTTGCAAGGCAAATGGGGTTAAGTGGCTTGCCCAAGGCCACACAGCTAGGTAATTATTAAGTATCTGAGACCAGATTTGAACCCAGGTACTCCTGACTCCAAGGCCAGTGCTTTATCCACTACACCACCTAGCCGCCCTTCTTCTCCTTTTCTAACCTTGTTGATTACATTCTTCACTTCTTTCTTACTTCACAATTACTTCCAGTATAACTCCTGAGCCCACCACTTGACTGAAACTGCCATCATTTTTTGTCCAAGAGAAATCTCTTAAACTGCTAAATATGATGACCTTTACACAGCTTTTCCCCTACTGAATCTCTCTGCAGACTCTGACTAAACTTGATCTCTTTTCTGCTATATAGATTATTTTTCCCTTCAATTGTCAAAGAATTGCTCTCTTTCTCTCTTTGACTCTCTTTTTGTCTGGCTCTTTTACTCTGTCCTTCTCTGACTGTCTCCCTCTCTCTCCCTCTCCATTCTCTTTCTCTCTGTCATTGCCTGCCTATCTCTCAGTTCTCTGAAACATTGATTCTCAGTCTCCTTTGCTTGAATCACCATCTCTCTCTGCAGTAAGATATTGTATCACTCAAGGCTCACTTCTGGACCTTCTCTTCTCTTTCCTTATTCTATAAGTGATCTTATCTTTTCAACTCTATGCAGATAGCAGATTATATACAAGTACATGCATGCACATTCACTTGTGTGTGTATATATATATATATATATATATATATATATATATATATATATATATATTTATATCTTAGAAAGTCTAGATTCCCTTAGAGCTTAGGTTAAATGCACCTCTTATTCATGTCCTTAAGATCTGGTGGAGACTTTCTTATATCACTATTCTACTTTACTTTATTCATCTTAAAGATAAGTTAAATTAAAGATTTAGTACATAAAAGATAGTTCTCTATTTCTGGGCCTACTGATTAATTCATTTCAGTATTTCATAGCCATTTCCACATTCAGGTTTTACGTATTTGCGTGTGTGTGTGTGTGTGTGTGTGTGTGTGTGTGTGTGTATTATATATACATATATTTGACATTTTATCTGTTTATATCTCTTCCATTTGGTTCTATTTGTAGAAGACAGACATGGTAACTTCTAGGTATTAATTCTTCATATTTTAGAGGAAATTCCATAGTTCTATTTTTCTGTATAATAATAATAATGATGATGATGATAACAAGAATTTCTGTAGTATTTAGATCTATTATCTCACTTGACTTTCTAGCTTTTTAATGTAGCTGGAGTATCATTACAACAAAAATATCTACTCCAAACCCCCTTCATTGGATGGTCTACTTATCTCAAACTTATCTCATTGCAATAGAATTCCATGCAGCCAGAAGGATTTTTAAACAGTTATTTTGGGTTTATTATAGTACCATCTAACATGAAATCCTAGAGATTCTAAAAATCAGTTTTCCAGAGAGTGATGTGTGAACCCAGAAATGTTCTGAGAAATGGTATCAACATTTTCCAATTCAGAAGGTTGACCCTGGATCAGGAACATAGAAATGGAGCAGTAAATATCTACTGAGTGAAAGGATAAACAAATTAAGCAAAATCAAGAGAACACAAGAGGATGCAATAAACATATGATGTGTGTTTATTAAATATGAATTGATGAGGACACTGACATATAGTGCTGACTGATGATTTTCCTTTTTGAGAATCCTACCTCATATGTTTTAATAAAATGAACTCCAGGTTTTGGGCATCTAGGTGTTACCATGGATAGATTGCCAGTCCTAGAGGCAGGAAAACCTGAGTTCAGAGTTGGCTTCAGACACTTACTGGTTGTGTGATCCTGGATGAGTCTTAATCTTCTTTTCCTCAGTTTCCTTATCTTTAAAGTGAACTGGAGAAGAAATGCCACATCACTCTAGTTTCTTCGCCAAGAAAAAGAAAACAAATGAGATCATAAAGAATCAGACATGACTGAAATGAGTGAAGAACAACATCCTTCAGGTTAAATTACTATGCGTGTATTCATTATCTAGTAAGGGTGAATAAAAGGCAGAGAACAAAGTTCTCCCAGATGGGCTCTTCTCTTGTACCTTAAGAGAAGCAGGCTCCCTGGACCAGTGCCATATGGCTCAGGGGAGCATTCCAGTACTGTTTATTTTGGAAGTTGGGGGTCAAAGAAAAAGACAAGAGGTAGAGAAAAGGCACAGAAATGGTCTTGACTTTATGTTGGAATTTAGGAAAGAATTGTAGACTGAGAATGAGCAATAATACCAGCTTTTGTCTCCAGTGTTTTTTGTTGAGTTGCATGCTTCAAGTAATTCCTTCTTTGTGTTTCATTGACCTCAGCTGGACAAAGAGACTATCTATGCTGACCTTCCCTTCCCCCATCCCAGGAGCCTTGTGATGATGAAGAAGTAAGCATGTTTGGCCATAAGGCATGGTGTTAAATATAAAATATCTTAGCCTCTTTTTGTTCTGGAGTGAGAAAACTGGCCGCCATCTGAGCTCCTCCTGCTGATATCTTCAGTTCATACAATCTTCTCTTGGGAAGGTGAAAAAAAATTTTCATTTATTCCGTCTACTACTATCCTTTTGTCCCCAACAATGCCACAGGGTTTTGGGGACTTGATTAGTGATTTCTAGTTGCCTTCTATCAAAGCCTATAAGCTAGGTTTTTTTTTTTTTTTGCAAAAGTATACATAAGTTTCTTGTCACTGTTAAAAGTTTTTAGAACAAAATGAATTCCAAACCAGGAAATTACCCCCCCACCCATTCCTATATACACACTGGACCCTTAGAAGGCTCTGTTAAGTTTAAGAAATCTGGCATGTTCATTTCTTTTTCTTAAGTCAGCTATACCATTTGGCAAGTTCACATCTGTCCCCATCACATGGCTAAACTTAGAAACTACTAGCCCTCTGACAGGGCAATCATATTTGACCCATTTACTTTATGTGGATTGTCATTTTTATTTGTTTAAACAAAGATTAACGTATAGTCTTGTGATCTTGTGTTTCAAATTTTTTAAATTCAAATTTAAAATTTGATTCAATTCAGATTTAAAATTTGAATTTTAAAAATTAAATTATGTTCATGGTAATATTACCAGGGAACCAATAGAATGCTGCAGAGACTAGCTTTTATAAATCTATTAGTGTACCTTTATTTTCATAGTGCCAACAACACAGATTATTTCTATCTTTTATGGTCTTTGACCATTTTTGGTCATTTCCATTGAGATTCTTGACTTCTTTGCTTACACTCTTCTAATAAAGAGAGAATACCAAAGAAGGGAAAAAAAGTAAAGCAATTTTGTATAGGGCCAGATGGTATTCTAGTAGGTGTTTTCTAAGTCTTTGTTTGATCTTGGGAAGGGAGCTCCTGAGAGTTGGCTTTTCCAGGAAGAATTTGGAGGTTTTCTTTCTCATTGACTTGGGAAAATCAAGAAGTTTTGTGGTTTGGTTTCCCTACTTTCAAAACAGAACAGCAGGGCTTATTGGTTACTTGCCATGTAGAGATATATTTAGAGTAAATTTTGAGTATGGCTTGGGACCAATTCTAGGCAAAATTGAAATAAAAAAGCATTTTATTTGATCCATGCAAAACCCTTGTGAAGTAAGTTGTTCAATATTATTACCACTTAAAAACTCCAAAAAAAAAAACAAAACCAGATAGTTTACAAACTAAGCCCAGGGGTACTTTAAGTCATTTGTCCAAAGTCATATGTAGATCCTAAGATTATACTGGATCTTTAACTTCCATTCCAGTTCGTCATGCCTCAATATTTTAATGACTCTTTATTCTCTATATTCTCCTTGATGTGTATATTTCTTTTACTGGTACAGATTGCTATCTATTCATGAATTTATCATCCTGTGTAATCATTGCTCATTTCTTCCAGTAAATCCATAGTGAAGGCTCTATTTGATGTGAGTACAGTGTAATCTTTGGATTGACCATTTGTTATCTTTCACTCTTGATAAATGGACAGTCTAAATCTTTATTCAATTACAAGATCCTTGAGGTAAGGACTGTTTTTCTTTTTTTTACATTTCTAGAACTTAACAATGCTTGGCACTTAATAAATATTTATAAACTGACTTATGTGTCTTTGATAATATATCACATCTCATGTAGTAAAATCATATCTGACTTTGTGACTGCATTTGGGATTTTCTTGGCAAAGATACTGTAGTGATTTATCATTTCCTTCTCTAGTTCATTTTACAGATAAGAAAACTGAGTTAAGTAGAATTAAGTGACTTACCCAGGAACACACAGACTAGTGGGTATTTGAGATTGAATTTGAATTCAGGAAGATTAACCCAGCCCACTGCACCACCTCACTGCTAATAATAATAACAAGATCAATAACACCAACTTGTGGTAGCCACACATCTTTCTTTAGCCTTTTGTATAATCTGAATTTTTTTATTTTGCTCTTATTATAGAGTTCATGATTTGTTGCTTAAGGGAAACTTTGTGAATATTCTACAAAGTGGGGGAGGAAAAAAGACTTCTAGCAACCAAGGGTTATGAAACATTTATTGGATGTGTGTTTTTTTAATTTGAGTCCACTTCCCCCTGGATTTTGTATGAAGTGGTGGGAGAGAATCATAGAATCTTGAGGAGAATGTTTTCCATGCCACTTTAGTAAATACCATTCACTAAGTAATTAGATTTGGCTAATTCATTTGATATCAATTGTAATCATAGAAGAGGAGTAGAACACATTATGGTCTTCTGCAAATGATGTCTGGAGACCCAAATGGCTAGTGTGAATGGGGTTTGGGAGACACCTTTATTTTCATAGTGCCTACAACACAAATATTTCTATCTTTTATGGTCTTTGACCACTTTTGGCCATTTCCATCACAATTCTTGACTTCTTTGGTCTTTCAAATAAATCAAGTTATTTTGTTGAGTTCTGGAAAGTAATTCCTGCACAGTTTGGTTTAATCATTAAATTGATACATTAAGTTATCTAATATAATCATTTTTGTTAAATTTTTGTGATCCAGTCCTGAACAATGAGCAAGTCTCCAGTTTTTTAAGTATCGCTTTGTTTCTATGATAGGTACTTTATTATTATATTTACAAGTCCTAAGTATGATCTGGACATTTTATAGATTTTATAGCTATCTATTTTCCTGTCAGGTTATGTTAGTAGCATGAAGAAGGATGATTTTTGTGATGTTGTTTTGAACCTTACTGCTTTGCTGGTTTTCAATTATGCATTTTTTCATTGACTTTCTGGGATTCTCTTAAGTAAACTGATGAGATCAATTCAACTAATCAGTTAAAAAGGATTTATTGTTTCCTATATGCCAGATACTGGGGATACAAAGAAAAGGAAAAACATGGGAGGAGAGAGAGTACAGTATAGGGGCATGATGATGAAAACCAAGCAGGGAAGCTGGTAGGAAATAGTTTTCTGGGTTTCTGAGTGTTCTTTAAATGGGGATGTTGAATGGAGTTTTTTGCTCTACCCTGTAGCCCTTCAATAAGAGGGGTGGAGGTAACTGAGGGTCCTGATTAGAAATGAGTTCCCAACTGATGAAATCTTTGTGGTGATGACATCTTTAGTGGCTCCTGAATACTGAAATTGTATAATTCTATGAAATTGGTCTTTAAGGGCTAAAACCAGACCTCTCTTTTTATAGGGGTGGCTAATTTCTATTAGCATCCTTGAATTCCTGGGGGATAACCTCTTCATGCCATATAACCCAGGAAATATCAGTCAGCTTTTCTGTGAGCACTGGACCCTTCACCTTGTAAATTTCAGCTGGAATAGAATCAACACTAGTTGCTTTGCCACATGAAAGAAGCATAATGGTATTCAAAAATCTCTTTTTCAGTTGAGAGTTGAACTAGGCATGGATTGATTTCAACTTGAGGTAAACAGTCAATGTTTTCTGCATTGATTATGATGGTATGTTAAGAACACATGGAAGTGTTCAGCCTATAACTCTAGGATCCTGTCCCTATCACTAATTAATCAATATGGCTCCATTAGCACTGAGTAGTTGAAATACACCAAAGGTAATTGGCTCATAAATAGCTTTCAGGGTGTCATAAAAGCACTTTGGAGTATTAATATCCATATAAAACTGAATTTCTTCTACCTTCTTACTGAGTCAAGAATCCTGCAAGTCTCTAAACTTCACTTGGATTTTACTTTTCATGAAATTAAATGCTGCCTTTTTAGAAATGGTATCCTGCTGGTAAACCCCTATGGAGTTCTTGCTATTCATTTAGTAGTTTCTGTATTTTCCAGTCTTTTCATCAAACCAGTCTTGATGTTTGTGAGTGTTCTGACTCAGATGAGCAAATGTAACTCTGCACTCCAGATTTATGAAAGCTACCCACTCTTTTTCTGTTCACTGTTGCCAACTGTATGTTGGTTCAACTTTCCCTCCAAGTTAGCATCAAATTGTTCCTGCTCAGAGAAGCACTCTAATCTCTTGACATTAATTCTTCTGGTAGTTACTTTGTCTTGGCTCCATCACTTCAGTTGAATATGAATATTTAGCTTGGAGAGGACGAGGCTATGATCAGCTCAGCACTCTGTACCACACATTGCCTCATGTGATATCTGTCTCTTCTCCTTTCAATCACATAGTCTATTGGATGCCAGTGCTTACTGCAAGGATGTATGCATGAATTTTTGTTGTGTTTAGGTAAATGGAAGACTCTATTTGTGTTGAGAAGGTTATGAGATGTGTAAGTGACCATTGCTATTACTCTTTCCAAGTCCATTCCTCTCAAGGACTCCCTGCCATGTATGGTAATCTAAGGCTAATCTAGCATTTAAGTGACCTAGAATTATAAATTTAATCTCTTATGGTACATTGATGATAAGAGTCTCTAGATCTTCACAAAATTTTTCTTTGACTTCATCAGAATTCTTCGTGGTGGGAGCTTAGGTATTAATGATGGTGGTGTGGTGTTTTCCTGCAAGTGGTAATCTCATTGTCATGAGCCTATTGTTCACTCCTTTTGGTAGGCATTCAAACTTGTTGACTAGATTAGTTTTGATTGCAAAACCTACCCCAGCTTCACAGCACTTCCTTTTACTGTGTCCATTCATGAAAAACATGTATTCAGCTTCAACTTCAGTTTGCTGGTCTTCGTTTTCCAGACTTGTTTCACTCAGGGCTACTATTTAGATATGATACCTGCTGAACTCTCTTGCAACAAGAGCTGTTTGTCTTTCACGTCTCATGGATCTCATGTTGTCTGTGCACCAATGATGAGTGGAATCTTTGAAGAAGTTTTTGTATTTTTTTTTTTTTGTATTTTGACCACAAGGATCCCTGCTTGCTGAGGTAATTAGGTGAAGGTTGGGTAAACAGACAATTTTTAGGGCACTTTTTCTAGCCTCTTCCTCACACCAGGAGGTGAACCCTTAAAAGACTGCTTAGACACCCAGCAGGCTACTGAATCCCATTGCTGCTTCCAGTGAAGAGATGACCCTATGGCCTAGACCACCTTTGTGCAGGGTTGTGACTACAACTCTCAGTGTATCTGCATCTGCCACATTGTCACCTACCTTTCACCACAGGATTTTGAGATAGGAATGGTAAAGTGGTATGGGTGATGCCTTTTATTCCTACTTAAATTGGATTTAAGTGAGGCAGAGTTCCAGAAAGTCATTGGCTTTATTATCTTTTCCAAAGTCATCATTATCCAGTGGCAAGACAGAGTCAAGCAACTGGTGATGATTCTAGATGCTGTGGATGACCTTGGTGTCTTCTTTGTCTAACCAAACTCCAAAGCACTCCACAACTCCTGCTTCATCTGCCTTTATGGCCATTGGAATGAATTATTCTCATCTGTTCATTCCACCAGTGGAAGATTTCACATATGTGAGATAGACACCCTGCCCCACCCCCAACTCAGTTACCCTCAACCTGGTTTAAGCTTGTCTGCCGAAATGGTTTACCTGGATGTGACTGTAGCATGCTATAGCTTCTTGGAGTCACAGGTGAGAATTAAGTGGCTCAGGGGGACAGCAAAGTTGGAAAGCAGCCCTGAAAAGGACTCAGCAGCTCTCATACCAGAGGTCCTAGTCTTCCCTGAACACAACTATACCTCTAAGTTTAGGATGTACACTGAACAAAATGCACTGGCATGTGGCAGAAATACTTATGTCATATGCAACACCATGCATTTGTAGGAACAAGGACTCAGGAAATTGTTTACCTCAGTTTCATCAGCAGTAAAATGAACTGAAGGAGGAAATGTCAAACCACGTGAGGATCTTTGCCAAGAAAGGTCTAAATGGGGTCACAAGGAGTCAGATAGGACTGAAAAATGAGTGAATAGTAAAACATCTGATTTAGCAAATGCAGATTAGCTGCTTGTTGCAGATGTTATAAAGTGAATTTTTACTAAGTGCAGACTAGAGTAGTTGACCTCTGAGGTCCATCTAACTGTGAGAGTCTCTAATTCTATTTTATCTGGATTTTCATCTGTTTTAAGTAGCATGTCCTGCCTTAGGGCAGGAGGATAAAGACTGTAAATACAGGGTACTCTGCACTGGGCTGACTGACTCAGCTTTCAAAACTACTTCTAATCCAGTGATCGTGTCCATGATCTTATCAGACTTTCAGAAAGCAAAACAACTAAATTAAATTCATTTGCACACTTGCCAAGCTGAAAAGGAGCCAAGACCCTTGTTTATAAACCTTTAGATTTTCTGATTATCTGCATACATTTTAAGGGTGTGGGTAGAAATTGGTTCAAGAATCAAATGCAGAGAAATTTTCTTGTGGTTGAGGCTTCTTGACCTGGAACCACACAACTTTGTGTGGTGAAATTATCTACCCTACAATCCCTGGCACTGATATTCTTCATATTTCCTTTACTTTAGTCCCACTTAACTTTTCCTTTCTAAAACCTATCACCCTACATATAGGCCTCTCCCTTAATTAAATTTGAACCCTGCTCCATCCTTTTGTCTGTCTTCATACTCATCTCATCCTGATGAGAGTCACTGGAATCACATGGTGGCTGCTACTCTATTATTCCAAGGTGGATATAGGTAGAAAGTGAATGAATGTGTCTCATATGACTTTAATAGTAATAGCTATTGCAAGTAATGGATACAAAGCATGTGGTTTGGATATACATTCTATAAAGCATTTTAAGACAGGGATGTTAGCTCTTTAGAAGGAAAGAAGAATTTATTAAGCATCTGCTACATTGTGATAAGCATTTTATAAACATATTCTCATATGATCCTCACAACATCCCTGAGAGGCTGATGATATTATTATCTACATTCTACAATTGAAGAAACTGAGGCAAATGGAGGCTAAATAACTTACCTAGGATCATACAGTTAGTAAGTATCTGAGACGGGATTTGACTCCAGATGCAGTGCTCTAAGAGAAGAAATGAAAAGGCATTGATGAGGCAACATGATATGGTGCAAAGGGTGTTGCTGTGAGAAATGGGAGACCTATATGTGTCCTTAGTTCTTTGAAATGATGACAATAAGAGAAATTCACATTTATATAATTGACTGAGCAGATTGTTTTACAATGTTCTTTCCCTCATAACAAACAATGAAGTAGGATAAGTATGATTATTCCTGTGTTTTGTTTTTTAACAAAATGAAGAAACTGAGACTCTCAGGGGTTAAGTGACTTGTCCATAGTCATATGGTTAATAAGAATTTGAGGTAAGATTTGAAACAAAACAGGTCTCCATATTCCAAGTCTAGTTCTGTGTCCACTGCACCATGATGCATAATGGGAGTGTACTTTTTGGAGGCTAAAAGACCTTGCCCAATTTTCAATGTGGTTTTTGGGTTCATTTAAATCAAGAAAACCTTTGCTTAATCTCTAATTTGCAGTTCCTAAACTTTGCCTTCCTATTTCTCAGATATTATGAAAATGGCACACATGAAATACCCTGAGATCTTCGGTTATAAAATGTGCTATTTATATCCAAGATGTTATGATTTTCTGCCACAACTGCAGTACCCCACTTTTGGTTGCTTAGGAGAATCATAGTGTGAGCAGTGGTGACGTTGGTAGTAGTAGCTCATATAACAGTTCAGCAAGTGGGCATATGTATCTTCCCCCCAACCATCTGCTGGGGTGGCAATCACATGATGAACATAGCCATGTGAGTTTTTTATTTCAGTGTTGTTTTGGCCAATTTAAAAAAAAAGCACTAACATGGATGAGTTGTTTATGTTTATGTATTGGGGGAGTTTCCCCCATTTGTCCTCATAAAATGCTATTATAGCTTATTCTTATTTCTCCTTACTGCAGAATGGATGCTTATTGCCAGACAAAACTCACAAAACTTTCTGACCGTGCAGGGTTTGGGATTTCTATCCTAGAACAAGTCTAAGGTTAACCTTTGAGCACACCATTTCCCTCATTTGGTTTTCCATCAATGGTTAGTGAGTCAGGTGAGGGACATTAACACCATTGCTAAAGTACTAACTCTTTCAGCTAAATATATCACCTCATACTTCACTGGAATAACTGAAGTTGTTTCTTGAGAGCTTCCTCTTTATCTCATATGCTTTTCATCAATGTCTTAGACCTTACCCCTCTCTTGCTTGAAGCCCTTCTCCCTACCAAGGCAAACCTCTTTGCACAAGTGACTTCATTCCATTCTGTCTTCTCTATCCAATTACTTCTTCTCTTATCCCCATTCTTTCATTAATATTCATCCTTTCCCTGTCTCCTAGTTGCTTCCCTTACAAATATGCTTACAAACATCCCCCCCCCCCCCCCAATTCTCAAAAAATCCCTCACTTGAAGCAACTATCCTCACCAGTTGCACTATATCTCTCCTGCCTTTTGTGGCTAAACTTAAGGTCATCCATCTACAATAGGTGCTTCTACTTCCTTCAAATCTCTTCCTAAATCTTTGTAATCTGATTTCTCATTTCATCATTTTAATGAAACTGCTTTCAGCAAAGTTATTGTCTTATTTACCTTTTTTTCAATCCTTAGCCTTTTTTGATTTCTCTGTAACTTTTCATACTATCAGTCTCCCTCTTCTTGATAACACTCTTCGGGGGTTTTTGTTTGTTTTGTTTTGTTTTTGAGGTAATTTGGGTTAAATGACTTCCCAGCTATTAAGTATCTGAGGTCAGATTTGAATTCAAGTCCTCTTGATTCCAGGGCCCCAACTCTATCCATTGTACCACTTAGCTGAACCTTCTCTAGTTTTTTGTGATGTTATTCTCTGCTCATTGCTTAGTCTACATTGTTGGATTTTCAAGTTAGTCATGCCCAAGAGCCATAGATATCCCTCAAGAATTTCTTCAAGGTCCTCTTTTTTCCCCTCCCATTTTCATTTGGTGATTTCATCAGCTCACAGTCTGTGCTAATGATTCTCAGATTTATTCATCAAACTAGCTATTCTCCAACTCTAATCTTTTATCTCTGTCCATAGAACATTTTTAAACTAGATGTCCTCCTTTCTTGTTGTTTTTGTGTTGTTTCAGTGATGTCTGATTCTAGTTTTCTTGGCAAATATATTGGAATGATTTGTCATTTTCTTTTCTAATTCATTTTACAAATGAGGAAACTGAGGCACATAGGGTTATACAACTTGCTCAGGGTCACACAGCAGGTAAGTGTTTGAGGCTGGATTTAAACTCACAAAGGTGAGTCTTCCTGCCTACAGACCCAGCACTCTATCCACTACACCACCTGGTTGCCCATTAGATGGCTTCTCAACATGATCAAAACTAAACCCATTAACCCCTCCCCCCATCCTCCTTTCTTTCTAATTTCCCATTTAAGTGAAAGACATAATCATTTTTCCTATTACCTAGTTTCATAATGTAGGTGTCTTTCTTAACTTTTTACTCTCTCACTCCCCATATCCAATTAGTTGCCAAGGCTTGTTGATTCTGATTCTCTAACATTTTGGGTGTATTTTTCTCTTCTCTCCCCTGGTAGTGTTGGCAGACTTTTATCACTGCACACCTGGACAGTTGCAATAGTTTCTTTGAATCAAATCTGTTCCCAATTCAATTTGTCCTATGCTCAGCTATCAAAGTGATCTTCCTAAGGTGCCAGTGTGAACAAATCACTCCCCTATTCAATAAACTCTTCTTATTACCTGTGAGATCAAAAACAAAATAGAAAACCCTCAGTTTGGCTTTTAAAACCCTTCATAACCTGTTCCCTTTCTACCTTGCCAGGCTTTTTATATCTAATTCCATTTCCAAGCACTCTATAATCCAGGAACTTGATCTTCTTTCTGGTCCTCAAACAGGATACTCCATTCTTTAGACTCTGCTTCTTTGGCTTTCTCCCAGGCCTGGAGTTCTCTCCCTCATCACTTCTGATTTTGGCTTGCTAAATTTCATTTAAGTTTCAGCTAAAAATCCAACTTTCTGCAAGAAACATATCCTGATTCTCTCTTTTTTTAAAAAAAATTTATTTATTTTTCCAACTACATGGTAACAATAGTTTTCAGCAATCATTATTTTTGGCCAGGTTTTGAGTTTTACATTTTTCTCCCTCCCTCTCTTCCCTCCCCTTCTCCCAGACAGAAAGCAATCTAATAGGGGCTCTACATGTATGATCATGCTAAATATATATCCATGCTACTGACTCCTTTTAATTCTACTTTCTTCCCTCTCAGTTTTACACTTTCTAGTTTTCATTTATATCAAGTCATTTGTATGTTGTCTTCCTCCATCAGAATGTTGGCTTCTTGAGAGCAGGAACAGTTTTTGCCTTTCTTTTTATTCAAAGTGCTTAGCAGAATACTTGTTACATTATTGTTTGTTGACCTGATTTGTATAAATATATTATAGGGCATAGATTTAGATCTGGAAGATATCTAGAAATCACTCCAACTCCTTCATTTAACTCTGAGGAAACTGAGACCCAGAAAGGTGATAATTTGCCTTAGGTCACACAAATACTAAGTAGAAGAGCTGGGATTTAGACACAGGTTTTTTAGACTTAAAATTCAGTGCTCTTGCCACTATAATAAGTAGACTCACATTTATGTTCAAATCTACACATATGCATGTTCCTAGATGTGATTGTGAGGCTCAAGAACTGAAGACATGACTGCCAAGTGCCATATAATTGTTGTCAGCTACTGACATTGTTGCCAACTTCTTGTGGTCTATATATGCCATGCCTTTAAAAATAAATGTTTTAAATACCATAGCTTTGAAAGAGGCATTCAGTGCCAATCTGAATAGTCCTTCTAGAGGCAGCTGTAAACCTTCGACCTGGCCTGAGCTGCCCTCTGCTCATGGACCTTTGACAATGTCTTTCATGATGTGTGCCAACTATGTTGGCTTAATATGAATAGTGGTTCCTCTCCTAGATAGAAATTCCAGATGGGAGTGTTTGAAGGGCTGTCCCTACCCTCTGCCTTTATGAGGGTTTTACAACTTCATCATACAATGATTGCCTCCTCTCACAGGGTTCCATAAGATACTCCCTGCTCATTTCAGGTGCCTTGCTACTCCTAATTCTATCACACATTTAGCCTCCTCTAAAAGGTGTACCTGTAGAATGTTTTCTCTCTGAATGAATATATCATTTTATTAAATTCTTACTGTGTGCAAAATAGTGGATTAAACATTGAAGATATAAATGAAACAATAGATATGGAAGATGCCAAATGGAAAGAGTCTAGTGTTCTTAGGATGCAGTGACAAAGTAGTTTGTAATACTGCTCTTGAATGTCATCTGTCCTGGTATTGAGCCATTTGGAGGTGCCAAAGATTTTTTTGGCAAGAACTTTCTGTTCTGGGTCTTGAGTAGGTATGGTTCTAGCACTTGTGGGAGCAGTTTCCAGGCTATATCATCCCAGAATGATGACTGAGGATGCAGGTCTGAAAGCATGGCTGTTCCCAGGGATCTTGGATTCAGGATCTTGGTCTATAATGGATACATCAGGGTGTGAATGGAGATGATGATCCAGCTTTGGATGGTGGTACTTTCACTTTCCTGGCTGGGCTTACTTGCTCAGTTCTCTCAGATTGCCTTACTGCTTCAGTTTTGCTGGATTGTCTGCCCAATTTATGGAATATGGTGGTGATGGCTGGTTCCCTTCTCCACAGGAGTTACTTCTGAAGATGATGGTTTTGAAGACTGAGATGGTAGTAGGACTAGTGTTTGGAAAAGTGTTGCTACTTCTTTTACCTCTCTGTCTGTAAGTGGCAGTTGGTTAACAACTGTGCCTGATGGTGATGAGGACCTCTCCAATCTTTGCAATGATACCTCAGTGATAGCTGTTGGGGGCTAGTATTGAAGTTAGTAATTTTATTTTTTAAAATAAATTTTATTGATGTGTTTTATTTTTGCAACACATATTTCCTAATTGCTCTTTCTTAGCTTTTTCAGAGAGCCATTCAATATAACAAAGAATAAAAAGGGGGGATCAGTTTAATAAAATAACTAATATGTGCTCCTCTACTATTATTTCAACTGATAGTATTTATAGAAGATAATAAGTGCTCATGTTATCTCCCCAACAATCCCGTGAGGTCGATGGTTTTATTTTCTCTATTTTATAGATGAGGAACTAAAGCAGCATTGGTGGCTTGTCAAGGGTCAGACAACTAGAAAGTGTCTGAGGTTGGATTTGAATTCAGGTCTTCCTGACTTCAGATCCAGCATGTAAAAAAGTCCAATATTATATGCAGGGTGTAATTTTAGATAAAGTACTGTAACCTGATTAACTCACCAAACCTCTCTTCTGGAGGGGTTTGTTGAAGAGGAAAGTGGGATGGCACTAGGTGGTGCAGTAGATAGAGCACTGG
Source organism: Macrotis lagotis (assembly GCF_037893015.1). Classification (NCBI taxonomy): domain Eukaryota; kingdom Metazoa; phylum Chordata; class Mammalia; order Peramelemorphia; family Peramelidae; genus Macrotis; species Macrotis lagotis. The sequence goes on from NC_133664.1 coordinate 173,491,503, forward strand.
CCCTGGAGGCAGGAGTACCTGAGTTCAAACCCAGCCTCAGACACTTAATAATTACCTAGATGTGTGGCCTTGGGCAAGCCACTTAACCCTAACCCCATTTGCCTTGCAAAAAAAACAAACTAAGAAAAAAAAAGAAGAAAGTGGGAAGGGCACCCCCAATTCTCCTTATTCTCATTCTCTCAGGGACCTAGAGAAGGTTGTGTCTTGAATGTGAGTATAGAAATGTGCTCTCAAGAATGAAATTCTAGAGATAGAAAGGTAAATAATTGAGGAGAAAATGAGAAACTGTCTAAATGGACTATGGGATGTACAGAGAATCTCTTTGATCATCTTAGATTTTTTTAAAGACAAACATAAGATGGAATCAAGAGCTGGTGAGAAAGGATGAATACAGAAGCATGACAGGTCTGGAAATAGTCAGAAATGCTCAGGTTCAGAATGAACTGAGGCTGGCAAGGAAAGCTAAGGACAAAGAAATGTATTTCTTAAAAAGAAACTATATTGATGTAAAGAGAAAGATCAAAGATAGAAAGAACTTGGAGTACGGAATAGATGAAATGGTGATAATGTTGAGTCACTCACCTGTTGATTTAGCTTCTGATTTCTCTGCCTTGGACTGGAAAAGATAAAGCAAAAAATGACTGATAAGTAGCTGATACTTAGGTAGAAGGGCAGCTAGGTGTTGAAATGAATAGAGCACTGAGCTTGAAGTCAGGAAGACTCTTCTTGAGCTCAAATTTGGCTTCAGATACTTATTCCAGCCTCACTTTCTCCTCTACAGTCATCTGAGTCCAGTGGCAAGACATAAATCAGGACAACTAGAGATGACACTGGATGCCAAAGTTTTTGCAAAGAATGTCCTCTTTTACTTAGTCAAATAAATATAATAAATCTGGGATCTAGCAAGGTATACTGCTCATGAGTCATGTAACACAATTATGTTACACATTAACACACAAATTCATTGGAAAAATTTTGACATATAAGGGAATCTTCATTTAATGCTGTCGTTGTCTAAAAGTTGTTTATCACACCCTCTTAATCACAATGAAAGAACTTGCTCTCCTTTATATCAGCCAAGGACCAGACCTCAGATTTTGAAGATCTTATTAAAGTTCTGTTTTGAATCCAAATAAATGTCTGCTACTTTCAAATACTTTGGAAGTTCATTAGTTGTTTAAATATTCCAAGTCTTTGCAAGTTAAATAATTTGTATTTGTTTTTATTCAGGACATGCCACATATTCTACCAAATAGCGTTTTCCCTCTCTCCCAGATTGATAGATGACATGTTCCAGTAAGAGTACTGGATCAAATGAGCCCCTCTCTTAATTCTTGACTTAACATACTTCACCTTACCTTGATTCTGGAACACTTAGACTGGTTTGTGAAAACTTGGACAGAGTTGTTTGGATAACACAACTTTGGACTCCCTGAGATGCCAAGGGCTCTGAATTTTCCTCTAGGATTTATCTCAGCCAATTTCTCATATCTGGTAGTTTGATTCCTCTCTGCTCTGCACCACAGATGGACTATGTGATGAGACAAACTGAATCAAATGTCTTCCATGTGCCCTGGGGATCATGCCAGAGCTAGATCCAAATAAAAACTCTTCCTTGTCTGATTGTCTTTCTTGGACCTTGCTCAAGGATATCAATTCTTTGCACTGTTTTTTTTTTCTTCTGAGAGTGAACTTCTCAATGGATCTGCTTGAGATACTGAGCTACTGATCTGAGAGCCTACCCAATCGGTCATCAGGAACATTTGAGTATCAATCCTGCCTCAGAAACTTTGTAACTGGGGGGTAATTGGACAAGTTACTGAAATTACTGAGTCTCCTACAGCCTCTTTCTCCATCTGCAAAATGGATATAATAACACCTCCCTCTTTGTCAAATGCAAGTGAAATCAGATGTTTAAAGGGATTTTAGCAAAACTTAAAATACCAAGTGAATATGGCTATTAGCAAAGTCATGTCTCTGGGAGAAGCCTGAGGCAACCATTGTGAGATATTTGTCTTTGAAATGATCACGGTCCTTATACACTTTGGCTTTTGTCTTTTTCTTTGAGATGGTCATGTCCCAGATGTGATTTATGGTTCTAAAAAAACTGACATATGTGATTGTTGAGGCACTGTCAGTGATCATTGAAGAATCCTGGAGAAAGAGAGGGGCACCTCAGGATTAGAGGAAGGAAGGGGCAAAGTAAAGAAACATGTATTTCTATTTACTTTCTATGTGCCAGATACTGTCCTAAGTACCTCACAAATATTATCTCATTCATTCTTCACAACTCTGTTATGTAAGCACTATTATTATCCTTATTTTGATGATATTTGTCCTTCATTCTCAAAGAAGACTATATCATCAGGGAGGTGATTCCATGATAAGTAAGTGAATTCGATTTGAGGGGGGCTGTGCTAAGTGACTAACCTCACTTTCTCCTCCAGAACCATCTGGATCCAGTAGTCAGATATGGAGAGGATGACTGGATATGACTCTGGATGTGAGGCAATCAGGATTAAGTGATTTGCCCAAGGTCACACAGCTAGTATGTGTCAAATGTCTGAGGTCAGATTTGTAATCAGGTCTTCCTGACTCTAGGACTGGTGCAGGCAGGTGAAGTGACTCCCCCACGACTAGCAAGTGTCTGAGACAAAATTTGAACTGAAAGGCCAATGCTTTTACTTTTTTAAAAAAAGAGAATAGTTTATTGAACAGAGGGCATCAAGCTTGACTCAGCAAACTGAATCTATTAACTAAAATTTAATAGGAATGCATGTAAAATCTTTTCTTGGGGTTGTCATTGTCTCAAGTACAAAATGGGCTAAGTAGGACTGGTCAGAAGTTGTACATAAAAGGTTTGGGGGTTTTCAAGTACTGCAAACTCAGCTGGAATGAATAACCTATTATATCATGTATTTCAAGACTCAGTTCAAGTGCTAGCTTCTTCAAGAAGCCTTTCCTTGTTCCCCTGGGTGCTATTGTATTTCTCCCCCAAGGTCACTTTGTATCTTGCTTGTATGCATACATACATATACATATATATACATACACACACACACACACACACACATATATATAGTGTGTTTACATATATAAACACACACATATATATGTATATATTTGTATTATGCATCTAGACTCATACATATATCTATATCTGTATGTTGTCTCCTTTGATGGAATATAAACTCCCTAATGGCAAGCAGAAAATATTTTCCCATTGCCTCTGTACTCTTAACACCTAGCAAAGTGCCAGACACATGGAAAGTGCTAAATAAAGGAATGTTGATAAATTGATTGAAGGAAGCAGGGGATGCTGAGTGATGCTGAGGTACTCTAGAGTGAATGGTGCCTTTAGTTTTGCTTTTGCTGCTCTTACTATCCCTTTAAGGGGCAGCCAATGGGAAAGGAATAGGAAGCAGAGAAGAGTAAAGACAGTGAGACTGGGAAGGCCAAATAACTATAGGAGATAGCTAGTGTCTCTTTTTTCTTCTATCACCAAAGCTGGCATTGGATTTTCAGACATTTGAGACATTATGTGCCTTAATGGAACATGCACTATTTGATTACTAGATTATGGTTAAAACTTCTGGGAAGAGTTGCTTTGCAGACAGTTAAAAGACTCAGAATGGAAACTGTGGCTAGAAATACAGATTGAGGAGTTTTTGGTATAGCTGTAAAACTTGAAACAATAAGAAAAAGTCGCCTTAAAGACTATTTAATCAGAGGTTTAGGCACAAGGGAAGTTTGAACTAGAAGACAGCAGAGAAGTTAGAGGGGTAAAGTACAAATGTGCACAGTTAAATAATTATTCCATGGTTCCTTGAGTATGTAGGATCACCATTTATAAAGAAGAAACTTTTGATATGGAAAAGTGAAATAATTTCTTTGAGTTACATAATTGTCTTATTAAATAAACATAAAGTGATAGAGTACCATGATGACATTTTGAAAAGTCTTTAATAGTTGAGAAATGCTTAATAATGAAAAGTAGGTCATTAAAACAACAAAAGAATTAATTTAATTATCTTCCTTGCCTGGAAGACATCACAAAAAGCTAAATAATTTAGAGTTGAGACTTCCAGCAAGTAGCTCTGTTTATTAAATAGCTCAAAAGCCAGCAGATTTTTCTACTTGTGGCTATGGCACACAAGAGACAGGGATGCTTTGGTAGAGAGGTCACATCCCTTGGATGGTAACAAGACCTAGTTCTATGCTTAATTCTAACAAGGATTGACTGTGATCCTTGATATTGATCTCAATTTCTTTGTATAATAATTTTATTCTAAAAGAGTCAGAAGAAACCTGAAGGGGAGATAACTACTTCCTTCCTCATGAGCATGCTCTGATTCTGGTTTTCTGAAGTATTTTAGCTTTGTGAAATTAGGAAAAAAAACTGCTAGGAATTTCTCTTCTGTATGTAGAATAGAATGTCAGAAGAGGAAGGAAGCTTAAAATCTAGGCCAATTTCTCCAAATATAATGCTCAATATTTCCAGGTGGTGTTCCACCTAGTCAAATACTAACCAAACCTGCCTCTGATTTATTTCTGTTGTGTGGGATAACCGTTGACAGAATCAATGTCGAGAGAAGAATGTATTGAAACTATCCATTTATGGTTAAGACATCTATCATCTAGGAGAGACTGAAAGAGTAAGCGAGGTTAGGTCTGAGAAGTATCTGGAAAAAAGACATTTCTGTCAGGTTTCCTATAGGAAACACAGTAGAGAAAGCTGCAGTCCTCTTTTTGTATTGAGGTTTTGTTTTTGGCAAAAAAAAAAAAATTAAAAACCAATGTGTTCATTTTTTATGGGATTAAACAAGTATTTTTGCCCATGAGTCCTAAACAAATTATAGTTAAATTGAAATTCATTATTTGAAACATAAACCCTCCTGTATCTTGTGCAACAAACATATTTGGCTAACTCGTTACACTAAATTCTGAAGGCAATGCAACTGTCACCTTTGATGAACCATAATTAGGCATTGCTTTATGGTAAAAAATCCAAAACTGGCTAATGTATAAATTAATAACTCATTTCTGGGATAGGAGAAAAAAAGTTTAAAAATTCTTTTAAAAAAACTAATTTTGTTGCTAATTTTTTTTAATGTCACCCATATATTTCAATGTATTGCTTTCTCTCCCTCCCAAAGATTTATTCCCTATAACAAAGAATAAAAAAGATTTAAAAAAACCTAGCTTAGCAAATAAAATACACATGCATACATATGTGTCTATATCTATATTTAGGTCTATAACTTTACTTTTGTACTATATTCAGTGCTCTATACACACAGCACCCACAGCAGCCAATATGAATCTTCTTTGAAGCCAAGTTTGGCCATTATATTTTCCACCCCCTTATTTCCCTGACTTTCTTTAAATCCCACCTAAAATTCCAACTTTTATAGGATGCTGTTCCCATTCCTCTTAATTCTAGTACCTTCCTTCTATGAATTAATTCCTATTTTTCCTTTATATAAATTACTTTGTATTTATTTATTGCATATTGTTTTTTTCATTAGATTGAAAGCTAAGAGGGTAGAGACTCCTTGTATACCCTAGTGATTTTCACAGTCCTTGGTAAATAGTAGGTGCTAAATATATTTATTTATTGTTATATGAATATATGGAAGAGTTTCAAAGGAATAATAAACAGAATTCACATATACATGTGTGTATACATACAAACATCCATTTATATATATATATATATATGTACACACACACATAGTGAATTCATCTGGTTTTGCTTACTTTTCTTTGTAATAATATCTTCTTATGCTTCTCTATATTCATTATATTAGACATTTCTTATAATACAGTAATATTTCATTTATGTATCACAACCTATTTATTCATTCTCTTGTTAATAATACTACTATTTTTCTAATTCTTTGCTATGGCAAAAAGTTTGTTATTAAATGTTTTGGGGTATATGTAAATCTTTTTTTTTTTTTTTTGGTCATTGACTTTCTTTGGTGGATAGAGTGCTGGGCCTGAAGTCAGAATGATGAGCCTTTCTGAGTACACTTCTGACCTCGGGCACTTACTAATATTACCCTAAGCAAACCCTGTTTGTTGCAGTTTCTTCATCTATAAAATGAACTGGAGAAGGAAATGGCAAACAATTTCAGTCTCTTTGCCAAAAAAATCCCAAATGAGGTCACAAAGAGTTGGGCATGACTGAAATGACTGAACAATAACAGAATTCTTGGGTTCTGTGCCTAGCAGTGAAATCTGTAAATCTTAATCACTTTTTGCATAATTCCAAAATGATTTATATAATCAGTGTTTTGATTTTCATTTCTTTTTTTATTAATGATCTGAAGCATCCTTTCATATTGCTAAAATTTCTTATTTTTTGAAAACTTTTGCTTTATCTCCTTTGACTATTTGTCTATGAAAGAATGTCTTTTGGTTATAAATTCATGTTAGCTGCCTATATATTTTGGACATAAGACCTTATCAGAGACCTTTGATGTAAAGATTTTTTTCCTCAGTTGACCATTACCCATTTTATATTAGTTACATTAATTTTGTTGTTGCAAAAAATTCTTAATTCTATTTAATCAAAATTCAATCAATCAACAAGTATTTAAGTTCTTCCTATACACTAGACATCTTGCTATGGATGGGGATACAAATAAAAGGCAAAAATAGTTCTGCCCTCAAATAGTTTACATTTGAATGGAAAGACATTACATGTTACATACCAGATAAATACAAAGTAGAAGGAAGCCTTAAAGGAGAAGACACTGTAGGAACTTAGACAGGTTTCCTATAGGAGGTGTTTTTTACACTGAGTCTTAAAGGAAGCCAGTGTGTCTGAGTCATAAGTGAAGTGGGAAAGCATTTTAGATGCAGAGGGTTAGCTAATACCAAAAAAAAAAAAACCATAGAGATAGGACAAGGAATATTTTTGAAATAAACTTTTGTTGATATCTTCTGTTTCATACATCACAAGGGTTATTTCATGTCTCTTCCTTCCAGGAGTCATTTCATATAAAAAAAATACTATTTTTAGAAAGGAAAAAAAATCAGCATAACTGATCAATACATCTAAAAAGTCTGAAAACATATGCAATGTGTAACATCTATGGGTCTCCTGCCTCCATGAAGGGGTGGGTTGGGGTGGGGGATCATATCTCTTCATTTGAGTCTTCTTTGATTTTTATGATTTTGTTACATTTACTTTTGATTTATTCATGTATTCTTTATATTTGCATGTATATTATTTTCTTGATTCTGCTTACGTAAATTTCTTCTTTTCCTTATTCCGTTACATTAGTTTAGCACAATTTGTTTAGTGATTCTCTAATTGATGGACATCTACTTTGATTTCAATTCTTAGTTATAACAAAAAAATGCCACAAATATTTTGGAATATATGGAGACTTTATTATTACCAATGAATTTTTTGGGATATATGCCCAGGAATGGACTCTGGATCAAAGGGTATAGACATTTAAATCACTCTATTTTCATATTGCTTTCTGTAATGGTTGCCATATTTTGCAAGCTTACCACCAGTATATTAGTGTGCATGTCATTCCACAACTCTTCCAACTGTGACTATTACCATTTTGGGGTAATTTTTTTTGCCAATTTTAAGCATATGAACTGAAACTTTATTGTTGTTTTGATGTGCATTTCTATTATTATTATTATTATTATTATTATTATTATTATTATTATCAATGCTTGGGAGCATTCTATCTTGTTTTTGTGAACAGTTTTCAATTCTTTTGAGAACTGTTTGCTCAAGTCCTTTGATTATTTATCTATTAGGAAATGGCTATTAGTTATAAATGTATATATCCTGTTGTTAAGTTGCTTTTCATTCTTGTTCAACCTTCCATGACCCCATTTGGAGTTTTCTTGACTGGGATACTGGAATGAATGGTTAACCATTTTCTTTTCTACCTCATTTTCTAGAGGAGAACCTGAGATAAACAGGGTTAAGCTTATCCCAGGGACATTAATTTTTTTCTGAGCAGGAGCTTTTCAGTTTCAAATAATCAAGTTTATCTAACTTACTTTTACTAATTGCCTCTGTCTCTTAATTGGTTAAGAATATATCCTTTAATCATAGCTGTGAAAAGCAAATGATTGGTTTGTTTTCTGATATATTTTTTTTGTTATACTCTTCAATATTAAGGTCTTTGAGTGCTGAGCCTGGAGTCAGGAAGATGTGAGTTTAATTCCAACCTTGGACTTTTCCTAACTGTGTGACCCAGAAAAATCTGGTAACTTTTATTTGCCTCAGATTCTTCATCTGCAATAAGGAGTTAATATTAGCACCTACCTCCCAGGATTGTTACAAGGATCAAATGAGATAATTATTGTAAAATGCTTAGCATTCAAAATATTTGTGCAATACAGCATAAGATATTGGTCTAAGCCTGGTTTCTACCAGACTATTTTCTGCTTTGACTAGTACTTTTTATTAGATAAGGAGTATTTTCCCAGGTAATTTATGTTTTTCACTTTATTGAACACTGGCTTATTGGCTTTGATTGTTTCTGATTCTCCCTTGTACAGTCTATTCCACTGACCTATTGCTCTATTCATTATCCAATTCCAGATATTTTTGATGACTGATACTTTATAATATAATTTGGAATCTAGAAGTACTATTCCTATTTCATATCCTATTTTTTTTGTCATTTTCTTTGATATTTTATATCTTTTGTTTTTCTGAAGGAATTTTGTTATTATTTTACCAGTTTCTATCAAGTATTTGCTAGGTAATTTGATTGATATAGTATTGAATAAATTATAAATTAGTTTTGGTAGTTTTATCATTTTTATTATACTGGCTTGACTTAGGCAGGAGCACCAGATATTCCTCCAACTATTCAAATTATTTTTTATCTCTTTAAGGAGCACCTCATATTTAGTAGATCACCAGATGTTATACATTTTTTAATTATTTTGAATGACATTTTCTATTATTGATTCTTATGTTTTGTTATAATTATTTTGAAATTTATAAATTTAGTTCTGCTCAAGCTATTGTCTGAGTATTTTTGGTGATTCTTTAGGCTTTCCAAGTAAACATCATATCATCAGTAAAAATGGGTACTTTTATTTCCTCCTTACCTATCTTTATACCTTTAATTTCTTTCTCTTGTCTTATTGATGTTTCTTGTATTTCTAGAACCATAGCAGGTAATAATGAAGAGAGTAGGCAACCATGTTTCACTCTGTAATTACTGGTAAAGGTTCTAGTATATCTTCCTTGCACATAATTAATAATGATAATAATAATAATAATAATAATAACAATTATAATGATAACTAACATTTTATGGCACCTACTATGTGTCAGACACTGTGCTAAACACTTTATAATTATTATCTCATTTGATCCTCACAACAATCCTGGGAGGTAGGTCTTATGGGACAAAAGAGGTTAAGGAAATTTGCACAGGATCATATGGCTGGTATAAGTGCCTGAGGTCACATTTGAACTCAGGTCTTCCTGACTTCAGACCTCACACTCTATCCATTGTGCTCTTTAGCTGCCTCTATGATCCTTGCTTTTGGTTTTAGATACTTTCTTTGAAATATTAAAAAGTTCCCTCTAAGCCTCTACCTTGCAGGGTTTTTATCATAAAAGAATGTTGTACTTTGTCAAAACTTTTTTTTCCTTCCAATCATGAGGTTTTAGATATTTTGAATTGTAATATGATTATTGTTTTCCTAACATTAAACCATTCTTACATCCCAGGCATAAATCCCACTGGGTCATGATGAATAATTTCTTGGACAAATTTCTGTAGTCTTTTTGACAGAATTTTGTTTACAATTTTTGAGAATGTTCATTAAATATATAGTTCCATACTTTTTATCTCTGTTTTGTATCTTTGTTTAGGCATTAGGACTATATTTGTCTTATCAAAGAGCTCTGATAGATTACTGTCTCAGTTTTTGAGAAGAACAAATTTTGAGGTATGGGTAGTAACTATTTTCTTCTGATGAATTAAATTTTTTATTTATTGTTATGAAAATATTTAGTTGGACAGCTGGGTGGTTCAGTGGATAGAGCACTGGCCCTGGAGTCAGGAGGACCTGATTTTAAATCTGGACCAAGACACATAATAATTAATTACTTATCTGTGTGACCTTGGATAAGTCACTTAACCCCATTGCCTTGCAAAAATAATCCCCCCAAAATACTTAGTCAAATAGACTGAAGCCCATGTCATCACCAGTTTTCTCAGATTCTTTTTTGTTTCTTTCCCTTTCTTCTCAGCTGGGGCAACTGTGCTAGCAAGAGAAACACCTCCAGCAGGGGCAGCCCCACCAGCTGCTGGGGCAGATCTATCAGTGCTTCCATTGCAAATAAGACTTCCAGTACTTACAATGAACAGGGTCTTGCAAATAATCCAGGTCAGAATGGTTCAACATTTACATCTGCTGCTTTAATGAAGGCATTAATTTTATCATCTGTGATAGTAACCTCATCATCATGAAGTATGAGTAGATGCAAAGCAGAGTAGATGAAAGCAAGCTCAGAGATGGTCATTTCAGGAGATGGATGAGGAGAGACTTGCTTGTGATGGGGCTAGTCATCAGCTGAAGTGAGTGTTAACCCTAACAACAATCTTAACTTCTGAAACACTTTACATCAACTGAAGAGAGCTAGTAACTATTTTTTAAAAGTTTGATAGAACTCTTCAATGAATTATCAGGACCAGGAGATGTTTTGTTTGGTAGTTTCTTTTCAACTGGATCTATTTCTTTTTCTAAGAATGTATTATTTAAGATCTTTATCTTTTTGAAATACCTTTAATTTCTTTTTCTTGTCTTATTGATGTTTCTTTTATTGCAGGTAATAATGGAGAGAGTAGGCAACCTTGCTTCATTCTGTAATTGTTGGTAAAGGTTCTAGTGTATCTCTCTTGCACATCCTCATCCTCATCATAATGATAATAACAACAGTAATAATGATAACTAATATTATCTCATTTGAACTTCACAACAATCCTGGAAAGTAGGTGTTATTAATATCTCCATTTTACAAATGAGGAAATTAGGACAAATAGAGATAAAGAAATAAAAAAATACCTTTATCTGGTCTGCTAATAGTTTGTCTTTCATATTTTTTGAAGATATTCCTCTATTACTTTTTTGTTCCCAGTTTTGTTGGTGTATGACCGTATTTTTTGCAAAGAATCATCTTTTAGTTTTATTTATCATTTCAGTGATTTTTTTGTTTCCAATATATCTATTTCCCTATTATTTTTAGTATCTCCTCTTTTGTGATTATTTAAGGTTTATTTATTTTACTTTCTAGTTTAAAGTATTTATATATATATATATATATATATATATACATACATACACACACACACACACACACACACGCATATATATATATATATTCGGTTCAGTAATCTTTTTTTTTTCTATTTTGTTAATGTTCACTTGTAAGGATTTGATTTCCCTCCTGAGGACTGTTATAGCTGTATCCAAGAAATTTTGGTATGTTGCTTCCTTATTATTTTCTTAAGTTCTCTTACCAGACAGTAGTAGCTCAGAGAGCTGCCACTCTATTAAGTTGTACTGTTAAGTTGTTCCTCTAATGGGTTTTTGTTCCTGAAAGGCTCTGGATCTTTTTTGACAAAGTTTTGGGAAAACTTCTACAACCTGGAGTCAGGGTATCCCTGGCACTGGAAAGATTGAGGGAGGACCACAATGTAGGTTAGATTTTGTTTTAGACCCTTGGGTCTGCTAATGAATCATTGAAGCCTATAGGTAGGAGAAGGGTGCTGAGAGAACTCAAGGTCAGTAAACAACACACACAAATATAGCCATATATATGTATATATGTTTTTAGATTCTGAGTGTCTTAGACCATGGAGAGAGCTAAAGTTGCCTTCCTATGCCATAAATTTCAGTTTGAGAGGTCATGGGGATCAGAGAAAATTTCTACTCCTCCATATTTTTTGCTCATGTGATTAGACATGGAATATTGAGTGGGAAGAACAACATTTGGCCAGGATGGCTAGACCACAGAGAACTTGGAATGCGGTGATATGTTAAAAGACTAGAAAGTTAAGAAGGTTGTAAAGCACTTTAAATGTAAAACAGATGTTTATGTGGATCCTAATGGTAACAGGGAGTCATTGTCAAATGAGATAATATTTGTGAAGCATTTAGTACAGTGTTTGGCTCAAAGTAGTTGCTCAATAAATGGTTATTCCCTTCCTCTTATTCCACTTCTCCACTGGTGTTTATTGAGCAGAGGAATGACATGATCAGACATATACTTTGGGAAAATTACTTTGGCAGCAATGTGAAGGATGGATTGGAGTAGGGAGACTCTTGAGGCAAGGACTCTAATTAGAAGGTTATTATGAAGGTCTCAGCAAGAAATTCTAAGGTTTTGAAGGATAACATTGATGTTGTTAATTTGGGTGACAGGAATAAAAGTAGTCCCCTCAACAGTTATTAAGAAAATTTGGGTTGGACAAAGATGAAGTGTGGGAGGGGGAAAGATAATGAATTCTATTTTGAACATACTGAGTTTGGAATGTCTATGGGTCATCCAGTTCAAAAGATCTAATAGGTTGGTGATCCACATTTGGAGGTCAGAAGACTAGGGCTGGATGAATAGATCTGGGGATCATTTGTGTGGAGATGATGATTGAGCCCATGCCAACTGATGAGATCCTCAAGTGAGAGAGTTAGAAAGGGAAAGGAGAAGGGGACCTAAGATAGAAACTTAGGGAGTGCCCACTTGGATAGACTAAGAAGGAATGGTTAGACAGGAGAATCAAGGGAAAGGCAAGTCACAATCCCAAGTGAAGAGAATATTCAGGAGAAGATGGTAAACATTGTTGAATGTTGCATAGTACCTTAAAAATTCACCCCCTAGTCATAGTTGTGAAAGATACTTGATCTAATTCTCTTCTCTCTCTCTCTCTCTCTCTCTCTCTCTCTCTCTCTCTCTGGTAGAAGAGATGATTTTTAAAATTCAGGTCAGTTATCTATTTTGCTTTTGTTATGGTATATGATACAAATGTTGGCTTAAATTTTAATTTAAATTTTTAATTTAAATTAAAATTTAATTTTAAAACTGACTTCTTGTTTCTACTAAAGTGTTTTTTTAAATCATAGTCATTAATACTCAAGGGTAAATCATGTAATTGAATTTCTGCCCCTCACATTTCTATATCCCAGCACATTGACAACTCTAACCCAGAAGAAAAATCAAAATTTACCCTTTATAGTAGACATATAAAGAGTATCTTGATTCATCAGTTTGTTGTTTCAGGTCCTGCTTCTGGTAGCAAAAAAAGATGAGATTAAGAATTGAGGGTATGTTTGGCTTTATTGCTTTTGTAATGTAACTGAGTCCAAAAGCCTCTTTAGCCTCTTTGGGCTTTTCAGTCATTTCAGGGTTTCTGGCTTCTAGTTTCCAGAGAGAAGATGAAAGATGCCAGAGTCAAATCAGAATGTTGAATGAAAAGACTCTGGAAAGAAGTTGAAATGAGATATGAGATGAACGAGAAGTCTCCATCATGTCCTTATCCTTAGCCTGTTATACTTGAGACTTTTGGGAACTTCCCCTTGGGTGAGATCTAGGAAGAGAAAAATTCTTCTCTAGGCAGTACAGAGAGAGTTCTAGATCGCTAGAGTCCTCATGAAAGTATAGGGTATTTATTGATCTATACCAGTGAGGAGAAAGATCCATAGTAATGGAGTTTAGGACTTGGGTAACAGGAATATGCTAGAAGTAACAAAATTAAAACAAAATACCATTTCTATTAGTCATTTATTACTTCCCCCTCTTATTTTTAGGCCTCTCTGAGAAATATAGGAGTCACATGTGGCAAATTGATTATGCCCTGGATCTTGTCACTTTGATCCTGCCTGGTACCCCTATTTTGTACTTTTCAAGAAATTTTTTATAGCTCATGCTTGTACATTTGGGGTTTCCTTTACTCTGTCCCTAGAATCTTTCTATCTTTGACATTAGAAATGAGAAACCAGTCAGATACTTCTGAAAAAGACTTCTACCCTAACAAAAAAACAAACATAGCTTTTTGTCTGGGATAATGGAATAGCCCTGGTGGAGAGGAGATAAAGTACTTTAGGGCAAGTGGTATGGAGACCTTGCCAAAGCCTGGACACAACAGGTCTGAGAGCAGCTGTATCTGAGACCTTGTCTCTCCTTTTCCCCACTCTTCCAAGTTACACTTTGAGCCTTGATTTTTTTCAATTAAAATTTCAAGCTACTGTTAGAGATGAGGACACAATGTGTTTAAATGAAATCTTGTCTCTAGTGGTGTTTAAAATAGTTTCCTTGTTTCAGGTTTCCCACAGCTAGCTTTCTTTTTATTATTTAAAAAAGTGATACTTTGCTATGGAAATAATTTAAAAACAGTTTGACTACTCTTAACTGAATAAAAAGTTTGGTCTTTTTTTTATCATTTTGAAGCGTAGAAAGACTAGAAGGGGAAATTAGTGAAATGTTTATATATAATTATGTAATCCAAATATCCATTTTTTATAAAAAATTCCACAAGAAGATAAAATTAAATGCTTTAGAAACTAAAGTGTATATGTGTATATGAACGTTTGTTTCTTGAATTTACTACTTGTAGCAACAATTAAAAATAGCCTTCCTATTCTATGTTTGAGCTAATTAAAAACTTAACCCAGAGCATACAGCTTATGATTTTGTTATTGGTTTTCAAAACAGCTGCCTAGTAGAAAGGCTGTGATTATATTAGTGGCACACCATCCTGATAGGATTTAGCACTCTGTTAGCCAAAATTTGGTCTAACATTATCTCAAAGCGTCATGGGAGGGGAGGAGCAAATATGTGAAAATTTGTTTTTACTTTTTGTTTTTAATTTAAGGCAGTGGGGTTAAGTGACTTGCCCAAGGTCACCCAGTTAATGTAATTATTGTCTGAGGCTGGTCAGATTCTCCTAACTCCAGGGTTGGTGTTCTATCCACTGAACCACCTAGCTGCCCCACTAATTTTTATTTTTTAAGTCCAATTCATACTGGATTAGAAGCTTCTTGAAGAAAGAAGTATATTGGACTTAAGCTCATAAGACTTAAGGCTGAAAAGTACCTTAGAAACTGTTTCCTAGCTCACTTGTTTTCCTAATGCAGAAAATGAGATCCAGAGAGGGTTTTCATCTCCATGCACATAGTTTAGTGGCTTCTGTGTAATAGGCACTTGAAAACACTGATTTGGCTTGAATTGAATTGGTTTGGCTATAGCTACATCAGTATTTATTTGTAGGAGACCTAAAGAAGTTGATAAAAACAAAGTGTTTTAAAAGAAGGTTCTATATCTATTATCAGATAAACATATATTAAACACCTTCCATATGCTAGGAACTGTGTTAAATGCTGGGGATTCAAATACAAAAACTCTCTTTGCCCTCAAAGAGCTGACAATCTAATGGGAGAATTTAACATATAGAAAGAAACTGAAGGGGATAGGGTTGAGGGAAAGGGGACCTGGAGAATACTTAGCTATGGAAGTGGAGCTTGATGAAGTCCTGCAGCTTGGTGAGAAATGAAGAGATGACTGGTCTGGGTACCCTCCTTAAATGGAAGATCTGGGAATCTCTCCCCATGCCTACCCTCCACTACCTCTTAGAAGTGGGATGGAGGAGAGCAGGGGTGGGGGTTACTGAGGAGGTGAATTTCAGAGTTAAGTTCATTGACATTATACTCTATCCTGTAAGTCAATGAAGGTACAGAGGCATCCTAGTGGTCTTACTCCAAAACAGTAATAGGTTATTTTTTTTCCTATAGTAGACTTAAGTAACTCTTTCATTCTCCCTGAGCAACTGCTGTTAATCAACTTTGTAAAATATGATGGCTTGCAATCCATTTGGTTTGAATCTTACTTTATGGAAGTCTAAATAATAACTTCTTTTGTCAGATGTTTACATTTTCTTTCATTCATAGCACACAGAAATGGCATAGGGAACTTTTCTCCAAATTTTCAGAATATTTCCTTTTTTTCCAAAAGACCGCAATGGAAAAATACTAAAAGAGAGAATAAGATACTGGGAATGGCATATCTGGAGAAGACAACATGATGGACCTCTCTCTAAAAAATTGCAAAGAAGATGGTTAAAATGGAAAGAGTGTGACAAAATCAAAATTTTAGTAGATTGGAAACAGATCTTTTCCAGAAGTCATGCTGTTTCCATTGGGTGATGAGTTTAAGATCTACAAACTTTCTGATAGAATGCTGTCCCTTAAAATATGTTGCCTGGTGGAATTTTTAAGCTTTTCAAAGTTGTCCTGTGCTCAAGGCAGAATGTTTATGGGGTGCTAAAATACACTTAAACCATAGTTCTTGGACCACAGAAGAAAATAATTTTAAGAAGGTTTAAGCTACTGATGCCAAGTTCTTCCTTAAAGACTCACATTAACCTTCTCTATAAATAGATCTCTTTGGAGTCCTGAGGCATGACTGAGTCTGAGGGCTTTGTTTCTTCCCTTGTTTCCTCTATGGTTTGTCTTTCTTAAGACTTTTGTTTACAAAGAAGTTCACCAGAGATACCATTCTTCTAGTAGGTAAGTTAATTCACTTGTATTCCTTTCCCAATACATTTTTAGTGAGAGGGTCTTTAAAGGCTTCCTAGGCTAAAGTTGCCCAGGCAATCTATCCATTAATCTGTGAGCATGCTATGTACTTTTTTAGTATTGGGAATACAGGTACAATGCCTGAAACAGTTGCTACTCTGAAGACTTGTACATTCTAAAGACATTATCACATGAACTGGAGCTGGCAGAGAGTGGTGACAAGGAGATTGATTTGTGGCTTGTACAATAATCCAAGCAAGAACTACTGTTATGATAATAATCCCTTTTCTCAATTCACATAGCCCAGGTGGTAGTTGTGGGAGTAGAGAGAATTGTTTGACTTTGAGAGATTTTGTGAAGGTAGAAATGGCAACATTTGGAAACTAATTGAATAAGTTAGGTGAAGGAAAGTAAAGAGTTGAGGATGATGCCAAGATTAAGATTTTAAGACATTGGAAGGCTGGTGCTGCCTTCAACAGAATTAGGAAAGATTGGAAAAGGGGAGGATTTGGAGAGAATGATAATAGATCAGACTCATGTAAGTGATCTGGTGAGGTCAATATCTCCAGAACTCCACTAGGACTCATCAACAGTTATGGAAGTGTAGTTAATCTGTAGAAGTATTAACTTTCCACTACAGCTGGCTCATAGAGTAGGCTTCAACCGCCCTAATAATTCAGTCCTCCATTTACCCAACTGACAATTTCCACTATTTCTAGCCTCATTCCCTTCAAGATTTTTCCATGACTCCCTGCATACCTTTTAAAAACTACATCCTGATGCATAATTTATTCTAGTGATAGGAATGTCCCCAAAGCTCAGAACAAAAGAAATGAAGACCAAATACTGCATAGTTTGAAGTATTTATTCAACCATGAATCTGAACTGGAATGTCACTATAAAAACTACAAGCTCAACAGTCATGTTCATTGAGTCAATAAACAGGATAAGCCCTTGACCTAGGAATTGAGCATTTTCATTTCCTCATGATCTTGAACCCTAGGTTTGTTCTGTGTTTACACTATAACTTAGAATTTGTCTTTTTCTCCCTGGTTTCCTTTACATCTCAGTTAAAATCTCATCCTTGGCAAGATGCCTTTCCCATGCTAGTGCTTTCCATCTACCTATAAATACCCTATATGTACATAATTGTTTGCATATGGTATCTCCCATTAGATTGTGAGTTCTTAAAAGTTTTTAACTTTTTTGGTATCTTAATGCTTGACACAATGCCTGCTAGATAAGCCCTTAGTAATTGTTTGTTGTTGGTTTTCTATTCCTTTCCCCCCTGTCAAAAAAAGAAAAAAGAAAAGAAATTCCATCTATTCCTAAACCAAAATTTTGTGTAAGGTTGATAAATAATACATACAATGGAACCTTACAAATATCACTTTTAATTGCTTTGTTCTTTTGGACATTTCAATTATGCTTATTTAAAACTTATGCAAAGTAAGAAGAAAAATCACTTGGATTTGGGTTTTGTCTCTTAAGCAAACAGGATTCCAGATTAAGAGAGGATTTTCAAAGGAAGTGAACTATGACCCATTCAGAAGACTAGGAACTTTAATTTCTTTTCCCAGTTATGTTCCTGACTTAGCTCATGACATAAGTCTGAATTTCAGTTTTCTCATCTATAAAATGGAGGTTGATGATTGGTCTAAATGAAGGGTTCTTATCGTTTGTGTGTGTGTGTGTGTGTGTGTGTGTGTGTGTGTGTGTGTGTGTGTCCTAGATCCCATGGCAATCTGACAGGTCTTTTCAGAATAATGTTTTTAAATGCACAAAATAAAATCATAAGTTTTCAAAGGAAATAAATTAAATTGAAATATAGTTGTGTGCAGTCTCCAGTTTAAGAACTTCAGTTCTAACCTGGAAAAACTTGCATGAATTGATACTAAGCAAGATAAGCAGAATCAGAAGAACATCATACACCCTAACAGCAACATGGGAGTGATGATCAACCTTAATGGACTTGTTTATTCCATCAGTGCAATAATCAGAGACAATTTTGGGGTATTTGTGATGGAAAAATACCATCTGTATCCAGACAAAAAAACTGTGGAGTTTAAATGAAGACCAAAGATTATTATCTTCAATTTATAAAAAAAGAAAAGTCTTATGTAGTACATGATTTTTCATCCTCTAATATTTTATTTCTTCCTCAAGGATATGTTTTTTGCTTTCAACACATTTCCAATTTTGATCAATGCATAGCATGGAAACAATATAAAGATTATCAGATTTTTATCTGTGACAAGTAAACTGAAGTAAACTGAACCCTCCCAAGCAAGGCTATATAAAAACTTGGAGAGCCATACAATTTCTAATTTATGTAGAGCCTCCTTATAATGCAAGGCACTTGCAAAATATAGCTTGTACCTTAACTGGGCATTGCAATGCATGCAAATGAGTCTTTGACAGTATCATTTGTGAAAATGAGTGAATAAATATTTTCTTATTCTGTTCAAACAAAACAACAACCCCCAAGCCTCAGCTTCCTTTTTGTCAGCTAGGTGGTATAGAGGATAGAACCTTGGATCTGGAGTCTGGAAGTTCTAAGTTCAAATCCAGCCTCATACCCTTACTAACTCTTACTTTACCTTGATCCCAACAAAGAGATGTTATTAGTCCTCTTTAAGTACCAGGGATGTGTAAATTCATATCATGCCTCCCCCCTAAATTGAACTACTTATCTTTCTCCACACACCCTTCCTTCCTCTTAGCTTCCCTATTACTTTAGAGTATACTACCATCCTCCTAATTATCCAGATGTTGCAACCTAGCTGTCATCCCTGGACTCCTCACTATCTCTTAGTGGCCCTCCCCATATCCATTCTGTTTCTAGATCCTGTCAATTCTCCTTTCAAAATAGTTATCACATTTCTCTTCTATATACCTGTTTCATTCCTCTGACCATGTTAGGACAGGCCCTCATCACTTCACACCTGGAACATTGAAATAGCCCTGTTTCAAATCTCTTCCCTATTCCAGTTCATTTTCCACTTAGTGTCAAAGTGATCTTTCAAAAAGGTTGATCTGAGCAAATCATCTCCCTAGCCCCATTAAAAAACAAAAACAAAAACAAAACTGGTGGCTCCTTGTTACCTCCAAGATCAAATATAGAATCTTCTTCTATTTGACTCTTAAATGCCTTCATAATTTGACTCCTTTCCCTGTCCTTCTAATCTTCTGACATCTCAGTCCCTCCCATATACTATGGAATCAGGTGACCTTAGAAATCTTGTTGTTGGAGACAGCTAGGTGGCATAGTGGATAGAGTACTGGCTCTGGAGTCAGGAGGACCTGAGTTCAAATGCAGCCTCAGACACTTAGTAATTACCTAGCTGTGTGACCTTGGGCAAGTCATTTAACCCCACTGCCTTGTAAAGAGCAACAACAAGGAAAGAAACCTTACTATTCCTCAAACAAGACATTCCATCTCCTGACTCCATTCATAAGACATCCCACTTCTGCATTTTTCCAGTTAGGAATATGGTTTCCATTCAGCCATTATGAAATTTCTGCCCATGAAATTTGAAATCATATCTCTAAATCACTGACTTACAAATTTCAACAGATATGAATGTCTTCTTTGCACATAACAGTGCTGCATAAGGGAAATAGAAGGATAATAGGCAAGATGAAGAAGTCCAGTCAGTAGACTATTAACTAAAAAGGGAAAATTCTGAATTTAGTGTCTGTTGGTGATTCATGATTCCTAGGATGGAATGTATTACGAAGAATGTCCCAGGTCTTTGGTTTTGAGAGGTAGCAAAAGAGGGATGAATGAGGAGAGGACATTTAGAAACTAAAATCACATTGATGTTAGTGTGTAAGTCCTCCCACCTTCTTGAAGGGAAGGAATATGGCCTTTAAACTCATTGCTTTTTCCTATTGCTGCTTCTTTTTGTTTGGTAGATGAGGGATATCCTTGATGTTTATTTTAACTAGATTCCATAAGATCATAGAACTGGAACTTGAAAGGATTTCAGAGACCATCTGGTCCAATAAAGAAACTGAAGCCCAGAAAAATTAAGTTGACTTGTCCAAAATCAAATAGGCATGAAGTGACATCCAGTATTTGAACTTGAGTTCTATGATGCCAAATTTCATCCTTTTCTCTTCACTACACAGTGACCTTGGTTACCTGCTAGATGTGTTTGTGTATGAATGTGTGTGTGTGTGTGTGTGTGTGTGTGTAAGTGTATGTGACCCTGTGTTTCCAAGAGAAAGGGTTTATAGGGAAGGGTAAAGTTTGGAAATTTGGAATTTCCATGTTGACAGGACATTACCACATCCCTGGAACCCTGGTAAAGGCATTTAATCTTGTGTTTATCATCCAGTTCAGCCTTTTCTTGTGGTCTGATTGAATTTGCTTTTATTTCCTCATAGATAAGAAAGCTACTAGCTCCAGAGGCAGCCCATTCCACTTTGAACATTCTAATTGCTAAAGATGTTATTTCATACTAAGTATAAAAAGTGAAAATTGGCTTGTTTTGCCCATCATAGTCTTTTCTCTGGTAATAAGACTTATCCCTTTCCACATAACACTTCAATTACTTAAACTCACCAATCATCTGTCCTCATTCCTAGTCTTGTCTTCCTCAGGCTAAACACTCCCATTTCCTTCAAATTGTTTAGTAGGAATTATTTCTAGCCTCTTTTGTGATCTTGATCTCTCTTCTATAGCTATTCTCAGTTTGTCAAGGCTCTTCCTAAAATGTGGTACCCCACAACTGAGTAAAATTCTCCAGCTAGACTTTGACCAGAGAAATACACTAGAATCATACTCTTTCTGAAAACTTTTACCTGATCTGGGATTTCCTTAGTGAAGGGTACTCATAATGAGGAACTTCCTCTCTTAATTCAGATTTTCACCTTCTCTGAAGGGAATAGTTTTAGAGGTGTCCAAAGCACTGAGAGATTAAGTGACTTCCCCAGGTCATACAATCAGTTTGAGTCAAAGGGAGAATGTGAAATCAGGACTTCCTCATTCTGAGATCAGCTCTCTATTTATTATTCCTCTTTAGCTTCCTTTCTGGACACTACTTTACTAAGGTAATCTGAGATTGTATAAGTTTTTTGACTGTCATATATCACAGAACTGGACCTCTCCAAAAATATCCAATTCAGAAAAAAATGGACAGAAGTAACATCTGGTTAGCAGCCTCTTATCATTGTATTTTGAACCCTAGAATGCAAAATTTGCAAACACTTATCTTTCCACCCATTCTCAATCTCTCCCTCCTCCTTACCTCCTTTCCTTTCCTTCCTTCCTTTCTTATGTTTATTTTATTTTTAACTTATGAAATAAAACAAGCATTTTCTTTTTTTAATTAAATTTATTTTTATTAAATATATTATTTGAGTTTTACATTTTCCCCCAATCTTGCTTCCCTCACCCCTCCCCCCACAGAGAGCACTCTGTCAGTCTTTACACATTTCCATGTTGTACCTTGATCCAAATTGGGTGTGATGAGAGAGAAATCATATCCTTAAAGAGAAGTCTAAGAGGTAACAAGATCAGACAATAAGCTATCTGTTTTTTTTTTCTAAATTAAAGGGAATAGTCCTTGCACTTTGTTCAAACTCCACAGCTCCTTATCTGGATACAGATGGTACTCTCCTTTGCAGACAGCCCAAAATTGCTCCTGATTGTTGCCCTGATGGAATGAGCAAGTCCTTCAAGGTTGAACATCACTCCCATGTTGCTGTTAGGGTGTACGGTGTTTTTCTGGTTCTGCTCATCTCACTCAGCATCAGTTCATGCAAATCCCTCCAGGTTTCCCTGAAATCCCATCCCTCCTGGTTTCTAATAGAAAACAGTGTTCCATGGCATACATATACCAGTTTGCTAAGCCATTCCCCAATTGAAGGACATTTACTGGATTTCCAATTCTTTGCCACCACAAACAGGGCTGCTATAAATATTTTTGTACAAGTAATGTTTTTACCCTTTTTCCTCATCTCTTCAGGGTATAGACCTAGTAGTGGTATTGCTGGGTCAAAGGGTATGCACATTTTTGTTGCCCTTTGGACATAGTTCCAAACAGCTCTCCAGAAGGGTTGGATGAGTTCACAGCTTCACCAACAGTGTAATAGTGTCCCAGATTTCCCACATCCCTTCCAACAATGATCATTATCCTTCCTGGTCATACTGGCCAATCTGAGAGGTGTGAAGTGGTACCTCAGAGAAGCTTTAATTTGCATTTCTCTAATAATTAATGATTTAGAGCATTTTTTCATATGGCTATAGATTACTTTGATCTCCTCATCATATCCTTTGACCATTTGCCAATTGGGGAGTGGCTTTTTGTTTTAAAAATATGATTCAGTTCTCTGTATATTTTAGAAATGAGTCCTTTGTCAGAATCATTAGTTGTAAAGATTGTTTCCCAATTTACTACATTTCTTTTGATCTTGGTTACATTGGTTTTATCTGTGCAAAAACTTTTTAATTTAGTGTAATCGAAATCATCTAATTGGATTTTGGTGATGTTCTTCAACTCTTCCTTAGTCATAAACTGTTCCCCTTTCCATAGATCTGACAGGTAGACTAGTCCTTGATCTTCTAATTTGCTTATAGTATTGTTTTTTATGTCTATGTCCTGTAACCATTTGGATCTTATCTTGGTAAAGGGTGTGAGGTGTTGGTCTAATCTAAGTTTCTTCTATACTAACTTCCAATTTTCCCAGCAATTTTTATCAAAGAGGGAGTTTTTATCCCAATGGCTGGACTCTTTGGGTTTATCAAACAGCAGCTTACTATAATCATCTCCTGCTTTTACACCTAGTCTATTCCACTGGTCCACCATTCTATTTCTTAGCCAATACCACACAGTTTTGATGACTGATGCTTTATAATATAATTTTAGATCGGGTAGGCCTAAGCCACCTTCTTTTGCACTTTTTTTCATTAAGCTCCTGGCAATTCTTGACTTTTTTATTTCTCCATATGAATTTACTTATAATTTTTTCTAACTCGTTAAAGTAATTTTTTGGAATTTTGATTGGTAGGGCACTAAACAGACAGTTTAGTTTTGGTAGAATTGTCATTTTTATTATATTAGCTCTATCTATCCATGAGCAGTTGATATTTGCCCAGTTATTTAAATCTACTTTAATTTGTGTGAGTAGTGTTTTATAATTGTTTTCAAAAAGATTCTGAGTCTGTCTTGGCAAATAGACTCCCAAATATTTTATATTGTCTGAGGTTACTTTGAATGGAATTTCTCTTTCTAGCTCTTCCTGTTGTTTCTTGCTAGACATATATAGAAAAGTTGAGGATTTATGAGGGTTTATTTTATAACCTGCAACTTTGCTAAAATTGCTAATTGTTTCCAGTAGTTTTTTAGATGATTTCTTGGGATTCTCTAGGTAGACCATCATGTCATCTGCAAAGAGTGAGAGTTTTGTTTCTTCCTTCCCAATTCTAATTCCTTTAATTTCTTTTTCTTCTCTAATTGCTGCTGCTAACATTTCTAATACAATATTAAATAGTAGTGGTGATAATGGGCATCCTTGTTTCACCCCTGATCTTATTGAGAATGGCTCTAGCCTCTCCCCATTGAATATAATGCTTTAAAACAAGCATTTTCATAAGATACCATAATAAAATGATGCTTGCACATGAAATAACTTGCTACTCCTTTTAAATATATAATGAAGTTGTCATGCAAATTTGTTTTTTCTCCCAACCCTGCCCTAGAGATTGCTATCATCAGATACAAATAAGTATATTTATGAAAAAATTGTTCCATACATACTTCTATTTATCTGAATACAAATACCATCTTTCTTCATAGGTCCTTTTGGGATATTTATAATAGTCAAAATGAATTATTTGCTTAAAGTTGTTCATTTTTTTTAAATTTAAGGCAATGGGGTCAAGAATGACTTGCCCAAGGTCACACAGCTAGACAATTATAAAGCATCTGAGGTCGGACTTGAACTCAGGTACTCCTGGCACTAGCACTGGTAATCTATTCATTGTGCCACCTAGCTGTCCCTTTAACATTTACTTTTGCACAGTAGTATTACATCACAATCAGATATCACAACTTGTTCAGTCATTCTCCAATTGATGGACATTCCTACAATTTTCAGTTCTTTGCCACACAAAGAGAGCTACTATTAACATTCTAGAATGTAAAGGTTCTTTTCCTTTTTCCCTAATCATTTTTGGAAATAGAGCCAGCTGTAGTATTGCTGGCTTAAAGGGTATAGGCAGTTTAATAATCCTTTGGGTATGATTCTAGATTGATCTCCAAAATGGTTGGTTCAGTTAACAATTCAATCAATAATGTTTCCTGATTTTTCCATATCCCTTCCAACATTTGCCACTTTCCCCTTAAATCACTTTAGCAATTCTGATAGGTGTAAAATGATGTCTCACAGTTATTTTAGTTTGCATTTATCTAATCAATAATGAAAGCATTTTTTAACCACAAACATAACAACACAGGATTTTGAAATATTTTATTCTTTTTTTCTAATTTGATAGATATCAGGCAAGATATAAGATCGATTCCTCTGATTAACTTCATGGCTCTCCATCTCCAAATCGACAGGTCTCTTAATAGATAGGATTTTTTAACCTATATGACATAGGCTAGCATTTGAGCATGCTCAGTCGGTCTCACTTGGAGCCTGCTATGTCCAATACGAAGAAGCTGGGGGTAGCCTCCTTTAATTCACTGCCTGCAATTTTAAAAACTGACAGAAAAGAACACAGCTGAAAAGATAACCAAAAAACCCAAACAGCTTCAGCTTTGCTGGTTCAAAAAACTTAAAGGCCAAGGCAAACTATCAAAGGAAGCTACTCTGCTCACCTGGTAAGGAACACAGCAGCTTCACAAAGCAAAAAGTGAATTTCCCCAACTGCTTCTATCTCTGAAGACAAATTTCTGTCTCTAAATGTCTCTCTCTCTCTCTCTCTCTCTCTCTCTCTCTCTCTCTCAATCTGACTAAATAAATAATTATATATATATATATATAGGCATTGTAATAGATAATATATATCTAGGCATAATATATAATCTATTGCACGAGTGTATATTTGTGATACATATTTGTGTGTGTGTGTGTGTGTGTGTGTGTGTGTGTGTGTGTGTGTATCCGTGAATCTTAGAGGGTTGCCTAGTGATTCAGTGACTTGTCTAGTATCACAAAGTCAGTGCATATCAGAGGTGAGATTTGAATCCAGGTTATTTTGATTTAGAGTGTGGCCTTCTCTACTAATCGAAGTTGTTGCTGCCAACCTTCCCTTTTTTTCTGCCATTCACAAATCCTCTCCCTTATTCACTCAAATCAAAATTGTTCCCAAAGGACAGAAATAGGAAAAAAAATGTCAAAGTTGTGAAGAAGGCAAGATTTATACTTGATTAAGGACATAGTTTCTAAGAATTAGAGCTACCCAAAATTGGAAAGAGCTCACTCAGGAAGCAGTAGATTCCAACTCACTAGTTCTTTGTCTTTAGGCCAAGATTGAAGGATGAATTATTGTGCATGTTATAGAAGGGTTTCTTCTTCTGTTATAAATTGTGGTGGATGGAAACAATGACTTCTTCCAGTTCTGTGATTGCAGGTTCTCAAGACTTTTTGAATGCTAATTCTGCGGAATAATGTTAGCTATCCCTTCTCATTGTGTTGGATGCAAATCTGATAAGCATACCATCTGTGATTTCATTCAAATCATTGATTAAAATGTCAGCTAGAACCAGGCCAAGGACCAATCCCCATGGCATTCACTTTAATACAGAATATTGTGGCTAAGATTTTTTTTTCCTGATCTACCTCCATAATAGATCAAAAAAAAAAAAGGAAACAAGGTTACTGTAGCATGACTGGCACTTGAAACCAAACTAGCTTTTGGTAATCACTACTTTCCCTTCTAGATGCTTACAAACTCCCATTATAAAATGTAAATTTCATTTTAACTTCCTTGGAGGACTATAGATATTTAATCATGCAAATGAGAATGTAAGCAAAGAAAATAAGAAATGAACAAATAAAATTAAACTAAAATAGATTTAAAATTATTGTGCTTATAACTTCTGCTGGTTATTTGATTATTAAACTTAAAAGTTGTGCACCCTGATTTTAATGCAACATTACTCATGTCACTCATCTTGTTTTCTTGAGCCTTTTTGATCTTTTATCCTGTATGCACCTTTGCTGTCTGTGTGTATATTATTATTATTTAGATTTTTGCAAGGCAATGGGGTTAAGTGGCTTGCCCAAGGCCACACAGCTAGGTAATTATTCAGTGTCTGAGGTCGGATTTGAACTCAGGTACTCCTGACTCCAGTGCTGGTGCTCTATCCACTGTGCCACCTAGCTACCCCCTGTATATGTTCTTTTAATCTTACTTTTTTCATAATCTCATTTCATATGTTCCTTCCATTTCTTCATAATCAATGGTTTTTTTTTTGCAGCACAATAATATTCCACTACATGTATATATTATAATTTGCTTTGTGGTTTTGCTATTACAAATATTGCCACTAGGAATATTTTTTGGTACAGACATGTTTTCCACCAAATAATAACTCCTTGGGGTAGAGTTAAAGTAGGATCATTGGATGAAATATCATGAACAAAAGTTATACACATATTTGCAATTTTTATTGTGTAATTCTACATTGCTTTCCAAAAAAAAGACTAGAGAAATTCATAGCATCATGAGCAGTTTGGTGGAGTGTGTGTGTGTGTGTGTGTGTGTTTTTAACCACAAACATAATAACACAGGACTTTGTATTATTTTATTATTTTTTCTAATTTGATAGATATCAGGTAAGCTCTCAGAATTATCCTAAATTCCATTATTTTGATTTAAAAAACAAACTTCTTTTGTCTAACTGATTATTTGACTTTCTGAGGATTTGGAGTGAGATTTCTTATGGAGAAAATCATGGAGATTTTCTCAGGGATCTGTGTTTGTATTTAACATTTTTGTCATTGACTTAGGTAGCTTACCATAGGTTTGGCATAAAATATGTGCTTAATAAATGTTATTGATTGATAAAGACAAAGATGGAATGCTAATCAAATTTTCAGATGACATAAATCTTAAGGGAAGAGGTAGATAAGATATAGGAAGAGAGTATGAGGATTCAAAATATATTGATAGGATGGATCTGTCAGTCTCATAAAACAAAATAAATGACATGGTCAAAAAAGCTAATAGCCCTGGTTGTATTAAAGGTGGCATGGTGTGTTCAGGACTAGGGAGATAATAGTATGTCTGTTTTCTTCCCTGATAAATCATATTCAAAATATTCTGTCCAGTTCTATGTTTTATGAAGGACATTGATAAATGGAAGGACATTTAGAGGACGGAAATTGGATGGTGAAAGATCTTGAAAGCATGTTATATAAAGATAGGTAAAAGCAATTTAACAAATTTAGCCTAAAAAAGAGACAACTTTAGGGATAATAAACTGTCTTCAACTTTCTGAAAGATTGTTAAATGGGAAATGGATGAGATTTGTGCTACTTGATAGCTGAGGGCAGAGCTAAAAAGAAAATGGGGTTAAAAAAAAAAAGGAGGTAGAGTTTTGGCTAATTGGAACAGAACTTCCAAGCTCTTCAGGTTGGCTCTCTTGGAAATGCAGAAAAGCCCATCCTCAGTTTCATTCTGTTCTTATAAGCAAAGAAATTGCAAAGCATGTTTCCCTCTCTGCTTTTCTCTCTCAAACCACAGAATGCCAACAATGACCAGCGAGAAATTTCTCTGAACTTTTTACTTCTCTCCAACTCTCTCCAACTATAGTAGATAATAGGCAGAATTTAACTTCCAATGAGCTTCAGCTTTTCTCCAGCCAATCAGCAAATTACGAAGTATAGCAGCTAAAATTTTCTTTATCATAGCTGATTACTCTTGTTAGCATTTTCTCTTTCTATTTCTGTTGACTTCCAACTTCTTCTTGGCTCTTCAGTACCCTTCTAAGTGCTCTATTTCTGTGGCTAAAATCAGAATGTCTTGATGTTCAATGATTTTATTTTTCCCTTTATAAGGTAAAACTTACAAAATCTACTTTTCTGTTAGTATTGTGGCAGTCATCTTTATTTAATCATCATTCACTCTAAACAGTTGATTTACCACTTCATGATTTTTCAACCTTCAAGTTCTAAAAACAGTAACATGTAAATGAGTTGAAGGACCACAATGACATGCAACCTCAGTCATTTCTAGACTCTCAATAAGATTCTCTCAGTTCTCTTGTCACTATTTAGCTGAAAATTGTTTCTTTTTAATTGGATTTTATCAGTTTTATCAACAAAAGTTGTTTATTGCTTCTTTTCACACCATATTGTTCATATATGAAAAGGGCCATTTCTTACATTCTTCAGAGATTTAATTCTTTTTCTTTATGCAAAATTTTATTTTCTGCCTTGTCTGTAAAAATGAAGGCATTGCACTAACTGGTCTTTGATGTCCCTTCTAATTAAATCCATTATCTTATTAAACTCAAAAACCTTACATATTTAGACTTAATGAGGGGAAAAACTATCTAATAGTCAAGAGGTATTAAAAAGCAGAATAGGTTAAGTATTAAGAATACAAAGAAATAGAAAAGTTTCTTCTCTCAAGAAGCTCAAAGTATAATAGAAGAAATATTCAAAAATAAGATGTTTATAAGATAAATCGTAAATAATCAACCGAAGAAAGGCATAAGCATTAAGAAAGTTTGGGAAAGTTTTCTTATATAAGGCAGGATTTTAGCTGGGACTTGGAGGAAACCAGACTATGAGGGAGAGATGAGGAGGAAGAGAATTCTAGACATGGAGGAAAGTCAGTGAAAATACCCAGAGTGTGAATATGGAGGATCTTGTGTGAGGAACAGCAAGGAAAACAGTGGTAATGAATCATGGAGTAATGGGAGTAAGAGGTTAAGAAAATTGGAAAGGTGGGAGGAAAAGGGGGGGAAGTTATCTGAGCTTTAAATACTAGACAGAAAATTTTATAATTGATTCTAGAGGTGATCAGAAGCCACTGGAATTTATTGATTTCAGGGTTTGATATGCTCAGAAATGTGTGAAATAACTTTGACAGCTAAGTGGAAGATGGAGTGTATTGGGGAGTGACTTTGGCAGAAAGACCAACCAGCAAGCTTAAAACAGGAACAGGAAGCAATATTTTGGGATAAAATAATGGTTTCATATTTGAACATACCGACCAAGAGGTGCCAGTGCAAAATCTCTGTAGGGGGGACTACTAGAAATGTGATATTGGCGTTAGAGAAAGAGATTTAGAGTCATCTGTGTAAAAATGATAAGATTTCATTGTCTGGGGGATGCCAAAAAGCATAATCCACAACCAACTGGATTTTTTGTATGGGGTAATTCTGAATTAGCATGTCATTAACACCTAATTATAAAATAGATTAGGCAAGATTGGAGTCTATACAAGTAGAGCAGCTAAGAGAGAGAGAGAGAGAGAGAGAGAGATTCAGAAAGAGACAAAGATACATGTGCACATACACACACACACACACATGCAGAGACAGAATAAACAGCCCATGGTATCTAGATGAATTCTATCAAATTTGGGTTTTAAAGTCATTTCTAAGAGCCTCTTTTGAGATAATTTTTTTAGAGAAACATGTGTGATTCATTGCATCTCAATAAAAATTAATGTATTAGCAAGGAGTTGGGATTTAGAAAATAGGTACTCAAAATAATTAATGATGATTTTTTTGGAGTCTATGATGGAGACAACAGGGAAAGTGGTGGTGCTTTTATAAAGATGAGAGTTCTTTGAAAGTGAAAAACTCTTGACTTACCTTGGAGGTAGAAAAGTTCAAGATTTTATATTTTAGGAGCCTGCAGAATTCAGAGTTTAAACTTTTTCTTGGAGATATAATAAGTTACTTGAAGATAGGCTGAATGACAAAGATTTAGGCAAGACCTGAGAGAAAGAGGGAAAGGAAAACATCCATAAAAGCTGTCTGGGCTTAGATTAGAGTGAGTCTGGCCACAGGGAGTTTAGGCCAAACTCTTAAGAGTCTTTCCTAGGGAAGAGTCAGGGAAAAGCAGGTAAAAGGGGGATCCTGCCCCCTTTTCGATTGAGTTCAGTTACCCATTCTGAAAGGCTGGATGTTGGAGGAAGGGTAAAGGGATGAGCTGAGGTTGCTCTTATCTTTTAACCTAGGAGTGACATTGAACAATAGGAT
Source organism: Macrotis lagotis (assembly GCF_037893015.1). Taxonomy (NCBI): domain Eukaryota; kingdom Metazoa; phylum Chordata; class Mammalia; order Peramelemorphia; family Peramelidae; genus Macrotis; species Macrotis lagotis. Next base: position 173,522,261 of record NC_133664.1, read on the forward strand.
GGAATTTACATCTGATTAGGACCCAGTAGCTGAGGGAGCCCTCAGAAAACTTCAGACAGACATAAATAATATCCTTAATATTAAAAATTGACAGTTCTCCTGCTACAGTCAGACCCCCACCAGATTATAAGCTTACAATTACAACAGGATTTAGGGGGTCATCAATTCCAGCTTCCTCATTTTACATATGAGGAAACATATACTCAAACTTAAAGGAGTTTATCTGGGGTTATAAAAGTAGTGATTTGAACCTATGTCTTTTGACTCCAAACCCATTGCTGTTCCTCCTGAGTCACATTACCTACCATTGTTTGTGATTTCCCACTGTCAAAGCCCATAGGACTGTGGTTAATAATAGGAATCAAATCTTTCCTTCTTCCTAATTCTATCTTAATCTTATAGGCAATAGACTTAATATAGCTTCTGTGAAGCACTTTACTTTAGGCCCCTCAATTTCTCCTTCTGGTGAATAATATGAGATGCCATTCTCTGAAAGGCTAGAAGGCTAAATCAAAGATAATATCAACTGGAGAATATGTTCCATGAAAGAAAAGTACTTAATTGGGCAGCTAGGTGGTGTAGTGGATAAAGCATGGGCCCTGGAGTCAGGAGTACCTGAGTTCAAATCTGGTCTCAGATACTTAATAATTACCTAGCTGTGTGGCCTTGGGCAAGCCACTTAACCCCATTTGCCTTACAAAAAAAAAGTACTTAATCCATGCTAAAAGAGGAGCCATCATGGTTAGTGGAAAAAGCCTTAGAAATCAGGAGCACTTTTATTCTGGATATACCATTGATTATCATGTAGCCTTGGACAAATCTCTTAGATTTATTGGGCCTTTATCTTAGTCTAAAATCCCATCCAACTTTAACATTCTAGGTTTTAACACTTCAAAGAGCCATACTGATGGTTCTTATTAGAAAAAATGCTTCACTTCAGGTTTGAGGTTGGAATAATAGGCTCTTAGCAATCTGCCTAAGAGAAGGGGAACACTTGCTGTAGTTCACAATGAATTGGTGTCCTCTAATTACAAAGTTACTCTGGCTCTTGAATTAACTATACTATTAGCTCTTTAAAGGCTGAGAGTACATGTTCTGCTTTTATATTCTTTAACAGTAAGAGAAGCAATAAGGAATAATAGCAGAGAGCTGTCCTGAAAACCAGGAAGAACTGGATTCAAGTCTGGCTTCTGACATGTACTGGCTATATGACTCTTGTGATGCAGTGGATAAAGTACCACACCTGGAGTCAGAAAGACTCTTCATCTTGAGTTCAAATGTGAACTCAAACACTTACTAGTTGTGTGACCCTGGACAAGTCACTTTACTTTGCTTGCCTCAGTTTCCTCATCTTTAAAATGGGTTGGAGAAGGAAATGGCAACCTACTCTAGTATCTTTGCCAAAAAGCTCTAAACAGAGTCAGGAAGAGTTGGATACAACTGAAAAGACTAAACAGCAACAAGAGGTTATTTAACTACTCAGTTCTCTATGTCAGCACTCAAATTTCCCAAGTATGCCTAAGGTTAGATTAAAATGTAATTGAGGGGTGGGTAGGTGGCACAGTGGATAGAGCACTGGTCCTGGAGTCAGGAGTACCTGAGTTCAAATCCCCCTTCAGACACTTAATAATTACCTAGCTGTGTGGCTAAGCTACTTAACCCCATTTGCCTTGCAAAAAAAAAAAGGAATTGAGAAGTAATTAGCAAAATAAATAACAATATAATAAACTGTAGATATCATTACACTTTAAAAATTAATTAATATATGGTTCACAGGGTTTGGTGACTTCAGTTTCCAATTGTATTTGACTCCATTGCTCTAGGCAACTCTCTATGAGTTGCAGAGCATTTGCCAGTTTGTATCTGAAGACTTGTAGAAGACTTCTATGCTAATGAAATCCAGAGTCTAGCTCCAATCCTTCTGTTTCCCAACTGAGCCTTTGATGAATTGTTCATCTCATTGTCTGGCCCTTCATATCTCCTGGGAACTCTGCATAAATTGAGAAATAAACAATTCAGCTATTTTGATTTCCTGAATACCCTTTCCCATCCCTTCCCGCTATAGATTACTCAGGCTGACCTTCTTCTTCATTATTCTGGCTTGAGGATTAAATAGTGACAGTTATGGGGGGGGGGTAGAAGAGAAGAAAAATTTGTAACCTTACTTTTACCTTAGTAAAGGGGAAAACATGTGGCCTCCAAGCTTCAAGAAATATGAATTCACCTCTTCTTTTTCTTTTCTTCTTCCTTCTTGTAGAGGGAGGGTAGTATAGAAATAAGGGAAGGAGAGAAGATTCATGGGGAGTCTGCTATTGTTTGTGATTTACCATTGTGAAGGCCCATAGGACTGTGGTTAATTCTCTTTCTATAATGGTGCCAAACAATGGAGACTCTGCCTGGCCTTTTTTCTTGGATGTCACAGGGTCATGTGGAAAATAAAAGCATATAAAAGAGAAAAAAGAAAATATATTTAACTGAATACCCTACCCTTATCTGTTAGGACCTTATTACTTAAATATATATATATATATATATATATATATATGTATATACATATATATGTATTATCCAATAAAATTGACTAGAGACTCTGAAAATATAGTAAATGAATTCTATTTCTTTTGATTCTTGTGAAATCAATAGCTGAGTGATCATCATTGTTGAATTGTTTTTCAGTCTTGTATGAGTCTGTGTGACCTAGTTTGGGACTATCTTGGTAAAAATACTACAGTGCTTTGCCATTTTCTTTTCCAACTCATTTTACAGATGAGGAAACTTAGACAAACAGGTTTAAGTCACTTGCCCAGGGTCACACAACTAATAAAGTGTCTAAGGCTAGATTTGAACTCAGAAAGATGAGGCTTCCTGATTCCAGGGCAGCATTCTATCCACTATTCCACCTAGCTGTCGCTGCAGCACAGCTCTAACTCTCTTAGTTTTTAATTAGAACAATTATTTGTTGATAGTAGCCTGTTTGACCTCTTGAATTTTTGGTAATTTACTTCTTATTAAATTTGAGGTACCCCTCAAAACTGTATTCATTGACTCAGAACTCAGCTTGATTTGTTACTTGATTTTTTAATTCATTCAGTAATTATTTATGGAGCACTTGATATATTGCTATGTTAATTAGTCATACATAGGGTATACAGGGAGAAGACAATGGATAGAGGACCAGGACTAGAGTCAGAAATATTCATCTTCCTGAGTTCAAATTTGGCTTTAAACACTTCTTAATGGTTTAGTCCTGGGCAAATCACCTAATTTTGTTTGCCTCAGTTTCCTCATCTGTAAAATGAACTGAAGAAGAAAATGATACACTATTTTTGTGATAAAATGTTTTTTGCCTAGAAAGCCTCAACTAGTCAGACATGACTGAAATGACTGAACAACTATATATGAAAAATAGTGTAATATACATATAAAATGGACTTTATACACACACATACACACATTATATCTCTGTCTCTATCTCTATCTCTATCTCTATATCGACTTTAGGAGCTCAAAAGAAAAGGAGAAATAGAAGTTAATGAGAAAAAAAGCTTCATGGAGGAGTTGTACATGAACTGAGTCATTGAGGATTTTGCATATTGTTGACTGGAGGAGACTTTTGGTAAGATGATTGATGAGATGGTTCAAGTCTGGTCTCTGACAAATACTGACTCCATGATTCTGGGCAGGTCACTTAACTTCTTAATCTTCTAGACAACATAATAAGATTATAAATAGACAACTTGCCAGTCTATATTTGCCGGAGGAGTTTTCTTATTCTTTCCTAATCTGTTCATCATTACCTCAATACAACTAGAAATTTATCAAAGTAAAAGTACAGCAAAAAAGAAGAAAGGTAAGAAAGCAATAAGGAAAACCCTGAAGTAAAAGCAGAAAGACTGAAGACGGAAAGGCACAAAAGGACCCAATCACAATTAATGAAAACTGAAATATAGTCAGTGGCGAATGGACTCTCTCGGTGAGAGACTTAAGGAAGATCAACTATTAGTCTATTTTCATAGTCCAAGCATGAGGGTCAAAGTCTATAGTGTCAAAGGAGAGAAGAGGATATAAACCAGAGATGTTATAAAGATAAAAATCAATAGACCTTGGTAACAGATTAGATTTGGGGAGGGAGAAGTCAGAGAATATGGGGAGTAAAAGATGACATCTATGTTTTGAGTCTGAGTGACTGGGAGGATGTGGGTATTCCAAACAGTAAATGAGAAGTTTGGAAGAGGGTTTGTAAAGAAAGAAAATGAGTCCAGTTTTGAACTTGCTAAATTTATGGTGTTTGTGGGACATTTGGTTCAAAATATCTAATAGGCAATTGGAGATGTATGCCTGGAGGTTAGGAGTGAGTTTAGGCTGTTTAAGTAAATCTGAGAATCATTAGCAAAGAGAAATGATTGAATCCATGGAAGTTGATGAAATCACTAAGTGAAATAATGGCAACCTGGGCCATTAGTCATTTTGAAATGTGTCTTGCCAAATGGACCCTGATGACTCTAGAGGATAAAATGAGGTTGATGACTTTGCATAGGTCTTGAGACACTTATTGTTAAAGAGTGATAAAGATATCAAGATGAAAAAAGAGGCAATCATTGCTCTCAAGAAGTTATTAGGAAAAGACAGTAAATATAGGGGAATGATGATTAGGGAAGTAGGGAAGTGTGTTTTGTTAGAGAGAGGTAGAATGGAATAAGGGAAGCAGATGGTGAGATGAACTGGGTGGAGAGGAAATAAAACCAAAACATGGTCTATTATCTAGGGCTAACCAGTAGATAAACTGAGCTAATTGGGCTAATTAAATGGATTAATTTAGACACTATTATGGAAGTCCAAGTCACAGGTTTTGATCTAGGTTAGGAGGAGCAAATCAGCAGCAACAGGAGTGCAATGAGATGTACTGAGTGAATTAGATCTGCAACTAAAACATGGAGTCCATCCATGCTGCCTCCTTCTGTACTGATAAGGGTAGCCTTACGTTATATTGAGAAAAAAATGAAGAAAATTGTCAGAAAATGCTTTATCCAATTCCATACTAACAAAACTAAAAAATTGAATAAAATGGATAAATATATGTAAAGAATAAAATATGAAAATATACAGAAGAGGAAATAGAGACGATTTACAACCCATCATCAGAAAAAGAAATTAAACTATAAATAAAGTTCCAAAAAAGACTTTTGGTCCAGATAGATTATTTTGGAGAAGGAAATGGCACACCACTCCAGTATGTTTGTCAAAAACATTCCAAATAGAATCATGAAGAATTGGATATGTCTTAAATGACTAAACAACAATCACCAAATAGATTTTAAAATTAATTCTATTAAAAATTAAAAGAATAACTACTATGTTCTATAAACTACTCCACAAAGTAAATAAATAAGTGCACATTACCAAAGTTTTTTTCTATGATGGTACACATTTGATTCTGACAAAAATCAAAGAGAGATAAAGCAGAAAAAGAGAAATGCAGACAAATATTTTTAATGATTTTTCTCCAGACTTGGGAGAAAGTCATTTGTTTTGGAAATTCAAAGTTTAAAAGCTCTCTTTACTGATTTTGATCATATCAAAGAGGCCTATAGTATTGTATCTGTTTATCTATCCATCCATACATCCATTCATCTACCTATCTTAAGGCATAGATGCCAAGTTATAAGGATTGTTCAACATTAGATTGGAGTATTAATGTAATCATCTTTATTACCAAAAACATCACTTTAATTAATATACACATAAAAACACTCATATACAAAATAATTTTCCTATAAATGTTATATGCCAAGAAATTAGAAAGGACTCAATATTCTGATTGAGCCATGACAAAATAGTATATTCTCTCTCTCTCTCTCTCTCTCTCTCTCTCTCTCTTTATATCTATATGATGCTGTCCAATTACCCTCCAGATTTAGGTCTGAACCAACCAAAAAGATTACATAATTAGACAGGATGAAAGTAAAATCTGTATGGTTCATAAGATATGATATTTGAGCAGGAACAGAGTTTAAGGGGAATTTAGGCATCTGCTATTTAACAGGTAAGGAATCTAAGTGCCCAAGGTGGGATGTGAGAGTATAACTGACTTTCCAAAAAGTACACAGGCTGTGAGTAGCAGGGCTAAATTTCAAATTCAGATTTTCTGAATCAATATCTGACACTCTTTCCACTATATTAGAAGAAAAAAAGGTAAAACATATTAAGGAAAATGATGAATAAAGTAGGAATGAAGATGATATGACTTCATCAGTCTCAAAGTATACTGCAAAACATTAATGACTAAAACCTGTCCAGTGTGGAATAAAAAATTAAAAAGTAGAGTTTAAAATTGATCATATATGTAAGCAAGTCTTAGAAGCAAACAAATATATATATATATATATATATATATATATATATATATATATATATATGAAAGAAGAGAAGAGAGAAAGGTCCTCTTTAATTCATAAGAACTACTAAGTAAACTGGAAAGCATTTTGGTTGACAATAAATTTATAGGGGCGGCTAGGTGGCACAGTGGATAAAGCACCGGCTCTGGAGTCAGGAGTACCTGGGTTCAAATCCGGTCTCAGACACTTAATAATTACCTAGCTGTGTGGCCTTGGGCAAGCCACTTAACCCCATAGGCCTTACAAAAAACCTAAAAAAACCAAACAAAAAAAAGAAAATAAATTTATATCAGATAATTATATCACATCACATAAATTTTACTCAAATAATTGATTTACATTTTGAAAGTTATATTATTTTTTAAAATGAAGATGGAAGGTTATTTTTGAAAGTACAGATAGGGAAAGAATTTGTAACTAGAAATGTAGTAGAAATTTATAAAATATGAAATGGATAAGCTTATATTAAATTTAAAAAGCTATTGCAGAGATAAAATCAAAGTAGTTACAAAAAAGCTATGGATTGAGAAAAATCTTTGCATTAAGTATATCTCTAATAATAGATTGACATTCAAAATCTATGAGTACTTTATAAAAATCCATAAAAACTAAGCTATTCTCCAATAAATAAGTGATCAAAGAGTATGAGTAATTGAAAAAAGAACAAATATAAACTCTCATCCATTTTGTGAAAATATTTGTCAAAATTCACAATAAAAGAGGAAATCTGGATTTAAATCCTCCCAATATATCTGCTTACATACATTAAATTGTCACAGATGTTGAAATTCAATGTTATATAGCCTGTAGGAGAGTAGGCATGCTAATTCATTGCTGGTGGAATGGGAAATTAATTCTAAATTGTTTTATAAAATATCATATAAGATAAAGAAACTAATTGTTTATTCCTTTTGTTCTAGAACCCTTCCCTGTCATAATTTCATTAGTGTGGTATTAGTCAATGTTCTATAATTTGCCTAAGGTCACAGAATTAGTCTGTATCAAAGACAGAATCTAAATCCTCTAAATCCTAAATGAGACAATCTCAATTCATGATATCTTACTTAATGGGGGAGTCTCCCACTATTGGTTGTAAAGCCGAATGATGCTCCTGCCAGCAAGAAAAGATCCATGTATACAAAATATCCTTAGCTAATGAATGAAGTGGTTCAGAATAAATAAAATAAATACTATGACTATAACAACATAATTAAAGCTAATAATAAAAGACAAATATAGGTCAATATTTATGGACAGGTCAAATAAAATGAACAGGAGCAGCAAGGTGCACAGTGGATAGAGCACTAGTCCTGGAATCAAGAGGATCTGAGTTCAAATGTAGCCTCAGATTCTTGATACTTACTATCCGTGTGTGTGTGTGTGTGTGTGTGTGTGTGTGTGTATCTATGTGTATATCTATATGAAATGTGCAGTATTAGTATCAAGAAGTTTAAATTAATTAAATGATAATTAAATCACCCTTGCTGATATTTTAAAAACTACAAAAGTAGAAAGTGACATATACCACACACAAATGTACATATACATGTATAAAATGAATTTTGCATTTATTCTATTATAATAATTCTATTGGGTTACTTCATTCTTTATTGAGAATCATTTTCTCTCTTAAAAAAGGAAGTATCATGGATAATGGGTGTAGCTTGAGCAAAGATGAAAAGGAGGAAATGATCATGTTGTCCTTATGAAACAGTGATCTAATGGATCTGACTGGAATGGGATTAGAGGATGAATTAATAATAGCATTTAATTTGCTGAACAATATGCAAATAGAAAAATTCATTTTCAGTGCTCATTCTCTTTAGGTGTTGTGTAAATCCAAAATTATACAGAGAGAGTAAATATAAATGGAGTAAAGTTTATCCCTCATAATAACTGCAACCACATTCTCAAGAGGCAACTATGTCCTTCCACTTCCTCCTGGGAGAAGTTGGGAGCTCAGGTCAGTTAGTCAGTCAGGAAACATTTATTAAATGTTCTATGTGTCAGATAATTCTGAGAGCTAAGGGTTAAAAAAAAGACAAAAGACAGCTCCTACACTCAAAGAACACACAGTTTAAAGGGGGAGACAATAAACAAACACATGAACAAATGAGCAATATAGAATAAAAAGGAAATAGTATAGCAAAGACACTAGAATTAAGAGGGATTAGGAAAGGTTTCCTACAGAAGATTGGATTTTAGTTGAAGGAAGCCAGGAGGTAGAGATGAAGACAGAAAACATTCTAGGGATGTGTAACAGAGAAAATGCACTGAGTGAAAAAATGGGAACAATTATTCAGGGAACAATAAGGAGACTAGTATCATGGGTTGAAGAGTCTAGAGTGACCCTAAATTTTGAACTTTAGGAACTAGGAGGGTGGTAGTGCTCTGGAATTCAACAGAAAGGCTGGGGGGCAGGATAAGTAGAACTGAGACTGCATGGATATGATCATTAAATTCATGTGAGCTGATGAGATTATCCAGTGAAATAGTGGAGAAGGAGAAGCAAAAAGGCTCAGGACAGAAGCTTGAGAGATGCCTAGGATTAAACGGAATGACATAGGTAAAGATCCAGTGAAGGACACTCACAAGGAGTGATCTGATATTTTGGAGGAGAACCAAGAAAGAGTAGTACCCCCCAAATCTAGAAGCAGACTCCTCTAACTTCACAACTCTAGTAATGAAAACATGGGCTTAATCTTTTTATATAGATGAAAATGCTCCTGGATGGTCCTAATGCTAAAGACTTCACTGAAGGACCAAGACAATATTTATGATCATCAGCTTCCTTTGCTTGTCTTTGTTCACCTGTTCTGCAATCTGTTGCTTTCTATGTGGTTCCTGGTCCTACCATCTCCCTTGTATCTCCCCCCACTAGTGTATCTGCTGTTTATGTTTTTTACTTCTCCATAAAATTTCAGGAAAATCTTCCTAGTTATTTCACCATTGGAGAGGAGTAGAATCATTGAATTTGACATAATTATTAGATTCATGGGAGTTGATGAGATCACCAAGTGATATAGTCTAGAGGGAAAAGAGAAGGCTCAGGACACAACCTGAGGGATGCTGTCACATTGGTAGGAGGAGAACCAGAGGAAAGTGAACCAAAAACACCTCCTTAGTTGCTGCTGGGGGGAGAAGAACAAGACAATCTCTTCTCTCTCAACTATTTCATCATGGGAAAAACAAAATCTTGTCAGTCTTGGCAGGAAAACTCTGCTATCATCCCTCCACCACTTGTTCAGTGAGCCCTGATGACCCCGATGTGCATATATGTGTATTTTCTTGAGCATATGGAATCCCTCTAATCACTATTATCTCACTCTACTTTCTTGACAGTTTGCATATACAGCAGTCTCCTTCTTCTTGAGCCTGTTATTACTTTTCCCTTCTGTATTTAACGTGTCAGGTTGTAGCTTAATGGAGCTGGTGGCATTATTATAAATATGGTATATATAGCATATTTCTTTATGTATTGGAATACTCAGTTATGGGGAAGAGCTGTCTGGCATGGGTTAGCTGTTAATGCCTGTGTGAGAATATCATCTCCCAGTTGAGTCTGCCTGATTCAGCTGTATCTGTGTTTCCAGAGTGTTAATTCCACAGACTTATAATAGGGGACCTACGCACCTTATGGATATGTTACAAGTAGAAATGCCAATTTGATCTGGGTGGGAAAATTGATGTGTGAGACTTTTGTTACATAGCTCAGCAATAGTTTCCAGTCTACCTCATAAGAGTCTCATCAAATTAAAATTTGATTACTCAGATCAATTGGAGTCCAATGCTTAGTTCCATGTTTCTGTCATGTTACATACTATGTAAAAATTATATAAAAGGGGGGAAATGTGCTTGCAAGTAAAACTCTAGGTTTTTTATACCTCAGGAGGTCATTGGGTAATCAATATGCTATTCAATAGTTTCTGTTCAATGCAAAAACATTCACATTGAAATGTGAATTTTGCCCAAGAAACAATAATGACAATAAAAGGCAGATACTTAGGTGCAGAATTCCCAAAACTAGATGAGAAATGAAATATTAAATGATAGAGTGAGATGTTCACTTATACCGCCCAGCTCTGTCACTTCAGCTACTTTATTTCTCTCTCCTGACTATTCTTGCTGACTTGGACGTATCAATTGGGAAACATTGCAAGTGATAACATCAAAGTTCTTTATGGTCACTGGCATTCAATAGTAATTGGGCATAGCTGTGGGTACCACTCACTTTTCTGGCATTTCTCTTACCATATCCAAGACCATACTCTATAGAGCCTAAACTGTTCATGATGAGAATCCTTAAGTATTATATTTGTAAGTGTTTTCTAGCCAATCTTGTATGGTTTGACTGTGTACAAGTAGTTGATTTTAAAGTGATTTAAGTCAGTAACTAATTCATTCGTCATCTGTTAAGATAGGAGTAATTTCATTTTTTGTAACCTTTTGTTCTTACCTTGTCTGGCATGTCTTGACTCTATTTATTGATCTGACAATGAATTGTCTGCTGTAACAACTGAACATGCCTAAAAGTCTTCTTGCCTGTGTTAGATTTTTTAAGTGTTGATATCTTTAGTAGTCTGCTAGTGCTCATCTGAATTCTAAAGAAAGAATTTGTCTGAGGTGATCTTGTCATTACCAAAAAAATTAAATTATCACATCTTTCAGAAACCAGGCTCAGGCCACTACAGTTTTCTAGAAAGGTAAATTTTTGCTTGAATTATCCTAACTAGCTATCCAAGTTTTTTAATATCTCTTTGCTCAGAGGGACCTCTGGTATGGGTCATGCATTTTTTTTACTTATTTGCCTAGCATTCCACTAAATGTTATGTCATACAAAATGAATGAATAGCATTCATAGCTCCTGCCTATCTATAAAAACTTGTACTCCTTCCTAGCTGACCATATATTAATGCTGTGTATACAAAGAAAGACAGAAGACAGTCTTTGTTCTATGTGCACTATGTTCAAATAAGATAGATACAAGGTAAATTAGAAACTCTCAATAGAAGCAAGTCATGAGCATTGCTGTTGTTCATCTTTCACTCTCAAAGAGAACCAATAACATCATAATGGTAATGTTTTGACTTATGTATGGATTGGCAGAGCTAACTCTCTCTTACAGTGTCATCAAAGTTCAGTGGCAAAGGAGAAATCAGGTCAGGCTTTTCAAAAAAATTTTATTTGGGATTTGAGGAAAGCCAGGAATCAGGTATGAAGAGGGAGAACATTTCAGATTCAGAGGTCAGTCAGTGAAAAAACTCAGTGTTCAAGTGGAGTATAGCCAGTTACACTAGATCATGGAGTACATGGAGGCAAGGTATACATAGATGTGTGTGTGTGTGTGTGTGTGTGTGTGTTGGGGGGGTTGGTGTGAAATGTGAGCGGAAGCAAGTTATTAAGGGTTTTGAATACTAAGAGAGGATTTTATATTTGATCCTTGTGGTGATAGGAGCCACTGGATCACTTTAACTGCTGAGAGGATGATGGTTTGTATTGGGAAGAAAGAAGGTAAGAGACACAGCTGTAGCTGAACTAGTCTAGGGGGTGAAGTGATGAGGTTGGGAGCAGTGTCAAAGGAGAGAATGGTGTATATGGGAGAGATGTTACAAAGATAAGAATAGATATATAAATATAAATTCTTTATGGATATAACAAAGTCCTTAAATGTGTGTTGTAGACAGAGAATAGAATAAGGAAATATCAGAGTTACATCTTGGATAACCCTAAAGACTGAACCGAGATATAGCAATGAATATACCATATATATGTGTATATATATATGTATATAATATATATATATACATATATATATATATATATATATGTACTTAAACTTTGACAACATGGTTGCTAAAATTTACTGCTGTGTTTGATGAAGGTTTTGTTGCTTCTCCATGGCAACTTTGTTCACATCTTTGGAGTCAATGTATCTTTTTTCTTTTGGAGCTGCTTTCCTCACTCTGCATCACTCCATACAAATCTTCCCAAGTTTCTTTGAATTCTTTATATATGTCATTCCTAATGGAACAATAACATTTCATTAAATCCATACTATAATTTGTTGCTAGTTATTGTACACATATTTTGTTTCCATCCTTTCATTATCATGAGTAATTCCATGAATATGTTTTTAGTCAAGGATAGATCTTTTCTTGAAGTCAGTCACCTTGTTGGAGATAGTCTCAATAGTGGGTTACATAGGACAAAGGGGATGAAAATTTTAGTATTTGTCCATATTTCCAAATTTATTTCCAGCATTGGTAAACCAATTTACAGCTCTACCAGTAATAATCTTCTTCTTCTTCTTCTTCTTCTTCTTCTTCTTCTTCTTCTTCTTCTTCTTCTTCTTCTTCTTCTCCTTCTCCTCCTTCTCCTTCTTCTTCCTCTTCTTCTTCTTCTTCTCCTGCTCCTTCTTCTCCTTCTCCTCTTCTTTCTTCTTCTTCTTCTTCTTCTTCTTCTTCTTCTTCTTCTTCTTCTTCTTCTTCTCCTGCTCCTCCTTCTCCTTCTTCTCCTTCTCCTCTTCTTTCTTCTTCTTCTTCTTCTTCTTCTTCTTCTTCTTCTTCTCCTCCTCCTCCTCCTCCTCCTCCTCCTCCTCCTCCTCCTTCTTCTTCAAAATTGAACTCATGTCTTGTGCTTTGAACCAATAAACCACATACCTTTGCAAGGTACTACCTGCCTCAGACATAATTGGAGTTTTATTTCCTTAGTGATCTATAATATTCAAGAAACCTTTGTTAAGTTCTTGTCATATACTAGGCACTGATCTAAGTTCCCTAAATACTAAGACAAAAGCAAAGCAGTCCCTCTCATTAAGATTGCATTCTATGAGTGAGACACTCTCCTTGTGTCATATACAGAGAAACAAATAGTGCAAGAAAAATTGAGAAGGCAAAGAGCACTAACAACTGGAAGATTAGAAAAGACTTAAAAGATATAGGTGGTACTTGAAGTAAGATTTAGAAGAAGACAAAGATTAAAGAAGTGAAAATGAGGCAAGTAGATTGTCTCAATTAAGGCATCTAAGTGGAGTGATGGATAGAGAGTTTGACTTTAGAATCAGAAAGACCTGAGTTTGAATCATGTTTCAGACATTTACTCACTGTCTGATTCTGGGATAGTCATTTAATTTCTGCCTGCCTCTGTGTCCTCAATCATAAAATGGGAGTAAAAATGTAGCCCTTTCTCACAGAATTGCTGTAAGAATCAAGTGGGATTAGATAGGTAGATGTAAAAATGATAGCTATGATGATAATGATGCTCCAACTTGTACAAAGGTAGGAAGGCAAGAGATGGAATGTTGAATTTATAGTCCATTTTGGCTGGATTATAGCATGTCGAAGAGAAAATGTGAAACAGTATGTAAAGGCTATTGGAGATAGCTTATGGAAGGTCTTAAATTCCAGGATGAGGAGTTTGTATTTTATCATTTAGTGAAAGGGAAACTACTATCAGTTTTGAGCAGAGATGAAATGCAGTCATGCCTGTGCCTTAGGAAAATGGTTTTGGCCATTGTGTGTAAGGTAGGTTGGAGAAAAACAAAGTAGAATCAAGGAGACCAATTAGGAGGCTATTTCAGTAGACTACAGAAGAGGTGATAAAGGGCATGAACTAGAATAGAAGCCACATGACTGGGTGAAGGAGATGAAATTTTGTGGAGATAGAATCAAGAAGACTTAGCAATTGATTGCAAATTAATTGAAGGAGAGAGGGAAGAGGTTAGCCTGAGTTAAAAAAAGGAACAGTAATACCTTAACAAAAACTGAGGAACTTTGGAGGAAGATAGAGATAAGAGAAAAATAACAAATGACATTTTGAAAATGTTGATTCTGAGGTGTTGATAAGTTGAGGATCCCACTGGGAAAAAACATACAAATATATTCTTAAAGTTATGTTTGAAGCTAATAAAAATATTTTTTAGGAAAAGAACTAGTAATGGGGGTGAAGGGGGAATCAGGAAGTAAAAGGAAATCTGATTTTGTAGGTAGAAAGGAAAGACTTGAAAGTTACCCCTCAAGGCTACATGAAAACCTGCTCATTCACTTCAGTTCAAATGTGACCTTTCCTCTGAATTCCCATAACATCTTGTTTACACCTCTAGAAACATTTATCATATGTTATTTGAATTATAATTGCCTTTCAACTTATAAATCTATAATCTTTACCCTATTTGTCATAATTGCCCATCCCAAGTACATTATAAATTCTTTGTGTGAAAGAGCTGTTCCTTCAACATCTTTGCATTGTCCATAGTGATTTACAGATGAATAAATATTTGTAGAAAGGAGATGAAAGAGAGAAAGACAGCCAATACCTAATTATGTACATGCATACACATTTATTGGGCAGTGTGATTTCCCCATTGCCCTTTCCCTTTGGTAACTGAGAACTCAGTTCACATTTTCTAAATAGAAACCTTATTTTTTTCTCTCTCAACTATAAAATCTCATTCCCAGAAGTAGAAAACAAGAGTTTGGTCCAGAAAAAGTATTATAATTACTATTTTCCAGATGCTTTTTTTTCTTTTAGAGTTGTTTTTTCTGTAACTGAAATAGTCTAAGGTATTTTGAGCTGTTTTCTTTTCCACATTAAACATAAAACAGCAGGGTTCTGTGTGCATTTGTCAGAAATCTTAGATTTGTTTACAGTGTTTTACATCTGATCTGTTAATTCAGAAGTAGAATTAGAAAGCTGGAATGAAGCAGAAGGGTTACCTAATCCATTCTTCCTTCCCCTATACACTTTTAGGTTGGATCACACATAAAATATTTCCACCAGATGAGAATCTGTCTTGTCTTCAAGGCTTTCAACTTCCTTCATTGACCAGCTCAGTATTTATCTTTATTCTCTTTCATGAAATCATAGAATTAAGCCTAGTAACTGAGATGTCATAGACCCATTAGATAAAGAGTTTATGATTTCTTTTTGGAATGTTGTATGGGCCCTGATTTTATCACTCTCAGTCACTTTCAAGAGGATGAATGGCCCGAGAAAATGAATAGTTCTTTAAACTAGAGTATTTAACTTTTTCCCAGGGCTCAGGAGATATCCTGGAAGGATTTGATCTTTTTTTTTTAATTTTGTACCAACAGCCTGGAAAATTTCACATTCAAACACACATGCACACACATACACAGATACATATAGGGTTTCTGTTTCTTTTCTCTCCATTGTTGTTGTTCATTCGTGTCCATGGATCTTATGTCTATTGGATTTTCTTGGCAAAGATACTGGAGTGCTTTGCCATTTTTTTTCCAGTGCCAGAAAGGAGAGATTTAGACAAATCAAGATACCATGTGGGTATTTTGGGCCTGAGCTGTTATGCCTCCATTTTTTCTCAAGTTATGATTACAAAATACTTTTAAATAACTTAGGCTTAATAAGTTTTAGATGGTCAGAAAAGGAAGAAGGAAATAAGGGATAACTAAGATAGCCTCTTAAGACATTACCTAGTTAGCTCCAAGAACCTAGGAAAAGGGGACAAGTGGATCTGCCTATTTCCTAGACCATTGTCAAAAATGACTTGGAAACTTGGAAGTTGAAAACAATACTATTGGTCAACGAAACTTATGTATAAAGTACTGACTGGGGAGAACAACGATCTGACAATTTATCAGTATAACTTACACGAATAAACCTGGTGATTTTTAAAATGTTACTATTTAGGTTTTTTTTTCATTTTAGGGATTTCAAAGGAGGAATTTATTTTTGTTGTTTTGAAGGAGTAGGAGGCATAGCTCAGTTTAAAATAGATAAGACTGTTAGAACTCCTTTCTATTAACATGAATAATTAAGAACCATCTCTACCAGAACTAAGATGTTCTCCTTTTTAGAGAAGGGAAAGGTTTCTGGGAGAAAAGGGAAGTGGTGATAATGAATAGAGTTCAGGACTACAATCATCTCTTAAATTCTTAAGATTCTGATGGGATCTTTGCCTCTTATTTTTCCTTCCTTTTGTGTTTTTAATGAAAATATTTGACTTTCATCATCCTTTTTTCCCCTGAATACAAGTAGGCTTTCTATTAAACCCATGCTACCCACATAGTTCTGTTTATTCTGTGTTGGGAGAGAAGAGACACTGAGGACAGGAGAAAATGGAAGTCAGATGACTTACATTCAGTCTCTTCATCTATAGAATGAGATAAGAGATAGGGGATTGGTTATAGGATTCTTTTTTGTAAGTTTATTTGGTTTTTTTGCAAGGTAATGAGGTTAAGTAATTTGTCCAAGGTAACACAATTAGGTTATTATTAAGTGTCTGAGTCTGGATTCGAACTTAAATCCTCCTGACTCTAGAACCAGTGCTCTATCCACTGTACCACCTAACTGCTCTGGTTATAGAATTCTAAAGTCCCTTTTAGATCATGTTTCTATAACTGCCTCCCTTCCCACTCCTGCCTATCCAAGGATATGAGTAGTAAGATAGTTGTTATCATTTCATGAGACCCAGAATATGTTCAGGGAACCAGCCAGTCTGTGAATGTTGCCAAGGATGACAGAATGAGATCTATTTATGTGCTTAACATGCCTAGTTTCTTAAAGTCTTTGATCTTTGAACATTTCTCTCCTCCCCTCAGTGTCCCTATGAAGAAGGACCGAGGCAAGTAGAAGGTAGCTCTCACTTGCTGTAAAGCTGGTTACTCTTCTCTTCCTTCCCTCCTTCTTCTACTCACAATGTAATTAAAGCTGTAACCAGGATGTGTAACTGATACTTCTTCAATTGACAGAAAACAACTGAATTTAATACCAACTTAGGAAGAATTATTAGTTTCCTCCATAGCAGTTTGGTAGAACTGTAGTAGTTATTCAAATAGGAATGCTATTTTAATTTAATTATTCATTTTAGTTAAATTAGAAATTAATACTTTAATATTAAAAGAGAAATGCTCTTAGAGAGCACTTCTTTGAATTTACCACTCAGCAGGATCCCTCCTCCCATGGAGCTTATGTTTTTAGAGCCTAAATCTCTCTTAACCATTCCCAAATTTGTCATAAAAAGTTGATTGAAAAGTACCTTAATTTTTGCTGCCCAGGGGACATTTTGTGCTATTTTCCTTGGATACCAAAATAAATAGTCAAAACTCTGAATAGGATTTACTGATTAACTCCTCCCGAATACATAGTTCTTATGGTTAAAGTGCCTTATTTTGGGGTTGTAAAAGTGCCTTTGTCTCCTATTGGATAGTCAGATAAGAATTATTGTGGGAAATGGTCTCAAATTTTCAGTGTCCTACTTTAAACTCTCAAGCTTTGCCTGAGCCACTACTCGGTTTCTCCATCTCTTTCTGTAAAAATTCCACTAATTTCAATAAAAGGTAAGACTAACATAGAATCCCAGATTTGAAAAGGATCTTGGGCCATCTAAGTCCATGTATACCTGCTTGACAGTCCCCTCTATCCATTGCTCTTCTAGTTAGCTGCCCAAGCCTGAAATAGATGGTGAGCCAGTTACCCAACAAAGGAATCCAATGCCTCCTTAGATCATCTATTCCATTTCTTGATAGTTCTTAGCATCCAAGCTTTTGTTTTTGTTTTTGCTCTTCCAATGTTATTATTCATTTATTTCCAGTCATATCCAACTCTTTGTGACCCCGTTTGGCATTTTCCTAACAAGATACAGGAATAATTTGCCATTTCTTTCTTCAGCTCATATTTTTAAAGATAAGGAAATTGAGGTAACAGGATTAAATGACTAGCCCAGGGTCACACAGATATTGAGTGTCTGAGGTGAGTTTTGAATATGAGTCTTCCTAACTCCAGATTCAGTACTCTATTCACTGAACGACCTACAGGTCCATCATCCCACCCCCTCCCCACCAATGCCAAGACTAAATAAACCTCTTTAAATGGA
Source organism: Macrotis lagotis (assembly GCF_037893015.1). Lineage (NCBI taxonomy): Eukaryota > Metazoa > Chordata > Mammalia > Peramelemorphia > Peramelidae > Macrotis > Macrotis lagotis. The sequence goes on from NC_133664.1 coordinate 173,540,507, forward strand.
CTACCTATTACTCCTAGTTCTATCTTTTAGAGAAAATAAGAATCAAGTCAAATCCCCTGTTCTGTGTAACCAGAAGCTATTCCTCCTCCCTCCCCTTATCCCTTCCAGGCTAAAGATTCAGCTTCTTTTATGATAGGATTTTGAGGATCCTTAACATCTTAGTCACCCCTCCTCTGGAATCTCTGTAGTTTATCAATATCCTTCCTTAAATCAGTGCAATTTAGTCCAGACCCTTGCAATGAACACAATGCTGTGATCTGACCTTGGCAGAAGGCAGCAAGATAATTGATGACTTCCCTGTTTAATATGTGCAGAGATTATTGAAGTCATAACAGGTTCACTGGAGAAAGATGGTCCCAGTTATCCATCTAATAATTGACACATCAGCCTGTTGCTGTGGTAGTTATCAGCTGATAAGGAAAGTTGTGTTAATTTAGGTGATGAGAGTACCTTTTTCTTCTCATGTAGCATTATTGCCACTTATGTATGATACTAAGACTTGCAGAAAGGCTTGACCAGACTGGAATTTTAATGGTAATTGCTCTGTCAGAAAATATAGTCATGATACCACAGATACACCAAAATACAATTCTTGCATTTTTATTTCCATTATCCATTGCCATTTTAGTGTTAAAGTAATCAGTGTAAAACAATCTTTTATCTGGCAGCACACATTTATCAAGGTGAATTATTTGAGCAAATTAGACTTTTTTCTCCCAAACCTAAAACCCCTTCACAACCTAAAAAAATGCAAAGGAAAAAAAGAAACTATAGTCATGATGGAAGTTAGATAACTTTTCAGAGTGACAATTGGTCAATGTAATTGATTTTATTTCTATAAATTGCTCTTAATAAGTTTATATTCCTTTGAAGGCATATAATAAGGCAACAATCTCTCTGAATCTCAGCTTCTATAGCTATAAATATGGGGGTAATGCTCACCTCATCATCTACTCTCTGTATATATATATATATATATATCATATATATATAGTATACACACACACATCACACATACACACACACAACTACTATACAGGGTATAGCTGTGAGGAAACAAATAATAATGGGTTATGATGGCAAACTATAAATAAATAGGAAGAAAAATTAAAATCACAAAATATTTACCAAGAGTTGCTTCCTAGTCATTTTTTTACTACCTATTCTAGTGCACCCCACTCCACAACTTCTTGGTATCTTTTGCATTTGGTCAACAGAGTACTCAATATAGTCAACTCTCAAAAAACCCAATATGTTTCCTTGAAAGACGAATGCTATTTATAAATTCCACAGAACTAGACTGTACATGGGATTTCAGAGAAATTTCTAGCTCAATACAAACAAGCAAATCTATTTAAAAACAATTATCTATACATTAAATAACTATCCTTTAACACCAGCTTTAAGGGTATAAATATCCATAATTTTATTTTAAGGAAAGGAAGTTAGGATTAGATTGTCTTATACAAATTGTGATGCTAGATGTCATGTCTTGAAGTTGTGAGCTACATGGTGACAGAAGTTCAAACTTTCTACTTGCCTCTTTTTTCCTCCTGTAGGGTTAGAAAGAAAATAAACAACAGGAATAAATGGGTACATTGCTTCTGAGGCATAATTTCCTCTGAATATGTCTACTTTATTGTCATTGTACATATGCTTGTGTCAGGGTTATATCTTCCTTCTCCATTGCTTAAGGGTCTCTCAATGGCTTGTAACTACCTTTGGAGGCAAAATTGCATTTTTAAAAATTCTAAACACTATTAGGTCTGGCTATTACTTTCTTTTGTATATATATGTGTGCGGGATATGAAATTTACTACTCATTATCAGATGATATGATTCCTGTAAGAAATAGGAAGATGGCCCATTGCTGGAACCACGTGGTACATTGTTATCCCCTTCTCAGAATCTTAGCATGTTTTACTGAGAGACAGATAGAGAGTCACAGACTGACAAGGAGACAGTTACATGGAAGGGAGAGAGCGAAAGGAGAAAGAAAGACAGAAACAGATACAGAAAAAAGACAAATATAAGCAGAGATAGAGAAGTGGGAGAATAGGGAATAGAGGAAAGACAGTGGGAAGGAAAAGAGAGTCTTTACTTGTTAATGCAAGTCAATTGCATTATTGGGGGAAAATATAATCATATGAACCTATACAATGAAAATAGATTGTTTAAAAATAATTTTAATCATAGAGCTACACCAGAGTGGTGTCAGACTCAAATAAATCCATGGATCTTTTCTTGGCTTATGCTGATAACAACAGAAAACTGTTTCCTCAATTCAGTTTACATGATTTGTGGGGGTCATTATTGTTCTAGCTAGAACTATTTTTGCCCTTCCCCCATTATAAATCATTAGGTGATATCTGAATATCTTGATAATTCCAATATTGCCAATAATAAATAAGCAGTCAAGCTCCTAAAAAGTCTCTTTTCCAGAGAGCAACCCCTCATAAATGTGAAGACTTCACATCTTTTTTCCTTGCTAAATATCTCCAATTTCTTCAAGTGCATTTTCAGATTATCCACAGCCCTTTACTATTCTAAGCACCATTTTTAAATACTTTAAATGAAAACAGGAACTATTCTTTGGTGAAAATTACAAAGTAATAATATGAAAGAATTTAGATTTAGAAGAGATCTTAGATTTTATGAAATTTAATTTCTCAGATGAAAAAATTGGACTCCCTCCTAAAATAGGTCAGTAGCACCCATAAAAGATTTCCCCTGGATATACATATCCTTAATCTTTAGATTTAAATCTTCACTAGTGACTGAAGTGGGGACTGGTTTACTCCTCAAGAAGTTCTCTTAAGTTTATTATAATCTATTACTTCTATATCTTTTTACTTTCTTCTCTCTAAATTGAGGATTATGTGGTATATAATTCCCGTTCCTTAAACTAAAAGGAATTGAAACCGGGATGGTGGCATTGTATAGTGAGTGCTAAGAATGTTGAGTACCATCTGTGATTCCTTCATTTAACTCTATCACTATAATCCAGCTAATGTCATAAATTGGTTCTGCAAAAACATAATGTTAGGCAAAATAGAATGAACTAGCTCCCTGGGAACAAATATCATAAATGATTAAATTTTTTACATCTTTGTAGCTTGGTTTTACAGCTTTATGGTGAAGTATATTTTTATTCTATTAATGTTGCTATTGTAAAATGATATTGGTCAGGGGTGGCTAGGTGGCACAGTGGATAAAGCACTGGCCCTGGAGTCAGGAGTACCTGAGTTCAAATCTGACCTCAGACACTGAATAATTACCTAGCTGTGTGGCCTTGGGCAAGCCACTTGACCCAATTGCCTTGCAAAAAAAAAAAATGATATTGGTTAGAAAAAACTTCTGTGGGTTATCCCTGTATTCTTTATTGCATTCTCCTGAAGTTTGGAGGTATATGATCATGAAAATAGGGAAGTGAAGGTATCCTGATGCTTATATGTTCTAATATCCCTCGTTTTAAAGAGAGGACTCAAGAAAGGGAGAGAAATTTGCTTAAGATCAAAGTGTTGATAAGTAGCATCCTCCTCTCAACACCTCCCTCCCTTTTTTACCCCCCAGAAAAAAAGCTTTTAGTTACTGTTGAACTATGGTGGTATAGCTTTGGGCTTGACATATGTAGCAAAAAGACTGCTATTTTAATTTGTCTCTTCTACAGAGATGCTGCTGTATGAAATCAATTTATTTTACATCTTGGTCCCTGAGCAACAATTGTCATGAGTGTCTTCTGGAAGTCCTAAGGTTTATTTGGAGTTCCTGTAGCTTACTTAGCAGTGTTGCAACATGCCTGGGGCCCTGGGTGTACACACCTGCATTCCTCATGTCTCCTTTATGTCTCAGTGTGTCTGCTGTCTGGAAGATGGAAGAAATTAGACAGTTACTAAAGTCTTGGCAATGCTCTTCAATCACATTCCCTGAGAGTTCCTGAAAAAAAAATCCTTTCTTCATCTCATTAGCCTGTTCTGGATTGTGCATTTTGTTCGAGATTGATGGCATCCAAGATGGCATCCAACAAATAAAGTGTTGAGTAAATTTCAATGAGTTTTAAAAGACTTCTATAGATTGGGAAATAATGGCTCTGAGATTTTGGGATTGGTCTGAATTGGCAAGAAAAAACAACCTCATGGAATCCTAGAGAGAAGAAAAAGTAAGTTAATTGAAGTCTGTTGAATGAAACTCTTATGTGTTTGGGATCATATGTATGAGGGTTAGGAACTGGAATTATGATTTCACGAGTATAGGAAATTCCTCTAGCATAGGAAATTCCACTAGTATAAGAAATTCCTCTACCAGAATAGTTCAGCAAGTTCTCTTTCAAAGTTACCTATAGCATGGATTCGCCTATTGGCTTTGTGTAGCTTACTGTTATATCCCATCCTCATTTCTCTCCTGAACTCAAGTTCCTCATTTCAAATTGCTTGCTGGACTTTTTCCACATTTTTTTTTCATTAGAAACTTGAATTCAATAAGTTTAAAACTAATCTCATTGTATTTTCCCATAAACCCAACCATCCTTTTATGTTTCTATTTCTATCAAAGGTACAATAATCTTTCAAATCACTTAACTTGCTTTGCAATCCAAGAGTTTCAACTCCTCATTCCTACTATCCCTCCTTCATAACCAATCAGCTGCCAAATCTTGATGATTCTATCTCTTTAGCCACTCTTGCATCCATCTTTCTTCCTCTACTTACAACTCAGCATTCTGATTCAGGCCCCCCTCACCTTTCTTCTAGAATATTCCAATAAGCTTCTAATTAATACCCTTCATTTCACCATCATTCAACTATCAAATATATTTATATATATATATATATTCAATTTTAATTTTATTTTTTATAATTACATATAAAGATAACAACATTTTTTTGTTTTGTTTTTAGATTTTTTCAAGGCAAATGGGGTTAAGTGGCTTGCCCAAGGCCACACAGCCAGGTAATTATTAAATATCTGAGACCAGATTTGAACTCAGGCACTCCTGACTCCAGGGCCGGTGCTCTATCCACTGCGCCACCTAGCCACCCCAATAGCAACATTTTTTATAAGATTTTTAGTTCCAAATTTTTCTTCCCCCTCCTTTCTTTCCCTCCTCCCCATGATACTGTATAACTTGATATAGGTTATCCATATACAATTATACATTGTTTAACATATCAAATTGATATTTTTAAACCATAACTCTGACTTTGAATTTATCTTCTCAAGAAGCTTTCATGGCTCCCTATTACCTACAGAATAAGATACAAATCTTAATTTACATTTAAAGTTCTTCCCAGTCTGTTTCTGGACTATATTTCTGGATTGATTATTTATTATTCCCTTTAAGTCTATGGTCTTGCTAAACTTGGCCTTCTTGTATTCCCTGTGGATAACATTCAGTTTTCTTACCTACATGACTTTGTCTTTTATAAAGACTGAATTCCACCTCCCTTCCCCTCCAACTCCCCACCATCTTCCTCCCTAACCATGTCTGATATGCGCTGTCTCTCTCTCTCTCTCTCTCTCTCTCTCTCCTCACCTCTGCCTCTTAGAACTCTTAACTTCAATTCAAGACACTGTTTAATCACCAACTCCTTCCAAAAGCCTTTACTAATAGTGCCCCCTGAATTAAAATTACTTATTTTTATTTTGTTAACTATCTTGTAATCACTTACCTGTGAGCACGTTGCATGCCTCCAGTAGAGTATATAGGGTTCTATGGGGTTTATTTAAGGGCAGGGATTGTCTGCTTTTGTGTGCCCAATACTTAGAAAATTCTTGGAAAAATAGTAGGTACTGAATAAAGGCTTCTTGGCTGACAAGAACAACATTTTTTCAATCCTCACTTCTACCAGAAGGTCACAGACTCAGCGTCAAATAGGTGCCTCCTCACAGAACTCTCAAGCTAGTTCTGAGGGCTGGTAGATCACGATTCACAATCCTCCAATAGTGTGTTTCTTCTCTGGTTATCAATAGATATCAGTTAGACAGCTTGAAAAAATTAGTTTTCAAAGAGGGTTTATTGACAAAAGTGGAATAGTAAGAACAATGGTACAAAACATCTCCCCACCCCAAAATCTTTTCAAACCAAAGAGTCCAAAAGAATGCTTAAGCTTAGAAAGTACATATGTAAGGAAGTAACTCCATTTTCATAAGTCCTTTCATGAGAATTTTCAAGGTGTTCTTAGCTATAGTGTAGCTTTTTTGTTGTGCTCCTTGAAGTCTTGAACCTACCTCTCCTCATCATGTCTATTTATTCTTAGCTTCCAATGGAGATGTTAACACCAACTACAAATATCCTCAGAATGTTTTGAGCACACTCCAAATGCTCTGATTCTTTGAAATTCATAAGATTCTTCTCTAGTGAAGGTAGAAATAGGGATGGAGCATATGAGTCTGAAACGAATCCTCTTTTTCTTCTTAGCAATTCCTTCTCAAGAATTTGGTTAAAGGCTTCCACCTCTAAGTAATTAGACTCTGAGTTTCTACTAGTTTTATACATTCCTGAAGAGTGGGACTATATCCCTCAACCTATTTGAACATAATTCCTTATTCCAATTTATCCAATGTTTTTCAAAGAGGCCTCCTTTAATATATTTGTTTATTATAGTCACTTCTCAATTAGGTGAATATCTGGACCCAATGAGTAGACATTAATAGTTTGATGTCAAATATAAATTGATAAAGGAATTTTTGCATTTACTCTAAAACCAGTTTGTGGGAGTCTAGACCTTGGTTACACCTATTGAACAATAGTGCTCTTACCTGGTTTAGATTTCCAATTGCCTCTTGTCACTTAATCTAAGTGGGATGGGGTAATTGTCTAAGATGCTCTTCACCCAGGTTAAACCTATGGGATCCTTTTATTACCTCATTCATTGGCAACTTTATCCTGTCCTTATAGTCTCTTTTTAAAATGGATGTTTGACTCAGGTGGTTTGAAAGATTGTGATTTAAATATCTGCTGCAAAGGACTTGAGAGGAAGAAAAGTAGTGAACTTGGATTTTCTTAAAGCAAGGCTGAAAAATAATAATCCATACCTAAATTTGTCCCAAGGCTTCCATTTTCAGTGTCTACAAATGGCTTAATTGTCACAGGCTAATGCCACGTCCATATTCTAGACGTGGAAATTTAGAAGGGTACCATTTTCTCCTGTAGGGTTCAGTCACAGACAAACTACCTAGAGCATTAGATGTAAAAGCAGTCAGCTGTTTTCTATACTTTTTCCAGGATACAGGAAGTTCAGTTAATATTTGATCAATAAACATTTATTAAACTTCATCTATCTGTTTGACACTGTGTTAAGTCCTAGGAATACAAATCGAAGAATGAAATAATTCCTGCTCTTAAGGTGATTGCATTTGAATAGAAGAAAAAAATGAACATGCAATAATATTTACATTACAACATCAAGTTTTGATGGCTTGGGAGGAAAGACCCTAGAATTGGGGAATTAGGAAAAGCTTCTTATAGAAGAGGAATGAGCAGAATCTTCCAGAAAGAGAGGGATTTTTTGAAATGGAAATGAGGAGGAGCAGCCTGTATTAGAGATGACCAATGAAAAAGCATCAGTATGGGAGATTGAATGTTATGTGTGAAGAATAGAGATCGCAGGTCAGAGAGGGAGGGCAATTTTCAATGAGACTAGAAAGATAAGTTGAGGCCAGGTTATGAAGGGTTTAAAAACCAAATGGGAAATACTGAGTCGCTAATGTTGATTTAGTAGGGGAGTGACTTGCTCACATCTGCTAAGGAAACTAAGGAAAATCACTTTGGCAGAAGAATAGGGTATGGACTGAAGAGCTGAGGGAGCAACTGAAGAGCAATTGGGGGCCTTTGCAATAAACTAGGCAAGAGGCAGGAGGGATTGAGCTATGAGAATAGAAAGAAACTATCAGTTGTGAGAGAGATGTGAAGATTAGAAACAGATTTGGCAACTAGTTAGATAAGTGGAGCAAATGAAGACAAGAAGTCAAGGATAATGCCAAGGTTACACACCTGAATTTATTATCCACTATGCCCTTCCTCTTTCCTTTTTGGAGAGGAAAGTCAGGAATTGTGGGGCCCCTGTTATTTTTATTGTGGTGGTAGTAAATGGTGTTCATTGTTGGCAATCATGGTGGTAGTTGGTGGTGGTGTTGATTGTGGTGATCGACTCTTCTGCTTGGGGTCACTCATCTTGTGCAAGTGTAACATAAATGATAGATAAAAAAGCCACTCATAGTGCAGAACATATACACACTCACTTACACACTTACACACACACACACACACACACACACACACACATACCAGCATGAGAGAAGAGTAGAAGTCAGAACATTAAACTCTCTGCTAGATTATTCAGTTTAGCAGCAAAACATTTATGAGAAGTCTTTTCATCCTCACAAAAAGGAAGACTCGGTTATAAACCTGTAGAGAGGTGACTGTTCTTAGAACATACTGCACACTGTTCCACTCAGCCTACTTTTCCCTGAATCATGAGTGGTGGAGGTTGTTAAGCTGAACTAAATGGAAAAGATTGACTGTCATGGTTACACAGTTATAAATAATGACTTGGCAGAGACTTTTTTCTTTATAATGCATTCTAGGATTCCTCCTTCAAACCACAGACATAGACTTTCTTAAAATGAACTATTTTAATAATTTGGTCATCTAGTTTCTGCTACTTTATAGGTACACTAGTTTGTACAGTTTATTTTGCATTATTGTATCACTATTTGAGTGTTTGGTACTTTTGACTGTTGCTCCTGGGTGCTCCTTTTCTTGGAGTGACTATTTTTTTTGTTTTGCCTTTTTTAAAAAAAAAAAAGAAAACTAGGGGCAGCTAGGTGGTGTAGTGGATAGAGCACCGGCCCTGGAGTCAGGAGTACCTGAGTTCAAATCTGGCCTCAGACACTTAATAATTACCTAGCTGTGTGGCCTTGGGTAAGTCACTTAACCTCATTTGCCTTGCAAAATTCTAAAAAACCCAAAAAAACTAGAAAATGAGTTCTGAGATCTTAAATCCATGTGATGGATAGGTCTACAAATACAAGGAACATGTACTATCTGTGAGGAAAAAAGGGGGGCCAAGATGACAGAGAGAAGACAGGCACAGTGCTAATCTCCTGATCTTCCCCCATATATGATATGAAACAAACCTCTTAACAGAAATTCCATCTACAAAACCTAGAAAGAAAAGCCAGGAGAAAGAACATCTACTCAGGATTTGTCTTCCACAATTGTGGGTGAGTCCAGGGCGTGGAGGGCGGAATCTGCTGAGAGCCTGGGAGTCTGGATTAGCCACAGATTAGCTTGATTAGCAGTGGGGCTAGAGCCTGGTCGACCATGGGAGCTTGAATCAACTGGGGAGCAGAGGCATAGGCAGTGGGGCTGACCCTCTGGAGCTTGCCCACAGGGCTAGAGGGAGAGTTCCGGGTGGGAGAGCTGCAGATATTCAATCCCTGGGCTCCTCTGGTCTGGAGGAACTCAGGGTCCACACCTCCATTTCAGCTGAAGCCTCTTCCCAGAACAAACATAATTACAGATTACCTCTGCCCCAGGTGCAGGTGTGTGAGCAGCAGAACCACCTCAGCTGTGAATAGGGAGAGTGATCACCTCACTCCAGGGTAGAGCCCACTATCAAAGACAAGAGTATTTCACAGCTTCAACCACTCCCTCCAGGCCAAGGGAGAGGGCCACAATCAAGGTCACAGACACTCTAGAGAAAGCAACCAGCACAGCCTACTGGCCAGTTTAGAGAAATTACACTCAGTGACCAAAACCTTAAGCACTCCCCACTGGCCAGCTGGAGATATTATACCTAGTGAGTAAAGCCTCTAGGGATCCCAACACTAAACCTCTGTGAACCAACCCACCCCAACTCAAGGTCTTAGTAAAATGAAGAAAGGCCAGTGGAAAGGAAGGTCCATAGAAAAATTTTTGGAAGGAAAAGACTCTAACTCAGAAGGACCTAGAATCTCTGAGGATAATATGATCTGGTCTCTGGCACAGAAAGATTTCCTTGAAGAAATAAGGAAGGAGTTTAAAAATCAATTGGAAAATTTGGGAAAAGGGGGGGAAAAAGGTACAATTCTGGCCCTGTAGGCCAGACAAGGGAGTACATAAATGCAGAACTATTCACAGTTCAATCCCAACTAGTTAATTTTTGGCTTATTTTCTTGGAGAGTGCTTTTAGAACAGAGTTCAAAATATTCAATGTAACTCAACTCATAAAATATTTATTAAGTATTTGCTTAGTATAAGATGGGCAGCTAGCTGGTACAGTGGACAAAGCACTGGGCCTGGAGTCAGAAAGACCAAGTTCAAATCTGACCTCAAAGTGATCCTGAGTAAGTCACTTACTGCCTGAATACAACTGGAAAAGGAAATATCAGACTACTTCATTATCTTTGTCAAAAAAATTCCATGGGTAGTTGATCCATGGAGTCAGATAGAATCAGACATGACTGAAAAACTGAACAACAACAATAAAAAGTTTAGGATAACCTTCCTAGTCATAGAAAGTACAAAGAGAGCTGCAGCCCCTATCCCCAGAGTACTTACAACTTATAGTGAAGGAAGGAATAATGGGATACTTATAACATCTGTCTTTGGTTACAACTTAATAGATTTACTTATATAATTGTCAGTTCCTTAGCCTGACATTTCAGGCTCTCCACAATGTTACCCACTTATATTTTTCTGTTATTCTTTCATGGAATTCACATACAAATTCTAGTCAAACTGGACTGCACTTTTTTCCACAGCCCTATTTTGCACTACAATGCCCATATCATCATCTGTTGACATCTTATCCTTTGTTGACCCAATTCAGGTACTATTTTTTTCCTTATACTTTTACTTCTTAGCTAAAACAATCTCTTCTTCGTCAAATTTTCTTATAATAAATTGTCTAGGTTTTTTTCCTTTGTATTTTTTACCTTAGATCTAATCTTAAAACCAGGAAAATTTGAGTTCAAGTCTAACCTCTAACAAATCTTTGGAAAGGTCACTTACATCAGTTCTCTAAGCAATTAATTCTCTAGGACTATAAAATGCAGAGAAAGTGTTGAACATCATCACTAAAAACAGTTCTCCACCAAGAGAACTGAAGTTCTATACTTGAGAAATCATAAATCTAATTTAAAAAATCTTCAACATTTAAATAATGTATTTTGGGTGAAATTTAATGTTAATTTTGTTGAATTTTTTTCCATTTCATATTTTAAAAAAATTCTTTGTTTTAAGATGTGAGTTTTTGGGAAGGATAAGAGGAAGGGTTATGGGAGGGAAATTTAGGCAATATAAAAATTGAATAAAAATTTATTTTTAGAAATCTAAATAAAATTATTTCTCTTATCTATATATTATATATGCATGTATATGTACATGTATATGTATATGTACATGTATATTCTGTGAATCCATTTTCTTTCCTCCTCCAATTGGAATTAAAGTTCATCAAGAGTAAGGACCAGGTCATTTTTCATTTTCACATTCCCATAGCATGCTTAGCAAAGTTTTGCACGGAGCAGGTGTTTTATAAATGTTTAAATTTGTTCATAAAAATTCAGGGGAGTTTTTAATAGTTTGTTCATGCTACATGAAGTTAATAAGTACTTTTAGCTTGTCAAAAAAGGGAACTTTTTTTTAATAAGTGACATCTAAAACCCAGTAGTCAAACTACATAGTCTTTTCTAAGGTATAAGCTTAAATGAATATTATATATATATATATATATGTATTTATATGTGTGTATATGCATATGCATGTTCACACACACTCATACACACACATATATATGGATCTTAAACAAAGTTCAGTTTTTTTGGGGGGGAAGAAAGAATGACACATATGTTTCAGTTCTGTTGCAAAAAGCTGATATAAATGGAGGTGACCCTGTGGTAAAGGAAGTATATCACTAATCTTGGGTCATCTTGGCTAGTATTATTCTGAATCCATGATCAGAAGCTATGTCCCTTATCGTATGTTCATGGAGTAGATTGATGACTTGCATGACATCATCTTAGCCCTTAATTCTTTCCCAACAAGGGACATATCCATCAGAGATGTCTCTCTTCCCTTTCTAATGGAGTAAATTTGTAGACTTTCCTCCTACAGACATACACCACACAGAGAAATAAGGAAGATAGATTCTATTTCATTTTATTTGCTTGATCTTTAAAAAAAAATTTCTTCAGTTTTTTAAAGTGTTGCAATGTCTTCCTCATTCATTATACCCCCAAAGGACTTTTTTCTTAGTGATTATTCTGCTTATCTGTACAAAGTTGATCTTTTTTTTATTATAATCATGAACTGGGGAGAGAAAGATGTCATGACTCTCTTCAACATTTGGAAAGTATCAGGAGGGAAAAATGGTTTATAATCTCAGAATTCATTCTCTTTCCAGGCTGTAAATTGATAATTCTGTCAACAACATCTTTCAGTACATTCCATACTATCAGGCAGTATATCAATGTATGTTTTCTACAACTTTTAGCCAAGAGAATGAGGTTAGACATGGATGTCCAATAGAATGTCTATGACTTTGAAACAGAGTATAGTTTTCTTCCATATCTTGATTATTACTAGCAAACATACCAAGTGCAAAGTAGATGATTAGAAATCTACATTTGGCAATCTAGACAGTGAAATTCAAGAATAAGAGGTAAATGGATAGGGATCACATGAGCAGGCAAAGTACCAAGCTTAACCATGTAGTGATGGCTATTCCTTATTGGTTGAGTGAGGGGTACAGGTGATAAATATGTACCAATAGGATAAACTTAAGGTACTAAAAGCAGGATAGACTCAGAATTTGCACAGAATTCTAGGAAAAAGAGAAGTGATCATACTAGCAGAATAATTGAGAGGACAGACCTTTCTTGCCTTACGATGGCCCTGCATCTTTTCCCATGTAAACTGACTCTTTGGAGGATTAGGAAGAAATTAAATGGATTAAAATAAGGCAACTGGATGAAGTAGTTGCTAGCACTCTGGATTTGTAATTAAGAGGACCTCAGTTGGAATCTGCCTGAGACACTTAATAGCTAGGGCAATAGCTGGGCAAAACTTAATTTGTTAGCCTCAGTTTCTTCATTTATAAAACAAGAGATAAGAATAAATCTGTTTAATAGGATTGTTGTGAGAATTGAATGAGATTACTTGTAAAGTGGTTTGCAAGCCTTAATTAAAGTGCTATATAAATGCTAATTATTATATAAAGGTTAAAGCAGCAGGGGTCAAATGATTTGATGATTTTCATTCTCTCTTTAGATTTATAGTACTTTTCCTATTTTTTTTATGGATTAATTCTTTCGGTAGGAATAAATCCTTGTAAAGATTTCTTGGACCTACAGTATATGTAGAAAGGGCAAAGGAAATTAGGTCAAGTTCTGGATGAAAGGCACCTGTATGCTAAGGTGGGGGGTGTGGTTGGAACAGAGTTGACACTGACTTTAGAATTCTCTAGGTATTTTTTTAAGGGAGGTGGCATTAATCCTGTAGTGAGGTAGCACATTTGGAGATGATATTGCCCTTCCCTATCTACTCTACCTTTCCAACAAGTAGAAACCTGTGATCTTTGAAAAAAAATTGAAATTTTTTTGGTTGGGTCCTGACATATCTTTACACTCCCCTTCTCAATCCCCCTTCTCACTATCGTTTTATTAGGGGAGGGTGATACAAAAGAAATAGAAAGCCTGGTTTTTGCCCTTAAGAAGTTAACAGTTTAACAGTAGATACTAACTACAACATTCACAAACTAGACCAAAATTGGTTTGAGGACACAAATAAAGAAACATCTAAGTAAGTACAATTCAATATAGAACACCAGAAGAGAATATGTAAGGGTAGAAGTCAGGTACATTGAAAAAGAAATTAAAAGCCCTAAGACTTCCTCCAGTGCTGCACTATAGCATGAAGGTAATTCTGAATGCTCCAGAGCAATGCCCAATGAATAGAAACTCTGGCTGATTCTACCATGTCACAATGTATGATGACAAATTGATTGCCATTTAAGGAGCAATCTAGTTAAGTCCAGAGGGGTTCATACTTGGAGAGTAACCCTATAGGAAATGTTGGTTTTTTCCATCCCTCTTGGCCATAGCATCTCATATTAATAGTCTATTAAGGGACCTTTCTGTCTTTTATTCCCTCAGCGAGTGAAACAATAATGACATTTTAATCACCTTCTTTGTATGATTCTAAACAGCTTTCCAAAATGATTAGACTAATACACACACAAACCAACAGTTTATCAAAAGGCTTGCCATTCCACAGTCTCTCATACCCATCTTTTGTTTTCTTTGTCAATTATCAAAGCTCCTAATTGCTTTGATTTGCTTTTATCTTATTATTAATGATTTGGAGCAATCTTTCATATAGCAACTTTCATAAAAATCTACTGAACCAAACTTCATGATGTGGATTTTTTTTTAAAGATGGGAAGGGATGGAAATGAGACAGGGTGGGGCTAGTTACACAGGAATGACTTAAGAACAGTAGCCACTCCAGAAGACTTCATTGGAAGCACCCCTCCCTTAACTCCACTTCCACTCAGCAAATAGCTACTCTTCTGTATACTCAATTAAGAATGAATTTACCAGAAAATTTGAATCTAGAAGGATATTTGTCCCAAATTTTAAAAGTAGACCATGAATCAATGTCAAGTTGCCTAAGAAAGAACTGCTTTCCTTACAACCTTCATAATCCTGCCAAAGTCACTATATGAAGATAACTCCATCTCTCTATAGTCTCAGTCAAGCTGTGACTGCATGTTTCTGGCCATGACATTCAGCATGAGGGGCTTAATTTAAACTTCTATGCTATCTTAGGGCAACCTGTTGTCTGTTAGCTCCAAAAAAGGAAACAGTATGTTGCTGATCCAAATTGGATGTGTTCTCTTTAGGGAGCCAAGTGGGCATCTCTAAGTGCTAGGTTGACAGATGGAAAAGTCAGGCTTTTTCTTGGACTACCCAAAAGCCTTGGAAACCCCGATTGACTCTCTATCTCATTCAATTTCATTGCTTCCTAGCTTCAGGAATTCATGACTTCATCCATGTGGGCACTCCTTTCACCAGTGCAGGTTGCCATTTTAACCCTTAATAGACTGTTTCATTGGATGCTATGGCATCTGAGAGTCTTTGCTTGCTTGAACTTTGACCAAATGACTCAGTAAGTTCACTTTAGAAAACCTGGTTGATCATTTTAGTAATATAAAATCTTATAGCTAATAAGGATTTTAGAGATCATCTCTTCTCATTCCTATCTAAAGTATGAATTCCACCTAGGACATCTGTTTCAGCAAGTTCTCCAATGAGAGGTGCAACTAAAAGAATCTCCACATAATGGGGTTTCAACCAAGTTCTCCAAGTATAACAGAGTTTCATCTCTGAGACAGTTCTACTCCCTGGACACTGAACATACTAAGAATACTTGAGGAAGTCATAACAATAAGGCTCTAGTTACTTTATTACTATCAGAACTGAATAGCTAAGAACCATTTATTTTAAAAGATGTAATGTATGGTCCCCACCCAGAAGATTTAATTGACTTTTCTAACATCACACAAAGGTATAGGCAAGCCAAAGGGTAAAGGAAAGATGCTTCATAGGTGCTGATAGTAGGTGCAACATATTACCAGTGAAGAACTTTATGGAGAATATAAAGAATATTCCCAGGAAATGTATGACCAGAAAAGGAGAAGGGATTTCTTGTAGCCACATTGAATCATACCAATGGATAGCCTGTGTGTTAACCACTAATATCCATGAAATATCAAAAATTTTAGGAATAAACCATGCTTCTCTTCCCCCAACCCCAGCCAGTATGTGAGGTAACCCTGGGCAATTCATAAAAGAACATGAGTAAGAATCTTAGAGAATGAGATGGCTTGGGTTACAAATTTTTCTGTTGTAGCAGGTATCCACATTGAAATCACAATTCTATTGAAGTAATGTATTGCTCAGGTATGATTCTATTTAATGCTACCTTGTTATCATTACTTTGAAGGGTTGTAAGATAGAGAAGGATATGTTCAGTGCTAGATCCATTATTAATTACTATTTGGATAAACTGAGGCATATATCATATAGTTTTTATGGATAACCTTGGATGTGAACTTTGGTTTTGAGCCTGTATTCATGAGGAAAGAAAGGAAGGAGATATGAGCACTTCAAAACTTCACAGAAATACACCTCAGAGATCATCTAATTTAACCTGACCTTTTCATAGGAATATCCTTTACAGCATCTCTGGCAATTAATCACACTATATTTGAAGTTTGTCAGCTAACTTTTTTCTGCTTCAGTGTAGTTTCCTAGTTCTGCTTTCTGAGACCAAATAAGCATGGCCTTTCCCCATATAACAGTATTTAAATACCTTAAATCTTTACTTTCCAGTCTAAACATTCTGTTCTCCCCCCCATTCAATATCCATAGGACATTTTGCCCTCATGCAAATATGCTCCTATTTGTCAATGTCTTTCAAAAATTTTGACTCCATCCTGGTAGGTACTTATTTAATTAATATTCACATAACACCCTCTATACCTTAGTTGTTGATATAATGCATTGCTGTGGATAAAAACTTTTTTGCCTGGTGCTCAGTCTTCTGACTCTCTTAACTTGTTTGGTCTTGGGAATGCTTATTATTTTTTTTTTAGAAAGATTTCATTTATTTTGAATTTTACAATTTTTCCACTAATTTTGCTTCTCTCTCCCCACCCCGCCACAGAAGGCAGTCTGTTAGTCTTTACATAGTTTCCATGGTATATATTGATCTAAATTGAATGTGATGAGGGAGAAATCATCTCTTTAAGGAAGAAAAATAAAGTGAAAGAGATAATGCTTATTATTTTTCATTAGGTCTGTATTCAAAACTTTTTAAAGATCTTCAAGGGCTTGTATTTCATCACTCTTGAATTATTCATTCCATTTCTCCTGTACAATTCCTTCTAGATAATATGTTGCAACCTACTTGTACTATGTATTTTAGTATAGCAAAGCACCACCTTAATTCTTTTCCAACAAAGTATTTCCCATGTGTATGTTAAAAGCATATGAAATTCTTTAAAAACTGAGAGATAACTTTGATTAATGGTCCTTTGATAATTAGTATCAAATGAGGCATAAAATGGAAGCATGTACTTATTAATGGCATTTGCACAACTGTGGAGGATGCCTCTTACTGTATCCAAATGGAAGAGATGAGGTCCTCTCAATGTTATTATATGTAGATGACATTGTGCTGATTAAATCAAACTTTGGAACACTGCAGAGTCTACTAAATGAGATTCATAATCACTCAAAATATTTCAGCCTAATTATCTACACAGTGGGAACCAGGTAGTTAAGAATAGCTAGTTGCTCTTTTCATGTTGTGCAATGTTACTAGGTTTTGCCTTTATGGTTGTGGGAGAAGGTGCTCATGTAAAAATCACTCATCTTGTGCTTGAATGAAAACCTGGACTTTTGCTAGAAGCCGAGATTCTTTTCCCAGATCTCTCCCTATGACACTGAGGGACTTTTATCAAGCTTCTTTTCCTCTTGCAGCTCTAGTTTCCTTACTTGAAAAGAAATCTGCCATGATTTTATAATCATAAGAAGGAAATGGAATAACTTTAGGAAATCACATGAACAGATTGACAAAAATCTTTATTTCAGTAGTAGGAGTTAAGACTTTTATGGAATTCCATGATGACTAGATTCCCTATCCTCTGAAGAAACCCATTTATTCAATATGTATTTATTGAGAACTTACTATGAAGATTTTTGTTATTGTTCAGCTGTTTTTCAATCGTATCCAGCTCTTCAAGACCCCATTTGGGGTTTCCTTGGCAAAGATACTGGAGTGGTTTGCCATTTCCTTCTCCAATTATGTACATAGTTGTACTAAGTTTCATTCCTGCTTTCTAGGAGCTTTTAAATGACAACTGTTGGCCTTAGAATTGTAAGGGATTTTTTGAGACCAACTAGTCTGATCTTATTTTACAGAAGAGCTGAAGTTTTTTGCTCAAAGTAATTGAAGTAATAAACAATAGATCTAGGATTTGAATCCAAGTCTCCAGATTCCAAATTCAGTTAGGAACCTAAATTGACTTTGTAACTCAAAAAAGTTGTAAAAGGACATAAAATAACTCCCCAGATGCCTAGTATAGCTAGATCTGTGGAATAAGACAAGTTTATGCATATTCATGTATGGAAAGGACTATGAGTGTGACTATATAAAATGGATGGGCATGTGCATTAAATGAATTAAAAAAGTATTTATTATTCCTTTATTTTTTGTAGACCTGACATTATCATTATTACATAGCAGTGGTTTTATCTAGATCTATCCAGAGAGCACATAACTCAGTCAAGTATTTATTAAAATGGCACCTTCTTGGGCTTTAATAAAATCCTTGTGCATTTAACAATGACAAACTTTATTAACTTAGGTTGTTAATAGTGTGACCTCAGGAAATCACTTAATTCCTTTTTGGACTGCTTTTCATCTCCCCTATAAATTGGAGGTGATAATTTCTTGAAAGGAAGGAGGGATTAAGCCTGATAATCCTCTGAGGTTCTTAAAACTAAGTGAAAGAAATAATATAGCCTATAAAACAGTATTTAACAACAATATTTAACAGCAAATTGAATTTTCTTCTCAGATGATAATGGCACTAGTTCTGGTTGTCTCAAGACACAGTTTACCTTCTCATTTTCAGGAGCTATTTTTCATTTGTTAGGATAAAATGAAAATATATTATGTACTGTTATGTTATCCTTATAGTATTTTTCTTCTAAATGGCATTTGCAGACTGCATCTATTGCATACAAGGGGTATACCAGAGTCAGTTCTTAGCCTTCCAATTGTTAAATTTCCACTGTACCACCTTGGAAATTAGTATATGATGAATTATATTTTGACTTATTGTTTTGTTGATTGTCCAGACTGAGAAAGTGATTAAGTGATTAAGTGATTAAGCTAAAAAGAATGACTTGTTCATATTTTTCTTTTCTGAAAAACAACCCTTAGCAACTCACCCTTAACTTAAATGACCAAGAATGGAAAGTACATAGGAAACTAGGAGAGTAAAGTTAAATGTACATATTGAACAAGTCATTTCACCTTTGCCAATCTTATGGTCCTCAACTGTAAAATGAAAAGGTTGAATGATGGCAGTTCTTAACCTGGGACTATGATTGTTTCTTTGATATGTTAATAATTATATTCATTTTTTCTAATCCCATATATTTTGTTTTGTGAATTAAAAATATTCTGAGGATCTATATCTCTCATCAGATTGCCAAGAGGTTCTTGATACAGAAATGATTAATTAAGAACTCTTGGACTAGATTGGATAATTTTTAAGGGCTTGTGTAAGTCTAAAAAATTCCTTGATTTTAAGAAGACCTGTTACTAGGTGCCACACAGAAAGCATGGCCCATGCATGATACTTAAATTCATAAAAATCAACAGAAGTATCACTCTGCTTAGGGATCAGTTTGTAATTTCCCTTTGAAACTTAATTCTGAAATGAAGATGGTAAATCAAATTCAATTCTTTCAAACTATATTCATGAAAGCCTGAGAAACAGAATAGTCATGGGTATGAGATGGGGATGGAGTTAGAAGAGAGATCCCTGAAATCCACACTTTTGCTCTTGATGATACACACATTTCAGCAAATAACCCAACATGTCCCTGAAACACTCTCTTCTCAAATAAACAGACTTTCAGCTGAAATCAGGGCATTTGATGTGGCAGTGTGGACAAGCCATTAGTCAATGGGAAGTAAACATGAGCTCACAGCTTATAAATCTCCCTCACATTCTCTAGCAGGGCGGGTGGCAGGAATCCTTTGGGGTTCCTAGCCAGTAGTGAGAATGCCAGGAAAGCAAAGAGGCACTCAAGAAGAAAAACACAGATTGTCTTGGAAGTCTCTTCATACAGGCAAAGAGCTAGGGTCCCTGACTTCCAGGTCACTCAAACCAAAGCATCGAGCCTATGATATGATTCATGAGAGAGAGAAAAAATGATTTTCCATCCTTTGGATTAGAGTAACAGGTTAATTTGGAGAAGTTCCAGGAGGCACTGGGCACTGGAAGATCAAGGTATATAATTTTAAGGGCTGATCCCAGGATTCCATTTTCTGACAGTTTCAGTATCATCAACATTGGTTTCATTGACTACCATATGAGCTCCCAGTGGCTTATTATTGTTCTGATCTGATTCCAAAAGCTCAGCCTTTGAGTTTTTTTCCAGATGACCTCAGTGTGCCCCATTGGACCAGGTATGAGTGTCAGTCCAGGCAGTGACTTCTTTTCTCCTTGGACAGCAGATTCCCCTCTGGAAATAAAAGTGATCCAATGATTGGGAGTGAGACAGGAAGAATAAATTGAGGTCATAGAGTCTGCTCAGCCTCACCTAGCTGGAATTCGATTGGGCAGTAACTTTCCCCCGCCTCCCGGCCCCCCAACCCCATCCCCACACCTCCACCTGTAAGTAGGAATATTTCCAGCTATGAGATCATAGGATATTATTGTAGTCTTTCATGAATATAAAATCACTCATTCAATTTCACCTATTCATTCCTGATTTAAAATTTCTTAGGAAATTTTTTTTAAGTACCAGGGATTCTTATTCAGATTAGACTTTAGGATCTCTGAATTCTTTTTTCTTTCAAGACAATGGGGTTAAGTGACTTGTCCAAGGTCCCACAGCTAGGTAATTATTAAGTGTTTGAGGCTGGATTTGAACTCAGGTCCTCCTGACTCCAGGGCCAGTGTTCTATCCAAATAGCTGCCCCCAATGAGGCCTCCAAATTCTTAACCAACTTAGATTCTGTTATGATAGAACTAGAATGGGCCTTAGAGATAACCCTCTCTTTTTACAGTTGAGGAAATTTAGTCTTTTTTTTTTTACAAAAGAAGAAATGTTTGTTGAGTTGAAGTCCCCAAAAGGTGAAGCAACTTTCCCATATCCACAAATAAATGAACCCAGATATTATGGGTCTAAATCTAGTTGTCTTTCTATTCTTCAAGGGTTATCCTTTCAGTCTTAGGAGGCTAAATATGAAAAAAGAAGATAGACTATTGAAACTGAGATGCCTTATCAATTACTAGGCTAGCTTACTATCCCATTCAGATAAAAACTGTCATGGAAAGAAGGTGGTAAGCCCAGTTCCTATCAAATTGGGAGTATCCAATTGGGAGAGAATCCCAAGTGTATTATAGATTATTCCTATAGTGAGCCTGGATGTTCCATGGAGACATTATGTAATTCATGGAATGTGAGAAACTGAAGGGACTCTGATTATTATCTAGTCTCCTTTTACAGACAGGGAGACCATAGCTCAGAGAAGTTAAATAATTTAGCCAGGTTCACAAATCTATTTAATGGCAAAGTTGGGCCTAGAACCCTAGTTTCCTGGCTTCCATTCTGGAGTTCTTTCCACTACCTACTGTTTATCTGAAGGCAAATTGCTGGAAGCTTAGAAAACTATCCAACTCCTTTCCTTTTCACTTCTCTTTAAAAATCTTCTACTCCATTAGAACTTGGAAGATGGTCAGCACCAAATAATGTTTCTCCAAAGATCTATCTGTCCCTTCCATGATTCCATCCCTTAATAGGTCTCAAGAAAAGTTTTTAGAAAGAAAAACAAGTTATGCTTCCTCACATTTTTAGCTTTTTCCCCTGATCTCCAGTAACCCTCTTCGTTCTACTCTCCTTATTTAGTAAAAAGATGGGTGTGGGACCAAGCATCTGGATACAGGGGAGTGTCAGTGTCGGTGTCAGAGCCTGCTTGAAAGAGTCAATAATTAAATTTTCTGTGTGAACATTTATACACCAGAAGTTGAGAAATGCAAATCGGTAAATCAGCATTTGGTTTAGTGTTTTGTTGTTTACTAGACTTTAAAAAGTGATGGATAAAATGTTAATAATTCATGTTAAGTTTAATAATGTGTTCTGCATCAATATTTTTATCCCCTAGAGGTTTGTTTGTTAAACATTTACTAGTGACTGGATATATAAATTTAACCCTCTAATCCGGGAGGTGTGTGGGATGGGGTAGTGCAGCTGGGAAATGTATCAGAAATGTAAGGAATCTATATCAGATTTCATAAAGTCTTCTCAATTGGGAGAAATCAAACCTTAAACTTCCTCTTTAGCATTTCAATCTTAATATGGGAGGGGCCATCAGGAATCCATTGACTTGCTCAGCAGTTTCCAACATTTCAGCTTCCTTAACTTTTGAAAAGCAACTCCTGGTAGGTCATTTGATGTCTTCTGTCTGAATTGCCTTCCTTTCCATTCATCCTAACCTCTGATTGTCTCTTTCCTTTGCCAGATCCCCTTTAAATTAGGGATTCTTCCTGATGTAGCTGGATCCCAACTTCTTGTGTTCCCCTTTTTTTGAACTCCTGGCACCAGAGGGACAAATCCCTTTGAAATTCAGGGGAGGTTAGAGAGCCTGGTGCCAAGTCAAAAAGGAATATCAATTGATCTCACTAACTAGAAAATCTAAATGAGAATGGCCTAATCTTGAGTTTGTCACTTCGATTTAATTTACAATACACATGATGCTAAAAGTATCCAACACTATACTAGGCTCTGGGAATATATAGACAATAAGAAATTATTCTCCTTCAAGGAACGTACAAGCTAACCAAAAAAAATATAACATGTATACAAATAAATACAAAGCATATACAAAGTCACTGAGTATTTTCAAAAGAGTGAGATTCTTAACAACTTGAAGAGGAGGGGTGTGGCAGAATCAAGGAAAGTCTATGAGAAGGTAATTTAACTGTGCTTTGAATGAAGCTTAATATTCAAAAAGGTAGAATTGGGAAGGGACTGCCAACTGTAAAGGAATTAAAGGAAAAAATTGAATGATTTCTATATTTTTTCATTAGATCTAGTTTCATATTATAGTCATTCTATTTTTCTTAGCCAAATTTAGCTCTAGTGCTTCTCCTAGACAAACTTATTGCATGTTTGGCACTTCCTTGGTCCTCAGTTTTCTCATCTGAAACGAACATGATCACTGAGATTTGTTCATATTTAGCATCTTCCTATTTTGTATCCTGAAATAATAAAATCATAGACCTTTAAAATATTGTAATCTTATTTTCAAGTTATATTGTAGTTGGTCCTGTAATAGTCTCAGGATTTCTGATATTCATAAAGGCTATGAAATTAGTATTCTTTTTTGAGTAAGATCAACATTTAAAAATCTCATTTCCTGTACCCAAATCTGACCAATTTATGGTGGAACTAATTGCTAATGTAGTAATAATGGGAGGAAACAGTCAAGCTATCCTGGAATTTATGATAAAGAGACTGCTGTGAAAGATGAGGGAACACTGAAAAGAGTTTGATTTTTAAATGTTAGGGGAGCAGTTTTAAAAATTAAGAGATAGATTAGGTAGGATTCTACCACAAAAGAGATTATATGTGAAATATGCTTAAGAGAGATGGGATATTCTCAGGAATGAAAACACAAACACCAATCATCCAGAAAAGATGGATCAGTCTAGAGAGATAAAAATGTCACCTAGGGAATTCACAGAAAAAAATCTATTTTTAAAAAAGATGTACAGAAATTGGAAGCAAGGCAAGTTACTGAGGATGAATACAAAATAGTTGCTCAGCCCTGTTATAATAATACTGGAAACACCAAGGTTCAAAATGAGCAAAGGTTGGAAGTGAATGACAAGAATGATATGTGGAGCTTTAAAAAATCATATTTGAGGCAGGAGAAAAATAAAAAAAGATCAACTGCTATTCAGATAGATGTGATAATGATGATGAATGACAGAAAGCTTGAAGGACTCAATTCTCATTTGCATTGTTTTCTTTATGAAGGAGAGTAATGGTGAGACATGCAAATTGAGTTATGTTTTAGTTAAGACCTGCTGTGAATGGTTAAACTTAATTAAACTAGCTTTTATTAGTAAGTTGTTGAGTTTAATTTCCCCACTCTTGTGATTCTAAGTCATTTGTTTGTAAGACTTCCCCATTTCTGTTTAAGTCCTTTTTTCTATGTAATTTTTCCATGAAAGTTAATTATTAGTTCCACCATAATTATCAGTGAATTGTTTCATTAATCATAGACATTCAAACCATTGAAAAAGACAAAGTTTGATATAATTAAAGTCACATGGAGTTGGAATGCTTTTGACCCAAATGTTGCAAATCAAACTACTTCCCTGTTCATGAAAATTCTATAAATATCCACCAATGCCATGAATCTGTTTGTTGTTTGTCCTTCATTCTCGAAGAAGACCATGGCATCAGAAAGGTGATGCCATGACATGCATGTGAATTGAACCTGAGTGAGGGTATTAATCTCATTAATATATATATATATATATATATATATTTTGATTAGTTACCTTTTTTAAGACTATAAGAATGTTCTGTATTCTGCTATGAATATCCTTGTTTAGCAAGGAATCTTGGATTCAGTTTATTGGTAATTGCAAGCTTGCTAATAAATTGTATGTGCTCAGAACTTTGTGCCTCAGTTTACCTATATTTTTCATGGAGCAATAGTCTTTAGACTGGGAAGTATGAAACAAGAATGTTCAAAAGGAAATTGAAACTGAAGAAGAGAAGCAGTGAGGTATAATGTAGTTGGAGGACTTTATTTGTAATCAAAGAATACTTATCTTGGACAAATTACCTCATCTCCCATTCTCAATTAACATAACATAACCATAGGCTAGTGAATTTAACTTCAATTTCTGACAAAAATCTTGAATGTATTATTGAAAGTTTGGTTTATGAGCAATACAGTAATAAATTTGTACTTACATGGATTCTAAAAAGAGTAAGTCTTGCCACTTAACCTCATTTTCATCTTTGGAAAAGGTTATTAATCTCCACAAAATCTTTCATGGATGCCTCATAGCATAGAGAGTAATCCTGGATTCTGAAAGATTCTTCCATCAGAGATTCTGCTCTAGTATCTGGCAGGTTATACCATGTCAGAAAGGCTTCAGCAAAGAACCTGTATTCTGAGGGTCAGTCTAACTATAGTGAACATGGTCAGATATCAGTAGAGTGACTGCTTGGTAATAAATCCTAGAGTCTTGGCAACATATGACCAAAGGAAAATACACAGTGGTCTGCAGTCCTGGACAGCCCTCTTCAGCTTCTTCAATGATGAATGCAGTGGTTAAAGGGGGTTGGAGAGTGAGGAATTGTACACTTTCATACAGTCTAAAGATTTTAACTTTACAGATGGTGCTTTAAATGTAAGCTCTTTGAATAATGATCAATGAGTCAACTGGAGAGGCTAAATCATATCAATTTTGACATTCTATTACAAAGGGAACTAGAAGAAATAAAAAAAATTGCAGTTAAATGGAAAGGTGGCTCTCTTGAGAGGCAACAAAAAAGTTGGTGCACTTTATTAAATTTCCAAAGAAACAAGAAACATTATTATATAAGGTATCTGGTCATTTCCTATTGCAGTACTCATGATGAGTATTTCATTACGACTGCAGTGAAAATGATTGCAGCTTATGAAAGCCAGCTTGAGAGAATGAAATTGCATAGAAATTATATTAAGAAATTATATTTGGTAGATAAGCTATATCATAGATAATGGAGTCTGTAATCAGGAAGACATGAATTTGAATCTGATCTCAGAAACTAGCATTGTAAACACAGGCAAATCATTTATTCTTTGTTTGCCTTAGTTTCCTCAACTATAAAAGTGGGATAATAATAATACCTACCTCACAGGATCAAATGTGATTTGTAAATCACAAAAAACTTTGTAAAATGTTTAAGTACAGTATCTGATACATAATAGGTGCTTAATAAAGGCTTATTTCTTCCCTTCCTTAATACTTGATAACCTACAGATATAATCATCATAAACTTTTTTTGGCAAAGCAGTGGGGTTAAGTGACTTGCCCAAGGTCACACAGCTAGGTAATTATTAAGTGTCTGAGGCTGTATTTGAACTCAGGTCCTCCTGACTCCAATACTCTATCCACTACCCCCACCTAGCTGCCCCCACTATACACTTTGATATTCCATTACTTTATTGCAAATGTCAGAATAGGTAAAAATAGAAAAAGTATATTAAAAGACATGATTACAGGAGAAGAAATGAGAGAGATCAGACATAGGTCAGGCAGAAGGATCATGATTTTATATTTGAATGCATAAATAATAATGAATTATCACACAGCTTATATTATATACCCAGTTATATACATTAGCATATATATTACATATTTTTTTTTAGGTTTTTGCTAGGCAATGGGGTTAAGTGGCTTGCCCAAGGCCACACAGCTAGGTAATTATTAAGTGTCTGAGGCCACACTTGAACTCAGGTACTCCTGACTCCAGGGCCGGTGCTCTATCCACTACAGCACCTAGCTGCCCATATATTACATATTATATGTTATTATATACATTATTTTATAAATAATAAATTATTATTTGAATTAAGACTTCATAGTTGCTTGTTATACAAGTACCAAATAATATCACTTAAATAATATTGATTTTAATACACAAGAAAAAGTATCATTGATACAAGACTCATTCCTCAATCTGCTGTTCTTATAAAGTCATACCGCTGGCATGTCAGACTAAAGGTTAGAATTAGTATAAATCTAAAAGAAAG
The DNA here is from genome assembly GCF_037893015.1 of Macrotis lagotis. Lineage (NCBI taxonomy): Eukaryota > Metazoa > Chordata > Mammalia > Peramelemorphia > Peramelidae > Macrotis > Macrotis lagotis. Next base: position 173,567,121 of record NC_133664.1, read on the forward strand.
CAAAATAGGGAGAAAAACTACAAAATAATTTTTGGGAAAAATAATCCTGAATTAACCAACTAAACAATTAATAATAAATTGGGTAATGGACAGTATAAATGATCACAGCACTGTTTATAAAAATTTTTTTTACAGAAATTTAAGAAATATAAATCAATTGTCATAACAAATAGATCCAAAGTGTTCTTGGATCCTTAATCATCAAACGCTTGACATTACTTGCAAAGCAGAGATAGATAGTGGGTAAAAGTAAGATTATAAACTCATTTGTATAAATTTACAAACAAGAAGGAGGAGGATGTATGATTATGAGTACTATTAACTTATAAAGCAAAGATGCAGCAGAAGATAGCCAGTTTAAAAACAAGTTTGGCCAAAAAACAAAAAGATATTCTCAAAGACATTTAAAAGTGCAAAGAATACAAGAAGAAAAAAATGGGAAATATCTGCAAATATTTTTTATAAAGAAAGATAGTAAAGAAATCACACTTGTTTACAAATATCACAGTCCTGGATATATTTATATAGGAGATCGAAATTACACTAAAGAAAACACAGATAAGAAAACACAGCCAGACTGGATCAAATATAGAGAACTGAGATCCATGGCAGTAAGGAAGCAAGTTATGAGGAGGGGAAAAATGCCAAAAATATGGGAAGATTTAGGTATTGTAAATAACCAAAAATAACCAAGGTAACACAAATTATTATCCTTTGTATAATTCCTTCTTTCCCATCCTTATAAATTTTTAAAGAATAATATTTGCATACATTGAATTCTTTTATACGGTCACTCACTGCACATTGAGAGCATCCTCAAAGATATTTTAGGAGGTATCAGACAGGTTTTTGTAAGTTGTATCTTGTAACAGACTTTATCTTTATGATCTTGCAACTGACTGAACAGTATAGAGAATACTAGATCTGATTGTGCTTATTCCTTGTTGACTATGAAAAGGCATTCAATTCAGAGGAGCAAAATGCCCCTTTAAAGGCTGTCTGCCAACATGGTGTGCCCTATCCATATGTCAAAATCCTTCAAGATACCTGAAAAATATAGCACAACATAAATAATTCTTTCAGTGACATACTTAATAAACATGAGACCAGACCCGAAAAAGGTGAAATTTGTGTTCACCGAAAGTATGTTTTTTACCCATGTGATAAAGAAGAACTAGAACAGCATTCAAATTAATGTGGGATTCTCTGTGGACAATGAAATTTTCCATATGTGCTTATATATGGAGAACAATGGACTAATTTCCTCAAGCTCCAAGACACTGAAGCACAAAGTGGCAGAGATCTGCAATCACTTAAAAGAATTTGGCATTGCCATTCACACAAAAAATATCAAGTGGATGAAGAATGGCTATTGCCAAGTTTATGACATGCATTTCAATGGACTCTTTATAGTGCTTGACCATATATATATACATATATGTATACCTATATATTTACAGAGAGAGAGAGAGACAGAGCAAGACAGAGAGACAGAGAGAGAGACAGAGACAGAATGAGATAATAGATACACTGTAAAAATGGACAAATTAAGCCTAAATTCAAACCAAAGGAGAATAAACTAAAATGCATTCAAGAAATTCCAGATTTGGTTAATAACTCCTAGGCTTCTGAAAGCAAAGGCCCATCATTTCAGTATCATCATTCCATAATGTGAATATTGATGTGTTGAAGAAAGGAATGAAACCCAACAGTTTCTTAATAATTAAAAATTAATATCACACAGAGGGCAATGAAGGTGCTAATTATGGGTATGAGTAGGTAGCAGCATAAAATGAATGAAGAACAGAAGTAAAATATGTCTTTGGGGAAATGTTTGATTGAAAGAGAAGATGGGTTTGGCACAAGATGAAGACAAGGAATGTCAAGTAAACACAAACTAAGTACTCCATTGTTATCTTCATATCAGGAAAAAGTGAAGAAGGCCTTCAACACATTGAATGAACTATCTGTGGCAAACTTATAGAAGGACAGAGACCAGAGTCAAACAGGTTGCTGACCATGGATGGATTACATTCTGGAAGGGTCATTACAGGAAAGAACACATAAATCAACAGCTTATATCTGATCCATTTGAATATTAATCTGATAAGACTAAAGATATTATTTAGATATTGTTATTCCATCATTTCAGTAATGTATGACTCTTTGTGACTCCATTTTGGGTTTTCTTAACAATGATACTGCAGTGGTTTGTCATTTTCTTCTCCAGTTCATTATGAAGAAGCTAAAAGGCTAAATGACTTATCCAGAGACAGGGCTAGCAAGTGACCAATGCCAGATTGAATTTAGGTAGATGAGCCTTCTTGACTCTAGACCCAGTACTCTATCCCTCATACCATCTTGCAGCCTATTCATTAGGCACCGTGTCCCTGAATTTCATCAGGACATTTGATAAAGTCCCTCAGTATGTCTTTGTAGACAAGGAAGAAATGTATGTGCTGAGTGATAGTGAAGTTAATTTGATTTAGAATTGTTTAAATGATTGAACCCAAAATGGGTCCAAGGGGCGGCTAGGTGGCATAGTGGATAAAGCACCGGCCTTGGAGTCAGGAGTACCTGGGTTCAAATCTGGTCTCAGACACTTAATAATTACCTAGCTGTGTGGACTTGGGCAAGCCGCTTAACCCCATCTACCTTGCAAAAAACCTAAAAAAAAAATGGGTCCAAGATATACCAGGGAGAACATCATAAGGCTAAGAACTTCTTTTAGATCAAATATAATTCAAGAAAAAGAACTTTGTAGGGATCTTTAAAAAATTCTCAATGGAACATTGTGCGTGTTAACAGCAACATTTTGAGATGATCAGCTATGATGGATTCAGTATCTCTCAGAAATTCAGTGATTAAAGACAATTCTAAAAGATATATAATGAAAAATGCCATCCACATCTAGGAAAAAAATCATGGATTCTGACTGCAAAGCAAAGTATATTATGTTCACTTTTAAAAGCTTCTTTTATGCTTTTTCCTTCTTTTTCATTTTTTCCCATTTAGTTCTAATTCTTTCTTCACAATATGACTACCATGGAAATGTTAAACAAGATTGTTCATATTCAACTTATTTCAGATTTCTTGCTGCCATGGGGAGGGGATGAAGGGTGGTAGAAAATGTGGAGCTCAAAAACTTACAAAAAGCTGACTGTTGAAAACTATTTTTGCATGTAATTGGAAAAATAAAATAATGTAGCATAATAAAAAATGCTCAAAATTTTTCTTCTATAAACAAGTAAATCTTAAGTCAGGTACTATTAGGTACATGACAAATATTATCTCATTTGATTCTTATAACAATTCCATGAGATAGGTGCTACCATGATTTCTATTTTACAGTTAAGGAAACTGAGGTAGACAGCTTTAGATGGCCTTCCCAAGGACACACATCTAACAAGTGTAGTGTGGCTAGATTTGAACTCAGGTCTTCCTGACTCCAGATCCAGTGCTTTATCTACTGTGCCACCTAGCTCAAAAAAGGATGCTAAAAAGAACAGTCTACATGAAAGATGATGAGAGGTTACACTGTAGTAGTATTCGTGTGAGTAGTGAGATGAAAAATTTTTGTGGAAATTGAATTGACAAAATTTGTCAATTCATTGCCTATTGTAAAGTGAGGGAAGAAGATTTGAGATTTCAATTCAATTCAATAAGCATCAAATGCCTCCATATGTCAGGCATTGTGTTAGATTCTGGTGACAGACAAAGATTAAAGTTTTGATTTTTTTTAAAGAATCTTTTTTTTATTTTTAGTTTTACACTTTTTCCTCCCCCCCCCCGAAGGCAATCTGTTAGTCTTTACAATGTTTCCATAATATACATTGTTCTAAGTTGAATGTGATAAGAGAGAAATCATATTCTTAAGGAAGAAAAATATAGTATAACAAAGAGATAGCAAAATACATGATAAGATAGTGGGTTTTTTAAATATAAATCAAAGGTAATATTTTTTGGTTTTTGTTCAAACTCCACAATTCTTTCTCTGGATACAGATGATATTCTCCATCACAGATACCCCAAAATTGTCCCTGATTGTTACACTGATGGAATGAGCAAGTCCATCAAGGTTGGTCATCACTTTCATGTTGCTGTTAGGATGTACAATATTTTTCTGATTCTGCTCATCTTGCTCAGCATCAGTTTATGCAAATCCTTCCAGGATTCCCTGAATTCCTATCCCCTCCTGATTTCTAATAGAACAGTAGTGTTCCATGACATACATATACCACAGTTTTTTAAGCCATTCCCCAATTGAAGGACATTTACCCAATTTCCAATTCTTTGCCCTCACAAACAGGGCTACTATGAATATTTTTGTACAAGTGATGTTTTTATCCTTTTTCATCATCTCATCAGGTTATAGACCCAGTAGTGGTATTGCTGGGTCAAAGGGTAGGCAATTTTTTTTGCCCTTTGGGTGTCAATCCAACTCTAGAAAGATTGGATGAGTTCACAGCTCCACCAACAATGTATTAGTGTCCCAGATTTCCCACATCCCTTCCAACATTGATCCTTTCTGGTCATATTGGCCAGTCTGAGAGGTGTGAGGTGGTATCTCAGAGATGCTTTAATTTGCATTTCTCTGATAAGTAATTATTTAGAGCAATTTTTATATGATTATGGATCGCCTTGATTTCCTCATCTGTAAATTACCTTTGCATATCCTTTGAGCATTTGTCAATGTGGGAATGACTTTTTTTTTTTGAAAATTTGACTCAGTTCTCTGTTATATTTTAGAAATGAGTCCTTTGTCAGAAATACTGTGCAAAAGCTTTTTAATTTAATGTAATCAAAATTATCTAGTTTGTTTTTAAATGATGTTCTCCATTTCTTCTTTGGTCATAAACTGCTTCCTTTTCCATAGATCTGACAGGTAAACTACTCCTTGATCTTCACACTTGCTTATAATATTGTTTTTTACATCTAAATCCTGTATCCATCTGGATCTTATCTTGGTATAGGGTGTGATGTGTTGGTCTAATCTAAGTTTCTTCCATACTAACTTCTAATTTTCCCAAGTTTTTATCTAAGAGAGAGTTTTTATCCCAAAAGTTGGACTGTTTGGGTTTATCAAACAGCAGATTACTATAATCATTTGCTGCTATTTCATCTAATCTATTCCACTGATCCACCACTCTGTTTCTTAGCCAATACCAGATGCTTTATAATATAATTTTAGATCTGGTAAGGCTAATCCACCTTCTTTTGCACTTTCTTCATTGAATCCCTGGAAATTCTTGACCTTTTATTTCTCCATATGAATTTACTTACAACTTTTTCTAACTCATTAAAGTAATTTTTGGAATTTTGATTGGTAGCATTAAACAGGTAATTTAGTTTTGGCAGAACTGTCACTTTTATTATATTAGTTCGGCCTATCCATGAGCAGTTGATATTTGCCCAGTTATTTAAATATGATTTTATTTGTATGTGAGGTGTTTTGTAATTGTTTTCAAAAAGTTTTTGAGTCTGCCTTGGCAGATAGACTTTTTATTTTATTTTATATTGTCTGAATGGGATATTGAATGGGATTTCTCTTTTCTAGTTCTTTCTGCTGTATCTTGCTAGTCATATATAGAAATGCTGAGGATTTATGAGGGTTCATTTTATATCCTGTGACTTTGCTAAAATTGCTAATTATTTCTAGTAGTTTTTTAAGATGATTTTTTGGGATTCTCTAAGGTATACCATCATGTCATCTGCAAAGATGATAGTTTTGTCTCCTCCTTACCAATTCCAATTCCTTCAATTTCTTTTTCTTCTCTTATTGCTGAAGCTAACATTTCTAATATGATATTGAATAGTAGTGGTGATAATGGGCATCCTTGTTTCACTCCTGATCTTATTGGGAATGCCTCTAGAAAATCCCTGTTGCATATAATACTTGTTGATTTCAGATAGATACTGCTTATTATTTTAAGGAACAAACCATTTATTCCTATGTTCTCTAGTGTTTTTAGTAGGAATGGGTGCTGTATTTTGTCAAAAGCTTTTTCAGCATCTATTGATATAATTATATGATTTCTGATGGATTTGTTTTTGATATAATTAATTATACTAACAGTTTTCCTAATATTGAACCAACCCTGCATCCCTGGAATAAATTGTACTTGGTCATAGAGTATTATCCTAGTGATAACTTGTTGCAATCATTTTGTTAAGATTTTATTTAAGATTTTTTGCATCTATATTCATCAGGGAGATAGGTCTATAATTTTCTTTCTCTGTTTTAACTCTTTCTGGTTTAGGTATCAGCACCATATTGGTATCATAGAAAGGGTTAGGCAGAGTTCTGCCTTCACCTATTTTTACAAAGAGTTTATATAGAATTGGAACCAATTGTTCCTTGAATGTTTGGTAGAATCTACTTGTGAATCCATTTGACCCTGGAGATTCTTTCTTAGGGAGTTCAATAAAGGCTTGTTGAATTTCTTTTTCTGAGATAGGGTTATTTAAGTATTTAATTTCCTCTTCACTTAACCTAGGCAACTTATATTTTTGTAAATATTTGTTCATTTCACTTAGACTATCAAATTTATTGGCATGGAGTTGGGCAAAACAATTTTGAATTATTACTTTAATTTCCTCCTCATTGATGGTGAGTTCACCTTTTTCATTTATGATACTAACAATTTCATTTTCTTCTTTCTTTTTTTAAATCAGATTGATCAGAGGTTTATCAATTTTATTGGTTTTTTTCATAAAACCACCTCTTGGTTTTATTTATTAGTTCAATAGTTTTCTTGCTTTCAATTTTATTAATTTCTCCTTTAATTTTTAGAATTTCTAATTTGGTATTTAATTGGTGGGATTAATTTGTTCCTTCTCCAATTTTTAGTTGCACATTTAGTCCATTGATTTCTTCTTTCTCTAATTTATTCATATAAGCATTTAAAGATATAATATATCCCCTGACAGCCACTTTGAGTGAATCCCATAGGTTTTGGTATGTTGTTTAATTATTCTCATTATTTAGGATAAAATGATTAATTTTTTCTATAATTTGTTGTTTGATCCACTCATTTTTTAAAAATTAGGTTATTTAGTTTCCCATTAGTTTTGGGTCTGTATCTCCCTGGTCCACTATTGCATATGATCTTTATTGCATTATGATCTGAGAAAGATGTATTTACTATTTCTGCCTTTCTGCAGTTGATCATTAGGTTTTTTTAGGTGATCATTAGGTTTTTATGCCGTAGTACATGGTCAATTTTTGTGTAAGTGCCATGTACTGCAGAAAAAATAGTATATTCCTTTCTATCCCCATTCAGTTTCCTCCATAAGTCTATCATATCTAGGTTTTCTAACAATCTATTTATCTCCGTAACTTCCTTCTTGTTTATTTTATGGTTAAATTTATCTAAATCTGAGAGTGGGAGGTTGAGGCCTCTCACTAGTAGAGTTTTGCTGTCTATGTCTTCCTGCAATTCTTTCAACTTCTCCTCTAAGTATCTGGATGCTATACCATTGGGTGCATCTCTATTCAGTATTGAAATCACTTCATTGTCTATGGTACCTTTTAGGAGGATATAGTTTCCTTCCTTATCTCTTTTAACACTATCTATTTTTGCAGCTGCTTTGTTTAAGATAAGGATTGCAATCCCTGCTTTTTTCCCACTTCATCTGAAGCAAAATATATTTTGCTCCAACTTTTTACCTTTACTCTCTCTATATATATATATCTGCTTCAAATGAGTTTCTTGTAAGCAGCATATTGTAGGATTCTGGTTTTTAATCCAGTCTGCTATTCACTTATGTTTTAAGGGAGAGTTCATCGCATTCAATTTCAAAGTTATAATTATTAACTCTTTATTGCCCTCCATGCTATCTTCCCTCTGTTGTAATTTTTCCCCCTTTTCCCCCTTTATTCATATTCCCCAGTATTTTGCTTCTGGATACCATCACCTTCAGTGTGTTTGCTCTCCTATGTCAACTGCCCTCGCCTTTCTTTCCCCTTTCCCTTTTCCCTTTCTTCCCTCCCTTCCTTCTGTTAGTTCTCCTTTTTCTCCCCCTCCCCATCCCTCCCTCCCCTTTTCCCCTTTTAATACTTGAAAGGTAGGATAAGTTTCCTAACTTAACTGAGTGTTTGTGTAAGTTACCTTTAAGCCAAGTCTGATGAAAGGAAGATTTAAGTGGTTCTGTGATGGTCTTCTCTCCGCCATCTTGGCTGGAAGTCAAAAGTTTTGATCTTAAGGAATTTATCTTTTAATAGATTATAATTCTAAGATTATGACCTCAACATAAATAAGGGAATTTGGAAATAAAACATGTTGGGGGTGGGGTAGGGGAGGTGGGAATACATATATTGCATTCTTTTTTGAAGTATTGAGTTTGATTTGCCCACAATGTGCCCAGGAAAGTACCTTGTAGTTGGCTGATGATGTGAGGCTAGAATTCAGGATATTAGGGCTGAGTATGATGCTTCAGGAGATCTGCTATGTGAAGAAGATTGAAGGAGATGAGTTCATCAATGCATAAGAGGATCCTGGATAAGGTACTAGGGTGATACCCATGTTAAAGAGAAAGATGATGATACAACAGTAATTCAGCAATGATCTTGGCACGATAATAATGTGAATGGAATCTACCAAGATGCATTCAACTCAAATTCTGTGACTCAAAGCTGTATTTATAGATCATTCATGTAGTAGGAAACATGGAACTTCCATTGGACCCTATTTTACAGAATTAATAGAGAAAAATGCATTAGAACATCATATTACTATTAATTCTTGTTGTATAAATTTTTTGGAGGGGGAAGACTGGGAAATGACCTTCCTTCCTTTCTTTTGTATCTTTTCAATAATGAGTACTAGAAATTGTAGCTGAAATGAATCCTGATCTCTAGTCTTGAATGTTTAGGACTTCACAATCTGTGAACTTCTTAGAGGTATCAAACTGATAGAATGGTGACTGTGTAAATAAATGACCTTAAGGTGATTCAATAGCACTTTTACCTTTGACATTATCAAACTATATGAGTTGGGTAGTGGATGTATAATTACATTCCCGGGTTGGAAAATGAAAAAAAAAGAGCACAATGCAAAAGAGCAAGGTGAATTGGATTTGATTGATGAACTCTGACACAGTGCAAATTTTTGAAATTAAATCTAGGAAGGTCTTGAGGTGCAGTGGTAACCCCCTACAGACTACTGTTAGATATATGTGGATAAATAAATAAATAAATATATATATATATATATATATATATGTATGTATATATATACATATATACACACACACACACACACATACATACATACATACACAAGCACTATAAAGTGTCCATTAAAATGCATGTTATAAACTTGGCAATAGCCATTCTTCATCCATTTGTTATTGCCTGTGTGAAATGGCAATGCCAAATTCTTTTGAGTGACTCCAGATCTCTGCCACTTTGTGCTGCAGTGTCTTGGAGTTTGAGGAAATTTGTCCATTGTTCTCACTATATAGGCACATCTAGAAAATCTCATTGTCCACAGAGAATCCCTTATAAATCTTATCTGATCATGGTGCATTATCCTTGCTGTAATCTCACTGCTAAAATTTTATTTAAGATTTTTGCATCAATGTTCATTAGGGAGATTAGTCTATAATTTTCTTTGTTTTGGTTCTGCCTGGTTTAGGTATCAGCACCATGTTGTTGTCTTAAAAGGAATTTGGCAGAACTATTCTTCTATTTTTAAAAATAGGTTTTGTAGAATAGGAATTAATTGTTCCTTAGATGTTTGGTAGAATTCACTTGTATATCCATCTGGATCTGGAGACTTTTTCTTAAGGGAGTTTATTGATGGTTTCTTCAATTTCTTTTTGTGAAATGTGATTATTTTAGTAAGCTATTTCCACTTCTGTTAATCTGGGAAGTTTGTATTTTTGTAAATATTCATCCATTTCATTCAGGTTATCAAATTTGTTGGCATACAATTTGGCAAAGTAGCTCTGAATTATCTCTTTAATTTTCTCCTCATTCCCTTTTCATTTTTGATACTGGTAATTTGGTTGTCTTCTTCCTTTTTTTTTTAAAATCAGATTAACCAAAGGTTTATTTATTTTGTTGGCTTTGTCACAAAACCAGCTCTTAGTTTTATTTATGAGATCAATGGTTTCCTTGCTTTCATTTTTATTAATCTCTCCCTTGATTTTCAGAATTTCTAATTTTGTATTTAATTGGGGATCTTTAATTTGTTCTTTTTCTAGCCTTTTTAGTTACATACCCAATTCATTGTTCTCCTCTTTCTCTTTTTATATTTATATAAGCATTTAGAGATATAAAGCTTCCACTCAAAACTACTTAGCTGCATTCCATAAATTTTGACATGATGACTCATTGTTATCATTTTCTTGGATATAATTTTGATTATTCCTATGATTTGCTATTTAATTCACTCCTTATTTAAAATTAAGTTATTTAGCTTCCAGTTATTTTTTGGTTTATCTTTCTGTGACCTGTTATTACATATAATTTTTATTGCATCATGGTCTGAAAAGTATACATTTATTATTTCTACCTTTCTGCATTTGATTATAAGGTTTTTATGCCCTAGTACATAATCAGTAATGCAGAGAAATAGGTAGATTATTTTCTATTCCCCATTAAGTTTTCTCTAGAGGTCTATTATCTCTAAGTTTTCTAAGATTTCATTCACCTTCTTTAACTTGCTTCTTTATTTTTGTGGTTAGAGTTATGTAGTTCTGAGAGAGGGAGGTTGAGGTCCCCCATTATTAAAATTTTGTTGTCTATGTCTCCTTATAATTCACTCTTTGTAATTCACACCTAGAGCTTTTCCTCTAGGTATTTGGATGCTATACCATTGGGTACATACATGTTTAATAATGATATAGCTTCATTACCAATGGTGCCTTTTAATTTTCCTTCCTTATCACTTTTAATGAGATCTATTTTTGCTTTTGCTTCATCTGAGATCAGTATCACTACCACTGATTTTTTTTTACTTCAGCTGAAGCACAATATATTTTGCTCCATCCTTTTACCTTTGTCCTGTGAGTATCTCTCCACTTCAAATGTGTTTCTTGTAAATAGCATATTGTAAGATTCTGATTTTGAATCCATTCTGCTGTCTTAGGGGGTGGAGCCAAGATGTCAACAGGAGAGGATTGTCTATTAGGTGCTATCTCTCTCTGATATTTCCATTCTGTTGTCCTCTTCCATTTTATGGAACAGTTCATATCATTCATATTTATAGTTAAGATTACTCCTGTATTTCTCTCCATGCTATCTTTCCCTATTTATATTTTTCTCTTTCCATTCATCTTATTCCTCCTCACCAAAGTTATGCTCCCTTTCTCTTTTAACTTTTCTTTTAAAATTTAGCTTTTAGTTTATTTTCATTTATACTTTAGCCTTCCCTTTTATCAGTCCCTTCTTCCATTATCTTTCCCTTTCCCCACCCCACCTTCCTTGCAGAGTAGGATAGATTTTTTTTTAGGTTTTTTGCAAGGCAAATGGGATTAAGTGGCTTGCCCAAGGCCACACAGCTATGTAATTATTAAGTGTCTGAAGCCCCGGATTTGAACTCAGGTACTCCTGATTCCAGGACCGGTGCTCTATCCACTGCACCACCTAGCCACCCCTAGGATAGATTTTTTTTAAACTCAAGTGAGAATGTATCTTATTCCCTCTCTGGGTCAAATCTATTGAATAGAATTTTCTCAGTGTTCACACCCTCCCTTCATTCCCTCTAAAATTATAAATCTTTGTGTCTTGGGGTGGCTAGGTTGCACAGTGGATAGAGCACTGGCCCTAGAGTCAGGAGTACCTGAGTTCAAATCCAGCCTCAGACACTTAATAAATACCTAGCTGTGTGGCGTTGGGAAAGCCATTTAACCCCATTGCCTTGCAAAAACCCTAAAAAAAATCTTTGTGCCTCTTTACCTAGTGTTTTTATCACTCAACTAACATTAATCAGGTATCATCAGTCACAGCTCAGTTAATTGATTTCTTGATAAGCTCAAAGTGCTATCAAAGTACTATCATAGATTGATTGATTGGTTGTTTGATAAGCAGCATTGCCTCAAAGTCACTAAGTACCCTCCCAACTTCTGTCTCATTAGAAGTACACTTTTCAAGTCTTGAATTACATCAAATTATAAGCATTTTTAACTTACCCCTTTTCAAGTACCCTCCAAGGACACACAATTCTCATGAGCCAAAGTGTCATCCAAAGCCAAACCATTTCATAAACTATTTGTACCCTTCTCCCCAAGCATACTTTCTCCCACATTTCTCCCCCACCCCCACCCCAGGGTATTTAACCCTTTGTTAAGTAAACTGTGGATTAAATCCAACCCCAACCCTGAATTAATTGAAGTGCTCTTAGTACTGGGAAGCTCTTATGATCCCATTTAAGAACCTAACAATTGATTGTAAGTTATATTTATTTTGTTTGACAGAATCTTATTGTCTCATAGATTCATCGATTTCTATTTGTTCAATTCTAATTTCTAGGGTTTTATTTACTTCAATTAACTTTTATGTTTCCTTTTCTAGTTCCATATTTTTACTTTTAAAGGAGCTGATTTATTTGATTACTTTTTTTCATAATTTTACTGCATGATATTTCTTTTTCTATTTTTCTTCTTCCTCTCTTCTTTGTTTTTTAAGGTTTTTTACAAGGCACTGGGGTTAAGTGGTTTGCCCAAGGCCACACAGCTAGGTAATTATTAAGTGTCTGAGGCCAAATTTGAACTCAGGTACTCCTGACTCCAGGGCCGGTGCTCTAGCCACTGCACCACCTAGCTGCCCCTCTTCTTTGGTTTTTAATTTCTTTTTTTTAAATTTCTTTTATGAGCTTTTGGATTTGAGTCCAATTCATGGATTCTTTTAAGACTTCCCATGTGAGCAATTTTTCACTTCTTTCTTCTTCTGACATGGCTTTGCTATTATCTTTATCTATAATTTTCTATAGTTAGAGCTCTTTCAGCTTTTTTGCTCATCTTTGTTGTTTTGGCTCTGCTCCTGGGTTATAGAGAGTATAGATCCAAGCTTTTTATGCTGGGGCTGGGGTCTGATCCCTGGCTTGTCATTGGCCAAGATATTGCCTATCCAGTCTAAGCCTTGCCTTTGCAGAGGTTTATTTCCTCCTTTGTGTCCAGCTTCTGCCTATGCAGTGGTTTGTTCCCAACCCAGTCCTGTCTTTTGCTCCAATGTTCCCAGGGTTCAGACTTTGTTTGGAATTGGGATTCTCCCTGCTGACTTGCTATCTAGATGCAGGGGCCTATGCTGCTGTTAGGCTATTGGGATCGGTGCTGCACTATGGCTTAAAGTCTCCAGTTGGCTTCCCCCCCTCCAGCCTTGCTTGGCTTTACTTCCCCTTTTCCTCCAAAGAGACAGACCTTCACTGAACATCTTCCATGATGTCTACCACTGAAAACTTCTTTGGATCTTTATTTTTTTTGGTGGGATCTGTAGCTTTAATGTCAGTGCAGAAACTTCATTTATCTTTGCTAGATTAAAGCTCTGGGAGCATGTTAGCTTCATGCTGCCATCTGGGCTCTGCCCCAGAAGTCTGGACTCTGCCCCAGGAGTCTGGTGGTAGAGTTTTTTTTAAGTTTACCCTACCAGTAACCATTTAGGATTGTGTCAGTCTTTTTGCTTTTTAAAACATTTTGGAAATATCTGGTTGTATTGACCTAGGAGTCTTGTCCCATCTCATCTCAGATTTTAAATTTAGGAAGAAACAATATGATTTTGAAGAAATTTTCATGTTCTAGATCAGGGTTGCCCAACTTTACTTTTAAAATTTATTACCCTTTACCAAGATAAGATCCAAATGGATACAGGATTTAGACATAAAAAACAATACTATAAGAAAATTAGAAAATCAAGGACTAGTTTACTTTTCAGATCTATGGAAAGGGGAGCAGTTTATGACTAAGGAAGAGATGGAGAACATCACCAAAAACAAACTAGATGATTTCGATTACATTAAATTAAAAAGCTTTTGCACAAATAAAACCACTGTAACCAAGATCAAAAGAAATGTAGTAAACTGGGAAACAATCTTTACAACTAATGATTCTGACAAAGGACTCATTTCTAAAATATACAGAGAACTGAGTCATATTTTTTTTAAAAAAATTCATTCCCCAGTTGACAAATCATCAAAGGATATGCAAAGGCAATTTACAGATGAGGAGATCAAAGCAATCCATAGTCATATGAAAAATTGCTCTAAATCATTAATTATTTGAGAAATGCAAATTAAAGCTTCTCTGAGGTACCACCTCATACCTCTCAGACTGGCCAATATGACCAGAAAAGATAATGATCATTGTTGATCATTGTAGGAAATCTGGGACACTACTACACTGTTTGTGGAGCTATGAATTCATCCAACTTTCTGGAGAGAAATTTGGAACTATGCCCAAAGGGCAACAAAAATGTGCATAGCCTTTGATCCAGCAATACCACTACTGGATCTATACTTTGAAGAGATGATGAAAAAGGGTACAAACATTAGTTGTACGAAAATATTCATAGCAACCCTGTTTGTGGTGTCAAAGAACTGGAAATCAAGTAAATGCCCTTCCATTGGGGAATGGCTTAGCAAACTGTGGTATATGTATATCATGGACCACTACTGCTCTATTAGAAACCAGAGGGATGGGATTTCAGGGAAGCCTGGAGGGATTTGCATGAACTGATGCTGAGAGAGATGAGCAGAACCAGAAAAATACTGTACACCCTAACAACAACATGTAGGTGATGATCAACCTTGATGGACTTACTCAATCCGTCAGTGCCACAACCAGGGACAATTTGGGGCTGTCTGCAATGGAGAATACCATCTGTATCCAGATAAAGAACTGTAGAGTTTGAACAAAATTCAAGGACTATTCCCTTTAATTTAGAAAAAAAATGGATATCTTATTATCTGATCTTGTTATCTCGTATACTTTTTTTTCTTCCTTAAGGATATGATTTCTCTCTCATCACACTCAATTTGGATCAATGTACAACATGGAAACAAAGTAAAGACTGACAAATTGCTTTTTGGGGTGGGGGTGGGGGGAGGGAAGTAAGATTGGGGGAAAAATTATAAAACTCAAAATAAATAAAATCTTTAATAAAATGAAAAAAGCTTTTATTGAAACAATGCACAATATATTTTGATTTGCCACCTTGGTGAGAGCTCTGTGGTAGCTTGGCTTTGTTTACTAAAGCATTTCGTAAACCCACAGGGGGCTGCATAAAATCACACTGCAGGATGCCTGCATTGTGAACAGTCCTGTTCTAGATTATGATCTACTAGTCCAACTGGAGACTAATGCAACCAGTTAGATTAGAGCCCTGAGAGTGGTAGGAATGAGCAGGAGCTCTAGGTAGAGAGTATTATGATAAATTTGTCAAGATTCTTGGGTCCCACTGTACCAGCCAGTCTTTTGTTTTATCTACATCTTCATTTTTCCACCATCTTTTTTCTTCCTAACTAATTTCCACTGTTCATGGATTACTTTCTCCTCTTTCTCACCTCTTGATTTCTTTTTTTTTTCTTTTTGCAAGGCAATGGGGTTAAGTGGCTTGCCCAAGGCCACACAGCTAGCTAATTATTAAGTGTCTGAGGCCAGATTTGAATCCTGGTACTCCTGACTCCAGGGCCGGTGCTCTATCCACTGAGCCCCATAGCCTCCTTCTTGATTTCTTTTTAAAAATTTATCTGTCTTTACTTTTCTGCTGCCTTAGCTTAGCATGGATCCACAAAGGAAGTGTAAATGCTTATTGGATTGAATTGAATTAAATAAAAAGAACAAAAACAAAATGTTAAACAAAATTCTATGTATGCATGTCAATTTTTAGGTTTCAGAAAATGCTCCATGTGTATAATATTTACTTTTTTGTTTTTGTTGATTAAAAGTACCATAAGAACAATGGGCTATGTATGTTGCATAGCATATGTTTTGTATGTCCAGGTGTACTGCTGCTCATCCTAGGAGTATATACTGATTACTTATGAACTGATTTTAGATTGATTATTTTTAGAGTATAATTTCATTTTCTTAGGGGAAATAATACTAGATAATGTTAGGCATATAATGAGGGTCCAATATAAATACTTACTGATGAATGGAAGAATAATTGATAAAAATGCTAGAATGTGGAAGATTTAAAGAATGAAAATAATCTCAGTTGTATTCCCAGCACTCAGCATAGTGTTTTGCACATAATTAGTACCTAACAAAGATCTCTCTCCATTCATTCATTCATTCATTCATTCATTCATTCATTGATGTCCATATGGATGAGGCTGTTAACTTTCCAATAGCCTAAGATGGGGGTTGCCTGGAAAATTCAGAGATTAAATAGAGTCATTAAATTATTAGGAAGGGAAGAAGTTTCCATGGGTTTGTCCTGTTATTAAAATTATTAAAGTACACACTGGTGTGTCACTGCAAGGTCACTGGAAGTTTACTCCATGTTGGTAAAGTAAATTTTACTCCTGTTGGAACATTAAACATTACTCTTGAAATCCTTCTGAAACCCCTGCCTATGGCAGTAATGGTGGCAAAGCACTAAGTATAGTTCTCCCCCTCCAGTAGTTGTGTGTATCCCCCAGTTGTCAAAAGGAAGAGACCACTCCCTCCTCTCCCAATCCTCCTTCACATCTCTAAGGGGTCATCGATTGCTTCCTAGGAGAGATGTTCCAAGTTAAATAACTAGTTCGGTCTGGGTGATGCCTTCTTTTCCACAGTCAGAAAAGTTCCATTGTCATCAAAGTGCTGGGATAGGTCTGTAAAATGGCCAAGGGTTTTGGACAGTAGCAATCTGCTGCTGCTGCCAATGCTATTGGGCTATTTTGTAGAGTGGTTTTGTGTTTTCATTTTCTGGTGTTTTTCCAAAGAAAATGCAGTGCTATCCATTATAATACTCATTGGCTTTCCCTTCCCCAACTGGTTTATTGAAAAAAAGTTACAAACCTAGATGGGGAAAATGGCATATAGTAAACCATGGAAGATAAAAAAGAAGAAATTTTCCTATTATGATTTGTTTTTAGTGGAAGGAGAGAGAGCCAGAGAGAGACAGAGAGACAGAGACAGGGATAGGGACAGAGAAACAGAGAGACAGAGACAGAGATAGAGAAAGACAGACAGAGAGATATTGGTAAAAGATGCACTGAGAGGTTGTCTCTCCTCAAATAATTTTCCTCTAATAGGAGAAGCAAATATTTCTGAGATCATGAGTTGAATTCCAAATTCTTAATTTGGACATTTACTGAATCATAGAATTTATTCAGATTTAGATCTAGAAGGGATATCAGAAGTTGAAGTTCAGATAAAGGAAAAGTCATACAACTAGTTAGTAAAAAAAGAATGATTCCTGAACTTTCAGTTCATACTATTCTCATTGATTTCAGAGTATTCCCATTTGGATGATCACCACTGTCATATCCTCTTAGTGCAGACTTCTTGAGTCCAGCTTATTTTACAATGAGGATACTGAGGCAAACAGGGTTAAATGACTTGCCTAGGATCACATAGATAATGAGTGTCTGAGATCATATTTGAACTCAGGAAGATGAGTCCACCTGACTCTAGGATTAGCTCTCTCTCTCCTCTGTGCCACTGAACTGCCCCCAATTGTCACTGGCAGCACTGACTGTTTCATTATCCAGTATTCTTGCTGGTTTTAACGAGTGAGGTAATCACTCATTTGTCAGGAAATTCCAGGAGATCATCTCATCCAGATAGGTCAAATTCTGGTTGTTGTTCACACAATAACAACTACATAATTAATAATGATAATAATAATAATAATAATAATAATGATAATAATAGTAATAGTTAGAACCTCTGTAATGCTTTAAAGTTAGAAAATACTTTACAAAGAATAGTTCATTTAATCTCACAGAAAGTCAAGAACTTCCTTCATATGACTAATTTGCTAATTTTCCTGCAATGAAAACTTCTATCTTCATTGCAGATGGGGAACATCTGGCCCCAGTTGACAAAATTCCTGTAAAGTGTTTTGAGGTCCTTAAAAGAGGAATTCTAGAAATTTTTTTTGTTTATGTGTCTAAAAATGTAGCTTTTGAAGAATATTCTAAAACATCATGGGTATTTCTTGGACATAAAATTCTGTTATGTTATTGGCTTCAGCTCATTTAGAGTCTGGACACACGTTCCCTTAAAATTCCCCAATCCATTAACTTTCTTTTTTTTTTTATTTGATAGTTCCTTCTAATGCATTTCCCTTAGTGATTAGTTGAATCTGAGCAAGAAAATATTTAATAGAACATCTATGAGTCTATTAAAATATTGTGGTGGTGGTGGTCGTAGGGTGTCATTCCTTTCTTTTCTGGGGAAAGACCTCAATCTAGCCAGGAGAGGGCAGTGTTGGACATACTGTCCCATTGGTTCATAGTAGTTTCCAATAGATTTTGAAGCCTAAATTGGACTCCTGATATTTGGGGAGTAGTATTTGTTATTATAAAGTTTCAAGAAATAGCAAGAAGGGAGGCAGTATTCAAAAGCAAACCCCCAGACTACTTTCTTTGAAGTGCCTCTAATAGACCCAAAGCCTAGATCTTCTCAAGTGATAGCTCCTCCATCTTTATTTAATTCAACTAAGTCAGTATAATATTTCATTTTATCTTTCCTGAAAAATTAAGGGGAAAATAATATTTAAAACTTCCAATAAATCGGGGCTCAATATGATCAAATTTACACAGGGGTAGGGCTGCTCTTTGGATTACTTTCTCTCTTTTCCAAAGTCTCTATTTTATTGGTAGCTAGCTTGGAGTTTGAAATCAGGTATGATTCCATTTATTTTATTTTATTTGTATCTCCAGCACCAAATAAAGTGCCAGTCATATAAGTAGATACTTAGTAAGTAACTATTGATTTTTTAAATAATGAATTCTAGTTAACATTTGTATAGCACTTATTTATGTGATAGACACTGTGCAAAATGCATTTACAATTATTAACTCTTATTCTCATAAAAACATTGGAAGATAGGCACTATTATTATTGTCATCATCTCCATTTTGCAAATGAGGAAACTGAGGCAGGCAGCAGTTAAATGACTTGTCCAGAGTCACACAGATAATATCTAAAGTGAGATTTGAACTCATATCTCCCTAACTCCAGCCTCAAATCTCTATCCATTTTGCTGCCTGGCTATTCCACTGATGGTCAATACATAACATAAAAATGAACCTAACTAAGAAGTGACCACATTCCCTAGCTTCCAGATCTATATTATAAAGCATCAGTCATCAAAACTATCTTATACTAGCTAAGAAATAGAGAAGTAGATTGGTAGAATAGATTAGGTACCAAAAATAAACCCAGTAGTAAATGATTCTAGTAATATGCTGTTTGATAAACCCAGAGCTTCTTAGATAAGAGCTCACTATTTGACAAAAAATTTTGGGAAAACTGGAAATTAGGATGGCAGAAACTAGACATAGACCAACTCATACCTTATAACAAGATAACGTTGAAATGGATATTAGGATTGAGTCATAGTCATACAGTAAACCAGTTAGGAGAATAAGGAATAATTTGTCTTTGAGATCTATGGAGAGGGGAGAAATTTGTGCCAAGTAAAAGATAAAGAACATTATAAACTGTAAAATGGATAATTTTGATAATATTTAATTTAAAAAGATTTTATATAAATAAAACCAATGCATTCAAAATTAGAAGGAATGCAGAAAGAAGGGAAACTATTTTCATAGTTAGTTTTTCTGCTAAAGGACTCATTTCTAAACTATATAAAGAAGTGAGTCAAATTTATAAGAATACAAGTCATTTCCCCATTGGATTTAGAGTCAGTGGATATGAACAGGCAGTTTTCAGATGAAGAAATTAAAGCTATCTATGGTCATCTGAAAAATACTCTAAATCATTATTGATTAGAGAAATGCAAATTAAAACAACTCTGAGGTACTACCTCACACCTCTCAGATTGACTGAAATACAAAAAAGGATCAGAATTGGAGAGTATGTGGGAAAGCGTTGACACTAACACACTATTGGTGGAGTTATGAACTGATCCAACCATGCAGGAGAACAATTTTGAACTATGCCAAAGGGCCAGTAAAACTGTGCATACCATTTGATTCAGCAATATTACTACTAGGTCTATATCCCAAAGAAATCATAAAAAAGGGGAAAAATACACATTTCCAAAAATATTTATGGTAACTTTTTTTTATTGACGAAGAATTGAAAATTGAAGGGATGCCCATCAATTGAAGAATGTCAGAACAAGTTATAGTATATGAATGTTATGGAGTACTATTGTTCTATAAGAATTCATGAGTGACTGGACTTCAGAAAAGCCTTGAAAGACTTGCATGAATTGATACAATTAACAGTGAAATGAACAGAACCAGGAGAACACTGTACACATTAACAGCAACGTTATGAGATGATCAACTATGAAGGAGATAGTTCCTCTCAGCAGTTCAGTGATCAAGTTCTGAGACCTGTTATGGAAAATGCCATTCACATCCAGTTAAAAGAAACAAAAACCATGGAGTCTAAATGCAGAGCAAAGACATGATATTCACTTTTTAAAACTTCTTTTATGTCTTTTCCCTTTTTTCCCTCATGGTTGTTTTCCCCCTTTCACAATATGACTAATATGGAAATATTTTAAACATGAGTGTACATGTACAACCTATATCAGATTGTATCCTGCCTTGAGGAGTGGAGAGGGAAAGGAAGGAGGAAGAAAAATTGTGAAACTCAAAAGCCTGCAAAACGATGAATGTTGAAAACTATCTTTGCATGTGTTTGGAGAAAAATAAAAATAAAATTAAAAAAATTGGCCACATTCTCAAATAAATATTAGATCAAGTTTTGCTCAGGGTTAGTTATTTATAGTAGCTCTCTGAAACTCAAGTCTAGTTTGCCAGTAATAGTATGATAAGAAGAAATGTGCTGTTATTATTAAGAGCACTGGACTTGAAATCAGAAGAGCTTTGAGTATGAATCTGGCTCTCTCTCACTTGTTTTGACCCTGGGAAAGTCAGGATGGTGCAAAAAACAAAAAAGCACTGACCCAGGAAACTGGGTTCAACCCAATTCTTTCATTACCTAAGTAACCCTAGGATGATTCCTCCACAATGAGACGACTGAACTACAGGACTTATTTTTTAAATTTAATTTATTTACTTTGAATTTTCCAATTTTCCCCCTAATCTTGCTTTCTTCCCCCATCCCCCACAGAAGGCAGTCTGTTAATATTTACATTGTTTCCATGGTATACATTGATCTAAGTTGAATGTGATGAGAGAGAAATCATATCCTTAAGGGGGAAAAAAGTATAAGAGATAGCAAAATTACATTATAAGATAATTTTTTAATTAAAGGTAATAGTCTTTGGTCTTTGCTCAAACCCCACAATTCTTTTTTAGATACAGATGGTATTCTGCATTGCAGATACCCCCAAATTGTGCCTGATTGTTGCACTTATGGAATAAGCAAGTCCATTAAAGTTGTTCATCACCCTGGTGTTGCTGTTAGGGTGTACAGTGTTTTTCTGTTTCTGCTCATCTCCCTCAGCATCAATTCATGCAAATCCTTCCAGGCTTCCCTGAATTCCCATCTCTCCTGGTTTCTAATAGAACAATACTTGAACTACATGACTTCTAAGGTCCATTCCAGTTCAGGATTTTTAACCTCTCCTCAAACCTTATTTTTTTCTTCTGTAAAATCAGAATAATCATACTTGTATCATCTACCTCACAGGATAGTTATGTAGAAATTATTTTGTCAGTCAATTATATGATAGAAATGTGATTTTAAAACATGAGTTTAAGAACATGCTTTCCTGGTAAAGAGTTTCTGGAAATTCACTTTAATTCATTCTTTGCTATTCTTTCTGTAGCTCATGTGTTCATCGGTACAGAAGGCCCTCTTTGAGGAAGAAGACCACGTAAAGAAGTTGCAGCAGAAGGTGGCTACCCTGGAGAAACGGAACAAGCAGCTCCGAGACAGGGTGAAGAAAGTCAAGAGATCTTTGCGCCAGGCGAAGAAGAACAGCCGTCGTGTGGAGCTAATGAACCGCAAACTTAATGAGAAGCTGTCCTCCCCTGGGGGTCAGATTCCACATATCAATTCCCTAAAACAAGAGCACTCCCATGCTAGCTACCTTAAAGTGTAATTCAAGATGCTGTACCCAAAAGCCAGTCATCTTGTGATTTGGTCTTGGCAGGTGTCACCATTAGGAGCTAGAAGGGTTGCTGGGCAACCTCAAGTTACTGGAGCTTGGGTATCACACTTTTGTATCAAAGGGGCATTGAAAATTAGGGTAGTTTATGTATGTATATATATTTTTAAATCCCATAGAAGATATTTTTTATTACACCTTTGATATAACCTAGTTTTTCTCAGAACACAGAATCAGCCCTACTTGGGTTGCTGGACTTCTGCTCCTTAATTTGGTTCAATTAAGCAGACATTTACTAAGCATCTGTTATATACAAGGTACATAATTACCAGAAATATGGTGATGAAAAATGACAGTCGATGCCCCTAAGAACATACACAACCAATTACAATACAAGCTAGAATATGATTAAGTATATAGGAGATGTTAAAGAGAAGTGTGAAAGTTTCAGAAAAGGACAGAAAGAATCAGGGAAGATTATGGAAGAAGAAGCTCCTGAGTTTAGTCTTGAAGGAAAATAATTCTTTTTTTTCTGTTTTTTGTTCTCTTTTCCTTCACTTCTTTCTATTTCTCTTCTCTCCCCCTTTCTGCTGTTCCCCTTTCCCCTTCTCTCTTTCATTCATTCCTTCATTCCTTTGTTTCTTTCTTCCTCTCCTCTGTCTCTCCCTCCCTTTCCTTTTCCCTTTCTCTCCTTTGTTTCTTAATTCCTTCCTTCCTTCCTTCATTCCTTCCTTCCTTCATTCATTCATTTGTTCTTTGCTTTGTTCCCTCCTTTCCTCCTTCCTCACTCCCTCTGCACTCTCTCCTTTCCTCTTTTCCTTTTCCTTTCTGAAATTGTTACCCTATTTTGCCTAAGCTGAAAAAACAGTAATCATTCACCATCCTGATCTCAATGCTTAGAAGCCCAGAAGTTCTAACTTCCTCAGTCTTTCTGACCAGGGCCATTTTATCCCTCTTTAGGCAGTCCCTAGGGGTCCACCACATTCACACTTGACTTACCATGGACACTAGACCACATTTAACCCTCCTACTGCAACTCTCTCAAACTCAATTGATATACAGATTCAGTCTTTTTAGGAGCACAGACTATAGGCATCAATCCCACTCTTGGAGAAGATGATTTCAGTTAGCAGAGATGGAGAGAAGAGGTATCCATTCTAAGCATTGAGGATATGCATATAAAAATATTCATCCTTAGATGCTCTCCTGGCTCTATGGCTATTGTCTGGCCATGCTGAGTACAGAATGACTTTCTACAGTCCTTTGAGACATAGATAGACAAGATCCCAGGCATAAATTCATATTTTCAGATCTTATTTCATCTTCTACTGCAACGCACATAAAGAGTTAACTATTTTTCTCCTTAAGCCCGAAACTGAGGATGATCACTTATTAGGGAAGTAGTTAGAATGGATTCTTCTTCAGGCAATGAGTTGTACTAATTAGCATCTGAGATTGCTTCTAGCTGAGATTCTAGGAAGAATGATCTCTACCTAGCAAAAAAAAAAAAGTCAAGATAATGAATGGGATTCATTCTTTACTCAAAAAAGAATCAGTGTGCTTCGATGATCAAATGATTGCACCGTGAGTTTCAGTCCCCATGCTGACCATAATTTGTCATTTGACCATGTTCTAATCATTTAATTCAACAAATAATATATGCTAGGTATAGATATTAGGAATATAAAGACAAGGTGGCAGGAGTTAGGGCATATACAACATATATTCTGATAGGTACATACATTCAAGGTCACATATTTAGGCAGAGAATAATAGTGGCTTGGAAGAGAGATTGAGGGAAGAGTTAAGCTAAGACCTGGTATCTGAGTTGAGTCAAACCAGTGAAGAAAGTTGAGGATTTTGTGAGATTCCTAGGAGGAGGGAGTGAATTCCAGGTATGAGGGATAGCTTTTGTAAATGCAAGGAGTATATACAACCTGGTACCTCAAATTTCCCATCTATCAAGTGGGATAATAAAGATGTTTAAGTGCCTAGGCCCTTTACCTATAATTACATATAAACACATGTCATTCCACAGCAGTAGAATGACTTCTTTCTGAGATAGCATTAAAATTTAATTTTTCCCCCTACATGTAAGAAAAAGAACTAAGCAAGAGGGATAGGTGGATGATTAACCAAGGTTAATTGAAGGTAGTCCAACACCAGCTGCCAATGAGCTAAAGATAATATCTGCATTATTAACTAGCCTTAATCTAGGGATATATATAACTGTAAGAATTAAGGCCCCTTGTTGAATCAGGGTCATGAAAAAATGAGTGATATAGAAGAAGTGATGATTGAAGCAACATGGCAGAGCAGATTAGGAGCTGGCCTCACTCTATTATAAAGATCTGGGTTCTCATCTCCAAAACATAATGACTGTTTAATACTGGGCAAGTCATAACCTCTCAGTACCCCTGGTTGATTGGTTGTTGTCCTTCATTCTCAAAGAGGAGCAGAATGACATTATTATGTTGGGATCAAAGTGTCCAACTATGTCCAATCAGACCAACATGAGCTCAGAAGTCTGCCAGTTTGGTTACAAATAGTCTGCATGAATATTTGGAGTGAAGATGTTTCTAAATTTGCACATCTCATGTTTCTTTTGAGCTACTTCAAATCTGCTTGACTCATATAGCTCAATGCCTTCTTTGATATGGGCATGCCAATCTAGGTGGTCCTTTTCCAGCAATAACTTTAGGCAATGTGCTAAGATTCAAAATGGTGTTGATCTGATTTGGTAGTGAAAGTCCTTTACTTGGAGTTACCTACACTGATGAAATTATAGTTCTGATAAAAACAAAAACAATTTGTGTTTGTTCTTCAGTTGTTTTTCAATCATATCTAACTCTTAGTGATTTCATTGGGTGATTAATTGGCAAAGATACTGGAGTGATTTGCCATTTCCTTCTCCACCTCATTTAATAGATGAAGAAACTAAGGTAAAATAATTAAATGACTAAGTTCACACAACTAGTAAGTTTTTGAAGCCAGGTTTGAATTCATAAAGATTAATCTTCCTGATCCAAGTCCAACTGTACCACCTAATTGCTAAACAACCACAAAATCATAGTTTGTCCATCAATGGATTCTACATATATATGACTCCAATTAGTTTGTTAAGTGATCTATTCATCCCCAATTTACAGATGATGAATGGCAACATCTTTGGGATTGTTTTTGTTTGGTTCTTTGGAGATTCTTACTTACAATGAAAATAGCTGAACTCATCCAACAACATCCAGTTCAAGAAAGAAGTGCCTTCTAGCAACTTGACTCCTATCCTTAGGATTTTTGTATGGAAATTTTCTCTCCTTGATGCTTCTCTGTTCTGCCAGATAAATTCACATCTTTATTTGAAATCTCCTTAATGGCCACATAGGATCACTTTATATATGTCTCCCTAGAGGGCTAATTAGTAGCACAGTTCTGCTGGTGAACTGAAGTAATTTTTACATTTCTATGATTTTATTCATTTAATTTCTTTGCCTAAAAAAAGCTTGAATTACTAGATAATGAGGAACTGACTTTATGCATATTTGATGAAGTTTCCATTGTAATGTTAAGATATAAGTTTAGAACCATTCTTGGTCATTGAGTTCAGGGTTATTTGATTATGAGGTCACATGACTATTCATGTGACTATATGTTGCTTTTTCAGCCCTTGGCTATGCCATTGATGAAAGTTATGATATGGCCTGATTAATTCCTACCATGACAAAAATTTTGTCTCTTGGACAGTCTTTTTGTTTCTAAATGGAAATTACAATGGAATTCCATTCTCTAGAGAACTATTCAGATGAATATGTAGCCACGTGCTTCTGAGGAATAGCCTGCACCTTGGACTACAAGAGTGGAATCACTATATTTATCCAGGGCTAACCATATTTCTAAGTGTCCTCCATCAATTGAGTTCAAGTTTTCTACATAGATCAAACACTCTCAAAACAACCAGTTGAGGGATTTAAGTTCCTATTTTTTTCATTTTTCTTCTTGGAGACATTATATTAAATTGACTCATTGCCATGGGTAGTTTCTAGCAGTTGCTTGGTGAGATACAGACATAGAGATCTAATGAATACTTGGTATTTTGCGCTTTTCTTTTTCAATAAATATATACATAATTACAAGATGTAACTATAAGGTGATGTGTTTCCTTTGGATCATAGAGTCTCTAGGCTTTCAAGCTTTACATAAGAAAAAAAATCAATGCAGATTTTATTAGAGGGGTCAGATCAGAGGGGAGCTGAGAGTAATAGCATACAGATGTGAGGATCAGTATTCCTGACCTCAACCAATGACTCTCAATACCTCTGAACTGACAAAACCAATGCCCATTTATGTATATGCAAAAAAGGTTAGTGTCAAGCACACAAGGGACAAACTACTTCATTAATCACTGTTTGAAAAGAACATAGAGTTCTTGTTATGAGAGCAACTCTGTAAGTACAAGGTATTGTTTTGCACTGTCAACTCTCCACCTCCAAGCTTTATCATCTGCTAATAGAATTAATTTGTAGTTGTGTTCTACCATTTGCCTAGAATCAGTCAGCATTTTATACATATTAGACAACTTTCCATAGATATATCCTATAGAGAGAATGGATATTGTTTGTAACTTGTACTATGTGACTATGGATAGTTCAAGTGGTTTAGCCAGAGTCAAAGTAGGTTAACAGTTCAGTAGAATGTAAGCATTCTAGACCCTAGCTGAATACCTTGTACCTCTTCTTGAAGGGCACAATTTCTACTTTCTAAGCTAATTAATTCCTTTCCCACAATTGCTTCTTCCTATGTGTCTCTTAATATACTCAAGGACTAAGTGCAGTCCTTATCCCTTTTATAAACAAGGCATTAAAAAAGAAACTGAAGTTCATCCTGCATATCTGTAAACCAGAACTGTTTCTTCAATTAAAAAAATATCTCCTTTGTGTTCTTGGGTACTCAAAAATGAACAGGGCTTATAGAAAGAGTAAGGGAAAAAACTTGGGAGCATAGGTTTGGAATTCATACTGCATGTGATGTAATCTTCATTAGAATGTGAGCTTCCTGAGAGCAGAGACTGTTTTGCTTTCCTATCTTTATCCACAGTGCTTAGCATAGTGCTCTGTCAATGATAAATGCTTAATAAATATGGTGTCATTCATTCATTGATTTGTTCATTCATTCATTCACATTCTTTTCAATTATCATGCAGCTAGAATTTGGTAACATAAAACGAAGAGTTTTCATTCAGACTTTAATGGGGCTGTCAGAAAATCAAGATAATCGGGGATCATGAAAAAGGGGGGAAAATGTGCATTTTTCTATTTCTTCCTTTATGTTTCTTTTGTCAATTGAACCAGAATCAGCCTCTAACCTGGGTCACTAGAGACAAAAGAGGGCAGGCTAAACACTGAAGAGGCAGGACACAAATAGAAGTTTAAATAATTTCAGAACAAGAAAAATGACATTTACAAAAAGAAGTCCCTCCTTCTAAGAAGGCTGGCTTAATACTGCTGAGGCTGGGGACACTTTATACATGAAAGGGGTTGACCCAACACTATCATTCTTAGGTCTTGAGATAGTTCTCATGATTGGCATTTCTTGGGACAATACAGGCATTATTGGGTCCTGTGGAAACATTCATTGTTGCAAATCTTGGGAGTCGTGATTACTCTGTGGGGACTGAAGCAGAGTTCTGTGACAGGAACAAGAGTGCAGTATTTGGCAAACAGGAGAAGTTAAATCTCTCAGTGAATACTTGGTGTTAGTCCTAACAATTCACTTTGCTAGAGGGTGAGGTCATCCAGAGTATAAAAGAATATAAGCACAGTCTACTCTCTGGGCTACCTCTAAGACATAAGATATTTTGCAAAATATTCTCATATTTCCCACCATGAAAGATCCTGTCTCTGTCCTGGTCAACAGAAGAGTATGAGATACTCTCTATGGTGTATTGGAGCTGGCTCCTGCTGACTTGAGAGCTGATTGTTAAATTTTCAGTATGGGAAGGGCAAAACATTTATTAAGTGCCTATTCTTTATCATATATTATGATAACTGATTGACTAATATAATTTCATTTGGCACTCACAATAACTCTGTGAGGAAGGTACTATTATGAGCTTAATTTTTCAGCTGAGGAAACTGAGGCAGACAGAAGTTACATGACTTACCTAGGGTCACATAGCTAATTATTTGAGGTTGAATTTGAAATTAGATCACTATTCCCTGTGCCACCTTTCATTTGTACCTTGCAAATAAAAAAAATACTACAAATTAGGACTTTTGAGTTTGGTGGACTATTTAGACTTAAGAAAGTGATGATATAAGAATAATGATAATATATAATAATGAATAGATAGTAATGCTGATTAAATTTTTTAAAAAATTTGAGAGCTGGCTGTAAAACATTTATCAGTACACTTCTGGTCACTGTTAGCAATTAAAATGGTTGAGCATTAAGAATAGTTTGTTCAATAACCGATGGCTGTCAACTAACATCTGAATGGGATCAAAGAATTCAATTAGAGGGGTCTAGAAGTCACCCTCATTTTCAAAGAGGTGGTAACTGAAAATGTGAAATGATTTGTTCAAGTTTACAAGGTTAATAAAGTGTTCAAAGGTGTCCTCTTGAGGAAACTGTCCCTTACCACAAGCCTAGGGCTGATCATTTTCTATAATTTTGACTCTTCTTGATTACACGAACTAAAATGGTTCATATTCCATTCTCTGAAAAAATGTCTTGAGATTCTGTGTCAGTAGGGATGGGCTTGTAAATGTTTAACAAATTGCCGTGTGTGTGTGTGTGTGTGTGTGTGTGTGTGTGTGTGTGTGTGTGTAATTTTCTGTATCACTTTCTTAAGTTTAGATAATCAGTAAAACAATGAATCAAGTGTTAATGCTCACACTGAAAATTTAACAATTGCCTCTCACACCTTGATAGCGTTCAGCTGGCTGCTCAGCCAATCAACTAAGCAAAGGAGAATTCAAATTCCAAACATTTCCTAAGCACCTACTATGTGAGAAACACAACCAAACACAGCTGTAAGAGCAAATCCTTCTTTTAGGGAATGCACTGAATGAGTTTTTGGTTTCTCTCCCTCCCTCCCTGATGTCTGCTTTTTGTTTTTATGGGCTTATTAACTTTTCCATCAGACAATGAGACTAAGAAGGGAGGGAGAAAGAATGAAATTCTCATCAGTTTTTTTCTGCATCTTGCCTGTAGCATGTAAGAGAGGTTAAGGGAAGAAACTGAAATAAATGGCTAAAATGAAAATTATTGGGTTGTCAGGCAGTTTCCCTGATTTTCATTTTTCATGTTCCCTGTAAGGTAATTGTAAGTTAATTATATTCTGCAG
The DNA here is from genome assembly GCF_037893015.1 of Macrotis lagotis. Lineage (NCBI taxonomy): Eukaryota > Metazoa > Chordata > Mammalia > Peramelemorphia > Peramelidae > Macrotis > Macrotis lagotis. The sequence goes on from NC_133664.1 coordinate 173,596,616, forward strand.
TGTTCTATCTGCTCCATTAAAGTCTTGCTCCAACTCCAAAGCCTCATCCTAGTAGGGAGATAGCCATGTTTTCTTGAAGGCTGCTCCAATGTGGCAGGCAAAAGGATCATGTGCTCTCATCCAGAAACTAACTAAATTCAGGGGCTCATCTCCAGATGGTAAGCCCTAAGGTAATCTTACTTTTTCTTCACCTGCAGCAACTCACCCAACTATCGCAAAGGTAGCTGTTTTTAACTTTTTGCATGTTATGGTATGCTGGTGAGGACTATGGGTCTTAGACTAACACTTTTAAATGCATTTAAATGGAAGGATATGCTTGAGTCTTTTTTTTTTTAGGTTTTTGCAAGGCAAATGGGGTTAAGTGGCTTGCCCAAGGCCACACAGCTAGGTAATTATTAAGTGTCTGAGATTGGATTTGAACCCAGGTACTCCTGACTCCAGGGCCAGTGCTTTATCCACTACACCACCTAGCCACCCCTATGCTTGAGTCCTGAAGGAGCCCAGGGATTCTCAGAAGTAGAGGTGAGGAAGTTCTTTCCAGGCATGGAATCTTTATAAAAGTATGGAGTCAGAAATTGGAAAATTGTGTGTAAAGAATAAAAAGGACTTTGGCTGGGCTGAAGATCATATGCAGAAAAGTATGCCAGAGGCAAGCACATAAAAGACTTCAAGCACCAAATAGAGAAATTTGCATTTGATCCTAGGGACAGTAAGGAGCCATCAGAGCTTATTAAGCAAGAACTTTACATTATCAGACTTTTGTTTTGGTAATATTTCCTTGGCAGCTATGTGGAAGCTGGATTGTAGAGGAGAAAATAGTTCTATTGGGGGGGGGAGAGGTCTGAGAGACAGAGAGATAGAGACAGGCAAACAGAGGCAGAGAGACAAAAACAGAAAGAGGCAGAAAGAAGGAAGAAGAGGAAGAAAAGAAGAAGATAAAAAGAGAGGAGGAGGAACAGGAGCAGGAGGAGGAAGAGGAAGACAGAGGAGAGGAGAAAGAAACCTGAAGGTGAAAATCCCTATGTCAAGAGAGGATGGAGTTTTATTCCCTAATCCATATGCATGGTTTTTGTGTGATGCTATGAGAGATCAAATCATTTCACTCTGTGACTCAAGTTTCTCAATGTTAAACTAGAGGAGTGCATCTATCTTTTCTCTGTACTCTTTGAAGACTGATAACAAGAGTGACTTTTAAACGTTATTAAACATTATTCATATGCACTGAGTTCCCCCTAAGGAAATTGTAGTCTAAACACTCAGATTTTTGCAGACACATTTTTAATGCAGTTTGTGTGTGTGTGTGTGTGTGTGTGTGTGTGTGTGTGTGTGTTCAGTTTGACATTAAGGCTCCTTAAGGCAGTTTCTTTGCCTGAAGTTAATGTCAGACTCCTGTGTTTAGCTTGGAAGTGGGTGGTTAACACAAAGCATTTAGTTACACAAATCTAAGAGTGGAAAATTTCTCTAAGCATAAATCTGCAGGAGTAACTGGCCTGCCCTCCTCCACTATGTTGTTTATGCCTCAGAGGAGAATGTTAGTTCTATTTATGGGATCATTGGATCATAGACCTGGAAGGGACCTTAAAAATGAAGCATAGATTGGTTAAGTGACTTGCCCAAGGTCACAAAGCTAGTATCTGAGGCAGTACATCCTTTACCCTAGCACTGTATTACCTACCTTCAGCTAAATTCAGATATGATCAACACATCTATAATAGTGGTAGCCCATTTTGGGTGGTTAACCCAAATTGTAGAGATATTGACATTCTTATGGAATTCATGAACCAAAATCTCCTTCATTCTTTTGATCAAAATTTCTCTCCCTTTATTTTTTGGCTCTTCTTTGGAGGGGAAGTTAACTATTAATGTGTCAGCAAAATGCTGGCTCAGTGTAGGCACTTAATAAATACTTGTTGATTCATTCATTGATTAAAACTATTTGTGGGGCTGGGGCAGAGCCAAGATAGAGACAAGAAAGGATCGAGTCTTAGGCACTCTCTGATAAAACTTTAAACTAAGGACTCTAACTAAACTTTCAAGAGACAGAACCCACAAAGGGACCCAGAGAGGTAGTTCTCCTACTCAAGGTAACCTAGAAAAGAGCAGAAAGGCTCTGCTCCCCCCAGGTCAGAGGGGTGGCTCGCCAGAGCAAAAGAACTTCAGCCTTGGGGAGGCAGTCCCAGGGTGCTGGGAGCCCCAGCTCACAGCAGCGGGGGGGTCTCCAGAGCTGCATCCCGAGGAGCACCGGGCACAAAGTGGGGGAACAGCGGGGGACCTCTGCCAGAGCGAGCATGTGGAGCCCAGCCCCCAGGGCACACAGCCAGCAGTTTGGTCTTTTGGCAGCCAAGATCCAGAAACAGAAGCAGGTAAACAGGAGCCTCCAGGGCATGAGGCATTGAGCTGAGGGAGGGGAGTGAAGAGAAACTGCAGAGTTCTGTCGTCTGCCTCTGGAACAGGACTCTGGGGCTCTGAACAGATTCAGATCCTGATCGCAGTCTAGGCCCCCCCATAGAACAGCAGCCCCCCCCCCACCTCAGCCCTGTGGCAGAGGGGTCACTTATGGTCATTCACAGACCAGGAGGGAGGACAGAGTCTCACACACTGAGACCCTTGTGGGAGTGTCCCAAAAGCTCAGGAAGCACCCCAAAACCAGGACCAGGCTGGGAAAATGAGCAAGCAGAGAAATAAGAGGAATACCATTGAGAAATATTTTGCAAATGAGCCCAAGAAGGATCAAAATACTCAATCTGAAGATGAGGAAGTACAAGCTCCTGCATCTAAAGACTCCAGGAAAAACAGAAATTGGGATCAGGCTATGACAGAGCTCAAAAAAGACTTTGAAAATCAAATGAGGGAGTTAGAAGAAAAACTGGGAAAAGAAATGAGAGAGATGAAGGAAAAACATAAAAATGAAGTCAGTAGCTTAGTCAAGGAAATCCAAAAAAATGCTGAAGAAAATAGCATGCTAAAAACCAGTTTAGGTCAAATGGATAAAACACTTCAAAAAGTTATTGAGGAGAAGAATGCTTTAAAAAGCAAAATTAGCCAGATGGAAAAAAAGATAAGAAAACTCTCTGAGGAGAACAAATCCTTCAGACAAAGAATAGAATTCAGGGAGATTGATGAATTTACCAGAAATCAGGAATCAATACTTCAAAACCAAAAAAATGAAAAATTAGAAGAAAATGTGAAATATTTCATTGAAAAAACAACTGATATGGAAAACAGACTTGGGAAAGATAATTTCAAAATTATTGGAATACCTGAAAGTCATAATTAGGAAAAGAGCCTTGACATCATTTTCAAAGAATTACTACAGGAAAATTGCCCTGATATTCTAAAAGCAGAGGGTAAAATAGAAATGAAGAGAATCCATCAATCCCCCTGAGAAAGAGATCCCAAAAAACCAACCCCTAGGAATATTATAGCCAAGTTCCAGAACTCCCAAGTCAAAGAGAAAATATTACAAGCAGCCTGAAGGACACAGTTCAAATATCATGGAGCTGCAGTCAGGATCACACAAGACTTAGCAGCAACTACATTGGAAGCTCGTAGGGCTTGGAATATAATATAGTGGAAGGCAAAAGAGCTTAGAATGCAGCCAAGAATGAACTACCCAGCAAGGCTGAATGTCCTCTTCCAGGGAAAAAGATGGACTTTCAATGAACCAGGGGAATTTCAAATGTTCCTTTTGGAATGGCCAGAGCTGAACAGAAGGTTTGATCTTCACATACAGGACTCAGGTGAAGCATAGAGATTGGAGGAGAAGGGGAAGATATGAGGGCCTTAATGATGATGAACTGCATATATTCCTGTATAGAAAAATGACACTGACAATACTTATATGAACCTTCTCAATTAACAGAGCAGGTAGAAGGAGCTCTTATAGATGAAGCACAGGAGAAAGCTGAATTTGAAGATATATTGTGGTGTAAAAATAGAGTCGATAGAAAAAAGGGATATGGAATGGGAGAAAGAAAAAGGAGAGGGGGAATAGGCCAAGATATGTCATACAATAAGATTTTTCTTTATTACAATGAGCTATTGCAATGATATGGAAGGGGAGAGGCAAGGGGGAATGAGGGACCCTTTGCTCTCATCAGAGGTGTCTAGGAGAGGAAACAGCATATATACTCAATGGGGTATAGACATCTGGAGTAAGAAGGAGCTGGGAGCAGGGGGAAGGGGTGGGGATGTGAATAAAGGAGGAGAGGATGGACCATGGGGGGAGAGTGGTCAAATATAACACATTTTCTTTTGTACTTTTTGCAGGGGGTTGGGATTGGAAGGCCTGTCCAGGACCATAGGGCCAGGTGGATGCTGGGCCTAAGGGGTGGTATGGGGGCTCAGGGCCTCTTGGCCCCAGGACCAGGGATCTGTCTGCTGCGCCACTCAGCTACCCTACAGCAGAGTCAGAGTGAAAGGAGAGAGAAAATATAGTACATGGTAGTGGAGAAATAAGAAAGGAGGATGTTTCGATCAGCAATGGCAACGTTGGAAAAATATGGAAACAACTTTTGTGATGGACTTACCATAAAGAATATGATCCACCCATGACAGAGTTGTTGGTGTTGGAACAAAGACTGAAGCACATTTTTTATTATTATTATTTGGGGGAGGGTGCAGGGCAAATGGGGCTGGGTGGCCTGCCTGGGGCCACATAGCAGGATGATCTTTGGGTGTCTGAGGCCGGATTTGGACCCAGGTGCTCCTGGCTCAAGGGCCAATGTGCTGTCTGCCACCCAGCCACCCCTACTATGATTACTATTTTATTTTATTTTGGGTCTTTTTTTCTTCTTTTTGGTTTTTGCAGGGCAGTGGGGATAGGGTGGCTTGCATGTCACATGGCTGGGTGATTGTTGGGTCTATGGGGCTGGATGTGGGCTCAGGTGCTCGTGGCTCCAGGGCTGGTGCTTCGTGCATTGCACCACCTGGCCATACCTACAATTATTACTATTTTTTTAATTTTAATTTTTTTTCTCTCCCCTTTACTTTATCGCTCAAGCAAGTCTATATTCATGGTGGGGAGGGGTATTTCATTTACTCTTAAACAAGAATATTTTATTAATGTAAAAAAACATTTGTACAAAATGAGAATAAAAAAATAAAATAAAAGAAAGAAAGAAAAAAAAGAAGAGGGGAAAAAAACCTATTTGTTCTCAGAATTGACTTTTCCTCAACTGCCTTCTGCCTCAGTGTGGTAACTGATATTAGATCTTCCCTCTGACAAACCATGATTGATGGGCCATTAGCAACTTTCAGAAGATTAATTAAGATAGGGTGAGTGGTGAAGTTTCATTGAGTGCTCCTCAGAAAAGTCTTCATGATATAAAGAAATGGAAAGCTTTACCAGTCCATCACTCAACAAGCATGTCCCCAACTCCCTAACTCATCATCATGTTTGAAGTCCTTGGTTATTCTCAGTCTAGTTTAGCTTATTTGCCTAAATGGTCCTAGGTGTAGCTGCTGTGCATGCTACAGCTTTTTAGAGCCACAATTATAGTTGGGTGACAAACAAAGATAGATGAGCAGCCCTGAACAAAACTCAGCAAGCTCTTTCATCAGAGGTGCTAATTTTCCCTGAATATCCCATTCAATCTAAACATGTGAAGACTTCTCTCCATGGAATAGGTGGGTGAGAACAATATTTTCCAACTGCCATGAAGGCAGTTGAAGCAAGTGCTTTGTAGCAATCAGAACTTGGTCGGACACTGGAGATGCAAAGGTCATCCACTGTACCTCAGGCCATCTCTAGTCTTCTTCAAGAGACTTTTGTATTTCCATTGAATTTTGATGACTCTATAAGAGTAAGGCTGACAACTGTGTCCAACTCTGTCATACTTAAATCCAATTTTATATGAAGGAAGTCAAGATATCACCCAAATGTAATTGGTCTTCAAAAATGAAGGGTGGGGGCAGTTAGGTGGTACAGTGGATAGAGTACTGGTGCTGTAGTCAGGAGTACCTGAGTTCAAATCTGACCTCAGATACTTAATAATTACCTAGCTGTGTGGCCTTGGGCAAGCCACTTAACCCCATTGCCTTGTAAAAAAAAATGAAGGGTGAATAACAACAATTAAGTGCTAACTATGTCAAGCACAAAGCCCTCAGGATTGTACACAGAAAGGTAAAAACAGGGTCCCTGTCCTCAAGAAGTTTATATTTTCTATGCCCAAAGGACAATAAAAATGTGCATACCCTTTGATCCAGCAATACCACTCTACTGGGTCTAATTGGAAATCAAGTGAATGTCCAATTGGGGAATGGCTGAACAAATTGTGGTATATCTGTTATGGAACACTGTTGTTCTATTAGAAACCAGGAGGGATGGGAATTCAGAGAAGCCTGGAAAGATTTGCATGAAATGATGTTGAGCGAGATGAATAGAACCAGAAGAACACTGTACACCATAAAAGCAACATGGAGGTGATAACCAACCTTAATGGACTTGCTCACTCCATCAGTGCAATAATCAGGGACAATTTTAGGATATCTGCAATGGAGAATACTATCTGTATCCAGAGAAAGAACTGCAGAGTTTAAACAAAGATCAAGGACTATTACCTTCAATTAAAAAAAGTTGTCTTATATACGACATAATTTTACTATCTCTAATATTTTATTCTTTCCTCAAGGATATGATTTTTCTCTCAACACATTCAATTTTGATCAATGTATAGCATGGAAACAATGAAAAGATTGTCAGACACCCTTCTATGGAGGGGTGGGGGGGAATTGTAAAATTCAAAACCTTACAAAAATGATATATAAAAACTACTATTGTATATAATTGGAAAACAAATAAAAATTTATATAAAAAGAAGCTTACATTCTAATGGAGTAGACTATATATATGTATATGTATATGTATATATATATATATATATATTAATAGAATTAATAGAAGCAAGGTAATCTCAGCATAGAAGGACCTGGTGGGAGGGTTGGGAAAGTCAGGAAAAGCCTCCTGAGCTGAGACTTGAAGGAAGCCAGAGAATTATACTCCATATTTACAGAGTACATTTTAGGATGGAGAGTTCATGAAACAAATCTTCATATCAAAGTTTTGTTACACCAGAGTAGAACCAACACAAAATAGCTGAGACTACAATGTGTTAAGTTTTTCTTTTTATTTGCTGCTTTTAAGGAGAACTTTAGAATGTGTCCCTTTTCCCCTTCTCCCATCACACATACACAACACACACATTTGTTTAAAAAATTGATATAATCAGAACCAAACCTAAGGATTCTTGAACTTAGAGCAAAAACAAGGGTCTTTTGGTGGTTAAGAGGATATTCTGTTGAGGGAAAAGACACTTTCACCTAGAAAACATTCATATTAGGAGAAAGCATTTCCTACCCACTGGATACTAACTCCTGCACACATGGACATCCTTGAAGAGGAATCTCACTGTGGATGAGGCTGGGGAAGTGGATAATGGAGGACCATGATGTACATAAAGATTGTCTCCAATGCAGGGCTCCCCTAATACCATCACTGTGTAGTTCAAAGTTCAGATTACCCTGCCAAATAATTATTCTGATGAGTAAAAGTGTGTATGAAGTAATTATACCAAATAAAAAGTAGAACTTTCAAAAAAGAAATATTTTTATGAACTGGTAAAAAAATTAGGTTATTTGAGGGAGCAATGTTAAGTGCCAACAATTCAATGAATTTTGTATGCTGTTACTCAAGTACTTCTTAACTGTTCACAGGGACTCAAATATCAGAGAAATTTAGGGTTTCATCAACATTCTCCTTTTGGAAGCTCAGACTGCTTGAGTTTATCCCTTTCCTCTGACCAATTGTCCTTTCCAATAATACTGCGATTGCTTAGCCTTTGAGCCAGACAGATGTCTCTGACTGTGCATTGCTTTACAAACTGTTTGGTAAAGAATAGATAGTTTTTTTATCTCACAAAAAAGAGAAATAGATTATATTTAAATCCAGAGACAGACAGTGACTTTAATTACGGTTTCTTTATTTTCTCAACACAGACTTTGATTTCCTAAGCAGTGATTTAAATGATGCTGGGCTTTCCCTTGCCTACTTCTTGCCTTTCCCTGTTGGCTGTTTCTCCAATGAATAAGTACTATTTAGAAAAGAACAGACCACTTAAAATTCTTCCCCATTAAATCTGGTCCTATGACTTTGTGCTTCTGCTATTCCTTGTTTTGGATGTTTGAAGAGCTGGGTGTCTCTCAACTCTAATTCTAAGCATGACTCAAGAATTACTCTGTTGCAGTCTGGATACCACGTGATCCTGCAAAGATCTCCCATCTTTCAAACCTGGGTTGGCAGGATCCTGGCAAGACTGAAAAGACAGAATTGTAAAGGCACTATCCTGAGATCCAGAAGACAAGAATTCAAAAGCTACTAACTTTTCTGAGTCTCAGTTTTGTCATCTGTCAAATGAAAAAAAAGGGGGAGTGGATTAAAGTCAATGCTCTGTTGAAATCAGTTATTCAAAAAGCATTTAATTTACTAAGCACTTCCTAATGCCAGCCAGGGCAGCTAGGTGGCACAGTGGGTAGAGTGCTGGACTCATCTTGAGTTCCAATCTGACTTCAAACACTTTCTAGTAAGTTGTGTGTCCTTGGGTAAGTCACTGAATCCTGTTAGCCTCAGTTTCCTCCTCTGTAAAATGAACTGGAGAAGGAAAGGCAAACTACTCAGTACCTTTGCCAAGAAAATTCCAAATAGGGTGAGGAAAAGTCAGATATGACTAAAATAACTAAATAAAAACAAAAACAACAATGACAATGACAACATGTGAGTCACTGTTCTGAATGCTGAGGATAAAAAGCAAGGCAAAACAACAACACTAATAAAAAGAAGCACATCAGCTCCTTCTTTCAAGGAACATAATGGGTAAGAAAACAAAATATATGCAGAATATGTGAAGATCATCTGAGATGGAAAGGGCCTTTCTGTTTATATTCATCCCAACCTAATTTGTCCCCTTGGGCTACCATTTACACAATCCTCCAGCAGATCTTTTGTAGATAAATGTCATGTCAAAAAGCATAGAGTTAAGTGAAACATGGAGTTTTCATTGAAGGCTTAGAGGTAAAATTCTAAAGCTCAATATCTACTATAAGTCTCAATTAAGACCTCACCTTTTGTCTCAGACAAGTCAATCCAACTCACTCCAGTGAACATGTCTTAAGAACCTATCGTGTATAAGAAACAGTGTTGGGGATACAAAGACAAAACAACATTTGCTCCAGTTAGGAGCAAATCACTTCTCCTCTCCTGTTGGGAACCCTTGTAAATTATTATCATCATCACCTGGTGCCTTTGAACATCAGAAGGTTGTTTGGCTAAGTACCACAGGAGTGGGGGTGGATTAGAGACTGGAAAGGATTTAAGCACTTTTATTCTGGTAAATAAATGGAGTACTTGGAGATCTTGATGGAGTACTTGTTTGCTTTGTAATCTCTGTCTCCCACCCCTCCAGTGCTAGCCTAAGGAAAGTTCAGGAAAAGGGACTCTACACCCTCCAGTTTTCATTTCTCTCAATTGTAAAATGATGTAGTTGAACTCAAAGGTCTCTTCCATTTCTAAATCATTTCACCTCTAAAATTCTAGGAAAGTCCCTGTCCACAGGATTCTTACATCTATTAAAAGATAAAAACAGGTGAAGCTGATATGCAAATACAAAGTAGTCAAAATTATTTCAAAAAAACAAGAGAGTGCTAACAACAGTTGGATCAGAAAAAGCTTTATGTAGGAGATGGCACTATTTCCTGAGCCTTCCAGTTTGCAATCACCATCAAGCTGCAGGGGATATTTCCTGATTAGAGCTCTTGAAATAATTTCTTAATTTCATTTTTTCTTGGGAACGGACCAAATTTAGAACCAGGCTGCTGATTAAAAAAAAAAGTGTTATCAGTACTCTAGTGCTGAGCTCTTGGGAGGACATCTCAAAATGCCTGAAAGAACTTTTCATTTTAAATTGCTTAGCAGAAAGTTGGAATAACTCCATTAGCCTTGGTCAGAGCTTCTGCTAACAAGGTTTCATTATGCAATTATGTTCAAGGATTAATACAAATAATGTTTGGAGCCTGGCTCTTTTTGAAAGAACCCATGCTTTCCGTTTCTTTGCACTTTTGACAATCTATGCATGCTCTTCTTCCCATTTGTACTTTGTGCTCGGCAGATGGTTTTTTAGAAAAGGACAAATCCACCCAGATCTTGGGCCTTCTCAAGAACCTGTAATTTCTTGCCTTTGAATATATATCAATCAAAAACCTAATATTTCCTGGTTTGTCCTGTAAGGTATGTCCAGAAGAGAGATATATGGGTCTACAGGGCTTATCTAAATGAAATAACTAAATAACTAGTAGGAATGTTTCAGCACCATATTTATCTCTTCCCCATCTATGAAATTTTTTGGAGAATGAGTTATACCTCAGAATCAATCAACAAGCATTTAATAAGTACCTATTATGTGCCAGACATTCTGCTAGGAACTAGGGATACAAAGACAAATTTTTTTTAAGAAAATCTCTTTTCTCAAGAAACTTATATTCTATCAACTGAGACAACCTGAAGAGAAAATACCAACCTACACCAATAGGAGGAATTTACTCATCTAGAAGTTACCCATACCAATGAAATCACAAGTACTACCCCTAATCCTCTACTAGGTGCATATATCCTAATGTTTTGAACATACACACTGGCTTCCTACAAATCTGAGCTAAAATCTCATCTTTTGCAAGAAGTCTTTCTCAGTCCTTCATATTAGTGCCTCCAAAATTATCTGCAATGTGCTCTATGTATATCTTGTTTGTATATAATTGTTTGCATTTTGTCACTCTCCCTTCTCACCCTTTCCTCTCCATTAGACTATAAGTTCCTTGAGTTTGAGGATCATTTTTGCTTAGTATCTCCAGTGATTTGCATAATAACTGACACATAGTAGATACTTAATAAATCCATGTTATTTTGAAGTTTTAGCTCATCTGCCTATAAATTGTCAAAGATGACAAAAGATGAGAATAGCTAATGTTGGAGGAGTTATAGGAACATTGGCACATTGTTGATGGTGCTATGAATTAATACAACCATTTTAGAGGAATATGGAATTATGTAAATTAAGTGACTAAAATGTAGATGACTTTTTTTGATCAAGAAATTCCATTACTTGTCTTATACTCCAAAGGAATCAATTGGTAAGAAGCAAGTCCCCATATACACAAACACAAGCAGCAGCACTTATAGCAAAGAATTGGAAGCAGAGAGACATCTATCAACTGAGAAATGACTATGCAAATTTTAATTGTAATACATTAATGTGATGTAATATTCTGTGCCATAAGAAATTGTGAATGTGATGCTTGCAAAGAAGCATAGAAAGAACCACATAAACAGAATATATATATATGTATATATATATATATATATATATACAACAATGAAAAGGAAAAGAATAGTCTCATGTATAGCAACAGCATGAATTTTACTAAGTTACAAAGAATGTACATGCCTTGAAAGAAGAGATATGAGAAAACTCTTCCAACTCACCTCTCTCTGCTGACATAGACTCTTAAAACATTTCAATCATGTATGTTGATTCCCAACTCCTCCCCACCCCCAAAACATTATTTTTGTTATGCAGGATGAGCTAGGGATGGGGAGGGGTACTGGGGAAAGCTATGGTGATATAAAAAAGATATCAATAAAAACTTATTTAAAAAACTAAATCCTTTTTGATTTGATCCAGTACTTAAAATGTTTATTGAACTGAATTTATGGACTACAAGGTACTGAAGTTGACTTGTGTAAGAATCAGAAGAGGAAAGTGGCATTTAATTGATTTAATTTCTCATTGTATCTATCCATGCCCAATAGAACTAAATAGTCTTTGAGAGTAGCATACATAAGGAAAAAATTTCAGGCTTCAAGCAAATACAAATGGAAATAAAAATAAAAACTAAATAAAAACTATCCTTTGATGACTTTTCTCTTTAGGTGTGAGACAACAATATCAGGCAAAAAATTTTACAGTATGATTGATGATGTGACTTGTCACTAGCCCCATGATTATGATGATGTCCTTTTATTGAATATGCTTCCTGTATCCATAGTTCTTAAACAGGCATCTGGTGATAAAATGGTTCATTTTAAGAACTGTTGATGCTCTTAACTATACAAAAGATCTTTTGGGGGAGCATAATCAGAAGTGCCCCTTCTGGGGCTCTACTGATTTTTACTACTCCTTAGCTGAATCATGCTGAGTGAAGGTTGGATAGAATAAGTTCTGAGATCATTTCTAACTCTATGCCCATGACTGAGTCAGTCAGAACAAGTCTACTGCTAAGTGGTTAGATAGCTGATGTTAAAAAAAAAGAGTTTGATCCCTATTCTAGAAGATCTTTGTTTCCAGCATAGAAATAAAGACAATGCTAACCAAATTCACTCATGAGTAAGGGACTGTGTGTATTTGTGTGTGTGTGGTGTGTGTGTGTATGTATGTATGTATGTATGTATGCATTATGGCTGAACAGCAGGCATTGACCTCATCTGCCAATTGGTCAAATAATTTCATCTACCTCCCAAAGTTGTGAGGATAATATTTTTCAAAGTGCTTAGGACAGTGCTTGGACACAGTAGTTACTTAACAAATAGTTATTCTCTCCCCTCTTCCATCTCCACAAGTTGATAAAGAAGGGTTAACATAGCAGCAAAGAATAACAGGCACTTAGTAAATGCTTATTCACTGACTACTGACTTTATTGACTGGACCAACATTTAGTATGGTAGATCTCACACAGGGTTAACATGATGCTGTGGATATAATGGCTAGATTTGGACTCAGAAAACCTGAATTCAAATCCTATGCTGGCTATTTACTATTCAAACAATAAGTCACTTAACATTTATAGTTCAGCTCTGTAAAATGAGAGGGTTTGTTCATTCTGTTCATTAAGGCTAATATTAGTAATAGCCTTAGTAATAGCTAGCATGGTGCTTTAAGGTTTCTGATTGGAAAATGCATAAGGGATCCTATTTGAACTTCTCAACAACCCTGCAAGCTAGGTTCCATCATTATCCTCATTTTATATACAAGGAAACTGAGGCTAAGATTTAAACTCAGGTCTTACTATCTCCAAGTCCATTATTCTATCTGGAGTCACTTAGTTGCCCTTAGTGGTTCTAAAAGTAAGATCCTCTATAGCTGTATAACCCAGGGTCCAGGGTTCATATTGGGATAATAAAGACTAAGTATAATCTTAGAAGCTGGTTCAAGAAAGGTTATATTCCTTCTTTTGTTGAAAATCCCTACTTGGAGTTTACCTCAGGAAAATCTCCCACTTTAGCTTATTTATAATTCATATTTAGATTTTCTCAAGTGTCAGTAGTCACCAGTTTCTGTTTCAAGCACCCAAGGCAATAAATGCTTGTTGAGTAGGATAGCTGTGATTTTAACCACAAAATAATGAGAAAGATGAACAGAACTCATAAGATCCTATAAATAGATACAGAAAACACATGAGGCACTCAACAAATTCACAGAAACCAATCCGTAAAATCAGAAAACACATAAAATATTAAAATTTCTCACAGTTTCCCAAAAGGCAACTATAGTTTAGGACTGCTGAACAAGCAACATTTCTTCCCTTTGTACCTAACTGCAAGATCTGAAGGATCTGAACTACTGATTTTAAGGAGGGCAATTTGGAAGGAGGGTAGTAAGGTTCAAGACTTTTGATGAAATCACAAGTTTACTTTCAATATTCTTCCAGACCTGTAAGCCATTTGAATGATCTCCTTTCTCCAAGAAGTTTATTGTTTAGAATATTTTTCTCTAAAAGGTTAATTCTCCAATTTTTTGAACTTGAGAACTCTTGAACTGGATTCACCCCTAAGAAAATCTCCAATATTAGATAGATAGATGTGTGTTTGTGTGTGTGTGTGTGTGTGTGTGTGTGTGTGTGTGTGTGTGAGAGAGAGAGAGAGAGAGAGAGAGAGAGAGAGAGAGAAAGTTGGATTTGAACCTAGGCTGTATGCCTCCAGATTCAGTGCTCTTTCCATAATAGCATGCTATCTTTTATTATCTGTGTGATCTTGGATAATTCTCTGGGCTTCATGAACAAAAGAAAGAAGTTGAATATGATGGTTTTATTTGTGTTACCATTAGTCATAGAAAGGTGAAGTGATTTTGAGATCATCTTCAAAAATCATTTGTATGCAGTAGAAAACTTTCCATATAAATACAAAGCTATAGAACTAATTCTGCATACCAGAACCAGTTTTGTAAAGAGTTGTCTATGGTTACCAGATCAGCAAAAATTTAATTTATTCTCTAAATTTGGCAAAGCCTTTACCCTTCTTTCAGCAAAACCATACTCTTCTTCCTCCTTTCCCAAATCTTTCTGGTCATTCTCTAGGATCCTCTCACCTCTAGCTTGGAGAATACAAACAACTGCTTAATTCTAAATTTTCTTCTCACATTTAAAAGCTCATGAGATTTAGAAAGTGTTTCTCTTCCAATCAGTTTAAGTAATAAATCAACAAAGTTGTTCCTGTGCCTGAGATACTGTCTGAGGTACTAGGAATACAAATAGACAAATGAACTAATCTCTACTCAGAATAATTTTTTCCCATTCTATAACCAATCAATCTGCTAAATGTGGATAAGATATTAGAGGGTTGTGTCCAAGGTCATACACCTAGGAAGTGTCAGATCCAGGTCTCAAAGGCAGATCATTTGATTTCCCAGTTCAGTTCCCTTTTTTTACAACACTCTCCACACTCCAAATACTGATTTCCATAAATGATTCAGCAGAAAGAAAAGTAAATCAAGAGTCAGAGAAAGTAAAGTTCTCTTTAATTGACCAATAGACCCACCCTGACTCATCATCCATTCTGGACCATGCCAGGCTGTCTGTGTAATCCCATGGAATTTCTTTCCTTTAATTCCAATGAGGAATCACTCTAAGCCAATTTCCTGCCTCCCCTCCCCCAGTCCTTTTCCAGGGATTTCTAGTGAATCAACACTGATGACAATTCTAATTGTACCAAATTAGGATGAGAATCACAGGGTTTGGCTACCACAAAGTTTGTTTGAGGTTCCATCTTCCTATTCAGATAGCTTTTCTGCTGAGCCTGCTAGCATTCACTGGACACTAGCCAAGTTCAGCAGAGATTAAAGGCATTAGGTAGTTTTCCATTTTCTCAGCTCTGAGTGAGCCTCTCCTTGGGAAATTAATCTCTCCTTCCATAAGTCCACTAGGCCTCCATCCTTCTCACTATACAGCTGCACACATTGACCCCAAGTCATCCTGCTTGTCACCAACTCATTTCTCAGCCCACTGCAAGCCTTACACCTGGCTGCTCTGCTAGCAGACCACAGGAGCTATTCATTACTGCCTGTGAGGCTGACCGAGCTCAGCTGCTATTTTCTTCACTTGACTATTTTGCTCCCTGATTTCCCTCTTCATGCTTTGAAAACACAGAACTTTGTTTTTTTTTCCATTTATTTGTTTAGATATTGGCAAACTTTTAGAAAAAATTGTAACCTTGGCCAAACCTAGGAAAAACTGCAAAGCCCAAGTGGCCCAACACCTCCCCAAGTACCCAAAGGTCCCACACTGCCAGTGCTAGCTATTACTAAGGCTAATATTAGATATTACACTGGCAGTGCTATAAGGTTTTCAAAGGGCAAATACATAAGGGATCCCATTTGACCTTTTCAACAACCCTGTAAGGTATTTCTATTATTATCCCCATTTTATAAAAAAGGAAACTGAGGCTAAGATTTAAACTCAGGTTTTCCTATCCCCAAGCCCATTATTCTCTCTGAAGTCACTTAGCTGCCCTTAGTAGCTCTTCACTGTTTATTTCTTCCTTCTTGAAGGAAAATTCACCTGCTCCAAAGACCCCCTTCAAGACCTTAATACTGTTAAACTAATTTGTACTAATAGTCCAAAAGCATAATAAGATTGCTTATTCTTGTGAAAGTTTATTAAAATTTCTTTTTTTATTGAGATCTTTTGTTTTCAACATCACTTTTTCCTCTCATTATACCCTCCTCCCTTAGAGCAAATTAAAAATTCACTACTTATGAATAATAATATAGCAATTAAAAAAGCTAATATAATCTTAAATTGCATTAAGAGAGTCATTGATGATTCAGCAGTAGGTAAATCACACTATATGATACCAAGGTCAGACCACATTTGAAGATTTGTGTTCTGTTCCAGTGGCCATATTTTAAGAAGAAATGTTGGAGAGCATCTAGATGAAGAGAATCACACTGATGAATGGTCTTGAAATCATACTAAAAGATCATTAGTTGAAGAACTTCAGATATTAACTAGTTCTTGGAGAAGGGAAGATGGTGGGACATGATAACTGTCCTTAGCTCTTTGAAGGGCTATCATTATAAAGAAAGATAGATGCCCTGATACCCGCTGGAGACCCAAACTGATAAATGGAATTCAAGGTTTCAGTTTATGCCACTCTAAGAATTTCTATATGTGTGTGGAATTTCAGTGTGTGTGGGGTTGATGGTCTAAGACAGTTTGATTGCCTTTACACACCAGTAACATTAATTATTTATTGTCTTACTTTGCTTGAGTGACTGGACTATCTTTTCTAGTCATCCATTTCCCTGAAGAACTTCATCATTCTATTTTTCATGTGCAATCCTTCATTGAAAATATTTTCAATCCACCATCCTCCCTTCTGTTCTCCCTTATCCCCATCATACATTGATCTTTCACTGGGCCCCACTATTCATTCTTCACAGGTTGCCCTCCCTTCCTCTCAGTGATACATGTCTAATTCTTCCTGTGCACTGTAGCTTTCTCCTATATATCAGACATGGTTTTCCTTGTTTACTTTGATCAAAGAAAGAAAATTACTATTCCTGTTCTGAAGGTTGTTTGAAATTGTATATGTTCAAGAGATAGTTATGCATGTTTAATTCAGAGGGAGTGACTAATATATATAGCTATTTGAGTAGTGTTTATATCTGGTAGAGACCACATCCTGTTTTTTCCTGGAGGTTTCACTTCTTTAACTCCTGGAACTTCCTCCCCGGGGCTGTGCTATCCTACTGGCCCACCATTTCGAGATAATCTGACCTCCCTTCCAACTACATAATCCTATTAGTCTCATCCAAACCATCATTTTATATATAAGTGAGTCAGAGAGAAATGAAGAGGCTCAATGAAGGCAAATTCATTAGTGTAGGAGGTTGGATTGGGAACCTTGCCTGTCTCCCAGTCTGTTGTTCTTTCCACTTGCCATAGTCCTTTCCCCCACCTTTAGACAAAGATAAAAGCCCTAGCTATTTTGATTCCTCACCAAGGAATTTTTAGTCAACTTTTTCTTAAAGGAAGTCAAAGTCAGCTTGCTTAGCCCTCTCATTTTTTAGCTAGTGAGAAAATAATAATAAAAGGGGATTTGGCCAATTGTTTCCTGAAGCTTCTAGGCAAGGACCAAGAGCTGAGTAAGTGCAATATGGTCACCAAAAAAGATCAACTTGGTTTGTTGTTGTTGTCGTTTGGTCCTCCCATGAATTCACCATGTAAGGAACTCCCAGGGAGGAGATTCCCTTGATCTGTATTGATCTGCAACCATTTTACAATAAATAGTTTTAGAGAGTTGTCTAGAGGCACTGAAGAGTTCACAAACTTGCCCAGGGTAACAGTCTGTATTGATCAAAGATGAGACTTGAATACAGGCCTTCCTAACCTTTAAATTGGTTTTCTATTTACTTAAACTACACTGCCTCATATTCTTGGGTTGCATTCATGGAAGGAACGTTCTTAGGAATAGCTATGAACAGAGTACCTCTGTTCAGACCATAGCTGGATTATTATTTCCACGCAAT
This sequence comes from Macrotis lagotis, assembly GCF_037893015.1. Lineage (NCBI taxonomy): Eukaryota > Metazoa > Chordata > Mammalia > Peramelemorphia > Peramelidae > Macrotis > Macrotis lagotis. The sequence goes on from NC_133664.1 coordinate 173,614,465, forward strand.
GCCTTTGGGGAAGACAATGACAATATGGAGGGTGTTCACAGGGAGGCAACCCAGATGAGGAGGGGGATACTGTTTCATTTGAAGGAAATGGCGATGATCAGTCTGTAGAAGGTCAGTGAATTACAATTGTCTTCAAGAGAGATGGCATGGAATTGTGGAAAAGACTGCTGGATGTAGTCTCAGAGGACCTGGGTTAAAAATGTTACTTTTAACGACCACTGTCTTTGGGATATTAAACAAATCATTTAACTTTCATGGATCTCAGACTCCTCATTTGTAAAATGAAAGGGTTGTTCTAGTTGACTTTTGAGGTCCCTTGGGATCCTATGAAATTAACAATTTGAAAAGCTATTATGAATAACTTTTCAAAAAGTTTTATATCATTTTACTTTTTTCCTTCAATTAACAAACATTTCATTTTTTTCCCATTGAGAAAAAAAGGAAAAAAAACCCTTGTGACTATATGCCTAATCAAGTAAAAAAAAAATGAGTAACTCAAGGGTGACATTCCTTTGACCTCAGGATGTAGAATCAGAAGCAATGGCTAAAAATTTGAGACAGTCAAATTTCAGCTAGCAAAGACTTCTTACCAATTCAAGCTGTTCAATGGGAATGGGCAACCTGGACAAATGGCATATTTTCTGTCAGTAGAGATTTTCTAGTGGAGTCTGGATAAATATTCATCAGAGATATTGCAATCGAATCCTCTTAAGGTATATATTGAACTCAATGACCCAATGTCCTCACAGGATGATATATTCAGGGTCATGAACAGAAGTCACCTAGTCCAATGTTCACATTATACAGATAAGGAATTTGAGGCCCAGAGAAATTAGCTGACTTGCTCAAATATTTGTAGAAGTGAGGGGTAGAACTAGCATTTAGATCCTGTGAATTCAAACTTACTATTCTTTCTGTCACATAAAATGTTCTCAGAACAGATTAACCAAGTTAGACAAAAGCCCTTACATTTTCCCACCCTGTTTTTTTCAAACCTCACATAGGAGCTTGTAGTATCTTGCCTTCTCTTAAAAGCAGTTGTATAACATATATATATATGTACTTTTTTGTGGGGTGGAGAAGTCCAGATTTCTTTTCACCATGTAGAAAATTTCTCCTACCAATGCAGATGAATTACTCCTTTGTAACTGTCCTAAACATTAGTCTCTGGCACTGGGAGTATCTCTGTTTTGCTTCTGGTCACAAAACCATGCTGTGTCAGAGCAGGGTCTGAATTCAGTTCCTCTCAACTCCAAGGCTTGCAATGTGTCTACTTTCTATGCTATTTATAGAGTCATAGGCCCTATCTAATGCTTAATCAGTAATGATGGCAATGATTCTGCAAAGGATTGCTTGCAAGGTTTTAGGGGCAAGCAAGCTAAAGACAAATAGGGCTGAAAGAGACATCTTCTAAGTTAGAGAGGGAGCCCAAAAGTATAGAGACTCAAACTACACTCTTATGGGGACTCAAACTACACTGATCTAAAGTTGAAGAGTTAAGAATTTGGGTCTCCATAAGGGATAAGAGAGGGAACAGATAGGAAAAGAGAATCAATAAGATCCTTTCCACAGCTAAAATTTTATTCATCTCTGTGAAAAGAAGAGAAAGTATCTTTTTATGTAAATAACATATTAATGCTGAGAGAACTGACAAATATCCATGTAAACCTCTAAAGCCAAACCCAGAAGTATAATTTATATAACCATAGCACCCCTATATCTCTACCATGTAAACAAGGGTGATGAAAATGAGGAAGAAAGAACATTTGAAATGACATAGCAATTTTTAAATCTAAATATCAGGTAGCTAATCATTTGGAAAATGTTGGGTTGGTTGCAACACAGTTATCTTTGAAAATGTACCTGTGAGGAAAACTTTTATTCATTTTCCTGAAGAAACTGCTATTAGTGTATAGGTGGGGGTATGAGAGGAGGTAAAATCTTTTACTTCATGGAGAATTGTTATTAATTTATTTTAATATGAGAGATTTAAAAAAACTCCCTAGTATAAGAAGCATTGTGGTATAGAGTATGAAGCTAGGAGTCATGGTCCTACAATATACCTATAGCATGATCCTAGAAAAAATCACTTGAAAGGCTTTGAGGTTAAAGAACTTGTCCAGAGACAAAGTTAATATGTGCAAGGAAGAGAAGAGGGACTTGATCTCAGGTCTTCCTGACATAGCTTGCTCTCTAACCACTACATCACTTAGATGATTTAAAAAAATCATCAAGATTTCAAGATTTCAAGATTTCATGCTTTTGATTACTTATTGTCTATGGATTGATGTTGCTACTATGTAGCTCAATGGCCCATTCCCATATTTCCCAGAAGAACTCACTATCTAAAAGGTGGGCATGTTGCCTTCATTGAATGTAACTCCTCTCCTAGATAGTGTACTAAAATTAGCTGAGAGTACAATTTACTGCCCTTTAAAGCTGGCTGATGGTTCTGCTGATGCAGCTCATAATTTGAATAGATGACCATTTTGACAATTTATTGGGGCCAAAGTAGGAGATGCTGCTTATCAAGAGTTGGGGTTTTTTGTTGTTGTTGTTCCAGACAATGGCAGAAAGTCCAACAAACATGTCGAGTCCCAGTAAGACAGCAGTGTGGAAGAAACTATAATCCCAGGTGCAGTTTTACTAGGAGATCTAACCTGTGCCTCTGAGGGGGAAATGGGGGGAAATTCAGACTCCAAGCGGAAGGTACCATATGGTGGTATTCTAGCAATGACAGACAAGAATTGCTATAGCAGGGTGAGGATTGTATGATCCAGGCAGATTTTCCTATTGGCTATTGCCTACAAATAGCATTCCATATCCCATCGTTGCATTGTCTAGAATGTTCTCTTCAAGGACATCTTTTTCCCATTACCCCCATATACCACACACTGGAATGCTCTCCCTCTTAGCATTGGTCCCTTGGAATAACTAATTTCTTTTAAGACAACTTAAGCACCCCTTTTTTGCAGAAGGCATTTCCTGGACCCTCCAGTTGTGAGTACCTTCTTTTTCAAGACTGCATCGCATCTATTTTAAAAATAAGTTTTCACTCTCTGTCTCTGTCTCTCTGTCTCTCTCTTTCTATATATATATGTATAAAGATATATATATATAGATAGATAGATAGATAGATAGATAGATAGATAGTAATGTGTGTGTGTATGTGTGTGTATGTATGTATGTGTAGAAACTCTCTCCTAACTCATACTGTACTTAACATTATTTCTAACTTTACATTCTTAAGTTAAATCTGAAGGGCTGGAGTTTTTGTACTATCACTCCGGAGTTCCCATCTTATGTGATTCCAATATCAATCAATGAGCAGGACTCTATTAGTTCCTAGTAAAGGATATTTACTGAAAAAATATGGCAAGAATAGTACTTACAAAATATTAAAACTCAACCCAATCCTTGCACACACAATTTCCTTGAGGAAGTTGGAATTAAACTGAAATGCAATGAATGTGGTCAAGGGATACCTACTTGGAAGTCTTTTTTCTCCCATTGTGAAGTCAGATACAACTGAACCACAAAAAGGGAGAATAATATCTCATGTTGTCCTTTATGATTTACAAACTATATTACTTATTTAAAAAAAATTTTATTTAAGGCAATGGGATTAAGTGACTCATGCAAGGTCACACAGCTAGACAATTAAGTGTCTGAGGTCGAATTTGAACTCAGGTCCTCCTGACTACAGGGGCGGTGCTTTATCCACTATGCCACCCAGCTGTCCCAAAATATATTACTTATAACTCTATGAAATGGACATTTTAGCCAAAGAAAGAAATGCAAGTCAATAGCCAAACAAAACAATGCTTCAAGTGACCAATAATTAGAGAAATACAAAATAAAGCAATTCTAAGGTTTCACCTCATATCCTTCAGATTGACAAAGTTTATTTAAAAAAAAAGAGAAAATGAGAAATATTGGAGAGGATGTGGGAAAAGAGGTACATTGTTGGTAAAAAGAGGTACATGCACTATTGGTAAAACTATGAATTAGTTTAGTCGTTCTGGAAAATAATGAGACTATGCCTCCAAAGTAACTAAATTATGCAAAATCTTTGAACCAGTTATACAGCTGGTAGAACTATACTTCAAAGGAATCAAAGAAAGAGGAAAAGGACCCAGATGTACAAAATATTTATAATACTAAAAAGAACTGGGAAATAAAAGGGTGCCCATCTATTGTGGCATATGAATATAATGGGATACTATTGTGCCTTAAGAAATAATGAAAGGGATGGTTTTTATGAAATCTGGAAAAACTCTTGTGATCTAATGGAGAGTCAAGTGAGCAGAACTATTGTTCAGTTAATAATAAATAGCTTGTTATTTATATATAACAACAACATTGTAGAGAAGAACAATTTAAGAATCCTGATCTACTCAAGGTCCAATCATGATTCTAGAGAATCAATGACAAGGTTACTAATTGCCTCCTGAGAGAGAGGCAATAGACTCAGGATACAGAATGAGATATATAATTTTTGGACATGACCAATATGGGAACTTGTTTTACTTGGCTACAGATTTGTTCTAAGATTTTTGTTTTTATTTCTTTTTTGCAATGTTAAGGGTGGAGGTGAGAGGGAAAGAAAATAGATTTCTGCTAATTGAGAAAAATTTAACTAAACAAAAGACAATGTACAAGATAATATCTGCCTTCCAGGAGTTTGAAGTCTCCTTTGGCAATCAAGTTCCACACCCATGGAGTTATTTAATAAGACAAGGGAGTACATGAAAATAAATGGACCAACAATAAGAGCCTGGATGCCAGGGAAACCATCCCATTCTTCAAATGCCTTGAGCAATGAGGATTTGTTCATCTTTGTCACTTGGCTGGCTTACTCACAGTGTGTTTGGGAGTAGAAAGTCACACCTTTCTTCTTCCTGGCTGTATCTTCCTAACAGAGCTGTTCCAGTGCAGAAGATGAGGAAACATTTGACTTTTGGGTTCTCTCTGACAGAGCATGTAGAGAGGATGTAAACCAGAAATCTTCAATAGGTCAAAGATTTGCAGAATATTAAAAGTAGAAGAGACTTTAGGAATCACATTGTCTAACCCTTTCATTTTATAGATGTGGAAGCTGAAGACAAAAGAGATCAAATGACTTGTTTAAGGTCACAAAGTGAGTTAAGGTATAATAAAGCTCTCTGTAACAAGAGACGACTCCGAGGAGGTCAATGGCTAATGGAATCCTGGGAAAGCATCTCCATGGTTATTCTGATGGAAATTTAGATTTTGGTGTGTAGTAACAAGTGGTAAAACTGGGGTTTCAACATGACAGATATGGAATTTTCAGACTTTGGCACTCATTATTTGTGTAACTTTGGGCAAGTCACTTAACTAGGTCTCAGTTTCTTCATCTATTAAAAGAAAGGAGTTGAAGTAGTCCCTTTCTATTTTAAATCTTTGATCTTATGATCTCTTGATCTCCAATCTAGTGGATTCCCCCCGCCCCCAACCCATTCTTCAAGCAAAGAAAATTATCCAGAGCGAGAATCAAACAAAGGCAGAATGTCTGGCAGCCTTTTAGTTCCCTCTGGTATGGGCTTTGAGCCTAGCTCCCTGGCCAATTTTAAGTGTCCAAATGACTGTTTGGCTCTAAGGTACAGTGAAGGCAACCAAGAGACCTGTAATTGTTCATCAGGCTGCTGGAGAATGAAGAAAACATCTGGAGAGAGAGGGAGAAAGGGAGAGGGAAAGAGAAAGAGAGAAAAATCAGGGAGGGGGAGAGGAAAGAGAATGGAAAAGAGAATGAGGTGGGGGGAGAGAGAGAGAGAGAGAGAGAGAGAGAGAGAGAGAGAGAGAGAGAGAGAGAGAGAGAGAGAGAGAGAGAGAGAGAGAGAGATTCTAATCTTGGCTGCTTAGCTCAATGCATGTTTCCAAAACAAAGATAAATTCCTCTTATTGAGAACTCAGAGAAAAAAGGAGAGATAGAAGGGAATAAAGACAAAGAAGAGTATTACTAGAGGGGTTTTTGTGGTAAACACAAACATCCTTTATTTGCAAGTGCGGGCACTACATATCAAAAGCCTAAGAGATTGCCAAAACAGATGTTTTCCAAGCTCCAGGCTTTATTTTGCATCTCTGTTTCTTTAAGGAACTCTGGACAAGGCAGAACAACCTCTGTTCTCATGCCACCATTGCACAATCCTGCAGTCCTGTCTCCTTTATAATCTTTTCCTCAGTTGCCCTCTTTCATTCTTCAATTTACTAGGATACATCCCTGGCCACTTTCAAGGATTTCCGCCTCTGCATCTTCCAGTTCAAATAAATGAGTTTTCAGCTTATCTTTCTCAGAACCAGGCCATCACAATACTTCCTGGTCATCTCTGCACCATGTATCCTTTTTCCAACTTCTTTCTTAAGTACAGAATTTCCCTCATTGACTGTAAACCTCCTGAGGAGAGTGATTATCTTTTTTTTGCTTGATTTTGTTCTTAACAATACACAGGGCCTTGCACTTAGTAAACACTTGCTAAGTACTTTGTCTGTCTAATCTATCCTATTGATCTGTCTTTTATCTTTCTTTTCCTTCCCTCCCTCCCTTCCTTCCTCCTTCCCTCCCTTCCTTCTTCCTTCTCTCCCTCCCTTCTTTCTTCCCTCCCTCCTTCCCTTCCTTCCTTCCTTCCTTCCTTCCTTCCTTCCTTCCTTCCTTCCTTCCTTCTTTCCCTTCCAACTCTAGCTCCTATGATTCTATATAGTGAGGAGAAGAAACTACTTAGAAAGGACATAACTGATATTTTTAGGTAACTGAATGACTAGGAGGGGAATTGTACTTTTTTTGCTTAGTTTTAGAAGACAGATTTAGTAGCAATGAAAGTTCTAAGGATACATTAGGGAAGAGGCAAAAACCAAATTTCAGAAATTTTAAAGCTCTCCAGAGTAAATGGACGACCTTTGTTCTTGAGGAGGACCAAAATGACTATGTTAAATTCAAGTTACAGTGTGTCCATCTATGACTGATCAGATCAGTACTAGCTTGGAATGTTCTACCATAAACCTTGTGAACATTTGGAGTAGATTCTCTAAACCTGCACATCTCATGTTTCCTTTGAATTACTTCAATTCTGCTTTGTCCATAGAGCACAGTGCCCTCTCTGATGAGGGCAAACGATGTTGGATGGTTCCATGTCATTGCCTCCCATGTCACACAATCAGTTCCAAGTTTTTAAAAGAGACCTTTTGAGAGAATCTACTGTAGTACTAGAACAGCTGGATGGCTCAGTGGATAGAATGTTGGACCTGGATTCAGGAAAACTCATCTTTGTGAGTTCAAATCTAGTCTCAGATACTTACTAGCTGTGTGACTCTGGGCAAGTCACTTAACCACCATTTGCCTTAATTCACTGGAGAAGTAAACGGCAAACCACTCCAGTATCTGCCAAAAAGACTCCTTATGGGATTATTAGTTGGTAAACTCAGAGCTAGTGTTGAAAAGGGAGTATAGGAAGGGAGTAGAATAAGAAATTAATTGGAGAAGTAACTGATTCAGGGCAGGTCTTGGGGAAAAAAAGATGTGGAGTGTATCCATAAGTGTTTGTGTGAGGTGTCCAATAGCATACAACATTTTTCCAGGTGACTATGAAGTTAAATTGGTTGGCACCTCTCTGAGTCACTCCCTTGAGAGGTAGTGCACTGAGTGTAGAATAAAATTGTTTCAAATATTTGCATGTTAAAATATGTGTTGAGAAATAACTAGAGTTCTGAAAGTATAAATGGACTCTGATATTCCTCATGCAGACTGGAAACAAACTACTTATGTTAGCAATTTGTGTTTTGTAACTAAGACAAAGTAAGAGGGAGAACAGTTTTAGAAACTATAGTTTCTAAAAGATGAAAGCGAGGAGAGTAATACATTCTAGCAAGGTAGGACACACACACACCCCTCTGTAGTAGTCACTCATCCAACAACACTGGTGCCTGTGATATCTATTAACTCAGCTATGCTGGGAGCTTGGCCTTCAAAAGCTTTATCTGGTGGCTTTCCTCCCATTCCCCATGAGAGTAGACTGACTCAGTATAACACCAAAATATCATTTCAAACCATTGAACATTGAAGGTAAAGGGCATAGTAATAATATCATGTTAGTAGATCAAGAATTTTCCCCAGTGAAGGCTCAAGCTCAGAACAGACAACAAAGACTTCTGCGTAGGTCAAATAAGAAAATAACAAGTTCAAAGAAATACACAAATTTGGAAGTATCTTCAGTTATAAATTGAACTAAATGAGGGATTCTTGGAGGTTTTTTTTTTGGTTTCCATTCCTCAGAAGACCTTCCTCTATTTCCTACTTAATATGAAAAGAAACATATTCCAGAGTTTACTATACATATTGTTATAAATAAAATAGGGTAAATATCTTTTAATAAAGAAAACTTTAATCAGCACTTTATGACATTTTTATTATAATAAAGTGATTTAAAATTTATCAAAACCAGTGAAATAAATGAGTAAAAATCTTGATTCTGTTTCTGGTCAAACAGCAGATTCATTCTAAGTATAATTCTTGAAAGAAATACATATCACAGCCTTAGATTTGGTTCTTACTTTAGTTTCAATTGAGAATAGAACTGAGAACCCTAATCCACAAATGTTATATAAACAGAACCAAAATTCCAACTATAGAATCATTGAAAACATTGCTCCTATCCATATAGTAAGCAGACCAAAATTTAGTCTCTTGACGGAATTTCTATCACATATTACAGTCCACCATGAAGTGAAAACCCCAGTCTCTTCCATGTGGGAAGTAGCATCAGAGATATTCTATACAAATGCTCATCTCCCATTAATATTCATCTTTTTCTCTTTTTAATTTTTTAAAATTGATTTTGAACTTAAATACAAAGTGAAAAAAGAATACAAAAAACATTATACAGCAAAACATGATAGGATGTAGTATAAAACAACAAATTTGCAGTTCAAGAAAATCCATGTAGTAAATACTATACATTGTTTTCAAAGCTACCCAGCTTTGAAGCTATGCCTTCTTCTAAGCTTTCTTTTGGTTTCTTTGGTGCTCTTTTGATTTCATTTTAGTTTTCTCCCTCCCTTTCCCTCCTCTAGAGGGAAGCTACTATTGTCCTAGAGAAAGCTACAATTAAATGTGACTGTGTGCATATGTAGATATACCTAAAACATACACACACATATATGTATACATATACATATTTATGTAGAATACACTATATACCATTATATAAAATCATATGATCTACTTTATAGGGTTGTTTTCAGAAAAGGAATTTATAAATTCCATGGTTTTTATAAATATTATTTTGGAATTGGGGGGGTAGAGATCCAGCTTTGTGTACTACTAATGCATATTGGCAACTGTTCTGTCAGGTACAGTTTGAGGGGGGCTTCCTGGGGGTACTGAGAAACTAAGTCACACAATTCAGATGTATGAGAGGAAGAATTTGACCTGACTGTAGCCAGTTTTCTATTCACTGCTATACCAAGTTGCTTCTCATAATGCATTCCAGAAATTTAAACTATTATTATTTAGGGCAAAGATTCTAGCAATTGCAGAGATTAGAAGTAGACTATTGCCATTTCAGACTTAATACTAAGAGAAACACAGAAGAGTCTCCATTGATACTATGATTTTCTAGCTTTGATTTCCAGCCCAGATAAAGGAAGAAAATGATTTGCAGTCACTCTGGTGGTAAATGAAATGTGCTTTTCCTGCTAAGTGCTGCCAACTCTGGTGTTAATTTAACATGATAGAATGTGAACTTTAACTAGGATGACTCAGGCCCTGGAAAATGGGGTAGCATGACACAGGCCTTAAATAATGACAATAAAAAGAATCTGTGGATTACATTCTTTAACAAAAAGATAACAAAAAATTATAAATCTTCTAGCTTATAAAATAGAGTCAATCAAGGGGAAAGAAAAGCCAGGTTTACATTACACGAAGCATGAATAGACAGCTTGGTCTTATCAGCTGGATTAGTCCTCAGTATTCTCTGGGGTCTTTCTGTTCTGGGAAGATAAAGACAAAGGATGACTTGGAGACCCTAGAAAAACTGTTCCTGCAATCAATGTTGAGATGCCGCCAGTCTACTCCCAAGAGGAAATGTTCACAAACTTCTTCCCCCCCTGCAAATACAAAATGGTGTCCCTTTTGAATTCCGTCCAGCTCTCCATCTAGGAAGATTGAGGTTTCTTTGTGGCTGTGGGGAGCGGAAGAGTGTGGATGAGGAAAAAAGGAGGGAATATGATTATGTATGCCAACTATCTTGAGGTTGGAGGTGTGCAGATGTAGGAGAAAATAAGATTTGAGACTAGCTGTTATTTCTGTAGTGTTCTGTTCTTGTTACAAAATTTCTAATACTTTCCATTTCCTAATTTCATGTTTTTTCACAGGCTGTCCCCCATGCCTGAAATGTACTCCTTCCTCACGTCTATCTTGCAAAAACCCTGGTTTCCTTCAAAACTTAGTTCAAACACTACCTGCTTCTGGCATATAACCCACCCTTCTCTAAGGGATACTATGCATCTTGCTCATTGCTAGTTGTCTTACTAATGAAGACAATGACGTTCAGAAAGGTCGTATAATTTGCTCAGAGTAAATTGAGAGATTTACCCAGAAAGACATGCAGGCTTGCTGATGATAGGAATTATGGAAAGACAGAACATTACTCTTTTGCCTGGTGATCTTCACTGTATCCATGAATTCAGTTATCATCTCTATGCCAATGATTGCCAGATCTGTAAGTATATTCAGTCCCAATCTCTTATGAGCTCAAATACCCTATTTCCAAGAGCTTATTGGGTATTTTCATTAACAAGATCATTTGTGGATTAATATGAAATACTTTTTTTGACATTTAATGTTCTTCATATCTTGTTCCTTTCCTACTTTTTCTGTTTCTTATACTTTATTCAATCGCCCTCACTTCATTTTACTCACCTCTACACTGGTGTACTGGTCACCTTATTGCTTATAGCTCTATTTCCTCTACCTCCCTTTCCAGGCTTTTATATTCCTTGGAATGTTCTCTCCTCCACCATCACTTCCCTCTATCTTGTGATATCTCTTGCTTCATTCAAAAGTAAACTTCAATGCCACTTTCTATAGGAGTCCTTCCTGGACCCTGGACTTGAGACTTCTTTAAGATTGCCTTCTTTCTACTCTATATGAATTATGAATATATCTATTTATTTACTTGTTATCTTCCTCCTTGCCTCCTCTCAGTCTGTACTCTTCTTGTGGAATGTGTGCTTGTTCTAAGAAGTCTAGTCCCTTTGGTGTGAGGGCTGGCCATGATCTTTTTAAGGTCATTCATCACTGTTGGCATTTACCTATTACCCAACTCTCACTTGTGGCTCCAAGAAGCTACAGCATGTATAGCAGCCCATCTGCCAAGATGGGCTAAGACAGGTTGAAGGTAGCTAACCAATGACCCTCAAACCTGTTGGTGAGTTCGGATATATTTAACCCAAGCATATGAAGATTTTCTCTAATGGAATGGGTGAATGAGAACAATTTGTTCCAAAGCCCATGAACATGACTGAAGCAGATGGAGTGCTTAGAACTTAGACCAGATGTCAAAGATCCCAAGGTCATCCACTGCATCCCAGACCATTATTGGTAGTCCTGACTTTTGCCCTGCCACTGGACTTTGATGATTCTGGAAGAGAGCATGAGTTTGAAGACTATGTAGCTGCCTCATTTGAATCTAATTCTCTTGAAAATCAAGAGAAAAAATTTTGTGATTTCACTGGTCCTCTTCAAAAATGGACAATTCTTCTTGTGAGCAGAGGTCTTTCTATTCCTCTACAGTGATCAGCACTGTGACTGACATATAATAAGCTCTAAATAAATGCTTCTATATGGCTTTGATTTTTTTAAAATAAATTATTGGTACATTTTGTTTTGCTGTTATAAACACTTCCAGTTACCTTTATTCTGTGAGGTAATCTCTTGTAGCAAAGCAAAACAATGAGCCATACATCAATCTTATTTCAAAGTACATGTAGCCCCATCTATTTTCTTTCCTTCCTACCCCCCCAACCCCACTGAGAAACAAAACAAATTCCTTGCAGCAAATATATAGAGTCAAATAAAATAAATTCCATTATTGGTTTAGTATGTATATGTCTATATATGTTTATGTATGCATATTTTATATAGACACACAAATACAAAGATATATACATACATGCCTCATTGTATACCCTAAGTCTATCACCTCTTTGTCAAAAAGTGGTTAATATGTTTCGTCATCATTCCTCTGTAATCAGAGATGGAATTGTTCATAGTTCATATAGCTTTTAAAGTTTTACTGTATGGTTGTTATATGAAATGTTTTCCTAGTTCTTATTATGCATTTTCTATCCATTTATAAAATTCTTTGAAAGTGTTCATTTTTATAATATTGATGCTAGAATAGAAATTATTTTGCTTCTGCTTACTACCCTTTGCATGAAAGTCTTTTCATATCTCTTCGAAATCATCTATTTACTCATTTCTTACAGGGCATTAGTATTCAATCACTTTTTTATACCACAATTTATTCAGCCATTTGGGCTTCCTTTTTAGTTCCCAACATTTCCCACCACACAAAGATCTATAAATATTTTTGTACATCAGGTTCCTTTTTCCTTTTTTTTAAAAATTATTTTAGGTATAGGACTGGCAGTGGTATAGCTAGATCAAAGAGTATACACCATTGGGTAATTTGTTGCATATAATTTCAATTGTTTATGAATTCAATTGCTTCCTAGAATAAGTTGTACCCATTCACATATCTGACAATAATGAACCAATGTGCCTATTTTCTCACAGTTCTTGCATCATTTGTCATCTTCTCTTTTAGTCATTGCTTTTTTCCAATCTAGTGGGTGTGAATTGGAACCTCAGAATTATTTCAATTTGCATTTCTCAAATTATTAGTGATTTGGAGAATTTTTTTCCCATATGACTGAAATGTCTGATCATATGACCATTTAGGGAATGGCCCTTTTTCCCATATGAAGTGGAATAAGTTTCTTAGACAAATTAGAAAGGAGACCTTTATCAGAGAATCTTGATGCAAAGATTTTTTTTCAGGTGAATTACCTCTTTTTTTTTGCAAGGCAATGGGGTTAAGTGGCTTGCCCAAGGTCACACAGCTAGGTAATTATTAAGTGTCTGAGGCCAGATTTGAACCCAAGTACTACTGACTCCAGGGCCGGTGCTCTATCCACCTTGCTACCTAGCCACCCCTGAATTACCTCTTAATTATTGCCTTTTTATTTGTGAAAAAAATCTTAATTTTATGTAGTCAAAAATATTCCCTTATTTGAACATAAGCAGTTTATTCCTTTATCATTATTTATCCATGTTTATAGTTTGAAGGGGACATAGTGTCATCTTCCTATATTTGAATGTAAGCAGTTTATCCTAATTTACTCCTTTATCATTATTTAGTCATGTTTATCGTTTCATGCTTTTCTTCATTCCTATATTTATACTATAAAGTTTTTCTGCAGCTCTGGTCTTTTCCTTAGGAATGTTGAGAGGTTCTGTATTTCATTAAAATCCATTTCTCCCCCTTGTAGCATTATACTTAGTTTTGCCAGGTAAATTATCTTTGGCTGTAAATCCATATCCTTTAGCTTCTGAAATATATTCCAAGTTCTCCATTTCCTTATAATGGTGAATACTAAATTGTATATGATCCAGGCTGTGGTTCTTTGGTACTCAAATGCTTTCTTTCTGATTTCTTGCAGTATTTTTTTCTTTGGCCTGGGAGTTCTGGATTTTGACTATGATGTTCCAGGGAGTTTTCATTTGGGGTTTTCTTTTAGGAGGTAACCAGGAGATTCTTTTTATTTCTACTATCCTCTTTGATTCTAAGTTATCTGGGCAGTTTAAAAATTTCTTGAAATATGATGTCTAGGCTCTTTTTCTGGTCATGGGGTTCAGATAGTCCAATAATTCTTAGGGTTTTTTTCTTCCTTTATTTGTTTTCCAAGTCAGTTGTTTTGGTTATGAATTACCTTACACTTTCTTCTATTTTTGACTTTAATATTTCTTGTCCCATAAAGTGTTTGATTTTTCTTTGATTCACTTGAATTTTTAGGAAGCTTATTGCTTGGGTAAGATTTTGTACTTCTTACCAAACTGTTAATTCCTTTTTCAATTCTTTCTCTCATAACTTTCAATTCTTCCCCATTTTTTTCCTCATGCACTTTTATTATACGTATAAAACATTTTTTAAACTCTTGCTTCATTTCTTCCAAGAATTCTAATTAATTTTGTGCCAAACTATGTTTTTCTCTAAGGCAATACTTGTAGCTGTTCTGGAATCTTTCTCTTCTACAATTGAATCTTAAGTATCCCTGTTACTGTAATAGTTCATTATGATGGTTTTCCTTTTTGTTTGCCATTCTTCCAGGAATTTAATGTTTCAAACTGGGATCTCCAGCACTTTTGGAGAGGTGGTCTGGGCTAGTCCTATTACTGCTTTCTTATACAATTGAATGTTGTCTTATTCCAGGATCTCAGGAACATTCTCAAGGCTTTTAATCTTTCAGTGCTTCCAAAATGATCTGATCTGGGGTTGTTTGATTTTTGCGCCACTGCTTTGAGCTCTTGCAGGATCCTGGATTTGGTTCTGAGCAAGAGAAGACTTACTTGACTCAAATTCATCTCCGAAAAGCCCTGATGGTTCAGAGGGGTCGATTTGTAGGTCCTCATTTGGCCTGGGATTCTACCCTGGTTATTCCTCTATAGTTTGGGCAAGATTTTAGAAGTGAGGCACTGCTTTGAACCTGAAGCTTGAGCCATAACATTGCTGCTGCTGCTACTGCTATTACAGCTAGCTTCTAAACTTCCTCTCTTCTCTATTAACTGCCCCAAGCCCCCTGATCTGGGAACACTACTTCAGTGTCATGGTCCCCTTCTAACTCTGCCCTGGATCTGCAACTGGGAACTGGATAGTTGAGAACAAAGCTGCCAATTGGTTCCTGCCCCCATTAAAGTGACTCTTGGGGGACTGGTGGTACCATGGAATGGGTGTGAAACCTCTGCTTGTCCTTATGTATAGCTTCTTCCTTGGTGTGCTAACTAGACCTAGAGTATTAACACAAGTCTCCAGGGTCCACAGCCCTCCCTTTCTGGTTCCTTATGCCATGATGGACTGGATGAAGGGAACTGATTTTTCCTGGATTTATTCATTAACATTCAGTCTAGAATACTTTCTAGATCTGTTAGAAGGTGCTTACTGAGAGGAGCTCTGCTTCCTATCATCCTACCATTTTTTCCTAATTCATTTTAAGGAAAGACTAATTTATTCTTGAGTTTTCTGGTATGATGTTTTTCTTTTTTTGAAAAGCAATGGGGTTAAGTGATTTACCCAAGGTTGGTCTGAGGTCAGATTTGAACTCAAATCCTCCTGACTCTGGGGTTATTGCTCTATCCACTGAGCAATCTAGCTGCCCTCTGGTATGATTTTAAAAACTGAAATGGGTATTGGATTTTGATTAATGTTTTTCTTGCAATTATTTATACAATCTTGTGATTTTTGTTGATTTTGTTATTAACATGGTTATTTAAGTTCATAGTTTTCTTAATAATGATCTAATCTTGCATTTTGACCATAAATTCAAACTGAACTTAGTATAGAATCTTGTAATATGTAGTTTGAGTATTTATAATAAAATTTATATAAAACTTACATCTGTTTTCATAGGGATATGGGTTTACTATTTTTATTTTTTTATTTTGATTTTCCCTGGCTTATATTTTAAGACCATATCTAATCATGAAAGTAATTTGTTAGGATCCTTTCTTTTGTTCTTTTTAAAGATCAAATCAATGTAGGAATTGATAGTTCTATGAAAGTTTGAAAGAATTCATTTTAGAATCCATCTGACCTGGGATTTTTTTCCCTTTACAATTCATTTATGACTTGTTTACTGTTGTTCTCTGAAACTGAGTAGTTTAAATTCTCTATTGCTTGTTCTGTTCATTTGAGTTTATATTCTTGTAACTATTTATTCTATTTATGTTATTGGTTTTTCTGGCATCTAGAAAGAAGAGAATATGTGTCTATTAAATGCCAGATGTTGTCCAATGTAATTTGTAAATATTAACTTATTTAATCCTCACATCAACCATAAGAAGTTCATTCTATTATTATCCCCATTTTACAGTTGAAGAAGCTGAAGCAGAGTGAGGTTGAGTGACTTTCTCAGGTTGCATAGCCAGTAAGAATCTGAGAATACAAGGCCTCAGGTCTTTTTGATTCCAGGCCTAGCTTCATATGTGTGTGTGTGTGTGTGTGTGTGTGCATATATGTATATATATGTGTGTATATATATATATATATATATATATATAGAGAGAGAGAGAGAGAGAGAGAGAGAGAGTTGGGCAAAATAATTTCTCATAATATCCTTAATTTCTTTCTTATTTGTTGGGATTCATCGATGGTGAGATCAAGGGTGTGGTCACTACCATGTGTGTCTGAGGGTGACTAAAGACAAAGATCATGGGAAGTGAAGAAGATGATGAATTTGGAAGCTAATAAGTTTTAGGGTATATCAGCATATATATATATGTACATATATATATATATATATATATATATAATATATCTATCTGCCTATCTAGTTAGGTATCTAACTATAGAAATTTCCTTGAATAAAGGTAGAATTATAGTAGAAAGGAAAGTCATAAGTAGAGCAATCCATGAAAAAGGAAGACCAGACTGGGGGTTGGTAAGTAACTGCCATTAGGATTCTGCATGGGATCATAAATATTGATGGAGTGAACCTCAGAGGAAGAAAGTCTGCTAAGTGATGATGACAAAGAGAGGATCTGGAAGTGGCAGGAAGGAAAAAGGAATATGTCTTCTTCCTGGTCCCCTGTTGGGATGGAGATGGGGATGGGGTGTTAGAGAAGATATATTCAGAACTGGAGAGGATGGTTAGGGATACAGTGTCTTTGAGAGATAGCTAAATCTTTATAATTTACAGTAGATGAAAGGAGAATTAGAGAAATAGACCTAAGAAAAAGGGAAGCAATACAGAGGAGGCTCAATTAGAAAGATTCATCTTCTTGAATTCATATGTGGTCTCAGAAACTTACTGGTTGTATGACCCTGGGCAAATCACTTAATCCTGTTTGCCTCAGTTTTCTCATCTGTAAAATGATCTAGTGAAGAAACTCCATGATCTTTGCCAAGAAAACTCCAAATGAGGTCATAAAAAGTCAAACATGACTGAACCACCCTGACAACAAGTGTTCAACCAAAGGAATGGGCAGAACTGGATTAAGTCTTAGGATATGTATAGCAAATCTGAATGATGATGAGAAAATGGAAATAGTTGCAGGTGAGAGGTGAGGTATTCACTTAGGTGGCCAGGGATTCTTTATGACAAAACTAGGAAAAGGAGGAGGTGGAGGAAGTAATAATATTGCTCTGAAGGTTCCATTTGGCCACCTTGGGTCTTTCCTCAAATTCATTCAAATGGAAACCAGAGGCATTTATGGTTGTTCACTCCATTTCCTAATATCTCCTTTTGTAGTTTTGTTAGGTGGAATTCTGGATAATTGTATGAGACATAAACTAACCAAATGGGAGGAGTCAGAGGGATTGAAAGGCATTTTCTGACCCCAAGTGAAATGTAATACTAGTATAAGGGAACCAGAGCCCAGTAAGAGGAAAAGCAATTCAAAGACTTTATTTTAGCATGAGTGCTTTTACAGACTTTTGTGATTGACTCCTTCACTCTGCATTACTGCCAAACTGACCTGCTCGGACACGCAACATTGTATTTCCAATTTCTATGGTTCTGCACTTGCTAATCCCCACGTCTGGAGTGTATTGTGGACTGTATTGCCACTTTATTCCAATCTCATAAAATCCCCGTTTGAATGTCCTTCAAAAGTCTGCTTATTTTAGCCCTCCTTGAGGGAATTTATGGCCTCTCTGATAACTAATGTCCCACCCTGAAATTACTTTGCATTTTTCTTTTTTTGCTATTTAAAAATTTTATTTATTTATTTTCCCAAAATATGTAAAGATAACTTACAACACTGATTTTTGTAAAATTTTTCTATCTCCTACCCTCTCCTCTTCCCCCCCACCCCACACTCTGGGATAGTATAAGTTATACAGGTACAATCCTGCTGTACATATTTCCTCATTGGTCATGCTGGGAAAAAAGAATCAGAACAAAAAAGGGAAAAACTATGAGAAGGAAAAAAAGCAGAAAACAAGATTTTAAAAGGTGAAAATAGTATCCTTTGATCTGCATTCAGATGTCATAGTTCTTTCACTAATTATGGATGGCATTTTCCATCTCAGGTCTTTTAGAATTGACTTTGATCACTGTCTTGTTGAGAATAGCTAAGTCTCTCACAGTTGACCATCACAGAATGTTGCTCTCACTCTGTACAATGTTCTCCTGGTTTTGTTTATTTCACACCACTTCAGTTCATATAAGCTTTTCCAGTATTTTCTGAAATCTGCTCACTCATCATTTCTTATAGAGCAATAATATTACATTATATTCATATACCACAGTTTGTTCAGCCATTTCCCAATTGATGGAAATTCCTCAATTTCCAATTCTTTGCTAACCCACAAAGAGCTGTTTTGTCATTTCTTTGGGATATAGACCTCGTGGTGGTATTGCTGGATCAAAGGGTTTGCAAAGAATTGGAAATTGAGGAATTTCCATGTGATGTGTGATCTTGGGCAAGTCATTTAACCCCCATTGCCTTAAAAAAGGGGGTGAACCCTCTTCCCAATGGTTTTACTACAGTTTGGATAGAAGAGAGCAGCACATGACCCCAAGAAATTGTCAAGTTAAGGATCAACAGAAGGTAGTAGAGAATAGCAGAGATATCAAGCAGAAGGTCATGAGAACTGAGGAATCAGCTCAGCAGTAAACCTTCTGAGGACCTTCATGCTCTGTAGCATTGAAAGTCTGAGTAGTTATATATGTACTGTGGTCTCAAGCATTCTCTCTATATATGTTTCCTCTCCCAAGTAGAAAAGTGTATATTTCTTTATATAAGAGAAATCGTTCTTGTCATCTAGTTATGCTATTCATTAATCCATCTATCCATCCATCCATCCATCCATCCATCCATCCATCCATCCATCCATCCGTCCGTCCATCTGTCCATCCATCCGTCCGTCCATCTGTCCATCCATCCATCCATCCATCTATCTATCATCTTTCTATCTATCCCTTCAAACTAATGCATTTTCTGATTGACTAACTAAAGAAACACATGAAATGTAACTCAGGAGCTACATTTTTAAATGCATTCTGACCCACAATGTTTCTTAAGCCGGGGTAGCCCACTGATGACTTGAACCCACCCCAACTGAAGCTTGAGATCCTCATCCTTTTAAAACTCTATGAATACAAAAGATATTGATCTTCTCCTAATAAATTTCTTTGAATTTGTGTCATTTAGATGAAAACTGGTTGTGTTTTTTTTTAAGCAAAAAAGGCAATTCTCACAATGTGGTCCATTTCATTAAAACTATTTTTCATAATAATACTAGAATATTATTTGCTTATTAAAATAATCTTCCATCTCCCCTTTTCAACTTTATAACTGTATGAGACCAGATTTTCTTCATATACTTCAACCAAAACAACATATTGCAATGAATTAAATGCAAGAGTAGATATGAGAATCTAGCTGTCTTTTATTAAGCCAGACATTAAAGAGATCTGCAAAAAATATGAAAATTAATGCCATTCTTTTCACTAAAATGTTTTTGTCTTGGAAAATATACTTCCCCCCACAAAATATGTTATTTATGTTAGCATAATGAATTTATTATTAAATAAATTAATACACATTTAAAAATTTATCCACTTTAGTTTTTAAGATGGTAGAAACCCAGAAACAAAGAAGTCTTGTTTATTTTTAATAATAATTTTTTAAAGTATAAAGGGACCTTGAGATCAAAAAGTTTGAAAACTATTAATCTGGAGAACTGTAAATCAAACCTCTTGTTCAGGGTTTATGGGAAGCACTGCGAGTCTTTTCAAACCTAGAATTCCCATAATATAGAGAACAAACATTTTGCACTATTTGCTGGTAGCAGATGTGATCATCAATTATGTTCGTTAGTTGTATAGTTCATCAGTTGTGTGGTCTTGAGAATACATAGATTCTTTTCCTTTAATCAAAATCTTTAGTTCCTTTGACCTTGAACAGTGGGAAGAATGCTGGATTTGGAGGTAGAGGACCTGGTCTACTACTATAATTGTGACCAAGTTATTTAACTACTCTAGGATTCAATTTCTTTATCTATAAAACAGGGGGTTGAACTTAATGTCTCTAGGCTTCCTTCTAATTTTAAAACTATGACCTCTGATTCCCTATACTCAATAGGGCATGAAACTACTTGTCTAGCAATCTTTTAGCTAAAGGACACCAGTAGGATTTAGCAATGACTATGAGAGTCATCAGTAGACGTGTATGTGTGTGTGTGTGTGTGTGTGTGTGTGTGTGTGTGTGTGTGTGTGTGAATTCACTTACTATAAGAGATGAAATGATTTGCCCATGTTAGCAAATAGTTGAACTTCAATTTTTAATCACTAGATTATTCTGCTTCCCTAAGGAAGTAGGAGAAAGTAGCAGTACTTTGGGAGGCACTGTTTTCCCCCTCAATGGAAATCTTCAGGCATAGCCTGGATGACTACTCATTTGGATCTGTTGTAGTGGAATTCTTTTTGGGTTATACCACATATAAAAGTGTTTCATTATTGTTATCATTATTCTACAAGGAAAAGCTAGAAATGTCTATTCTCAATTGGAGATTACACTTTTATTTCATATTGTGACTCTTCAGTCTCTTTTCTGGGAAATTAGACTCTCTCTTGGTACATCTATTAGGGTGAGATGGATTGGTGCCAGCTGCTATGAGCAGCCAACTAAGCTCAGGTGTACTTCTCATGAGACTGGGTATCTGGGCACCTAATTTGCTTTTCTGTGTCTTTTGCTGATTGCTGGGAGTAAAGAAAATCATTGCCAGGGACTGGTGATAGGAACAAAAAAGATAAAAATAGTCTCTCCCCTCAAAGAAATTTATTATCTATATGCCTATAGACATAAACAAAATGTATTCAGATAAGCACTAGCTAATTTGAGATGGGGGTAAGGGGGACAGATGACTAACAATTTCAGGATTGGAATTAGGAAATCCACCCATAGGGGCTGGGACCAGGAAAGAACTTCTCTAGGAGGTGTTACTTGATCTAAGCTTTGAAGAAACTAGAAAATTCTAAGGGTTGGGTACAACCCTATTTGTTTTCTTTCCTATTTAAGAAGAATGAATGAGACCACAAAGACACAAATATTAGGGAGAGTGAAGGCCTAAGTTAGTGATATATGAACTTCCTCCAAATGATAGAGAGATAATTTCCTCCAAGAATATCCGGGTTCCCCACCTGCTAGGTATCAAAGCAAACAAGTTGAAATAGTAAGGCAGAAATTTCAGAAAGAAGAGCCAGAGAGAGAACCAGAAACCCAAAGGGCTACAATGACCCCTAAAGGGGATCATTTCCTCAATTTCCCCTTAGGTGTTTTTGTTCTTAGAGCATGCTGCAGGTTTAAAGAGTTCCATACAGGTTTTAAATAGCTCAGCCCCCAAAAGGAGAGGGGGTGTGAGTTTCTTTTCCCCTAACCAACTGGATGGAGCTCGAAATACTGGAAGAGAACGGGGGTAGGAAGAAGGAAAAGTAAGACCAGAGCATCAGCAAGTGCTAGCCACATCTACACATCTCTACTATTAGACCAGTTCTAAAAATAAACAAACTGGGAAGTGCCGGGTAGCTGGGTGGTTTTGTCATTCCAATGGAAATGAGTCAACTCAGATGTAAGAGGGCTCCATCTTGCCCTAGTCTGACATGCATTTTTGTTTTTCTTAAATTTGTTTTGTTAAAAGATTATATATATATATATATATGTGTATATATATATATATATATATATATATAATAACTGTGCTGATTCTGTCTTATGTTGCTAGGTATGCTTTGTATATGACATAAAGGCACAATGGGAGCTTCCAATGAAAGAGGGATCTTTCCTTGAGTATGGATGGAATTTGCACACTCCCAGTCCATCATTAGCAAATTTTGTTCTGTAACTTGGGGGGTGGGGCATAAGCCTAAGTCCATTACTACCTTTCAAAATGGAGAATCACTATGAATTCAGGCCATATTGCACAAATGTATATATATTTAAAGATCATTCAAAGATATCTTCATATATATATATATATTTACATATAATTATATTTATATAAATATACATTTAAATATAATTATATATTTACAGTTTTATAATTATAATGCATGCACATATTTCACCATATATTTATATGTGTGTGTGCATATTTATATGCATATATAAATAGACATCACCTTATCTTAGGCCCTTGAAGAGAGGCACCATGGTCTAACAGCTAGAGAACTGACCTTGCTGTTAAGAAGTCCTGGGTTGAAATAAATTCTCTGCTGCATATTAGCTATCTGACTCTAGGCAAGTCACTTTCATTTGAACTAACTTTCCTGTTCTCTAAAAAAAATAGCACCTATTTTGTAAGGCTATTCTTAGAAATCAAATGAGATATTTGTAAAGTGATTTGAAAATCTTAAAGCATTACATGCATTTTTTTAAAAGTTCATCTATTTTACTATTTTTAACACTCATCCATATGCATATTTTTAGGTTACAATATTTTCTTCCACCTTCCCTTTCCATCTCCCTCCCCTCAGTGGCAAACAGGTTAACATTGTACACACATTTTTTTTTTATTTAGAAAGGTTTTATTTATTTTTGAGTTTTACAATTTTTCCCCCAGTACATACATATTTTTGATAAACATGTTTAAAGATTAGTCATTTTCGGTATGAGGAATTAGGATTAAGAGAAAGAGATATAGAAGAGATAATTTTTATAAAGTGTTCATCAGATTCTGAAAGGTTTTTCTGTTTTTATTTTTGTTTTGTTTTTCTTCCTCTAGGTGGGGGATAACATTGTCTATAGACAGTTTAATATATTTGGCTTAGCTCTCTAGACTGCTGAGAGGAGCTGCTTGCATCAAGTTTGATTATCTTACAATGTTGTTAATGTGTAAATTGTTCTTTTGGTTCTGCTCCCTTCCATGAGCATCCAATCCTGTAACTCATTCTATGTTTCTCTGGAGTCTGACCATTTACAGTTTCTTATAGAATAATATTCCATAGTGTTCATGTTCCATAATATGTTTAGCCATTCCCTAATTGATGGGCATCTCCTCAATTTCCAATTCTTTGCCACCACAAAAAGAGCTGCTGTGAATATTTTGGAACATGTGGGGCTTTTCCCATTTTTTTTATGATTTCTTTGGGATATGGGACTGGAATTGGAGTTGCTGGGTCAAAGGTAATGAACATTTTTATTGCTTTTTGGGCATAGTTCCACATTGCTCTACAGAATGGTTGGATCAGTTCACAATTCTACCAGCAATGCATCAATGTCCCAGTCCTCCCACAACCTCTCCTACATTGATCATTTTCCTTTTTTTGTCATCTTTGCCAGTCTGATAGGTGTGAAGTGATATCTTACAGTTGTTTTAATTAGTGTTTCTCAAATAATGATTTGGTGCATTTTTTTTCATATGATCATATAAATTTTTAATTTCTTCATTTGAAAACTGTCTATTCATTTCCTTTGACCATTTATCAATTGGAGAATGACTTGTAATCTTGTAAATTTGATGCAGTTCTATATATATTTTAGAAATGAGACCTTTATCATAACTCCTAATTGTGAACATTATTTCCCAGCTTTCTGCTTTCCTTCTAATTTTGACAACATTGATTTTATTAAGTGCAAAACTTTTAAATTTAATATAGTCAAAATCATTCATTTTGCAGTTCATAGTGTACTCAAATGCTTGTTTGGTCATAAGTCCCCTTTCCATAAATCTGATAGAGTATTTCTTGGTCCTTTATGTACCCATTTTGACCCTGTTTTGGTGTGTGATATTATATATGCCTAGTTTTTGCTCTACTATTTTCCAGTTTTCCCAATAATTTATGTCATATAGTGAGTTCTTATCCCAGAAGCTGATGTCTTTGGGTTTGTCAAATAATAGATTGCTGGAGTCATTTACTGAGGTTTCTTTGAGCCTATCCTAATCCACTGATCCATTAGTCTATTGCTTAACCAATACCAGGCAGATTTGATGACTGCTGCTTTATAGTATAGTTTTAGATCTGGGAGAGCTAGGCTACCTTCCTTTATATTTTTTTCCATCAGTTCCCTTGCTATTCTTGATCTTTTGTTGGTTCAGATGAATTTTATTACCATTTTTTCTAGCTTGGTAAAATAGTTATTTAGGAGTTTTCATTGGCATGGCACTGAATAAGTAATTTAATTTGGGTAGAATTGTCATTTTTATTATATTAGCTCTACCTAACCATAACATTTTCCCAGTTATTTAGATCTGACTTTATTTGAGTGAGAAGTACTTTATAATTGCATTCATACAATTTCTGGGTTTGTCTTGGGAGGTAGATTCCCAAGTATTTAATGTTATCTATAGTTACTTTAAATGGAATTTCTTTTTCTAGCTTTTGTTCTTGGACTTTGTTCATATATGTATATATTTCTATATACATATATGAATGCTGATGATTTGTGTTTATTTTATATCCTGCTTTTTTGCTGAATTTGTTAATTTTCAAGGTTTTTTTAAGATGATTTTCTCAGGTTCTTTAAATATACCATCCATCATCTTCAAAGAATGAAAGCTTTGCTTCCTCGTTGCCAACTCCAATTCCTTCAGTTTCTTTTTCTTCTTTAATTGCTATAGCCAACATTTCTAATACCATATTATATAGTGAGATAATGAGCATCCCTGTTTCACTCCTGATTTTATTGGAAATGCTCCAAGTTTATATATGCACATATATTATTTGTTGATGGTTTTAGATAGATACTATTTATTATTTTAAGGAAAATCCCATTTAATCCTAAACTTTCTAGTGTTTTTAATAGTAATGGATGTTGTATTTTATCAAAGGCTTTTTCAGCATCTGTTGAGATAATCATATGATTTCTGTTGGTTTCACTATTTATATATTCAATTATGTTGAGTGTGTTCCTAATATTGAACCATCCCTGCCTATCTGGTATAAATCCCACCTGATCATAGTATATTATCCTAGTAATAACTTGCTGTGGTCTCATGGCTAAAATTTTACTTAAGATTTTTGCATTAATATTCATTAAGGAGATTGGTCTATTATTTTCTTTGTATGTTTGGTTCTTCCTGGTTTAGGTATCAGCACCATATTAGTGTCATAAAAGGATTTTGGAAGAACTACTTCTATTTTTTTAAGATAGTTTATGTAGAATAGGAATAATCTGTTCTTTAAATGTGGGTTGAATTCACTTGTATATCCATCTGGATCTGGAGACTTTTTCTTAGGAAGTTTATTGATGGTTTCTTCAATTTCTTTTTTCTGAAATGGGGTTATTTAAGTATTTTATTTCCTCTTCTGTTAATCTGGCCAGTTTGTATTTTTGTAAATATTCATACATTTCACTTAGGTTATCAAATTTATTGGCATATAGTTCTCTTTAATTTTCTCCTCATTGGTAGTTAGTTAACCCATTTCATTTTCGATACTGGTAATGTGGTTGTCTTCTTTCTTTTTTTTAAAATCATTAACCAAAGGTTTGTCTGTTTTATTGGCTTTTTCATAAAACCAATCCAGTTTTATTTATGAGATCAATGATTTTCTTGCTTTTAATTCTATTAATCTCTCCCTTGATTTTCAGAATTTCTAATTTAGTATTTAATTGGAGATCTTTAATTTGTTCTTTTTCTAGCTTTTTTAGTTGCATGTCCAATTCATTGATCTCCCCTTTCTCTATTTTATTCATATAGGAAATTAGAGATATAAAGTTTTCCCTCCAAACTGCCTTGACTGCATCCCAGAATTTTGGTAGAATTCTCATTAGTATCATTTTCTTGGATATAATTATTGATTATTTCTATTATTTGCTATTTGATCCACCCATTATTTAAAATTATTTCGTTTCAATTAGTTTTTGGATTACTTTTCTATGACCCTTTATCACATGTAATTTTTATTGCATCATGATCTGAGAAGTGTATATTTATTATTTCTTCCTTTCTGCATTTAATTATAGGTTTTTGTACCCTAGTACATGGTCAGTTTTGGTATAGGTGTCATGTATTGCAATAAAAAAGGTATATTTTTTTCTATCCTCATTAAGTTTTCTCCAGAGGTCTATCTTATCTAAGTTTTCTAAGATTTTATTCACCTTCTTAACATCCTTCTTATTTATTTTGTGTTTAGACTTATCTAGTTCTGAGAGAGGGAGGTTGAGGTCACTTGTTATCAAAGTTCTGTCTATGTCTCCTTATAAGTCAGCTTTTTCCCTAGGAATTTGGATGCTATACCATTAGTTGCATACATGTTTAGTAATAATATAACTTCATTACCAATGGTGCCTTTTAAGAAGTTATATTTTCCTTCCTTCCCTTTTTTGATGAGATGAATTTTTGCTTTTACTTTATCTGAGAACAGTATCACTACCCAGATTTTTTTTCTTCAGCTGAGACATAATATACTTTGCTCCATCCTTTTACCTTTACTATGTGTGGATCTCTCTGCTTACAAACAACATATTGTAGGATTCTGGTTTTTAATCCATTCTGCTACCTGCTTTACAGGACAGTCCATCCCATTCACATTTACAGGTAAGCTTACTAATTCTGTATTTCCCTCTGTGCTATCTTTCTCTATTTATGTTTTTCTCTTTCTTTCCTCTTATTTCTCCTCACCAAAGGTTTTCTCCCTTCTCTCTTCAACTTTTCTTTTAAAATTTAACTTTCAGTTTATTTTCACTTATACCTTCATTTTCACCTTCCCTTTTATTACTCCTTTCTTCCCTTATCTTTGCCTTTCCCTATTCCCCCCCACCCCGTAGATTATGATAGATTTTTAAACCCAAGTGGGAATGTATCTTATTCCCTCTCTGGGCCAAATCTATTGAATAGAATTTACTCAGTATTCATACTTTCCCTTATTTTCCTCTAAAATTATAAATCTTTGTGCCTCTTCACTTGGTGCTATTTATCTCTCAAGTACAATTAATCAAGTACCATCAATCACAGTTTGATTTTTTGATAGCTTGATAAGCTCATACTGTTATCAAAGTATCATCACAGATTGATTGCGTGATTGTTTGATAAGCAGCATTATCTCAAATTACATCAAATTATAATTATAGTAATTTTTTACCTTACCCCATTTTCAAGTAACCTCCAAGGACATACAATCCTCCTCATGAGCCAAAGTATCATCCAAAAGCCAAATCATTTCTTGAACTCCCTCCAGGCCTATTTTCTCTCATACTTTACCCTGCCTCCCCATCCAGGGTACCTATTAAGATAAGCGAAGCAAAGATTAGCTCAAAGTTTGATGTAAACAACTACAAGAACCTCAAAGGGCTCTAAGTACTGAGAGGCTCTGGAGATCTCACTTGAGAACTTTACAAATGATTGTAAGTTTTGGGAGACACTAACTCAGGACTGTCCAGTTTATGATACCCTCCTCATAGTTAGTGCTAAGCTTCTGCAGCACAGCAGAGGTAAAGTGGGTCAAAGGATAATGAGACACTTAAGTTTAAAATTAAGACACCTGCTTTTCATCAGGGCTTTTTGTCTCAAACATAGTGAAGTTATTGGACCTGTTCAATGGAGAGACAAGACCCAACTATACCCATATCCTTTAAGTGTAATCTCTTCAATTATATTCAACCCTTTAATTATCCTAAGAGAAATTAAGTTCTCAAGAATTAAGTGTTATATATTTTCTTTTAGGGTTGTATGCAATTTGATGGTCTTGACCAACATTTGTTTTGTTTTGATTTTTTTCTTCCCTTTTTTACTTACCTTTTTGCAACTCTTGAGTCATGTATTTGGCAATTGAATTCTCTGTTCAGTTCTGGTCTTTGTGTCAGGAAATTTTGGACATCCTTTATCTTGTTGAACATTGATCTTCTTCCCTGACAGTATATACTGAATTTTTCAGGGTAGTACATTCTGGGCTGTAATCCCAGGTCCTTTGCCCTCCAATATATGGTATTCTAGGTATTCTGGTCCTTCAATGTTGAGGCTGATAGGTTCTGTATGAGTCTGATTGTGTTTTCTTTGTATTTGAATTGTTTTCTTTTTGTTGTTTGCAATATTCTGTCTTTATTTGAAAGTTCTGGAATTTGGATATAATAGCCCTTGGAGTTTTTTATCCTGGGTCTTTTTCTGGAGGGCGTTCTGTGTATACTTTCAATGGTTATATTGTCTTCTTATTCTAGCAGACTTGGACAGTTTTCCCTAATAATTTCCTACATGATGTTTTCCAGGTTCTTTTTTTGATCTAGGCTTTCTCGTAGTCCAGTGATTTGTAGATTCTCTCCTGGATCTATTTTCCAGATCATTCATTTTCCCTAAAAGGTACTTTATGATTTCTTCAATTTTTTCAGCCTTTTATTTTGTTTGATGGAATCCTGTAGTCTTGTAGATTCATTGGTTCCTATTTGTTCAATTCTAATTTTTAGAATTTTATTTTTCTTCAATTTCCTTTTGTGTTCCCTTTTTAAAGGTGTTGAATTTTCCTGGTCATTTTTTCTATATGATTCTCATTTCTTTTTCCATTTTTCTTCCTCCTCTCTTCTTTGGTTTTTAATTCTTTTTTAAGCTTTTTGATGAGCTTTTGGATTTGAGTCCAATTCATAGACTGTTTTGAGACCTCCCCTGTGAGTGATATTTTACTGCTTTCTTCTTCAGACATGGCATTGTTGTCATCTTTGACTGTAATTTTCTATAGTGAGAGCTCTTTTAGCTTTTTTGCTCTACTTTGTTGTTTTAGATCTGCTCTTGGGGTATAGGGAATATAGATCCAAGTTTTGTTTTTTGCTTGTTTGTTTTGTTTTTGCTGGGGTCTGATCCCTGGTTTGTTGTGGACCAATATGTTGCCTGTGCAATGCAGGCCTTGCATTTGTAGGAGTTTATTTCCTCCTTTATGTCCAGGTTCTGACTTAGTAGTGGTTTGTTTCCAACCCAGTCCTGTCTTTTGCCCTGGTGCTCCCAGGGTTCAGACTTTGTTTAGAGCTGGAGTCCTCTCTGTTGGCTTATTATCTGGCTGAGGGGACCTCTGCTATTGTCAAGCTGTTGGGACCTGTACTATTCTGTGTCTAAAAGCCTCCTGCTGGCTTTCCTTCCTCTCCGCCTCCTGGGCTTTATTTCCCCTTTCCCTCCAAAGAGACAGACCTTCACTAAAGATCCTCCACAATGTCAACAGTTGAAAACTTCTTTGAATTCTCTTTTTTTCTTGGTGTGATCTGTATCTTGAATGTCAGAATAGAGACTTCATTTATCTTTGGTAGGGAAAAGCTCTGGGAATATGTTAACCTCACACTGCCACCTTGGTTCTGCCAAGGAAATCCCATTACATAAATGTTCATTGTTATTCTTAAACTTTCAATGCCTCAGGCATCATTATAAGTTACTAAGTGGGTACCAGGGAATTCCCTACACCAATAAAATCACAGGATCTTTCCAAAATTAAAAAGAAAAAACCCAAATATATCCTTGAAATGACTTTCTCAGACACTAGACTCAGTTCTCCCACTGCATCCAGGGTCATTTCCAGTGATCCTGATCAATACCTGGCCATTGGACCCAGATGGCTCCAGAGGAGAAAATGAAGGAAGTGAATATGCACAGTCCTTCCTCACTTAAATCCAATTCACTTGCATGTGATGACATCACATCCCAGATGTCATGTTCCTCTTTGAGAATAATGGACAGCCAACAGCAACAGACCTATACAGCACCAAGAAAGATATCTATATGAGATATTTCTTTCTCATGAGGAAACTGCTGTGGTAATCTCCCCTTTCTTCTTCCCTGTTGGTGTGAAGTTTTTCACTATGGGGTTTACCATCCAGTTGGCAAGAGCTGGACTCTGCCATCCAACCTGCCTACTGTAGATTTTGTTTCCTCTCCCAGGTGTGATACGAAATAGCCTCCTTTGGCCAGGTGGGCATGAAAATATGCTGTTCTTGCATGTCAGGGTCTGGGAACAGCTGGTCCTTATTAGAGGGGGGGTCAGCTGGGTGCACTCTTGTAGATGATTGGAACCAGATTGACTGCCCTGGCCTCACATCTGAAGCCAGCTCCTCTGCATGTGTTTATGTAGAACTGCCTAGACAATGATCTGGCAAAGTCCATGGAATTATTTAAATTTCATTATGTGATTAGGAAGAAAATATATACCTCCTAGGCATAGGCAGTGTTCGGAGTCTGGGGAGGCAGGAAAGCAGAGAAGAAAGTATCCAAAAATGAATGGATTTAAAAGCATGGGGGTGTCAACGAGGTGAATGGCATTTCCCCTGTTTCCCCTGATATTCCTTTAGCCAATTTTGGTTTTTTTTAAGCATTTCTGGAAAGATTCAACATTTGCTGATGGAAACATTAAGAAGATGAGTTAGTACGAAATAGAGTGGGGGGGGTTCAACAGGAGACAAGAGAATCAGAGAGGTTTTTTTGAAATCCGTGGTTTTAGAATCATTTTTTGAATTGCTTGCTGGGTTTTAGATAATGGTGAAATAGGGGAAAGAGTGTATTTATATAGTTAAGTCTATTCAATTGAATAACCAACCTTATTTAAGTGAGAAACAGTGGCATAATGAATATCTGAGTATACATTAGATTCTTGGAATTAGAAACACCCTGAATTCAAATCCTTCTTCTGATTCATACTAGATATGCTATCTTTGGAAAGACACTTAACCTCTCAAACCCACATAATCAGATGTCTCAAACTATAGTTACAGAAAAATTGCTTATCCATTCCTCCAGTGAAGGAGCTTCCACACCAGCATTTCCCCCCTGGCTACATCACTTTTCTAGATCTACTTGCTCCATGATTTTTACAAATCAGCCCAACATCATAGTAGTGGACTGATAGGTTTTAAAAAATTCTTTATATGTCTTTTTTTGGTAACTCAATTCCCTATGCTAGTCAGGTAAAAACAAGATCACATCAGAAATTTGGGAGGTTAGAAAATGGGAGTTTATTTAAGGTGGTGATGATGTTTTTCCTTTGTTCTTGAAGAAGACCATGACATCAAGGAGGTGATGCCATAACAAGCAAGATAATTGGATTTGAGGGAGGGGATGTTGTGCTATATCACCAGCCTCACTTTCTCCTCCAGAGCCATCTGGGTCTAGTGACCCGACATGAAACGGATGACTGAAGAAGGTCCTTGATTCAAGGCATTGCAGGTTAAGTGACTTATCCAAGGTCACAGAACTTTAAGTGTCTAGTGTCTGAGACTGAATCTGAACTTGGGTTCTCCTCACTCCAGGGCTGCTGCTCTACTCACTTCACCACTTACCTGGAACATCACCAAAACCAGAATCACTGGACATCATTGCTGAGCCCTGGGGACATTGAAGCTTAAATTGCTGTGTTCCTGTCTATTCTGGAGGAATGCATTGTGAGTCTGAGTTATAAGAGTTTTTTTTTTTTATTAGAACATTTCCCTTAAATAAAAAAGTTTGTATGAAGCATCTTCTATGTTCCACATACTGTATTAGGAGTTGACGAATCAAGTAGTCTCTAAATTCTATAATTAGAAGGGACCTGAGACAACTGAGGAATATAGAAATTTTGGTTGATGATGATAACTGGAGACTTGGGAAGATGAGAGCCCATTGAGAGGGATAATACAGATTTTTTTCTCCCAAGATAGATGAAATTGTACCTAGTAAAATAAAGGTATCATTAAAGATTTTTTTAAACAAAATAATCTTAGAGGTTTAACATTAGCATTTTGCAGGTAAGGAAACTGAGAACCAGGAAGGCTGCCCAAGATCATATAGTTGCAAAAAGAGTCAGAGATGGGATTTAGAGCCTGGGTCTTTTTTTTTTATTCAATTGCAATTTTTAATTTCAGGAAGCTTACATAGGAGAAGATAAATATAGGAACTTGGTAACCTGAGAAAGGATTTTCTTTTAAGTTCCTGGGCAGTCACAGGAATAGTGATTAAGTTGTAGAGCGGGGTATACTGAAGCCAGTTTATATTGGAGCCAATTTATAATGGTTGGTGACAGCCAACTGCAAAATTTTCAGTGTGAACATTTACACCTTAAAAATCAACAGATGCTGTAGATTAAAACTTGATTCATCTGGACTTTTAAAAGTGATTGAGAAAGTGTTGATAATAGAGATTAAATTTAAAAGTATATTCTGCATATATTTTTCCCCCAAGAGAGCAGGTCATTAAACATTTACACCACAGGTTTATGCCCTTTCCAGAGGCAATGTTACTGTTGGTTTGATTACTGAGCATTGAACAAGAAGTGGAAGTTGGGGAGGGAGAGAAATATTATATATCTAGAGGCAGAGTGGATGGCAAGTTGTCCTGTGATTGCCGGTGTAGGTGGATTTGAAGTGGTCAGAGTTCAGCTTTGCATTCAGTCATTGGCCAAAAGCTGTACTCTCACTATTGTGAGATTGCAATATACTAATTCACTTCAATTTAATTACATGCATCTTTGAAATGCTTACCTTTGGGGTGGCTAGGTGGCATAGTGGATAAAGCACCAGCCCTGGAGTCAGGAGTACCTCGGTTCAAATCTGGTCTCAGACACTTACTAGTTACCTAGCTGTGTGGCCTTGGGCAAGCCACTTAACCCCGTTTGCCTTGCAAAAATCTAAAAAAAAAAAGACATGTTTACCTTTAGAGATCATCTAGTCCAACATACTCATATGATAAGGAGAAAATTGAGGCCAAGAAAAGTTAACTGATTGGCTTAAGGTCACATGGGTACTATAAATAATTGAGTGAGGCTTTATAACTAACCTCATACAACCTTCCTCTAAGGTTATCTTGTATCTATTTTCTTTTTTAAAATATTTATTATTCATGTTTAAATTCTTTTAAAATATGTTTTGAGTTTCAAATTCTCTTCTTTCCATACTTACTGAGAAGGGAAACAATATAATATCAATTACACACATGAAATCATGAAATATAAAAACATATTTTCATATTAGCCATATAAAAAAGCAAGAAAAATTTAAGGAGAATGTTACACTTTACTATTACTGTGCACAATGATCTCTTGTCTCTTCTCACTTCATTTTGCATCAGTTTCATTTGGTCTTGCTAGTTTTTTCCTGAAACCACCCTTTCATCATTTCAAATATCACAACTTGTTCAGCTATTTTTCACTTGATGAGTATCCCCTCAATTTCCTTTTCTTTGCCATCATGAAAAATGGTTGCTTTAAATATTTTTGTTCATCTAGGTCCTTTTCCCTTGATCGTTTTAAGGTACAAACCTAATAGAAATATTTCAGAGTCAAAGAGTATGCTCAGTTTTATAGCCCTTTGGGCATTCCCATTTGTTCTACTGATTGGTTGGACCAAGTCACAATTCAACTAACAGTTGCTTATTTTCCCTCATTCTCTCTAGCATTTGTCATTTGTAATAGGTATGAGGTGTATCTTAGATTTGTTTTAAATTACATTTCTCTAAATAGTGATTTAGAATATTTTTCATATGATTATTGATAGCTTTCAATTTTCTGGCAACTATTCATTTCTTTTGATCACATATCAATTGGTAAGTGACTCATTTTTTTTTATAAATTTGAGTCAGTTCTCTATATATTTGAGAAAAAAGGCTTTTTTCCCCCCAGGGAAATTTGTTGTAAAATGCTTTGATATTACTTTGTTGTCTATAATATGGCACCTTTTTATCAAAATGTAGTTTCCCTGATTATCTTTTTTGATTAGGCCCATTTTTTTTTACTTTTGTCTTATCTGAAATCATGATTTCTATCACTGCTTTTTTTTAAAATTTATCTGAAGCATAATAGAATTTGCTTGCGTTCTTTACCTCTTTGTGTGTCTTCCTGTTTAAATTTATTTATGTCTATTGTAAACAATATATTGTTGAATTCTGGTTTCTCATCCACCCTGCTCTCTGCTTCTGTTTTAAGGGTGAATCCTTCTAAGATAGTGAGTGTGACCCAGGGAGACATGGTCAGTGTTCTGGTGTGGGTTCTGCCTCTTACACAGCAAGGGCTCCTTTTCTCCTGCAGCCCCTAGCACTAGTGCTCCTCTCTGCTCTGGAACTGTGGCCAGGGCCCCTGCTCCCTGACCAACTATAATACTGTGTATAGGCAAGAGAGTTATCAAGGAGTACCAGCTGCTCAGAAAAGGGCCCCTTTCAATCTTTTTCTGATCAGTCATCTGACCCCATTGCTGTCTCTGGACTGAGAGCTCCTTTAGCTGCTGCTGCTGTGCTGTTGCTGCCACTATTGTAACATTGGTCTCCAAGATCCACTGCTAGGTCTGTCACCTCTAGGTCAGCCCCCATCCCAGGGCCACAAACCTCTCCTCCCTTAGACTGGGAAATTGCTTTAGACTGGGAAATTCTAAATTACCTTAGACTGGGAAAAAAAATGTCTCACCCTGATCTTTTATTGGCTCTGCAATTCCAATGCTCAATTTGTGGTACTATTTTAAAATTGTTTGGAGGAGAATGTCAGCTTTGTTACTGCTTCTAATTGAAACAGTAACCACCTTGGCTCTGCATCCTATGTGCCATATGTATACTTAGGGTAGGGGAGACGATTGAGTCAACTGGTCACATCATCCCACCTTCTTCATATAAATGTTGAGATCTTCTCTAAAGGTATGGGGTAGCCTTTCTTCTAACTCTAAATTTAGTGTTCCTTCTGTGCTACCAAACTGTTTCCTTTTCAAGAATGGTTTTAGGGGGATCCTTAAGTTTCAACCTCACTTATACCTCTGCTAGATGCTACCCCTGAGGTTCCAGTTCTTCATCATAGCTGTGTGATCCTGGGCAAGTTACTTAACCCTGTTGCCTCACATCCGGGACCATCGCCAGTTGTCCTGATTCATATCTTCCCATTGGACCCAGATGGCTCTGGAAGAAAAAATGTGGCTGGTGACTTAGCACAGCACTCCCCCCCCACACACACACTTAAATTTAATCATGTGCTTATCATGGCATCACCTCCCTGATGTCATGGTTTCCTTAGTGAATGAAGGACAAACAGCAACAACAATTCTTCATCTATGAAATAAGCCAAGTGACACCAAACTACTTTTCATAGTTAAAACAATTAGTGAGATAAATAACATATTTCATGATATAAGAATTTGTTATAATAGACACTTGGAGAAAAGCCCAATGCTTAAGATCCATCCCTCTCATACCTCCACAGACCAAGATTAAGTAAATGCCAATGATCCCATCACAGTCAATAGAGTTCTCAGCTGGGAGAGAAAGCTACTGCTTTTCCTGGAACCCTGAAAAAAATTCCCCATCAGTTTATTCTACAGGATTTAGGACAAACATTCGCTTGACCAGTGTGGGGGTCAATTTTGCACATATGTATGTTTACTATCTCTGAATACAGAAAGTAGTGTGACTGAAAGTAACATATATTCTGTGCAATATTTTGGTGGCTTGGAGAAGAGAGCATGGGTAAAGAGTAGGAATAAGGAAGATTAAGGTTCAAGTTCTGCCTTTGATACATACTAACTGCATGACCCTGAGCACATAGTAGGCACTTAATAAATACTTATTGATTGATTTAACCTCACAGTGCCCCCAGGTAACTAAGACTGATAACTTTGTTTTATATTTGGAGAGAATAGCAAGTTGAACATGATAGATTTGCAGTTTCATGTGTAAATTATTTATTGTACTATTATGGAAATGCTGTTATTCCATGAATTAAAAATAAAATAATTTTTTTAAAGTAGCAAAGCAGGTTCTGACCTATATTGAGAGAGGATGCTTTCTCACTAGGAGTCCCCTATATAAACAATGTTATTACAAGTCTAATTAATTATATAGATTGTGGAATGTAGACGTTGTATAATATAATGCAGAGTTCTAGACTTGGTTTGAAATCCCTCTTCTAACATTTGATAGTCATGTGACCATGAGAAAGACCCTGTTTCATTATCTGTAAAACTGGGGATAATTAAATTAATTAATTTAAAAAATTATTAATTTAAAAAATTATTAATTTAAAAAGTAATTAAAGAGTTGTTTATAGGGGTGCCTAGGTGACACAGTGAATAGAGCACCAACCCTGGAGTCAGGAGTACCTGAGTTCAAATACAACCTCAGACACATAATAATTACCTAGTTGTGTGGCCTTGGGCAAGCCACTTAACCCCAGTGCCTGGCAAAAGCTAAAAAAAAAAAGAGTTGTTTATGACTATCTGTGATGATGAACATAAAGAACTTTGAAGCACAATTATAAATGCCGACTAATAGTATGATTATAATAACAAAGCAGAAGAGTTGTGTGTTAAGGATTTTTGCTTAGCACTTATTTTTCAGGACAGTAACAAAAAATGGAGCTGGGCTTGGTGCCCCTTAATAGACTTTTTTCACTAAATAATCACCAACTAATTGATGTATACTCCCAAGATCACAAAGATGGTAGGCAATATGGGCTGATTTAAAGTCTTTTGTGATATGTACAATTCTCTATGGAGCTGAGTATCAATGCTATGAATAAAATTTTCCAAGGCATTGATAGACTGTGGTGGAATCAAGTTTGATCACATCTTGTAATTCTTTTTCCAATTCTGTTATGAGAGCTCACAGCAACACCCTGGGCTCTTCTCAAAGCAACTCCAGAAGAAATCAAGTGTAGGGGCAGGGAGTGATACTATCATATTGTAGATAGAAAGCTGAAACAGAGTTCAAGTGACTGGTCCAGTTCACAAATCTAGTAAGTAAGATTCCAGGGGAGATTCATTTTCCATGGACACCATAAACCACTTTTGTAATTGTCCACTCTGAATTTATGTTCTTTGCTAAGCCTGAGTTATGGTAAGTGAATAGACATTCACAAGAAGGAATACTCAGCCTGAAATGTTTTTTTTATTCTTTACAGAAGGAAAGTTATTTATCCTTAAAGATATTGATTGGTATTTAGGAATAACATTGGATATGTCTTTGGGGATAGTAAATGTAGGGAAAACCATGTAAAATCAAGAAATTTTTAATTATAACCCTATGTTTTAGCTTAGATTTCTTTTTTTAGGTGTTTTTTTTTTTGCAAGGCAAATGGGGTTAAGTGGCTTGGCCAAGGTCACACAGCTAGGTAATTATTAAGTGTCTGAGGCCAGATTTGAACTCAGGTACTCCTGACTCCAGCGCCGGTACTCTATCCACTGCACCACCTAACCACCCCTTAGCTTAGATTTCTGTAGTCTTGTGGATTTATTTGACTTATTTTTTTTTTTAAATCATCACTGGCTAACCAGACCACTCTCTGATTTTTAATTGTTTTTCCTTTGGGCCTACAATTCCATTATCAAAGAAAATCCCTGGAAGGAATTTTTTTTGTTCAAGTAGATCAGGACTGGTTCTGCGGATTGGGATGGTACAAGGTCAGATTACTTGCTAAAGATCAGAGAGCCAGTATGCATCTGCTTCGAAGTCAGTTGCACTGACTCAGAAGTCAGCCTTCCATTATGCCTCTGACTAGGGCTAATTCTAATAGGTCTGTGCCACCATTTCTATTGAATTTACAGTCAGAATTGTCTAGGCTGCCATAGTCTTCAAAGGAGCTTATTGGACCACCAGCTTTGATATATAAACCTTAAGTTATTGATCTATAATATTTGTTTCATCTATAAAATTTGCATTGTGCACACACATCTATTCCATGCTGCATCTTCATTCTCTTTGGCCATTCCTTCACAGATCCCAATAACATGAATAGACTAAGAAATCAAGAACTGAAGTTAGAGATTCATCCTTTATTTTAATTTGCTCCTCCAGAGATTCCCATGAAAACCAGTTTAAGGAAGATGGAAAAAGGAGACAGAGTATCGGAAATCTCTTGTAGGCTCATTGCCTGAAATTCGTTAGGGGGCAAAATGATTTCATTTGGTCTTGGCTAAGTGAGACAGTTTTGATTCCATGGTTTCTTTTGATACATACCCAAATAAAGTAATTCTCCTATCAAAAATATTCATTCCAAGTTTTGTCCAAAATGTTCACTTGCCAACTTGAATTGAAGGAAATGCTTGGCTGTGAGACCTCAGTCTCCCCAGTGTGGGAAGTGTAAACATGATTTTAAAAAATGGTCAGTGGTTTCCAAAGAACATAGTCCAGACTGGGATTTCCCTACAGTAGTAGGAGCTACCACTGGGCAGGCACTCAGTTCTGGTAGTGTAGCCTTGAAAATACAATGTGTATGTCACCTCCCCATCTTGGAATCCCTGCATTCATTCAAACCCCACCTTCTACT
Organism: Macrotis lagotis; assembly: GCF_037893015.1. Classification (NCBI taxonomy): domain Eukaryota; kingdom Metazoa; phylum Chordata; class Mammalia; order Peramelemorphia; family Peramelidae; genus Macrotis; species Macrotis lagotis. The sequence continues at coordinate 173,652,874 of NC_133664.1, forward strand.
GGAGATCCTGAGTCCTTAACTATTGGTGCCTGTCCTACTAAGCTTATTTTGTATCTACTTTATATGTCTTTTACACCCATAAAAGGTCAATTGAATGAATAAATCAAATTACTCTATTCATTCAATGTGTCAAGATACTTTAACTTTTCCGCTGACCCCCTGATAGTTCTTAAGCCTGCCCTTTCTGTGTGTGTCTAATATGTTTTTGTCAACCTGATACATCCTCTGAAGTTCAGAAGGACCTCTTCTGGTCAAGGGAATGGGCAGAAGAGACTGTTCTCCCCACCAAGTGATTTGTTTTCAGGGTTTGCACTTCACTGACAGATTCTTGACTCTGAATCCTTGTGTTTAGTCATCTTTCAGTGGTGTATAACTCTTTGTGACCCCTTTGGGGTTTTCTTGACAATGATACTAGAATGGTTTGCTACTTCCTTCTTCAGCTTATTTTACATGTGAGGAAACTGAAGCAAACAGGGTTAAGTGATTTGCCCACAGTCACACAGCTAGTTGGTATATGAGATCAGATCTGAACTCAGGTCTTTCTGATTATGGAACTCTATCCCCTTTGCCACCTAGCTACTCTTTCAGGGTCCTTAACTGGTTTGCTATCTTATAGATAATTCTCAGCATCCTCAGTATATTTCTGTGCAATGTTACTCATGTTCATCCAAGAGCTTTCAAGAACATCTAAGTCAAAGGTTTTTATTGCTTTAAATTCTAAAGCCTATGGTTCTTTGATTCAAAGGAATACTTCTAGCTCTTATTCACACCCTGTTCATCCCTCTGACTGATTTATTAAGCTGACTATTACTCTGATTGCCAAGGCTACATCTGGACTTTGTGGTGAAGTGGTACTTTTACCTTTATACTTATTATCTTCTCTTAAAGTGCAAGTTCTTTGAGGATAGGGGCCTTGTCTTTGTGTCCTCAGCACTAAGAAGAGTTTCTGGAACTTGATGGAAGTTTAAAAAATGCTTTTTGTTGAGTAATGTGCCCACTGAATTTTAAAGCTACCAAACAAAGCAGTGAATACAAAGATCATCTTTGAGAATCAATTTTTGCCCTAAAAAATGAAACAGAGATAATTTTAATGTCTCAGTTATTGAGTAAGAGAGTTTGGGTAGTTGCTCCTAGTCAGCAGCAATTGAAGAAAGAAACACCATTATTTTATATGTAGGGTGAGTCTTCTATCTTGTTCAGATTGAGAAGGTAGATTTCTTTTCAAGGTCCTTCTGGATTGTTCATTTCCAGACTAAAATGGTTCTAATTTACTAAGGCAGTCTGTTACCCCACCACTATCACTACTGCAGCCACTCCCTTGACATCCCCTTGGGAGTTCATCACACTGGTACTGGACTTAATACAGACATCTTATTAACTTTATAATACTGCACTCCAGAGGTCCAAAATTTAAACAACCCACTAACCTTAACCCCTCCCCTAGTAGTTCTTTTAGTAGAAGGAATTACAGGACTGTACCATTATATCCAGTTTTACCAGTAAAAATGTTTTAAAATGTTTTATTGCTATTCCTTTTAAAGTTTCAATTAATTTTTTCAAAATTTAATGTTTTATTTTCCCCAATTAGATACAAAATATTTTTTAACATTTGTTAATGTTGACATTTGTTTGTTTTTTTTTTATAAATTTTCTTTCCAAATTCTCTTCCTCCTTCCATCACCTTCCATCCATTGAGAAGGCAAGGTTATACATGTGCAATCATACAAATCAATTTTCCACATTTAATCATGTAATGAAAGAAAGCATAGATAAAAATAATGAAAATATGTGCTTCAATCTGCATTCAAATTCCTTCAGCTCTTTCTCTGGAGATGGATAGCAGTTTTCATCATAAATCCTTCAGGATTATCTTGGATTATTATATTGCTGAATGCTATTAAGTCAATCTCATTTGCAGGTGAGCATTGTACAATATTTCTGTTACTGTATACAGTGTTCTCTGGTTCTGTACATCTCATTTTGCTTCAGTTCATATAAGTCTTTCCAAGTTTTTCTGAGAGCATCCTGCTCATCATTTTTTCATAGATCAATGATATTCCATCACAAATATTTATCACGTGTTCAGTTGTTTCCCAACTGAGGGACCTACCCTGAATTTCCAATGCTTTGCCAACACTAAAAGAGCTGCTATAAATATTTTTTGTACATTTGGATCCTTCCCTTCCCTTCCCTTCCCTTCCCTTCCCTTCCCTTCCCTTCCCTTCCCTTCCCTTCCCTTCCCTTCCCTTCCCTTCCCTTCCCTTCTTTTCTTTTCTTTTTCCTTTCTCTTTTTATTTCTTTGCAATACCTAATAGTAATATTGCTTGGTCAAAGGGGGCATACATGGTTTTATATCACTACACCAATAGTATGTTAGTGTCTCAATTTTCCCACATTCCCTCCAACATTGTTGTCATTTCCCTTTTTTGTCATGTCAACCAATCTAATAGTTTTGGGGTGGAAGTTCAGAGCTGTTTTAATTTCCATTTCTCGAATCAATAGTGATTTAGAGCATTTTTATGTGACTATAGATAGCTTTGATGACTTAATCTGACAACTGCTTGTTGATATATTTTGATCATTCATCAATTGAGGAATAACTTGTACTCATAAATTTGACTCAGTTCTCTATATATTTGACACATGAGGTCTTTATCAGCAAAATTTGTTGAATTTTTTTCATATTCATGATTACTTACTATATATTTCCTTCCAACCTATTTTTTCCATTTATTCTCGCTCTGTCTACCTCTCTCCTTTCTCTCTCTCTCTCTCTCTCTCTCTCTCTCTCTCTCTCTCTCTCTCTCTCTCTCTCTCTCTCCTTTCACTCTGTCCATTCTTTCTTTGGATACAGATGGTATTCTCCATCACAGATAGCGTAAAATTGTCCCTGATTATGGCACTGATGGAATGAGCAAGCCATTAAGGTTGATCATTGCCCCCATGTTGCTGTTACTATTCTTCTGGTTCTGCTCATCGTGCTCAGCATCAGTTCATGCAAATCTTTCCAGGCTCCTTCTGGTTTCTAATAAAACGATAGTGTTATAATGTACCTATACCACAATTTGTTCAGTCATTCCCTAATTGATGAACTTTCACTCGATTTCCAATTCTTTGCCACCACAGAGATGCTATAAATATTTTTGTACAAGTGTTTAACATCCTTTAATTATATTTTAGTTAATTATCATATTCAATTCACTCCCATGTCCTCTATGTATACTCCTTCTAACTGCCCTAATAATGAGAAAGACAAAAAATTTGTAAATGTTATATTGATGCTCTCTTTAAAGCATCTTTGTCCCTTTCCAATGAATTCCCCCATACCAATATAGAATCCTCTCTTACAAGAAATAAGTGCAAGAAGAGAAAATACAAATATTACCCTTACATTAAAATGCAGGAGCATTTTGATTTTCAGTCCTCTGCAGGTACGATTGATGACTTTATTGATTGAAATTCTGAAGCTTTTTCAAAGTTGTTTTCCTTTACATTTTTTGGACCTGCAAATCCTGGTTATTATTTTTCTTACTTTGCTCTGCAACAGTAATGACTAAGTCTTTCTCTACATTTTTCATAGTTATCTTATAGCATGATATTTTACTACTATATGCATAAACCAAAATTTGTCTAGATTTTCTGTAATTATTAGACATTCACTTTCTTTCCTTCCTTCATGGGGTCTTTCTCTCTGGTTTTTGTTTTATTTTGCCTCCTTGGAATATACTATTGATGATGGCATGACTAGGTCAATATATATATATATATATATATATATATATATATATGTGTGTGTGTGTGTGTGTGTGTGTGTGTATATACATATATATATATATAAAATATATGTTTAATGAGTGTTTTATTAGAGTTTCATTTACTTTCTAGAATGTGTAGACAAATTCACAGTTCCAAAAATAAGGGATTAGAGTGTCTTCTCACAACTACTTTACCAAAATAAATAAATTATAAAAATTAATTATATAAATTAATTATAAAATAAATCCTCAGTGATTTTAATGTTTATTTCCATAGAGTTTTTTGACTTAGAGCATTATTTCATAGTATTATTGATACCTTTCATTTTTTCTTTTGAAATTACTTATATTCTTTGATCACTTAACTTTTTGTTCTTATATATTTGTATCAATTATATATATATATATATATATATATATATAATTAAACATAAAATCTTTGTCAGAGAATTTTTTGCTGAAGATTATGTTCAGGCAAAAAGTTTTTCAACTTTGTGCAATCAAATGATCTACCTTAACTCACAAGATCACCTCCTTCTATTGTTTGACTAAGAATTCTCACAAAGTGCTGCCTTCCCTTCTCCTCTAAATTTTGTTTTTTTGGACAATGATATAATTACTCATTTATAAAATGTAAGAATTGAAATGGGTACAAGAAATTTATCATATCTCCTTATCTTAAGATTCTTCAAACTCAAGTAGAAAGTTTCATGCAGATTGCTGTGGTAGGTGATTCTAATTGCGTGGTCCCTTTCTTTTCTACTTACTTCATTGTTTCCCCTGATTTTTAACTTTTTATTGCTCCAGATGAGTTTTCTTTTTAGTTTATCTAGTTCTGTAAAATGACTCCTTAGAATTTTGATATGGCATTGAATATATAAAATAATTTAGTTGATGTAATTTTAATATATTGGTGTGACCTCTCCAAAAATAAATCAATGAATCATAAAATCATTTACTAAAACACTTTTTTATTAGACACCAGGAACACAGAAATAAAAGTGAAATTTTCCATGTTTTAAGGTGCCTGTAGTCTAGCTGGGGAATCAACAAGTACTTATAGAGGCATATTAATTATTGATACAATATCAATATAAGGTTTTTTTTTTTTCAGAGAAGGCTATCTCAGCTAAGCTGATCTTCATGTTGAAGATAGCTCTTGAGCTGAAGAAAAGGGATTCTGAGATGAGGAGGGAAAACATTCCACACATGATTAAAAGCCTGTGCATGGGGAAGAAGGATAAAATGTCCTACAACTGGAGCTGAAAAAAGACCAATCTGACTGCATTATAGTGTATGTGGAAGAGAGTAATGTGAAATTAAGAAGGTATGTGAGTTCTGGTTTATTCAAATATTATCTCTGATTTAAATTTTCCATTATTTCTGTAAAAGTGTTTTGCAGATAAATTCATATAAATTCTGAACCATCATGTAATGAAGAGTTGTGACTGGCATCAGGAAAGATGAATTCAATTTATATACATGCATATATGTGTGAATATTTGTGTATGTGAGTATATATATATATATATATATGTATATATGTTTCTGTGTTTTTAAAAGATCATTGAGCTCTTCATTTCTTATAGTACAACAGTATTCCAACCAAACATATACCACAACTTGTTCAGCCATTCCCAGATTGATGAGCATCTCTGAAATTTCCAGTTTTTTACCATTACAAAGAGAGCTGCTATAAACATTTTAGAACATCAAGGTCTTTTACTATTTTTCCTAAACGTCTTTTGAAACAAAAGTGTATAGGTATTGCTTTATGGGTATAATTCCAGACCCAAAATGGTTGAATCAGTCTACAAATTTTATAAAAAATGATTCAATTTTTCTACATCCCTGCCAACAATTTTTGCTTTCCCCTTGATAATTTTGATCAATCTGGTAGATTTGACAAAGTTCTTTATACATTTGGGTTATGATATATTTATCTGAAAAACTTTCTGTAAAATGTCTCCCCCCCGCAATTTTCTGTTTTCCTTCTGATTTTGCCTACCTTTGTTTTCCTCTATTCAAAACCTTTTTAATGCAATTGAAATTATCCATTTTACACATAACTTTGCTCTAAATCTCTTATTTATTCATAAATTGTTTACCTATTCATAAGTCTGATAAGTAATACATTCCTGTGTACTTTTAATTTTCTTGTAATATCCAGGTCATTTAGGCTTCAAACACTAAAGTGAACTTTAGCTCTTTCCCCTTCACTCCTCCTCAGTTGTTTTTTTTTGTTATTTGAATTTTTTGGCTTTTTTGCAAGGTGATAAGGTGAAGTGACTTGTCCAAGGTCACACAGGTAGGTGATTATTAAGTGTCTGTGACTGGATTTAAACTCAGGTCCATCTGAGTCCAGGGTCAGTGCTCTATCCACTGCACCACCTAGTTGTCCCTGGTCAGTTTAAAATTAACAATATCATTTCTCTCCTTTCTCAAATTGCCAGTCTCCTAAGTTGGATCTTCCTTATTTCTCTCCTAAACCATTCCAAAAGATCCTGAGTGATCTCCCATCATTCCCTTTTCTAATTCACCTTTCATGAAGTTTCTTCTTCTTGTACTAAATAGTAAAAGACTTTCAGCTGTTATCTGATTTTTCCTTGTACTTAATAATCACCCTTAAGGTGGTGTGTGTACTGCATAAATATGGAGATTTCACAAAACTAAATAGAAACAGCTGAAGCACAAAAATAAAAATATGACAGGGTACCACTGTGTACCACATACCAAGGAGCTGTAGATTTAAAAAAAATTATCTACATGAGTTTTGGAAGACTTTCTGGGAAAAAAACAACCTTGATTTATGAGGAATAACTAATGTATTGGATGACAACCAGGATCCCCCAAAGAACTTGACAGGCTAGAATATCAGACTAAATCTAGGAAGATGAAATTTAATAAGAATGAACAAAAAGCCTTAAACTGGGATAAAAATTTTCCCCAATTACAATATGGGGGAAGCATGGTAAGACAGCTGTTTGTCTTAAAAAAAAAAGATTGAAGGCATGTAGAGGTAGTGTGAATTTAGTGAACTACAAATTCAGCAGTGTATAATTAAAGCCAGGAAGCCTAATGCAATATATTTTGGTCACATTAAGAAGAGGCAGAGTCCAGAAACAAGTAGGTGACATACCTACTGTCCTCTGCCCTGGTCATCTGGAATCCTGTATCGAAGTATGTAAATCACATTTTAAAAAGGACTCCTGGTAAGCAATAAGGTCTAGAAAAAAGTCAGGACGCCGAGCAGACTGGAAACCATATGAAACAGTCAGTTGAGGGAACTAGAAATTTTTTATCTTGAAGGAAAGAAGATTTAGGAAGATAGAAGAGATGATATATAGAAGAAAACACACATTCTTTTTAGCTTCAAAAGACTGTACTCAACAATGGGGTAGAAGCTGGAGAAGTAGATTTTAGGTAAATGCAGACAACCTGACACTAAACAACTATGTGGTACAGTAAATAGATACTAGACCTAGAAACAGGAATTCCTGAATTCAAATCCAGTCTTAGATGCTAACTAGATTTGTGACCCTGAGAAAGTCATTTCATCATTGTCTACCTTAGTTATCTCATCTGTAAAATGGGGATAACCCTGACAACTACCTCTAGAATTGTTTTGAGAATAAAATAATATCTGAAAGTACTTTGCAACTTTAAAATGCTCTATCAACACTAGCTATTATGATTATTATTGTTTTCCTCCCTTATCTCAATGCTGTACTTCTTCCTCATTTCCCCCTCTCAGTATCTTTTTCTGTTCCCTGTTCCTTGAAGAGTTCCTGTTTCTCCTAGGTACTATTTATCTTTCTTGCCTCAAATTACCTTGTATTTATTTAACTATGTTTTCATTGTCTACTTTCTGTCACAGTCAGTAGAGTGTCTTTGTATGTCTAGTGCATAGCAGAATATCTGATGCAGATTTTAATAAATGTTTCTGAGTCAGCTTTATTGTTGTTGTTCAGTTGTTTTTAGTCATCTGACTCTTTGTTACTTCATTTGGGAATTTTTTTTTGACTGGAATGGTTTCCTATTTCCTTCTTTAGCTCATTTTGCATATGAGAAAACTGAAGTCAACAGATGACTTGTCCAGGGTCATATTGCTAGTAAGTGTGTAAAGCCAGATTTGAACTCATGAAGATGAATCTTCCATTCTCCAAGCCCAATACTCTATCCATTGCGCTATCTTGATGCCTGTTGAGTCAGCTAAATGTGTTTAATATTGGAATGAGCTGCCTTGAGAGAAAGTGGTTCTCCTTCATTTAAGTCGAAGCCCTTCCTGGTCCCCTTTAATACTAGTCCTTCCCCCTAAAATTATTCACAGTTTCCCTGCTATCTCTCTTGTATGTCTGTAGTAGAATGCATGTTGTATCCTCCATGTGATCTCTTTCAGAGCAAAGACTGTCTTTTACCTTTCTGTGTATGCCCAGTACATTACATAGTTCCTGGCACTAGGAGGTGCTTAATAAAAGCTTCTTGATAGTAACTTGATTTCAGACAAAGACTGAAAGCTTCCAATTACTTGGGGGGGGGTATTGTAGAAAGGTCTTTTGATTCTTGAGATTCTGCAGTTTCCTATCATTGGAATAAAATAGTGACTAATCTTTAGTGTTAAATAGAATCCCTTCTCTACAATCCAACTGCTTCATATATGTTACATTTTTGTCAGTTGGTATTAAAAATTAGGGATAAGACAATCTGCTTTGAACAATTTTGGATTTTTTGTTTTCTGTAATTTTTTTTTAGTTTTTTTTTTTTTTTGCAAGGCAAATGGGGTTAAGTGGCTTGCCCAAGGCCACACAGCTAGGTAATTAAGTGTCTGAGGCTGAATTTGAACTCAGGTACTCCTGACTCCAGGGCCGGTGCTCTATCCACTGCACCACCTAGCTGCCCCATATTTTCTATTATTTTATTATTTATTTTTAACTATTATATAAACTTACTAGAATTAAATTTAATATAGTTTAAATATAAAAGTAAATATAAATTAAAAGATATTTATTATCACGTTTTGTTTACTTGGCTCTTATGCCATGAACAAATACATGTATGTGTGATTGTTTATTGTACTGCAGATACAGTCGATCAATTTGCATTGATCAAGTATCTGCTATGTTCAGGTAATAATGATGTTGGTGACGTTCATGATGTTGATAATAATCAATGTTTCTATAAATGTCTTAGGAAGGAGTCCAGCCCTTCTCATGACTTTAAAGACTAGAGCTTGATCTATTTGGCAAAGTATCACACATTAATTTAAGTAATTACAGTTTATAAAGGTGGAACATGTTCTCTACTGAAAATATCTATTCAGTCACAGATTATGTGGAATAGGGGAGAATACTCCATTTGAAGTCAGAAGTCTTTGTTTGATCTTGAGTATTTACTTATCCTTTCTGAACCCCCATTCTATCATCTACAAAATGAGGGCATGAGGCTATATCATCTGTCAAGGCTCTGCTAGATCATAGATCATAAACCTTTCTATTGTTCAATAAGGTTTACCAAATACTTTCATCACAACCACCCCATGCAGTACTGGACTTGGGGTCAGGAAGACCTGTGTTTTCATCTTGCCTCAGAGTTCTATGACCCTGGGAGATCATCCCTTAAATTTTCTGGGCATCAGTTTACTCATCTGTAAGATGAAGGGGTTGAACTTCATTCTTTCTAAGATTTCTTCCAGTTCTAAGTCTACAGTTTTAAATTTAAGATTAATTGTAAGATAGGGAAACTATGGCTTAGAGGGAAAATGTTTGGAATCACACAACTAGCAAATATTGAGAGCAGGAATGCAAACAAAGGTCCGGTAGCAATTCTTTGAACAGACCATGTCAACACAATGGGGTTGTGTGTGTGTGTGTGTGTGTGTGTGTGTGTGTGTGTGTATGTGTGTGTATCATTTATAGTAGATGACATTTTGGGGGTAGATATCCCCAAATTTATGGGGGCATCTAATTCTATGAATTTGACCAGATAAGCTGTCTCTCATGTGTGCAACTTGCTACCCTTTTACTATCTTTTCCTTTTTGGTTAAAATCCTTGAAGATTATCCCTCCAAAAAAGGTTTCATTGATTCTCTTTCCTAGCTGAAACTATTCTCCTACCTCAAATTATCCTAGAGTATTTTGTCTAGATTTCTCTGAGGATGCTTAAGGAATGTTTGTTAAATTGAATGGAAATTGAATTTTTTTGATGTATGCTATTCAATTCAGTAAAGATTTATTGGCCTACTTGGTGCTAAGTAGAGGGGTATAAAGAGGCAAAAGATAGTCCTTGACATCAAGGACTTAGAATTTAATATACTTCATTAACTTGTCAGCTTTTGGAAGGCAAAAGCCTTTCCCCTTTTGTACCCACAGTAGGTAGCAATGTTCTAAACATGAGAGACACTAAATAAATGTCAGTTAAATTATGGAATCATCAGAGCATATATTTAGACCTGAAGGGTACTTAGCTCAAACAACTTATTTTACAGATGAAAGATATTGAGATACAGAGATGTGAAATGACTTAACCACAATCTCACAGATAGTAATTAGGAAAATGAGTTCAAAACCAGAATCCACTGCTCTGATTCCAAATCTGGTGCTTTCCCCCTTGTATTAGACTTTCTCCATAATGGAATGAAATTAAAATTTGTGGAAGGACAAGTAGAATAAAAATTGCTACAAAGTTGGATCAAGAATATTTATTTGTAGTTCAATTGTTTTTCAGTTGTATCTGCTTCTCCATGATCCAGTTTGGGTTTTTTTTGGCAAAATACTGGAGTGGTTTGTCATTTCCATCTCCAGTTCATTTTCCAGATAAGGAAACTGAGGCAAACAAGGTTGAGTAACTTGCCCTTATGCAGTGATAATATCCTTTGGATCTCATTGTGTTCCAAGCATATTTCAAGATAACTTATACCTACATCAAAGTTGACCATGAGGCAGAAACATCTTTATTTTATTCTTTGTCACGAATCACATCATCTGTTGGTGATTTAATTATCTTTATTGGAGGAAAACAAGTAGTCGTCAATCTCTTTATCATTAGGATAGAAATTTTGATATGTATACATGATTGTCAAGGCAGAGAATCATTTGCTACATAGCCCCATGAACAATTTTGCAGTTTCGCAAACCTATGTAGGTTAAACTTTTTGCAGTGTTTTTTACATGCATGGAGTAAATACACATTTTCCTTCTTTTGGACAAGCAAAAATTGAACCAATCACAAGCCTGATAATAATAGGCACATGGACATTCCTGAATTCAAGGTTGTTAGCTTTTAGAAAACATGCTTGCATTTAAGGGAAGAGAGAGAGAGGGCCAGTTACATTTCATGTAGCAACAGATGCCAATTTAGAAATTATTGCAAATTTGACTCTGGACAGAACATAGCTTGTATGTATCTTAACTAGAACACTGAAAGAGGAAACAATGCTTTTCTGAAACCCTGGCCTTTGGGACCCATCATGAAGATGCTGTCACAAATGTCACTGTGTCTATGCCTCTCAAGAAGAAACCATTTGTCATTTCTGCAACGATTACTAGACAAAATCAAATGTTCTTTGTTTGAAAGCACTGATAACTTTTTGCCAAGGTTGATAGGCAGCAGATTCTAACAGTATTTTTCTTTTCTTTTGACTCCTTCCTAAACCAAAATGGCCATCATTATCTGGCTAGCACCATGCCTTGGTCACTTCTGCCCTACCAGGGCTGTGGGGCAGGCAGGAAGGGATAGGGAATGGAAAGGGAAATGACAACCAACCTTACTATTGATACACAATTAACATTTGGAACTTTTAGACAACAGCAGTCCCGTATGTCTGTGACCAGGGTCCCAAACTTCTCCCCACACAATCTTTATTTCCTGTCCCAGAAGAAAATAAAATCACCTATAAGTAAAATAATACAATAAGCAATAGAAAGATACAATAATATGCAAAGTTCCCTGGAGACATAAAGATAAAAAACTTGTTTTATGGCAAATACAGAAGCGGCAATGGGGATTACAAAGGGTCATTGTAACAGAGTTCCTCCCTTTGGTGGAGAAAGATACACAAACTGAAGCCATTCCACAATTTGCTTAGTCTACAAAACCAAATTTAGCGGCTACATGCTAAGGGTTTGACTTCCAAAGATAGAGCTCCTTGGGTGTGCCGAAAGCAGAGTCCCAAAAACTTGGCCAAAAGAACTGCTCCCAATGCAGAAAGAAGGGAAGGGATAGAATATGAGCTAAATGACTCCCTGGTTTAGCCTTGGTGCTACCTATTTAGAGCATAAGAAAGATCAAACTTTTGCCAGCATGCATGATGGACTTCACAGTGTGGGCAGATTGGTGAATATTGAGAGATGCTGTGTTTGCAGGTGACTGTGAATTGGGATGTGCTGGAACCACAAGGAAAATATGGTTTACAATTAGGCTCCTCATTCTCCTTTTTACTCATCCTCCTTACAGACATACAGAAGTGGCTGCAGGCTATGAGGAGGGCCTTTGAGCTAATGCTTTTCCATAGTAGGTGGCATGGAATTTTCTGGAAGAAGAAAATTCTGTTTTCTGTTTCTTCCTCTCTCCTCCCCAACCCAGGATTGTTTCCCCAAACTTGTGATTCAGTGCATTCATTCATGATGAGCGTGAATATTTCCTGCTAAGCCCAGCTATGTATTTAGCTCTCCATTCAGGGCAAGGCATCCCTAGGATGCCTTACAAGATCCATATGTTCTCTACCCAAGCCCCAAAGATAAACTGAACAGTACTTAGTCTGTAATGTGTTTAAAGGAAAGATCCCTTCTGCAGGGATAGAGGTGAGGAAAGAAAAAAGATGTTGTATAGTTTAAATGATTTTGTAGTATAGTTCCTCACATGGGTCAAATGAGAGGACACTGATTTTGTTTTTCAGCTACAGTTTATTTGACCCAGGAGATCTCCTATGTTCTTTTTCTTCTTGATTATGAAAATGCTAGGAAAGAATGACTGTATTGACCTTGACCTTCTTACTGATATTGGGTGTCCCAAAAGTAAGTACATTTAAAGCTATGAAAACTTAACACTGCACAAATTCTTTTAGGATAGACCAAATAAAATACACTTGCATCCTTTCTCTCAGGGGGAATATAGGATAAATGACCTGAAGATTAGGAGTTTAGAGTTGAAAACCCCAGTCAGAAGTTGAGGTGTGGGGGAAAAACCCTAATTTTATTGCATTAAAATAATAAGAAAAGAATTTTGGCATAAATTCTTTCAATGGAATATTTTGTAGAACTATCTGAAAGACCAGCCGAACTCCACTGCCTTCCATAACAAGTATAGTAGGACTAAATTCATTCACTCTGTGAAGATGGATCTTTCTCAGTCTGAATCAATTTGCTCCTCATCAGAAGTCTTTTGTATTATTTTTCAGATAGCTCAATAAATCATTTCAGTCAAGTTGTTCCTCATCAAAGGTCAAATGCTTTGTAAAATCCTGAGGAAATTCTAAGTAAGACTGGGCTACTTAACCTTTGAAATGTTCCATCTGTTCAAAGATATAGACTCAAAGTTCATCTTGGGGAGATGATCTCTGGAGCTTCTTCCCTGCCTCCTCTTTCAGGGCCCTTCTACCCTTGGAGATTTTTCCTTGAAAAGACATTCTTTCCAGATAATGCTTTACTTAATATCACACAAGATATCCAGGGATGGCTTCCAATGCAAAAAGTCAGGGCCCAAAGTTGTAGGTTAAATCAGAAAGCTAAGGCTGGGTTTTACAACCCCTCCTATCAACTGTTGTTTGGAGCACTTAAACTTATCAATTTATGCAAGAAAATTCTTTTGTCATCATATTGAATAGCCAGATATAGAGAAATTGGCGATCTTCCCCTATCTCTGACATTACATTTACTAACAAATCCTCTGAGTTTTTAGAAATACTTGTAATGAGAGAGGCACAGTGGATGTCCTGGCAATGGGAATAGACCAGGTGACCTGAACCATTTAAAAAACGTGAAGTGACTTATTTCTCCTCCACATACATGAACACTTTAGTGGAAAAAAGTCTAAGGAAAGCTCTTGTTCCTGATTTTAAATTAACTGGGAAAATTTGGAGGGTGAGAAATTCAGTGTCATTTAATAAAAATGATAGTAATGATAATACTAGCTAGCATTTATATTAGCGCCTTATAGTATACAAAGCACTTTACAAATATTATCTCATTTTTATCCTCACAACAACCCTGGGAGGTAGGTGCTGTTATTGTCCCCATTTTACAGATGAGGAAACTGAGGCAGACAGAGGTCAAGTGACTTGCCCAGGGTCACAGCATGAAATAAAAAGGCTCTCCTCAATCTGTCTCTTCACTTACACAACCATAATGGCAAAGAAGCTACTCTCTACCAAGACAGAGCTTTAAAGCCAGTTCTCCAGGACCTTTCAAAGTTTTACACTTGCCATTGGTGCTTTGTATTTATCTTTCCCTCTGCCCAGACCAAAGCTGATGACCAAGATTCCAATCTACTTGATACGGGAAGAAGAGAAGGCAGTGCTCCAGTTAAGAAGCTAGGGGTAGCCTAGAGGGAATAGTAGGGCTTCCCTGGAAGGAGGAACCAGAATAGTACCCAGGGAGCTTAACTTTCTCCCTTCCTCATGTTAGTCCTGGAGGAGACAATCTAGACAGAACTTTTGTGTTTCAGGGAATATAAAGATCAAGTCTGTTGGGGAAGGATGGGAGGAAGGTGGTCAGGGAGTAGATAGAAACAACCAAGACAAGTTATTTAGACTTCATTTCAAAATATTTCCTCCAGTTTTAGGGGAGGGAGAGAGAGATCAAGGGGGTGGAAAGGAGAAGAGGTAGGAGGAGACACCTGCTATATATAATTAAGAGCCAAATGTGGATCTAAGGTTCTGTGAAATAAGATGTTAACTGAGTTTCTTTGAAGATAGTGACCATGTACCATCTATCTCTCATCTTTTTGTTTTGATCAAACTACACTGTCTTCAGTTGTAATTATAAACTCACTGTTTTACAAACAGTCTTAAAAACCATGCCTCCAAAATATAATCTTTTCCTGTCAAAGCCAAAGTAAAAATAGAATCCCAAACTCATAAAATGTGTTCAACCCAGACTTTCACAGGAATCCCCATTACCCATTCCTGACAACTAGTCACTGAGCCTTTGCTTGAAGATTTCCAGTCTTAGGAAGCACTTTTCCCTTTCAGATGCCTTCCATTGATTCTATATAACTTGTATGTCCCTAGTTATTGACATGTGGTTTCCCACTAGAGTAAAAACTCCTTGGGGACAAGGACTTGGTTTGCCTTTCTTTCTATTCCCAATGTGAGGGCTTAATGAGCCCTTAATTGACAGACAACTTCTGGAAGTAGCCTGTTCCACTTTGGGGCCATTCTGATTGTTAGGCAGTTTTTCCTAACATGGAGCTTAAATCTGCATCTCCACAACTTCCCACTCATTACTCCTATTTTGAACCTCTTGGGGCAATAAGTCTCTTCCTGCTCCCATAAAATAGCCATTGCCCACTTAAAATCCACCAACATGCCTTCAACCCCAAGTCTTCTCTAGGTTGACTATCACAAGTAAAAGCCTTGCTTTCCCCATTTTGTAATAGTTCAACTATCTGTGTATGTCTATCACCTAACATGGTTGCCTAGTAAATTCTTCCTCATTCATTATTCAAGGAGAACCAGTCATTTTTCTTTTTTCCAACTGAGAGGCTTAAAATTCCACGCACCCTCTTAAAGCATAAAATTTCAATGGAAAGATCCATTCTATTCTAGGTGCAAGGTCCAATTTGCTTTGTCATATTTTACATAGAAAAGATGCTCAAATTGGTCCCACTGGATTCCATATTATAATAGTGCAGACTTGATCTAGAGAAGAATTACAGCTGAATTGCATAATGTCAGAGAAATAACCCAACCTAATCAAAGAGCATATTCATAAATGAGATTTTTTAAAGAGCCTTCTTGTTATTTTGTTTCTTCCAACCATGTTATTATTTCAGATTAATTGCATGCACTCTTTGTATAACATGCATCTCATAAATTTCCTCCAGAAAAAGAAAAATCTTTGTCATCAGGGGAACTTACAGGGTATAGCTTTCAAATTTTGCTTTATAAATGTAGATGCCTATACACAGCACTGTATATACACCAGACTGTGTTGATTTTTTAAGCATGCACTGTAGTGCTGGACAAAGGACCCCTTGCAATGTATCATTTGTCATTTTGCAATCATGAATTGCATAAGCTTTGATGTTCCCCATTAGTCATGCAGGTGAAGACTATTGATTTCATGATGAAACACTGGACTTTTTTGGAATACTATGTATGATACAAAGATCATTCTCCTTCTGAAGTTGGAAACTGTTTGGACACAGTTGCTGCTGAACACAATTATTACTCTATTTCCAACCCTTGTTACACTTTTCTGAAAAAAATCAAATGTAATAAGATTTCTTGACTTTCCAAACATAAGCAATCTTCAAAAGATAATGTGCTTTCTTTTTACCATGCAGTTCAGAGTTTGATGGGCACCAGAGCAATAACAACAGCCATTGTTGCTGAAGGATTTGCCCTAACCTGTCTTTTTTAGTTGTGCTGATTGCATGAGAATCTCCTTGTAAGCAGTGCCATCTTCAAAGACCCAGGGTAATAAAAATGTGTATACTGACACTGTAGTGAATATAACTAAAGTATATTTGTTGGAGATTGACAAAGGTAGGGAGGTGAGGGGGACATAAGCTAAGGAAATCAAAGTATACAAATGCATTTGAGGGGTTTTTTTTGTATTCAATTGATTTCTGAAAGATTATCATTCTACATGAGGAGGACAGAAGGACAAAGGCCAGGACAGTTTATTCCCAGGGAAGTAGATGGATTGTTTACATCTGGTATATCTTATTGGATACTCTGAATGGATAGATGCTGATTTTATGGAATTCTGTGCTCAGGATGCCACCCTTTGTAGTCAGCATTCTGAACCAGCTGTCTTGCATGCTTCCTCTAAACAGCATCTGTGAAGTCTACTTGAAGAACAAATTCACCCTTTTTACTCTGCACTTGCTAGTGGTGTGTACCTATAGATGGGTCTTTGGTTCTTCTAATTCTACAAATTCTGTGACTGGCCTAAAAGTGCCAGCTGCAACTCACTAAACCAATATGGGTGTTGTCACTTGTTTTTTTGACTCAATGTATACTGATTGTGGCCTATGAAATGATCTCTCCCATGATTCTCCCTGCCAATCCAAAAAGGAATAGATTGGAGAGTTGGAGTAGCAACTCTTATGAGTTGGGGAGAGGAGGGATTTTCAATTGATAATGAAAAATATTTTTTCAAAAAGTTGAAAGAGAGAATTTTAAATCTGCATAGCTTTACAACAGAGGGCAGAGCTTTTAGAAGTCACCCCTCTTCTGAGAAATGATAGCTGTGTGTGGGCAGTATACTTTAACAAAATTATATTAGGTTTCTTTATGTAAGGAAGGCTTTTCAAAACATCATTGTATGAGCATGTCAACCATTGTAAGTTTATCCTGTAAAGTTGCCATGGAAACACCAGCTCTATAAATCATCCCCAGAAGAAGGGCTCTTTTCCCCCCAAAATTAGGATTTGTGCCTGAACTCCAGAGCTCTCAGTCTGGAGTGGAAGGACAGCCCTTTCCTCATTGCTTGGGAGCTTCTTAAGTTTCAGGCCTCTGAGGAATAGGTTTTGTGTTTTGGATGACTTAAATCAGCCATGGCTCCTGTTTTTCTATTTGTCTGAATTTCCTGGGATGGCTGATTTGAAAAGAGTCATGACAGGCAGCACACTTCTAGGAAAGCCTCCTCAGGAGAAAATAACCCCAAATGCTGAATGGCTGGGTTGTCTTGTGTTTTGTGCAGTGAGCTGCCCCTTCTAGGAACAGAGATAATAAAAAAAGGAGAAATCAAAGCCAAGTGAACAATTATACTGGGAGATAGATCCTCTATTCTATTTTGGTAGATCTTTAGAAAATCATTTTTAATCCCCCTGGGAATAAAAATAATCTATGGGCAGGACTGATGGAAATCTCTACTTACTAAAGAACTTCATGTGACTAAAGAAGTATAGATTTAAAAGGAAATACTTCTTAAAAAGAAAAAAAAAGAAATACTTAATGCACAAGTTACCAATATTTAAATAATCCAGTTGAAACCTTTTTTTCTTCATTAATGAAAAAATACAATGTATACTGTTACCTACACTGAGAAGAGAGTAAATGACAGGGGAATGGGGGTGAAGAATGCGAAGGTCCATTCAGTTAGAGCATCTCTAGACTCATATATACAGCACCAGATCCAACCAGTTAAATTGGCTCCCCTTGAGTCTGTAAAGTTCATGAGAAATGAACACTTCAGAATTGCAGTATAAAATATGGCCATAAAAAAGCTTCTGTCTTCCAGTCCTGTGCAGGAAGGGGCACCATGCAAGGTGAAATCACTCAGGTGAGATCACATCCTGCTGGCCACTGGTGGGGCCTTCTTTTCTAGCTCTTCCCTCTACCCACCAGCCTGGCCTCCACCTCCGGGGACAGTCACTTGCTGCCAGTGTGGACTGTGGTCACAGTGGTTGGCCTCGGTCTCCGCTCAGCTCCTACTGCAGAGACACCCGAAGAGGAGGAAATAAAACTACAGAGTGTGGAGGATGCCAGGCCTGGAAAAGAAGCCAGAAAGGACAATGAACAATGTTAATCAAAAACAATTATCAGAAGTTCATGAAACATTGCTTCACAACTAGATAAAAGAAATGAAAATGGATGTAGAACCCAACAACAAGATGGGTCCCAGAATCAAGTCTTCAGTTGGAATTTTTGTAAAACTCCCACCCTTTGCCCATTCTAAATGAATGGAATCCTGAATTGGTTAACGAGAAGAGTTCATGGTTAGATTAGAATTAGAAGGGAAATAGAGTTCACCCCACTTGTTTTACAGATGGACAAACTGGGGCCTAATTAGTTAGACGTTAGTGAGAAAATTTTTAGTGTTGCTTGGAAGGATAAAGATTCCTAGAAGAGGTTTGGGAAACTCTAGTCAGAATGATAAGGAAAATAACTCTGCTTTTACTTGAAATCAGAAGAGCCTGCCCTGGAAAGGATTTCATTTCTCTAGAGATCAAAGTAGAAGCCAAGGCAGCAGTTTGGCCTAGGACTGGAGGGGAGAAGCAGTTCTAACAGAAAACATATGGAACAGATCTTTTTCAGGACTTTAAACCCGAGCTAAGCTAAATGAATGATGACAAGTACTACATGTGACTGTTTTCCCCCCCCTAGACTTGTGATTTCACCAATGTAAGGAACTCCCCATGGGGAAAGTCCCTTTATTAATCCAGATCAGCAATTTTTCTATCTGAGAGTCTTAGTAAGTTATTTGGGATATTGTGACTAGGGTCACACAGCTAGGGAGTATGAGGGGCAAGACTTGAATCCAGATTTTACTGACTGAGATTGGCTTTTTCCTCTAAGTTATGCTGTCTCTCATCTGTCACTTCAACCACAGAGAACTGGTATAACTTGAAGTTTCTTCACAATGGAGTAGTTTATTTGAGTAACTGAACAAAATAGGTAAATAGATTTGACTTGAGAAGTCAAGGATTATGGAGGGAAAGGCCTGATCCTTATATAATTGAATGGCAATTAAATGTTGTCTTTTCACTGTTATAGCTATTTAATAAATTTAGAAACTGCCATGCATCAGGGTTCAGAGCTATGAAATAGCTTAAATATCAGGGTTATTGTTAGTATTATATCTGCTAGTCTATCTGATAGTTTCCTAGGCTTTTGTGACCTATATTGGTAATCCAGCCATTATTTTCAGCCTTCCTAGGGAAAAATGCAACAGTTTGAATTCCAATCAACAGATTTAAGGTGGAATATATTTGTAAGTAGGGAGAAGTCATTTCTCTCTCTCTCTCTCTCTCTCTCTCTCTCTCTCTCTTTGTGTGTGTGTGTGTGTGTGTGTATGTGTGTGTGTGTAGAGAGAGGAAAGACTTTTGCATTTTTAGCTAATAAAGAAAAAGGCAAAACACGGATCATATTTGTATTGATTAATTTAAAAATTGAAGAGAGAAAAGTAAGCTGAGATGAACTCAAATTCAGAATTCCTGAATATGATTGCTAACTGGGAATCCCCCCCCCCCCCCAGTATGACCCTAAGTCCTAGCAGCAGGGTCATTTCTTGCCAGGCACTCAGGCACTCACAATCTTTTCGGGGTGTCCCATCAGGGAGCTGGCTGGCCAGACTGAGGTTGCTTGACACACTTGCATTGGAACTGTCCAGGCTGCTGCCAAGATGCAGTTTCCTCATATGCCTCACAACGGCTGTGGCATTGAATGCTTGCTGGTTTTAGAAGGAGAGATGAAAAAAAAAAAGGAAATAACACAAAGAATATCCAAGTTAATTGGAAAAGGCACAGTTTTGATCCTTTTATTTCACTAGTTATCACAGATATTCCAGAGTTAAGAAGTCAAAATGTTCTCATTGTATTTTAGGGATGCAACATTGCTTCTTCATCTAAAAACCATTCCCATTGACATGAGAGTCTATCAGGAGAAAAAAAACAAACAACCATTTCAGCTTCTTTCAAGTGAAATCCCAAAGCAATGATTAAGCATCTCTGGCTTAGTTTCTGTGGGATGTTACCTTAGATTTTAGAGGATATTTTACTTAAGGAACAATCCATATGTAAAACAGCATTCATGAATAATGAAAATTAATTGGAGTCAGAGAATGTTAAGGGATAGAAGGGCCCACTGAGGGCCTCTTACCCAATTCATTCTTACTATATAAATCCTTTCTATGACATGTCTAACAAATGTTGACATAACTTGATCATTTTAGTGATGGAGAACTCATTTCTTCATAAAAAAAAGAGTTAAGAATGATGTAATCAAAAACAAGTGGTATATTATCACATTTTAAGGGTTCAGGTTTTAAAAAGTCTTTATTTTCCATTGTAGATACCATCTTTCATTAATGCCCTACTCTGCTGCCTTGGAGTGGCAAGAAACAACCCTGGGCTGTGAAAGACTGAATATTTGAAATATACACTCTGAAAGGTCTTTATTATTGTTTTTCAGCTGTTTTAGTTATATCGGACTCCTCATGACCCTATTTGGGTTTTTTCTCAGCAAATGCTAGAGTGGTTTGCCATTTTCCTTTTCCAGTTCATTTTATAGAGGCAAACAGAATTAAGTGACTTGTTCAGGATCATATAACAAGTACGTGTTTGAGGATAGATTTGAACTCAGCTCTTCTGATTTGAGACCCAACACTCTCCACTATACCTCCTCATTGCCCCTGGAAGGTCCTCCAAGTTGGAAAAGTTTTAAGGATAAGTCCAATGTTGACTAAGGACAAGTCTGTGTAAGTCTGGAGGAACACTTCAGCAAGTTGCCTGCAGGGTAGAATTTCTTCTTTCTTTCTTTTTTCTTTTTTTGCAAGGCAAATGGGGTTAAGTGGCTTGCCCAAGGCCACACAACTAGGCAATTATTAAGTGTCTGAGGTTACATTTGAACCCAGGTACTCCTGACTCCAGGGAGAGTGTTCTATCTACTGCACCACCTAACTGCCCCCAGGGTAGAATTTCTAAAGACCATTACTAGGTCATGGTCCTCTAGAGACAAAGCTCTGTCTGTACCAAATGATAGGCTATTGTTAAAAATAGTGTTCCTTTCAGAGAAGTAGTCTGACATAGTGGCTTATAGCTTCATAATCTTATCAACATCTCTAGTATGTTAACTCACATAAGCATGTTGTTGGGTCTCTAGATTGATCTAAACTATTCTTTGACTTTTGTCTAGCCTTTACTTGAATAGCTTTAATGATGCAATTCTTACTACTTCAAAAGCAGTTCATGTCATTCAGTATTAGGCAATTCTAATTTTTTTTATGTTACTTTTCATATACTGTGGAAACTGATAACTCTGTAACTTTTATCCATTAGTTCTTTCCTCTGAAGCCACATGGAGTAAGCCATTCACTTGTACACTATTTTCTCAATTCACAAACCAATTGATAAATGTACATTTACTAAACAGCTACTCTGAATCACTGGGCTAGGTTACAAAGGCAAAAATGAACTAATGTTGATCTCAAAGAGCTTTCAATGTATCTAGAGAGATATGTACCTATTTTTTAAATCAATCAATAAACATTTAATGAGTGCTGATTATGTGTCAGTTACTATGCTAAGTATAAAAAGAGACAAAACACAGCTCCTACCCTCAAAGAGCATATAATCCTATAAGACAGACAACACGCAAAAAACAACATGGGATGAATGGAAAAAATTAAAAAAGGGAAAGCACTGTGATTAAAGAGGAGTTAGGGAAGGCTTTCTGCAGAAGTTGGTTGGAACTTAAAGAACCTTGCTATTTATTTTCTCAAAGCTTTCATGTAAAACCTTAAAGTTTAGTGACTTCAAGACTTGGGATAAAATCCCACTTCAGAGAGACTAATTGTGTAAACTTGTAAAACTCACTCATCTCTCAAAATCTCAATGTGACTATCTGTAAAATGGGGATAATAACACTCTAACTACCTATGGTTTCATTGCAAAAAAGTATGGTATGAAAATGTGGGATTTCATTATTTTCTCTTGAAATTAGGCATCACTTGAGTAAGGTTCTGAAACTTTGAAAAGATGTTGATTTTTGATTCAAATTATTTTGGTCATTTCTTCTTTAAATAAGAAATCTCTAGTTATATACATAATAGATTTTATGTAAGATGGTTAAATACACTAAGACCTAAGAAAGAGGCATTGAAAAATTATAAAAGAGACATCAGATGTCACATCCAGGTTTAGTCAACAATTAACTGTGATAATGAATAAGAGTCTAGATGAAGACACTCAATATCTTCATCAGTCCAACAGAAGGTGATAACTAAAGTCTTGCCCAGAATAGTATTTTGTGATTCTATTAGTTCATAATTAAAGCATGCAAAAAATTCATGAATTAGTCTACTTTTCATTCAAAAGTTCATTTGTTCACTCATTATTTGCTTATTCATTTATTCACTCTTTCAAGATATATTTAGTGAATGATTCTATTAATTTTTCTTTCTTTTTAGGTTTTTGCAAGGCAAATGGGGTTAAGTGGCTTGCCCAAGGCCACACAGCTAGGTAATTATTAAATGTCTGAGACCGGATTTGAACCCAGGTACTCCTGGCTCCAAGGCCAGTGTTTTATCCACTAAGCCACCTAGCCGCCCCCCCCTTTTTTTTGATTCTATTAATTCTTAATTTATGCCAATGAGAAAAAAAATCTGTGACTTACTCTCCATTTGCTTTTTGCAAAGTTCTTCCGAATTTGGGCACTGACTGACTCGTGGATGTTTTTGCAGAGGGCTGTATCACCAGCAATCCTGAAATAGAAATAGAAAAGTGCTTCTTTAGAAAGCTTCTCTAGTCTAGTTTGCTCTGACAGGACTTCTACCATAGCCTAACCTTGTCCTATCTTGTACACATTCCTTTTATTTCCTCTCTTTTTCAAATTTGAATCTTTGGAGGAAGGGACAACCTGCTTCTTGGTTACTCTTTCATGCTTCTCTTATTTTTCTTTGCAACATGTTTTTATTTTTATTTTTTTTCATTTCTTTATTAACCATGTGAAAAAATACAAAGCAAGAAACAAAGAAAATTTTAAAAGTATTCTTCAATCTGCACTTCAGAATTCAACAGTTCTCTCTGGAGGTGGACGGCATTTTTCTTCATAGGTCCTTTGGAATTATCTTGAATCATAGTTAAGTCTTTCATATTGATCATTGTTACCATATTGCTGTACTGTGTATAATGCTCTAGTGATTCTGTTCATTTCACTTTGTATCCATTCATATATGTGTCCCCAAGTTTTTCTAAAACCACCCTACATATTTCTTATAGTACACTGCTCTTCTATCACAATCATATATACAACTAGCTCAGCCATTCCCCAATTAATGGATATCCCTTCATTTGCTTTGATCTCTTTGGGATATAGACCTAGCAATAGCATTCCTGGATCAAAGAGTATGTATCATAGTTTTGTAGCCCTTTGGGGGCTACAGAACAAAATAGTTTCAAATTATTTTCCAGAATTGTTGGCTCATTCCCAAATCGACCAACAATGCATTAATGTACCTTTTCCCATGTCTACTTCAGTATTTATCATTTTCTTTTTCTGTCATGCTATCCAAGCTGAAAAGTGAAGCAATACTTCAGAGTTACTTTAATGTATATTATCCTAAACAATAGGGATGCAGAACTTATTTCATGTGACTATTGAAAGTTTTGATTTCCTTCTTTTGGTAACTGCCTATTTGAGGAATGGCTTTTATTTTCTTTTTTATAAATTTGACTCAGTTCCCTATATATATTTGAAATTGAGGTTTTATCAGAGAAACTTGCTATAACAACAACAAAAAAACTTCCCCAGTTCCTTGCTTCCTTTTTAATTCTGGCTCCATTGGTTTTGTTTGTGCAATCCCTTTTTAATTTTATGTACTCAAAATTATCCATTTTACTTCTTATGATCCTTTCTATCTCTTGTTGATCATAAATTCTTCCCTTATACTATGGATTGGACAGGTAATTTTTCCATGATTCCTAATTTCCTTATGATATCACCCTTTATTTTTAAATCATTTACTTATTCTTAGTTTGTTTTGGTACACAGTGTGAGATATTGGTCTATGCCTAATTTTTGCTAAATTGCTTTCCAATTTTCTAAGCGATTTTTGCAGATACTGAATTCTTTTTTTTTAGGTTGTTTTTTTTTGCAAGGCAATGGGATTAAGTGGCTTGCTCAAGGTCATACAGCTAGGTAATTATTAAGTGTCTGAGGTCAAATTTGAATTCAGGTACACCTGACTCCAGAGCCGGTGCTCTATCCACTGTGCCACCTAGCTGCCCCATAGATACTGAATTCTTGCTCCAAAAACTTAGATCTTTGGTTTTATCAAACACTAGATTATTGTGATCATTTACTACTTTGTTGTGTACCCACTTTACTTCTTAGCCAATGCCAGATTGCTTTGATGGTTACTGATAGTTTGAAAACAGAATTTGGTAGGACTTTTTTCTTTGCCTACTTTTTTCAAATATTTATATAGTATTAGGATTAATACTTACTTAATGGTTTGGTGGAATTCATCATCTGGACCTGAGGATTTTTCTAAGGGAACTCATAGCTTGTTCAAATTCTTTTTCTAAGATGTTATTTAAGTATTCTATTTCTTCTTCTGTTGATCTGTTATATTCTTGTAAATATTTGTTTTATAAATGATTGTCAATTTTGTCACTTGTACTGGCATATAATAAGACAAAATCACTCCTAATAATTGCTTTAATTTGCTTCTATGGTAGTACATTTGCCCTTTTCATTTTGTTATTATTTGGTTTTCTTCTTTCTTTAAAGAAATCAAATTAACCAATGGTTTGTCTATTTATTATTTTTTTAATTAAACAAACTCAATACCGTTGATTTTTTTTAACTTTCAATTTTATTAATGTCTCCATTAATTTTCTAGACTTCCATTTTGGTGCTTAATTGGAGATTTTAAAAATTGTTCATTTTCTATTTTTTCTTTTTAGTTCATGCTTAATTCATTAATCAATTCTTTATCTCTTTTATTGATGAAAGGGCCTGAACTCGTGTGATAATGGAGTTGCCAAATGCCAACCCTTCCTGGGCCCAGAACTAGACAAGGGTTCCATATTGCCAGATTGCCAGATTTTCTTATCTCTGGCTTTAAACCTCCTAAAGCTGCAAGTGTTCTTCCTACTCCATGGGCTCTAAGTCAACCTCCACCCCGTTGTCACTGAATTTTTCTCACCTTGTAATTATTTTGGGCTGGAAAAATGTTCTGCCCTGACCTTTTATTGGCTTTACCACATCAGAATTTTATTTGAGGTGTTATTTTAAAGATGTTTGGAGGGAAATATTGGTAGAGCTCAACTACTTCCCTCTACTTTGCTATCTTGGTTCTCATAATCATGTTATTCTTTTCTGATCAAAGCCCTTCTCACGAGTTCAAATTTTATTTCCATAGCCTTATCCCAATAGAAAAACAAACTTCACTTCTACCTTCTGTCATCATTTCAGGATATAGTATAATGGATAGAATGGTAATCCAGAGTCAGACCTTTCATTCTTCCCTCAGATGCTTAATATCTATTTAAACCCAGACTAATTTTGTAAACAATTTCAGCTTGTTTCCTCATCTGAAAAATGGAGATAATAATAGGATCAGTTTCATAGAGTTGTTTCCGAGGACCAAATGAAATATTTGTGAAGTGCTTTATGAACTTTTAAAGTGCTATCTAAAGTGAAACTATTTTTATTATTTTAATATCTGGTTTGTGTTTTTCCATTTCACCCCATATATATAATTATGTTTGTAAAGTTTTTAAAGATTTGCAAAGCACTTATCAATAATGCTTTGTTCATGTCACTGATTTACCTTGTTTCTCTTAACTCTTTGAAAAAAGAGAATTTCCCCCCCTTGAAACTTCTCTACTTCATTGTTTTTCAGTTCAATTAATTTAAACACATTTATTGCCTATTATTAAGTGCATGAAGGCAAGTAACTCAACCATGGAAATGGAAAGATTAAGAAACAAATGAAAGCCCTCCCCTCAAAGACCTTATAGTCTATTGAGGCATGTAAAATGGGTAAAACTGGGTGCTGAGAGACGAATTCTAGGCTAAACTTTGAAGGTTAAAATGGAAGCTCCTTGAGGGGAGGGACTGTTTATTTCACACTTAAAAAATGCATAGTAGCCCCCAAGTCTTCAGATTCCAAATTCAGTTCTATTTTTACTATATTAGCTATCTAATATAGTATGGTGGAGTAGGAAGTACACTAAATTGGGAAGCAGGAGATCATTTTTCTATTCCTACCCTATTTAGGCATCTAGGTGACAGGCTTGGCCTGGAATAAGGACGATTTAAGTTCAAATCTAGTCTTGGACATTTACTAGTGGTGGTTGAATCTTTTTCCCTGTCTACCTCAGTTTCCAGGGTTGTTGTGAGTATAGAATGATATATATGTAGAGCTCTTTGCATACCTTAAAGTAATACACACATATATTTATAATGACTTGTCCAAGATCAAAGAGCTGGGAAAAAATAAATTTGTATGCATAGGTACATACATATGTATTTGTTAGTCTTGTGACTTGGAGCAATTCAAATGACTAGTCCTTCTATTTTCCCAGGCCTATGTCAGAGGTCTCTACTAATATTCTTTAATCTATTCCATATTTTTGACATCAAATGGTATACCCAATTTGATCATCTACTTCTTCATTAGATTTAGCTTGGAATGTCTTTTTCTGAAAATCAATTCCAGCTCAAAGTGAAAAGGTTAGACTTTTCAAGTCAAGACAAGATATTCAAAGATGAAAGATGAGCCTCGTCAAAAGAATGGATTTTGAGATTTGAAGATAAATCTGCAAGAGGTGTTATAAAAATTCTTTAGGCAATAGTAACCCTTGGGATAAGAGTATTTCCTTCTAAGGTGACAATTTTGAAGGGCATATTTTATTTGGATATAAGTTTGTATCTGTTAGGAGAATCAGTGGCATTATCATAATACTTCATAGTTTCATAGTCTCATTGATTAAGAGCTGGAAGGGACCTTAGAGACCATCTACTTAGCCCAACTCTTTCAATTTATAGATTAGAAAAAGTAGTTAAGAGGTTGCAATTTGCCCAGGGTTGCTCATCCAGTTAGAAACTAGGGCTAAGTATGAACCCAGGTCTTCCCTATCTGCACCATCTTAGTATGTCTATTTTGTCAGTCTAATTAGTTTTTTTAAACTGAAATTTCATATGCAGATTTTGGAATTTAATGCTAATATTCTGAAAGAAATGTGTAGCAGTTTACAAAACTTCAAAGTTTCTGTTTTTTTGAAGATATTTATGACACATTGAATACCATAATTCATTATATATGAGGTAAATACACTCAGTCCCCAGTATTACAAACCTTTCTGAGGATCCATTACTATGAGTACAGTCTGGAGATAGAAAGGTAATCTAAAATGTCACAGCCTGGGATAGCTAAGTAGCACAGTGGATAGAGCACCGGCCCTGGAGTCAGGAGGACCTGGGTTCAAATTCAGCCCTAGACACTTAGTAATCATCTAGTAGTGTGACCTTGGGCAAATCACTTAACCCCATTGCCTTGCCTAAAAAAATTACATCCTTAGTGAGAAATGCCAATTCACATTTATCAATGGCCAACTCTATCTTAGAAATTATTATATAAAAGAAGACAGACACTATGGCATTAACTATTATAAGAATTACTATAGAATACATAGAGTAATGGCACAGGATACTTCCTGAATAATTTTGGAGTAATATTTCCAGGAGGAGGCAACAAAGACATTCAACATATGTCTTAGTAGGAAGATAAATGTGCATGTGAGCACTTTCTTCATCTTCTCAGACCTAGGTTGTTCTGATTAGAAAAAAAATACTAGAAATTCAAGGGACTATTATATTTGACTAACTGAGGAAGGCAAAGGGGAAGTTTTTAGGCATTATTCATATGCAAAAAGCAATCCTGGAAGATGAAAAAGTTAGTGTACCAGCTTTCCTGAGCTACCAAGAGTCTTGAGGGAGTATTGGGCTTTAGTCCAGTTCTCAAGCTTTGCCAAAGGCAATATGCTTCAATAAAATTCCCTGTTTCTCTCAGCAACACTCTTTCTGGGTCAGGATGAAAGTACCTTGGCAGAAGAACATGCCGAAATGACTGTAGCTAACCAGATTTCCCTCCTTCTACTTTCATTTGGCTCCATTTCCCAGATAGCAACTTAGTAAAATAGAAACAGAATGTTTGGATGACCAAGCTCACCAAAGGCAAGAACAACAGAGGGATTTGCAGGATGCTCCAAGAAGCTCTAGTAAGTCTTTGTTCTCTCAAGAATTCATTAGAGTCCTCCCTCCTGTACTGTTTTCAAAAGTCACATCCTCAGAGTAGAATGCCAAATCAAACCTTTCCTTAGCCAATTCTTTCTTGGAAATGACTGTTCAGCAAAGGAGAAGAATTGTGGAATTGATTCAGTTGAATATTGACTAATACTGGCTATACTTGTACTCCAAAGTAAATAGATAGGGTGAGAAGAATTGGAAAGGATTTCTCCCTTTATGTTTTAAACATCAGCACCTGTCTATCAGAAATATGTTCTAAAACCCTTTGAAATAATTTCTCATTCCATGAATCCTACTTTATATGAGTTCTCCATGTGACTAACATACATGGGTTTGTGATTTTATTGGTATCAAGAACTCCTAGATGTGTAAAGTCCCTTTACCAACATTGGTTGGCATCTTTTCTGCTACTTATTGTCTTGGAGAGTTACTAATATATTTGAGGCATCATAGAAGTTCAGATTGATTGTATTTGTGTGTGTGTGTGTTTGGGTTTTTTTTAGATTTTTGCAAGGCAATGGGGTTAAGTGGCTTTCCCAAGGCTGCACAGCTAGGTAATTATTATGTGTCTGAGGTTGTATTTGAACTCAGGTACTCCCGACTCCAGGGCCGGTGCTCTATCCACTGTGCCACCTAGCCGCCCCAGATTGATTGTAAATATAAAAATACTTCATGTTCATTTCAGACAGCTTATTGTTGTTTAGTTCTTTTTCAGTTTTGTGTCTGTCTCTTTGTGATTCCATTTAGGGTTTTCTTGGCAGAGATACTGGGGTGGTTTGTCATTTCCTTTTCCAGTTCATTTTATAGATGAGGAAATTGAGGCAAAGTTAAGTGATTAGCCCAGGGTTGCACAATTAGTCAATTATCTGAACTCTAAAAAAATCTGTCTTTCTGACTCCTGCCCAGCACTCTATCCACGGTGCCACCTAGCTGTCTTCAAATTGGGCTGGTACTTGCTTAAGATTTAAACATCTGATTGAGCTAGAGGCAGTTAAGAAACAACCTCTCAGGATACTTTTGTGGATATATTTCAGATTTATTATCATTTGTCACCTTTACAAATGTTTCTAGATGGACTTTACTAGCATTCCATTTCATTCTGTGAATGTATGTCTTTCACTTAAGCTGGACATCTTCCTTTACAGATATTTTAGTTTAACCTCTTGGTTTTACAGTTCATAGGTATTAATTCTGTATGATATTTTGATGTTTTACATGACTGGTGGGTTTTGTGCTTCCTGATTTTCCTCCAACCCACCTTCTTCATTTAGCCTCCAACATCTTCCTCTCTTCTCTTTTTTATTCATGTAAAATTCTGTGGTTACAAAGTGTTTTTCTTATAATCCCATGAGGTCCATAGTGAAATTAGAATTATTCACATTTTACATATGGGGAAACTTAGGGTCAGTGATAAAAAGTGGCTTGCCAAGGTCATGCAGCCAGTAATGGGAGAGTTGGGAATTCCTAACAGCTTGCAATTAAGATAATATTGAATAGGACTGGTTTATTGCCTACAGAGCAAGTATTCCAGAGAATACAATGGAAGAAGTAGGTATCTTTACAGTGAGATTTATGAGGAGTTGGCTTGAGGGTGAAATAGAAATGAGGAGGGGAGTCAATGGTGGATGAAAACAGAACTTGAGGGGCGGCTAGGTGGCACAGTAGATAAAGCACTGGCCCTGGAGTCAGGAGTACCTGGGTTCAAATCTGGTCTCAGACACTTAATTACCTAGCTGTGTGGACTTGGGCAAGCCACTTAACCCCATTTGCCTTGCAAAAAGCTAAAAAAAAAAAAAGGAAAACAGGACTTGAATAATGATAGCTTGGTGTTCAGTGCCCTAGGATGAGGAAGTTTTGACAAGGTGGAAAGATGATAAGCATTGGATAATGAGTATCATCATCAATAGGAATTCAGGTTTGAGGTGCAGTAGTTCCAGGATGATAAGCAGTAGTATGCAGCTGGAAGGCAGGGAGATATATCTAGGAGCAAGGCAACTGCTAAGGAGTTGTAACTGGAAAGGATTTCTAGAAGATGATGAATGGTTGACCAAAGAGACTAGAAAGATGGAAAAGTAAAGGGTCCTCTTTAGAAGTCTTTCAGTTGAGGTTTCCAGTTTTAGACAGAATTCTTCCTGAAGCATAGTTTGGATCAGATAGACCCTGAGATCTCTTCCAGTTCTGAGATTTTGTGGACTATGTAAGTGAAGCAATATTGTTCTTTAGAAACTCATTTGGGAAAGCATGCTTTCTGCACATAATTTTCATAAAGACTTTATAGAATCATATTGCTTTCCTTCTCAATGGATGGGGGAAGGGTTAAAAGGAAGGAGAAAATTTGGAACTCAAAATTTTTTAATGAATGTTAATATAAATAAGGTACACCTTTAAATAAAAAAGGCTAATTTTAAATTTTAGACTTTATAGAGATCAGTAATAAGGATCATTATGAGGATAATTGTTGATGCCAGTTTGGCACATATTACCATATGTATTTTCCTTCATTCTTTTGGTGTCTTCCATTCTTTGAGATCTGGAAAATTTATTAGTTAGTACCTTTTAAAATTGTGTTGTTTTTAGATTGAATTTCTTCTGTTTTTGTTCAGGTCCAGTTATTCTTCTTGACTTATCATCTTCTTTAAGCCCCAATTTCACTTTCACCTATAACAATTGGATTCTGAATCTAAAAGTAATGGTTTCAGCATAAGTGATGATAAGAATGGATTGCATAGAAATAATTGAAAATCTTTTCCTTTTTGTTTCTATGTAGTCTTCTTTCAGTTTCATCTCTACATGTTTTGGGGATGGTATGGTTTAATTAGGTGATATGATAAATTATTGCTATGCTTATTTTCCTCTTCACTCTTTTTAGTCAATCTTATGAGTCAATACTATTTATTATATTCTCCCTTTCATCTCTGGAATCACTTGGGAAATGATCACATGCTGTAAGGCAGTCCTGCCCCTTGGCTATCATGTCTTTCCACAAGGTAGAATGATGAAATCTTTGCTGGTTGAGACAAGTTGGGTACTCATATGAATTCATTGTTTTGACAAATATTTTAGATAATTTCAACTTGTCTAAGAATTGATTATGTCTTTTAATGGTTTTCCTTCTTTTAATTAGTACTTTATTTCTATAATTCAGGTTAGAACTATTATAATTTCATGCATTATCCTTTTTCCTATCTTTTAATTTTTCACAAATGTTGACTTCTGCTCTAATCAATAAATGATAAGACCAATCACAAACATTTCATATTTAATTGAGTCATGTTAGAGGTTGGTTATTTATTATTTGCCAGTTAGATGGTACAAGAATAGAGCACTGTCCATGAAGTCAGGAGGACCTGAATTCATAACCAGTCTTAGACACTTACTAGCTATCATTTAACCCTGATTGCATCACATCTAGCACTATCTCCAGTCCTGATTCATATCTGGCCATGGACTTAGATGGCTTCAGAGGAGAAAGTGAGGCTAGTGACTTAGCACAACACCCCCTCACTCAAATCTAATTCATTTGCTTGTCATGGTATCACCTGATGTCATGATTTTCCTTCAAGAATGAAGGACAAAAACTATCATCATCAACATAATTGCCTATTTAGGAAAATATAATCAGTTTTATTTTTTATTGATTCCTCACCATATGCATGATCTTCCAACTAAAAATATACCAGGACACTTAATTTACTTAGCCCATTGAAGCTTAAGTTTCCCAGACTCAAGAGATCAACCAGCTTCAGCCTTCCCATTACCAGGGATTTACAGTTGGCACCACCAGGCCTATTTCATTTCTTAATCCTAAACTATATCTTCTAACCCCCTCACTCCCTTTTTTTGCTATCCTGCTCAGTGTCTTCTTTTGTAGACCAAGTCATGAAGTATCAAGATACACATTGACTTGGTTTGGAGTTAAGTTTATAGATGTTCTCCATTTTTTCTCAATAAAAGATCCTAACACATAAGTTGCAATTATTTCCATGAAGAACTTTTTGTTTTAGCAGATAGTACTGTAAAGTGAGATAACCAAGTGAGCCATAATTTCATATTTTTCATTGCTTTTGGGTACATGATGGAAACAACTCTATCTACTCCTTCATTTACTTTTTAAAGAAGAACCTGTGAGATTTCCTTACATTTATTTGTGACTTCTTTATATTTTTAGCATTATTTATAGCCAAAAATATGATATGGTTAAGTTCTTCCCCTATTACTGAAGGAGTCATTGATTTTTGAAAAAGGACTTCAGTTTCAACAGTTAATGTTTAAGGATGATTTTAAATTACTCTAAGTCCTCTACCTCCTTTTCTGCAATTCTAGCATCATCACTATAGAAAGGTGAACAGACAGAACTAGGAGATATCTTTAACTTTTCTTTTTTTCATTTAAATCACCAGAGTCAAAGAACTCATGATCTAGTGACTAGCCTAGTGAGTCTCTACGTAGCCACATCGGACCTCAGAAATCAGGAACAATCTGTCAAATAATCCATATTTGAAACTTCTTAGTCTTGGTAACTGGAACCTATTGATATAGATAATGAATATGACAATAAAAGGGAATTCTTCTTTAGAGGAGAGATATATATTCTATATATATATATATTTAAGGAATCCTAAAGTGACATCATAGAGTAAAAAAAATCTTTTTGCTCAGTGAATAACAATTTTTTTAAAATTCTATTCTGATTTCATTCAGATTTCCATATATCAGGATTAACTAAGTCTAGGTAACTGTACAGTCCTCTTTTGCTGGGGAAGATGGGTTTGAATGGCAGTTATGATACTAGTTGTGTGGCCATGAGCAAGTCCACTCACCTTTCTCAGTCTTGGTTTTCTCATATGCAAAAGAGGAACAGTCATACACTATTAACCCCACAGGGTTGCTGAAAGAAAGTGCTTTAAGAATGTGAGCTAATGCTAAGGGACTGATTGTCCAAGGAGTAGATGTTGCCTTTCTTGCTGATTTTTGGCCAATTAACTCCTCATTAACACCTACAGAAGGAGGTAGAAAGGGTAAAAATGGAAGCCAAGTTTTACCTGAGGGAGAAGACTAAAAACCTTGGTTATAATGAGGTGTGATGATAACCTATGAGTTTCATAATTGAGATCTCCCAATTATTGCTCTAGTGAAAAGGAATTTGACAATCATTATCTTATGCTGTATGATTTTTCTTACCAGGGATGCCGAGCTGCCTGCTCACATGTATATCTTTTATTGGGATCTTTCTCCATCAAATTCCGAATAAAATCTTTAGCTGTTAAAAAAAAAGAAAACCAGGCAGTAAATCAGATTTGTACTAGAGATTGGGGCAGGTAGGTGGCACAGTGAATGGAGCACCAGTCCTGGAGTCAGGAGGACTGAGTTCAAATCTGGCCTCAGATACTTAATAATTATCTAGCTGTGTGACCTTGGGCAAGTCACTTAACCCCATTTGCCTTGCAAAAAACCAAAATAAATAAAGAAAATAAGTGTATAAAACATGCTACACAATGCCACCATGCCTAGAGATCATATTATTTATGTCAGACATATGTGATCAAACCTTTCCAAACTCAAACTGCACACTTGACCCTAGGGGCCAATAGCACAGTACCAGCAACTGAGAAAGGGGCAGTTATGAAACAGGACATCAAACTGGTCTTCCACTGAGTCAATGGCAAAGTAAGGACTAGGA
The DNA here is from genome assembly GCF_037893015.1 of Macrotis lagotis. Lineage (NCBI taxonomy): Eukaryota > Metazoa > Chordata > Mammalia > Peramelemorphia > Peramelidae > Macrotis > Macrotis lagotis. Next base: position 173,687,231 of record NC_133664.1, read on the forward strand.
GCTATATTCTTTTGCTTCTAGAGCCAATCTTCTCTACACAAGATTCTACTGTCTTGTTATTCAACATAAAGAATTGCAGAAATAGTCTTTTGTCAAAAAATCAGGTTGCTAAAACTTCAGTGGGAAGGACAGTTATTACATATGTCTTATATACCATGAGCTTCATGGCTTATAATAAACATTACAGAAAGTTGTTTGATGATGTGCTGTCCCACCCCCCCCTTATTTTAAATCAGGGGTAACATTCATAACGTGAGACCTGTAAAAGCAGGACAGATTTGGCCCTCAGGCCATAGTTTCCTGATCTACCCTTTTTTGATGCAGAGAGTGGCATCAAGTCCTTGAGTAAGGTGGTATCAAACATTTGAATTATATACCATTACAGAATAAAACTCTTCTCAAGTTAAAATCTGGCACAAGGGTCCTTAATAGCTCATGATCTTGTTAACCCTATTTGCCTCAGTATTGACAGTTGTAAAATAAACTGGAGAAAGGAATGGCAAACTAATCCCAAAATGGGGTCACTAAGGTTAGATGAAGAACAACAAAACAAAGGTTGGAAAATCAGGTGCTGGTATGGCTGTCTACTGCTCTTGAACAAAAATGTGAATCCCTTATAAATGCTAAAATTACAACTTTTAAAAAAAACTGACTTTAAAATTTTTGATGCAACATTTTAAATACCTAATTATTTTTTCTTACATAGATAAAATCATTTTTAATCCTAGCAAATGAGTGATGAATTCCCTGGAAATGGTACAAAACCATAGATCTAAAGTATGAAGAAGCCTTAGAGGACATCAAATGCAACCTTTCATTTTAGGTAAAACACTCATTAAGTATTTTACTGTGTGCTATAAACTGTGTCTAGTTTTAGTGTTTTATACTTCATCTTCATTAGAACTAATGTTCATGAACTCTGGATGAAACTTAGCTTAGGGCTGTATAGGCACAAATCCATGTTTATTGGATGCCAACATATGAATTGAGTAGGTTCTGCATAATTATGCTCTTTGTCATTGAAATAGGACAAGTAAACTCCCCATTATCACCAGAATTCTTGGAGAAGCAACAATTTAGAAGATCTTTAGTATATTCGGTTATTTTTTCCTAAGGCATCTGATGAGGGGGACTATTTCCCTCTTGGGAATTCTAGATTAGTACATCTGTGGTGATGGCTTTTTCCTTGACTTCTTTATACACTAATCAAGACTTCCCTCACAATTTTGCCCAGGACTCTCCTGGAAGTTCTGGCCTTGCCCACCACACAAGGGCTTTCTTGAGAATCTCAGAAATGATGGCAGCATCACCAGTGCTGTACCCTCGGGAAGGTTAGCTGTACCCTCGGGAAGGTTAGTTACCTACCAGAATCTGAGATGTCATCCCAATATGGGGAGTCAAATTCATATTCTGCCTTGAGAATCTGTTCAAAAAGTTTGGAGTCGTTTTCATCATAGAAGGGAGGATAACCACAGAGTCTGAAAGACATAGTTGTGACAAGATCCTGAAACAGCTGGGCCACAAACAAGATTGGTTTTACACTTAAACCAGAACAAAGGAGAATTTTTTATTTTATTGAAAAAATGTTTAAAGACCCAAAAAGACAACCTTGGAAAGTATTGCATGCATTTTATGGATAAAAGTATCAGTCCAAAGTACATTTTGATTAAATAGCAAGAAGTGTTTGATATATACAAAGAAAAAATTGCACATATTTAGCATCACATAATTTTATAAACTATGGAAAGGAAGGAAACAAACACTTGCTATGTGCCAGACATTGTCCTCAGTGTGCTGCAAGTATTACCTTATTTGATCCTCACAGTAACCCTGGGAAGTAAGATGTTATTAATATCTTCCACATGCTTACAGTTGAGGAAACTGAAACAGAAATTAAGTGACTTGCCCAGCTAGTAAGTGTCTGAGGCTGGATTGAAATTCAGGTCTTCTTGATTCTATGCCTAGTGTTCAATCTATGTGTCACTTGGCTGTCAGGGATCACAAGTTGCAATGATTTCAGAATCCCTCTTAGTCTGGTAATTAGAATTAAACCTGATATTCCAGGTGTTCAGATTTGTCTAGAACTGGAATGGACTGATGTAAGAGCTAACATTTTGGCCATTGCTAGATTTGGTTCAGTGAATAGAACACTAGACCCAGAGACAGGAAGATCTAAGTTCAAATCCCGCCTCAGACATTAGCTGTTTGGCCTTGTCTCTGTTTGCCTTAATTCACTGGAGGAGAAAATGGCAAACACTCCAGTATCTTTGCTAAGAAATCCCATTCAGGGGCATGAAGAATCAGATATGACTAAATGACTGAATAACCTCAATCAGAGGTATTCTAGGAGAGACCAGAAAACCATTTGTCAGGAATGTTATACAGAGGTTATTTACATTGACAAAAGAATAGACTAGATCAGCAGTTCTAAAAATATGGAACCTCAGGGGTTCCCAATGTCAGAATTGATTTCATGATATTTTAGATTCTATGACAGATTTCAAAGGATATAACTCACATTAATTATAGCTCTTTTGAAGGTCCTCAATAATTTGTAAAAGTGTAAAAATTCCAGTATCTAACATCCATTAAAACTTAAGGCTTTCCTCCTTAAATTAACTTATGTTTACTTATCTGATGACATGTTTTATGCCCCTTAAATTCCTTGAGAAATAGGGAACTGTCTTTCCATTCTTTTGTAAATGAATCAACAAGACCTAACTCCATGCCTTGTACACTGAAGATATCAACACCTTGTAATACTCAGATCAAGTATTAAATGACAATGTTTTGATCTATTCTCCATGGAAAACCTATTTTGGAAGTCCTACCTAACCATTTGTGGGGGTTTCACTGGATTCTAGAAGGCTATGCCAGCAGAGCACAAAGGCTGATGGATTTTTTCAAGTTGGAAAGGGTTTGAGTACAGTAACTCCTTTATCTCATATAATTTTCATTCATGATTTCTTGAAACACAGCTTCCTAAATCAGGTTTTTAATAAAGTACAAACCACTCTAGATCTCACCAACTGACCAAAAATAGGTTCCAGCTCAAGCCTCATTTACTCATTGTTTGGGTTTTGATGGATCAGACTGAGTATAAATAGCAATTACTTCTGTTCTAGTTTAAAAAAAAAAACCCAAACTGTGAGGGTCTTCCCAACCCAGATGTAGTCTTTTGAGAAGTCAAACTAGCCATCTTTTACCTCAACTCTTCTCTTTAATCACTGAATGGGCACTGTCTCAGACAAAGCGAGACCTAAGAAAGATCTTAGCTTAAAAAGGTCAGGGCTTCCCTACTGCATCAGGGCTATCACCAATTATCCTGATAGAAGTATTGCCATTGGACTATGATGACTCTAGAGAAGAGAGGCATAGCCCTGCCTCACGAATTCACTTGCAAATCAAGATAGCATCTCCCTGGTGTCATTGGCCTTTTTTGAGAATGAAGGATGAAAAAAACAACAGCAGATTTTGAAAAAAAGAAAATAATATGGAGGAAGTGTGGTGCAGTAGCAAGGATATCTGGGATTTGGAGTCAGGATATCTGAATTTAAGTTCTGGTTTGGCCATTGTACCTATATTGTCTTATACAGATAAATTAATTTGTCTGAATATTAAGAGATTCATCTCCCATAAAATGAGGAAGTTAATGAGATAGCCTCTTTGGTCCCTTCCAATTACAAACCTATTTTTATCATCTTTGAATGCAAACAATCCACCAAGAAGTTTCAGAGGTAACTTCTTTTATTGTGTTTTGGAAATGTGGTGCTTTCTTTTATTTAAGTACCAGGCAATACAATGGAAAGCTCACCCAACTGGGAACAGAAGATCTAAGTTTCACCTTGCTGTTATTTAGATATGTTGTTTTGGACAACCTACAATTTTTCTTGACTTCAGTTTCTTCATCTGTAAAATGAGGGGTCTGGACTATGTGATCTTTGAAGTACATTCTAGTTTTTTTCCTTCCTGTCATTGTTTTTAAAATTAGTTGTAAAAAATTTTTAAAATGACTATAGGTGTATTGGAATGATTCAGTATAGAAGAAGACGAGCATTGTGGTTTCTGGGGCTTGACTCTATAGTAGGCTGGGGCAAGAGAGTCAATCTCAGCTGGAAGTAGTTAGTGGTGATTGGGATGGGAGAAGGCAGACAGGTTGAATTCTGGAATCTGGGAAGTGTAGGAAGATTTGCAGTCAGTGGGAGAGCATGTCCAGAAACCAAATCATAAATCTTTCTGTAAAGCTCAGTTTTATCAAAGATACTCTCCCACTCTAGTTTCATGAAACAAATAGGCAGGCATAAACAGGCCCCCTGATCTTCAAGGAATTAGGCTGTAGACCCATAAGAAATTTATTAAAGATTTGAAATACAATTTTGTTACTCTAATTCTTTAGGCTCACATAGACAGAAGGTATAACATTACCTTGATATTGTTAAGAAGGAGAAGGGTTAGTGACATTTTTATTGACTGCAAGTTATCTTATGGGATGAAAAGGGTCAAAGTCTACTTATTCTAGAGAGATTTATTTAGAGAGCTAAGTACCTGGAAAATTTGGGAGTATTCGTTGTTCCTTGCTGAGCTAGTGGAGGTTAAAGACAGACAGACAGTAATAAGATTCAGAGAGAGAAAGAGGGGTGTGGGTGGGGGGAAAACATGCTTTTGAAACCACTAAGCACATATTGATGTAAGCTTTAGTCAGCCAAAGGAATTCAGAACCAGGGAGACTTGATACTTAAATATTTCCCATAATGAGCATTTAGTCTAATGTAAGTATATCTAATGGGAAAGGCAGACATAAGGAAATATGAATCCATCTTGTAAAAAAAAAATGCCCAAGATTTTGGATAAGTGAGGTTTTGTTCCTCAGTGTATTATTATGATTCATTTCATTATTTGGTGTTCTTTTCCAAAGAGAAGTCTTTAGGAAAATTCTAAGAAAGATTCTTCTTGTATCAAATGTCCTAGAATGTGCCTCTGAATTCTGGCTTTGACTCTTTATTATAATGTAAGGCTTTTACCTTAGAGAACAGAAGCAGTGGAAATGAACATATGACTTGGAAACAAGTACATTAGGTGACAATTTAAGGAAGATTATTAAAACAGCAGGGTGAGTAAATCACCATACTTGGATCTCCTTCCTCCTTTTAAAAATGATACAAGAGAAGTATCATGAGGAAGTCTTGCTTAGAGACAAGCAAATGGAGGAGATGCTGGCTTCAGGATCCCTTTGTCTTTATATAGTATCACAGATCATAAAATTGCAGTGTCAGAGTTGGAAAAGGCCTTAGGAAGCCATTGAGTACCATTTTCTCATTTTACAGATGAGGAGGATGAGGCCCAGAGGAGTGATTATCCAAGGTCACAAGTTTATAACAGAAGTTACATTTGAACTCAAATTCTCTGATTTCAAATCTATCACTCCTTCCACTGCTGCCTCTTATCAGAAGAACTTACTATAAAGAATTTCATAATTGTCTACTATCCTAGACTTACAAAACCTTAATTACTTCTCATGACTGTGGTTTATTTGACATCTGATCACAATTACCCCACAATGGCTCTGCTACCTGAAGTGAAATCAAAGGAATCTTAGAAATTTCTAGTCCCAGGGTATGCTGGTAAATGTTTAATAAATCAATTCTCAAAAAAAGTATACATGAAACACTTTAAAGTTTAACCTGCAATATTTACATTTTCTCCATTATTTTCTTAAGTCAAGCCAATCAACAAAACAATAAATCAAACCCTGATATGTGATATTGTCAATTTCCAAGAAATAAATTGGTTCTAATGAGATGACTCCAGCATAAAATTGCCTGATTCAGTTCTCTCATTATAGAGCCAAAGAAAGTGAGCCCATAAAGGTTAAATGACAACTTCAAGGTCATACAAGTAAAAATTCTCCAAGTTGGGACTCTCTGAACATAAAATGTTTTATATGTACATGATGTCTTCCTGCAATAGAATATAAGCTCCTTGAGCATCTCTAGAACCTCCACTTATTAAGTGCTGAATAAATAATTGTTAATAATAAATCTGTCTTTCTATGACAATACAGCTATTAATTCTGTATATGAAGAAAAGAAACAAAGTATACAATTGGCATTTGGACTGAGTACGCCATTGCCCAGTAACACTAACTAGGTGGTTCTGTTCTCCAGAGGAAGAATTCTACCCACTATAGCTAACATAAAATGTCTGTCATATTTCACAAAGCAGAAGATTTTTAATGCATGTTAATATGAAATTCCACAATGTCCAATCATGAGTGATTCAGCAACGCACAATTTTTCTTGGAAATCATAACACTATAATAACATAAGAACTCTTAAGAGACTCTGTTAGTTTACTGTAGCAATTATGTTATATTAAGTTATTATGTAACAGCCATAATATTTTTCTAGCTTGTTTGTCTTTAATCCTTATATCTGGACTATGTCCCTGAGAGACAAAAAGTCTTCTATAAAAATTTCTAAGCTGTCTTTTTTCATCAGCTACTTCAGAATGAGCCTTAATACACCATGAAATAAGTACAGTACAACTAAGGACTGTAAAATAATCTTGTCTTGAGCAATATGGTGTTCAAGGTCCTCTCCATGATAGAATCAGCATCAGATGTCTAAGGTCACTATAAATTTGATCCAAGAGATATTTAAACAAAGAAATCACTTCCTTAGTTGATCTAACCAACCCTTAGTCCATAGATGAAGTCAGAGAAATCTTAAATTTTCTGAAATAAATAAAAACCAAGTTTCATCTGGCTCCATGTTAATTATAGTTGAATTTATGTAAAAGGCAACTACTTTAAGTCTCTTGTCCAATAGTTAGTAGCAGAATAATTGAAGAGCCCCTCACTCCATCTTCCATCTTCATACTTTCTTCCTGAAAAATACTTCAATTAACAAATACTTTTCCAGAACTCATTTAGAGTATTTCTTTGGGATTAGGGGCTTAAAAATTTAAAACCTAGACTCTATCATTGAAGATTGTGTAATCGAATAAGAATGATAAGATATATGCATAAAAATCACAATATAGAGCTTCATCTTCACTTGAAACTACTCCACTCAAGATTATAAAGTGAATTTCGCTTTTCTGATAAACTTATCTCTGTCTCATACAGCCTTCTTCCTCCTGTGTGAAACTAGAAAGTTATTTAACTGTCTGCCTCAGTTTTCTCAACTATTAATAGCAACCACCTTCCAGGGTTGTTGTAAAAATCAAATGAAATACCATCTATAAAGCTGCTTAGCACTGATACATAGGAGGTGATTAATAAATGTTTTTTGTCTTTCCCCTCCTCTCAAGAAAAACCTGGTATTGATACCGCTATACACTGAAGATATCTTCTTATATCTCTCTCTCTTTTTCTTAATTGTTACTCTAAGACATGATTTTGTGTGTGTATGTGTGTATTCTTTACCATATACATAAACCTATTCTTTGTTTAAAGCCTTGTAAGCCTGAATATGCTTAAAAAGCACTCCTAGTAATGAGGCGTCAAAGATATTGGTTCTATTTAGGAGGGATAGAGGGTGGGAAAACAATCCCAATAAAAGAAAAAGTTACCCAAAATGGCAGAAGGCTTTTGAAAGAGCCTCAGATGTAAGGACTATGGATAACTTCTCCTTGACTCAATCTTAAAATTGTATAAATGAACTACTTATTCAGTTCAACTACTTTTCATCTAAGGGATTTCAAAATTTTCTGTCCATTATAATGAGACTTCATAGACTAAAAAGATATTTTCCTTCATGGAGTACAGAAGGCTTTGGGAATAAGTATACAAGTTGAGAAAAACTCTTAACCAATTACTGCTCCCTAATGCACATCCCCTGGTGGTAATAATCATACCTTTTTATTCATTTGACATCACTTAACATCTGCCAAGAATAGTCAAAGTTACTCTTTCCACAAATGATGGCTGTAACAAATGTTTCACTTCATCTTCTTGGTATTAAACTGAACAAATCCTACTTGCCATCCTAACAGAAGAAATACAAAACTGCCAATTCCATCAATATTTCAGCGCTTAAGTTGCTTTTCCTTAGAGGTTGATGTAAAGTTTGAAGTTTGACTACGTGCAAAAACAATAACTTGGGTACAAAGTGTTGGGTCTGTCTTCCCATGTATATGCAAACAGGCCAGAAAAGTAAACAATAAATTATTTTTCTTTGCTGGGAAAACATGCTTGATTTTCCCCAGGAGGGTTTCGCTCAAATATTAGTTGGCATCAGCTTCTAGTCTTTCATTCCCAGGAATTAACACATGTCTGCTAAGGAGAATTGCCATCATAAGCATAGCTTGAGCATCTGTTGCTTGGGCCATCTCTGCACCTACTTCTGCTTTTCTTTTAAGGAGATTCTGTTCCTTCAGAGAGAACAGAAGGAAAAAAAAACAGATGGACTTGCAAAAGGGAAACATTGATTTATATTGCATGGGGGAAAAGAAGGAGGGGAAAGGGAAGAAGGCAATTGGCCAGCTTGGGACACACAGCATTTCCTCTGTAATTATAAACATTTAAAAAATATTCTGATTAAGTATCTACCTTAACATCGTTTAAAGAAGAAAGTGAAGGGCGGCTAGGTGGTGCAGTGGATAGAGCACCGGCCCTGGAGTCAGGAGTACCTGAGTTCAAGTCTGGCCTCAGACACTTAATAATTACCTAGCTGTGTGGCCTTGGGCAAGTCACTTAACCCCACTGCCTTGCAAAAACTAAAAAAAAAAAGGAAGAAGAAGAAAGTGAAGCAAGGCTCTCTACTTGAGGAAGAATTCCTTTCACCTAAACAGTCCTACCTGTCTTCAATACCTATATTGGGTCCCAAGTCTCCATTAAGTCCACATAATTTGCTCTAGTTCAGGCTAATTTCTCTTTTCTCTGCCCTCCTATTGCACCTACAGTAACACACAACTAAGAAAATACAGAAATCATAGCATCATAGATGGGTAATCTCATCCAACTTTTTATTCAATGTGGAATTCCTTCTATATAAGCTTCCATTAACTAAGTAATGTAAGTTCCATTGCTTCAGAGATATTATCTCATTTGATCTTCACAACAATCCTATGAAAAATGCAAGGAGGTAAATGCTATTCTTCTTCTTCTTCTTCTTTGACAGTTGAGGAAACTGAGACAGATGTCTAGTTAGGGTCAGAGGGTTACTAAGTGTCTGCCTAAGGATTTGAACTCAGGTCTTCCTACTATATTCACTATAATGCCTGATTGTACCTAAAATGGTTATCTGGGCTTTGTTTGAGTACTTCCAGTGATGGGGAGCTCAACCCAATTTTGGAACACTCTAAATCAATGGTGGGGAACCTTTTTTTCTGCCAAGGACTAAAACTTAAAAATTAATTTGCTATATTTTCTCAAACATTTAATTAATTCATTCTTAAAAATCTCCTGAATTTTTTTGAATTTCTAGTCCTTTCTGCAGTTGCCTTGGCATTGCCAGATCAGATAATTTTGAGGGCAGGCTGGACATTCCCTGCCCCTGCTCTAAAGGTTAGAAAGTTCTTCCTACTGAACCCAATTCTGCTTTCCTCTAATTGGCCTTCATTTTGCTTTGTTATACCCTCTGGAGTGACACAGATTGCCTTTCTACAAACAAACCCTTAAAATATGTGAAGACGGGAATCTTGAATTAGAGAGTTGTTCTGAAATAATGGATGGAGAATTGACTCTGGATTTAGGAAGGCATAGGTTCAAATTCCTCCTCTGACACATACTGGCAGTGTGAACCTTTACAAAGCATTTCACTTCTCTGGGCTTTGGGGTAATTCTCAAAAGATATAAATTGCAGAGCAAGTACTGAGCTATACTAATGGAGGAAAATTACTCATTTTGAATCACCTTTATCTATATGGTAGCTAGGAGGTGCAGTGGATAGCTCACTGTCCTTGGAGTCAGGAAGACCCAAGTTCAAATTTGGCCTCAAACATTTACTTAGCAGTGTGACCCTGGACAAATTACTTTGTTTCCTCAAATGTAAAATGAGAGTTGTGAGTGAGGATCAAATGATAAAATACAGCGCTGGATACATAGTAGATGTTAATATAAATGTTAGGTATTGTTGTTGTTACTGCCTATACCAATGATTCATAAACCTAATCCTTACCCCTTCACTCCCTTAAAAAATATGCCATCCCTTAATGGCCATTTTTGGTTACTAGCCTCAGTTCCTTCAACTAATTGTTCCTTATGAGTTTTTGAGTCTTTTTGCTTTCTGGGTCACAAAATGTCACTTCAGCTGCTAGTGCCTTCCCTCCAAGGCTATAAACCATTTATTTTTTCTGTATTTATCTCATAGATATCAAACTTAGGCATGTGCTATGTATCTGACTAGAAGGTAAGCTTCTTGAAGACAGCAATTGCTCTTTTTTTCTTTTTCAATTTCTCTTAATTCTAGTGCTTTCCTATTATCCTCTATCTGCCTTATTTTGTATCGATTTGTTTGCATGTTATCTTGAGGGCAAGTTTCTTGAGGGCAGGCACAGTCTTTTGCCTCTTTTTTTATTCCCAGGACTTCACACATTTAGCTGATACTAAATAAATGTTTATTGACTGATTTTTGTATCTCATGTCCAGGACATAGGGCACACTTATTAAGTACTTGTTGGCTAATTTCTACCTGGAATTTAATATAATACTTCACATGTAGTTTGACTAGAGCACAGTGGAACTCTCACTTCTCTTGCCCTAGACTCAATACTACTAAAGTAGTCTAAGATTCAGTTATATCAGACATGCAAGTATTGAATTATTTTCTCATTATAGTTGACCTCATAGGCATATCTCTGAAAAAGAGACTAGCTATTTCTCTAAATATGTCAGTCCTATTTTAAGAATGAGAAAATAGAGGAAGATGAAAAGTTAAGTGACATGTACTACCAAAATGAAGAACTCAGATGAGATGACATTTTAAAGTGTTTGGCAAAATTCTTGGCACATAGTAGCTGCTTAAAAAGACTTACAAAAACCACTGTTTTATAATCAGCAGATGATAAAAAAAATCAATATCTAGGGATGCTTAACTAGTTCTTTAGAAAACAATTAAGAGTACTTTGTCTTTATCTGGAAGAAAGAAAAGATGAAAAAATTCTATCCATATGAAAATAATTTCTACCTTCAGCATGTCAAATAGCATTTATTTAGTTTTTACTCCCACTGAGGATGAGCCTGACTAAGTGTGCCTAAAGTATCCTTTTGTCAGATCAATTAAATTAGTTTTTTATTAAATGTCTACCACTGCCTAGAACTGTTGGAGATTCAAAGAAACTACGTTAACAGTTCATTTATCTAGATCACAGGGAAATTAGATTTTCTTCATGAGTTATTTTTGCAGACAATGAAAATTTATTTTTTAGGTATCAAAATTTGTAAAAAAATAAACATTTCTGCATATTTCTAAAATGCATTATACTTAACTATGCTTTAATAAACAAAATGTACTCAAAATCTTTAACTTTTTCTTTATGACTCAGTCATCATTTTGGCATAATGCAATGAAAGGAGCACTGTATAAGGAGAGGACATGAGTTTAAATCTTATCTTTGCTACATCTATATGACCTTTGACAATTATTTAATCTCTTTGGGACTTAATTATTTATAGTTATCTATAAAGACAAGGGGTTAGGCTAGATTAGCTTTAAAATCCCTGTCATCTTAAAGTTATAATCTTAAATTCTACTGCTGCGTGAATATCATGTGGCCTTCAGAACTGTCTAGATAAGTATTTCATCCTATACTCCAAATAGTCATAGTTTATTGTATTTCTCTCTTCTCTCTCTGTTTTTAATTTTTGTTGGCTGTCAGTGTCTCCTATGTCTTTTAATTCTATTTGACAGACAATAGCCCCATGTATAGACCTAAGAATGTCTCTAGCATTTTTCAGAATAATATGCATGTGTTTTGTGAGAGCTGCCTGCCATTCAGGAGCATTTTTCTTCTCCCACCCTCATTAGATTCTGTTCCAAATAGCTCTCAATGATAATTTATACATCCAAGAGACTTTCCCTTTATGACCTGTTAGCAGAACAGTGAAAGAGAAGCAAGGGTGTCTCCAACCCATATATTCAGAGTCTTTTCAAAGAGTGGAAGAAACTAATACAGACAGAAAAACAATTCTTTCAGTAATGACATTGTAAAGACAAGCAACTTTGAAAGGTTTAAGAACTCTGTCAATCTAATGACCAGCTATTATTCCAGGGGATTCATGATAAACCATGCCACCCATCTCCTGACAGATGGATGATGGGCTCAAAATTGGACATGGCTAGTTTAGGAATTTGGCTATCCTGGTTATATTTTTCTTTTTCAAGGGGAAGCAAGAGGGAAAGATAGATTTTTGCTCACTAAAAATTAATTAAAACAAATTATTTAGAATTATAGAATCACAGATTTGAAAGAGAGCCCAAATATCAACTATTCTAACTTATAGCTACAGACTATTTTAGGAAGTAGAGGCAGAAACTCTAAGATTGCCCATTTCACTCAGATAGTTGTAATTGTTAGGAAGGTTTTCTTCAACTTCATATTGTGCATATTTGACAACCATAGTTCTCCACCTCTGCAGTAGAGTGAGGGAATACATTTGTGTATCTCTTCTTTGGGATCAAGTTTGATCATTATAATTATGTAGCATTCAATCTGTAGATTTTGATTGTCTGTACTTGGTTGCTGCTACACATTTACGTTGGCTTAGTCATTGGGTATGATATTCTGGTTCTTCTTCCTTCACTTTATATCAGTTCATATCAGTCTTCCTATATGTCTCTGTAATCATCAGAATCATCATTTCTTAGAATATTCATGTACCACAATTTGATTTTATGTTCTACAATTCATATTCAGTTCTTTGATATTACAAAAGGTGCTGCTATAAACATTTTGGTGTATCAGGAAGTTATGAAATCTCAAAGTAGCTTCAAATCTTTCCTTCACCTTTACAAGGTACATACCTAGCAGTGGGATCTCTACATGGTATAGACAAGTTAGTCACTTTTTTAGAATAATTTCAAATTACTTTTTAGAATGGTTGGACCAGTCAAGTTGCACCAATATTAAAACTTTTAAAGGGATGAAAGAGAAAAGTATTGAGTTCTAGGAGGTCCCTTTGTCAAGTTGTTGTAAGGCCTCACACACTATATTGTCCTTCTTACATTTTCCTTGTCCTGACAAGAGTGTAGGAACTGAAGATGGTACAAAATATTCCCTCATATAATTTAGTTGGGAGACAACAATATAAATGATAGCCATAGGTAGTTTCTATATAGCACATTAAAGTTTACAAAGAGCTTTAAAACATTACTTCATTTGATCCTCACAATAATTCTGGAAGGAAACTAAGATAAAAGAGGTAATAACTTGACCAGGATCACACAGTATCTGAGGTAAAATTTGAACTTAGCTTTTTCTGAGACTCTAGCCCCAGGGCTCTATCTATTGCACAATCTAATGGCTTATCAAGTTTGTGAGGACAGATGTGAGGGAGAGGAGAGACTAGTTTTCAAGGTAGTATTATTGGGTAGCTAAATAGCACAGTGGATAGAGCACTGGCCCTGTAGTTGGGAGTACCTGAGTTCAAATCTAGCCTCAGACACTAGTTGTGTGATCCTTGGCATACTTAACCATCTTTACCTCAGTTTTCTCATCTATAAGATGAGCTGGAGAAGGAAATGGCAAACCACTTTTGTATCTCTGCCACAGAAATCCAAAATAGAATCTCTCTACCTTACCTTCTTAGTATAACATTACTAGGTCTCCTACACAAGAAATATAATAGTAGAAATGAAGCAGGCAGATGGCGCCAATGAGGGGAAAGCTCAAAAGAATAAGAGGAAGAGGCAGAAGGTGACCTAGGCTTATAGGCCACAATTCTGCTTTTTGGGAATATGAAGGAACATTTCTATTCTTTTGCATCTTTATAAGTCATATTCTCTTTGAACTCCTATAAGATAGGAAACACTAAAAACAAGACCACCTGAGCTGAACTTTGGAATAGCTAAGATGCAAATGAAAGGCTGTGGCAGACTGCCTCAAGCTTTCATTTCATGGTGATTAAGTATTGTCTCCCCAGTCTCTGACATGAGGAGAGAGATGTTCAATAAATCATCTTTCAGTATTAATGCTTCCATGCATGAAACCAAAAATAAAAGTATGGTTCAGGGAATAGCTCAGGCCTTCTTCAAAGCAGAGAACAAATAACAATACTGTATTTACTTTTATTGAGGAAAACCTCTTTAGTAGTTAGATTTAGTAATAACATAAATGACTAAAACCACATTGCTCCTGTTAAAATTGATAAACCATAAAGGGGAAATTAGGCAATCATGGGCCCAAACATATTTAATTTAGCCTCTGAATTAGGCATTAGTGGTCATGGGATGGCAAATAGGAAGGAACCTTACAGATTATCTATTCTAACCCCTTCCTTTTTACAGAAAAGCAACCAGAGGAGGGAAGGAGAAAGAGGGAGGGAGAACAACTGGAGCTCAAAATCTCCTTGAGTTAAAAAAACACACAAAAATAGGCATATTTAGACAACAACTTGTCTGGAAAAAAAATCTGGGTGTTTAAGTGGACTGCAAGCTTGAGATGAGTCAGCTGTATGATATGGAAGCCAAAAATTCTAATGTAATTGGGGACACATTGATACATAGCTTCTAGAAATAAGGAGATGCCAATTCCTCTGTACTCTGTTCTCATCAAACTTTGTTTCTGAAGTTAAAGTGCATTCAGAGAAGGGTAACTAGGATAGGAAAAGTCCTTGAGCTCATGTCTCATGAGCATTGGTTGAAGGAACTTTTGAAGTTCACCCTGGGGAAGAGAAGACAGGGATGCTGGTAGTTGACTGTTTTATGGAGGAGGAGGAGGAGGAGGAAGAGGAGGAGGAGGAGGAGGAGGAATGATAGGCATATGGTTTGGCCCTAGAAGGCAGAGCCAAATGCAATGAATAAAAGTTTCAAAGGTAAATTTCTGATGGATGAATGTCAGAATATTCACAAGTAGAATGGGTCTCCATGAAAGGTAGTAGGTTTTTCCTCCTTGGAGATCTTTAAACAGACCAGATGACTTTGTTTCTAGTGTGATACAGTGGGGATTATTTATAGGTATGACTAGCATTAAATGATCATAGAGGATCCTTCCAATTCTCAAATCACAGGTGAATTCACCAACTTGGTATACATATGTAGACATAGACAGTCACTTTTAATGGGTAAGTCTGTTAAAAGTTTATTAAATTGCTTAATGCAGGAACTATTTCTTATTTACTTTTATAATATTAACAATTTATGATTATATTATTCTTTAAGGTTTACAAAACACTTTATTCACAGTATACAAAGATTATTGTTCCCATGGAGGAAACAGGTTTTGAGAGCAATCTTTCTCTACAACTCATCCATGGGAAATTTACTAGGTATCTGAGACAGGAATAAAATGTAGGTCTTCTAGTTCCAAATCCTACACTACTCATTCTATCATGTTGCCTCAAAATCTCTCTCCCCTCCACCTCCAATATAGTTTGTATATATTATCAGGCCATTGATAAATACTGACTTCAATTGAATAGATGATGAGTTATAGGTCATAGCCCATAAGACTGTGAAATGATGAACCTTTTACATTTATCTGCAAATCCAATTTAGTAACTAGAACAGGGTTCTATTCTTTTCCTTGTACTTGAAAGGACTAGACATATTGCATAGCTTTATGAAATTCTGAGATGATAGTGAATCTTCTGCTAATTAAAAAAGAGTGCCTAATTACATTTGTAATCATATATTTGATTAAGTTTTTAGGAACTTATTTTTTTTAACAAGCTTAGAAAATGGTATGTGGGTGAGAGTAGAATTAATAGACATTTCAGAAAAAATATGGTGACTGAATCCAGCCCATAAAAAGTCTATATCATTTTTCTAGACTTGGAACAAAGTCTCTGAAGTGGAAAGAAATGAGGATGGGATGGGAAATAAGGTATGGAGAAACATTCCATCCATAATTTGTGCTAAACCAGAAGGGGAGCTGGCAGAAGGGGGAGGAGAGAAGGGAGGAGGAGGAGGAGAGGAGTTATATACCTTTTTAAAATGTAAGGAACTAGCAGTGAAAGCTATTTTAAGTAAAATCATTTAGAAACTCTACCACAAGAAAGGGGGCTGGACTAGATGAAATACAATTCAAAGCTGAAGTAAAACACTGTGCTTTTGTCATTCAAGGGCTCCTTTCCAAGTTTAAAGTACAATTTCCTTTCTAAAAAAAAGTCCATTTTTGCTCTCAATAGTTTAATCAATTCCACATAAAGGAATAAGGGGGATCATACTGTAAATGCTAGGGAATCTGAGCCAGCCTAAAGAAGGTCAAAGCGCATATGAGAAAAATTTGGAAGAAGTCATCTTTACCCATATTTTAAATGCAGGACTTTCTAACAACGGAGTTGAAAGTTTAATGAGGAGCAAGTGGGATTCAGTGACAAGAATAGGCTTCACAATAATCAAAAATTGTGTTGAAAGAAAAAAAACTAGCTAAAATTCAGCCAGCTAAAATTAGCTAAATTTTTCATACTAAAACACCACTAGGTACAGATATAATAATCTGGGGGTGATTGAGATCAAGGATTAGGAGATGACTTTAAAACAATGAAATGTTTCCCATGACATCTTTGAACCATAGCTTTGTTTCCTTGGGGGAATGGTCGTTTTTTTTGCAAGGCAGCCAAATCTTTGTCCAAGGAATAATGCCATTTCAGAAATAACTTTTAACCTTATTCCTGCATGTTTTGGTCTCTCAAGGCTGGTTTTGCTTTGGGTTCTGGGTTTGGTTCTTTTTATTTTATTTTTTTTTTGATCATTGAAAATGGAAAAGTTTCACAATGCTATACTTATTTGGAAAAAAGAAAAAAAGGGGAAAAGCCCTTCTCTTTAATAAATGTTGGTGAGGTAGAAACCAAAAGATGGGGTTTTTGTACTGCCCAGTTGTGTGGTCCATGGTAAGAGAGAGAGTGTGGTCTAAAGCAGAATGTAATGGAATCTGGCTAGTTTTCCTGTCTCTTTTCCTGTATTCTCCAGAAAGCCTTTCCTGACTGACTGAATGTGCGATGACCTATTTTGTTCCCCTAAGCTGATTCCTACCCACATTTCATTTCATTTGGTTGAACTGTTGAATTGTGACCCCTTCTTGGCAAAGATCCTGGAGTGGCTTCCTAGTTCTCATTTTATAGATATGGAACTGAGGCAAACAGGATTAAATGACTTGTCCAGAGTCACACAGTAAGTAAGGATCTGAGACTAGAATATGAATCTTCTTGATTCCAAGACCAGTTCTTTCTACTGTAGCACCTAGCTATTTTATCACATATTATTTAATCATATATTTAATCACAAAAACATATTATACTTAGAGTAAGGAAATCACTTTTCTATGTGTTCTGATTATGACTTTGATTCCAGCTTTTATATCACATCTAATATGGAGTCCAAAACTCTGAATATCTTCTAAAGATCACAAAAGAATCAAGAGTCCAACCCCCTCATTTTATAAATAATGAAATTGAGGTCCTGAGGTTTGAAGTCACTTGCCCATGGTCACACAGGTTACAAGAGTATATGTGGGAGTTCAAACACAAATCCTCTGATTCCAAATCCATATTTTTCACTGCTCCAGCTTTCTTCTCTAGTGAAGTCAATGTGTTTTAGATGACAAAAATTTAAAGACAGGCCACTCTGTCTTCTAGCTTGTTTTGTACAATACCACACAGCATGCATGTGCTTAATAAATATTCATGACTTTGATCACATTTTCCTGCAAGAATTTCTTTATCAAAAGTTCAGAACTGGGTCAAAACTCTAAAGCCTCATTTTAAAATTAGATTCTAAAAGTAATGAAATAAATTCCCTTCTATATCGTGAGAATAACCTTTCTAAAGTCTCAGGGGAAGATTAGAAAATACAATTCATATTTATGGAGAGTCATAAAAGGGAGAACTTGTCAAGGAAGATAAGCTAGAAAGCCTTATCCTGGCTCTTAACTCTATCCCTTATTTAAATTAGTAAATGACCAAGAGATTATTAAATAGCAATACACGTAGTGGAATCCCTCCTCCATTACCCAGTGATTGAAGGTAAACAAAGGATTTTGAAATTCATTCATATTTTTTGAGAATGTAAATTAGAAGGAAAGGAACTCTGAATGAATGGATGAATAAACAAATAAAATATTTATTAATGAGATACTGTTCTAAGTGCTTTAAGATACAAATATAAGAAAGACAGCATGTGCTGATAAGGAGCTTACATTCTAAAAGGAAGTCAACAGATATAAGATGCTTTTTTGTGGTCTAGTCATTTCAGTTGTGTTTAACTCTTCATGAATCTATTTGGAATTTTCTTGGCAAAGTTACTTAACAAGCCATTTCCTTCTCCAGCACATTTTACAGATAAGGAAACTGAGTTAAACAGAGTTAAGTGCCTTGAACAGGCTCAGAGCTCTATCCACTATTGACTCTATCTCACCCAGGCCCTGTGAACAATTAAGAAGGTTTAACTAAGGGGAAAAGGCAAGGAAGAAGGGCACCCACAGTAGAGTTTCTCTGATACCTTAGGTCTGGTGTGGCTAGGGACCAGAAGAAGAAGAGGACTGGGAAGAAGTCAAGGGGGACGGGGTACCCTGGTTATGTTTCTGCCTACCACCAG
This sequence comes from Macrotis lagotis, assembly GCF_037893015.1. Classification (NCBI taxonomy): domain Eukaryota; kingdom Metazoa; phylum Chordata; class Mammalia; order Peramelemorphia; family Peramelidae; genus Macrotis; species Macrotis lagotis. The sequence continues at coordinate 173,705,926 of NC_133664.1, forward strand.
GTCATCCCTGATGAATTTTGGCAAAACCCATAGCCAGGAGAGAGAGAGGTGAGGGAGGAAGTCTTAATGTAAAAGCTACTGTAGTCACAATATCCAATGGGTTGTACAAAATCATCCACTATCCATTCAGGCAGCTGATATCACAAGTGACACACGTTACACTGCCCTTTGAGTCCCAGACTTTTTATGTATTTCAAAAATCCAACAATTCTACCCCTCCTTCCCTGTCCTCAAAGTGTCCCTTTCCTCTCCTAAGGAACTGCAGATAGGATAGGTGATATGCCACAAGGCAGCACTATGCATACTTCCAGTCAGTGAGATTATAAAGCTGTGATAGGCCTTAAAAAATTAGAAACTTTAAACTATACATTGGGAAAGCTGTGTTCTGACATAGAAACTAACAAGTATATATAAAACTTATATGGGCTTGGAGCAGTGGGTAGAGAGCTGAACTTAAAGTCTTGAAAACTTGAGATCAAGTCCTATATCTGACATACTGATTATGTGACTTTGAGCAAGTTATTTAATCTCTCCCTGCTCTAGGCAACTCTCTACTAAATTGGTACTGACCTACAGGGATAGAAGAAATTTCCTTACCTGGGAGTTTCCTGAATCAGTGAAATCACTGTTTTAGTCCCTTTACCTTTTGGATAGATTTAGCTGTCTCCAGGAAATCTTCCTAAATGTAATCCATTGTACAATACAATTTAGAGTTGCCTTTATTTTAGGGTTTTTTTGAAAGGTAATGGGGTTAAGTGGCTTGCTCAAGGCTACACAGCTAAGTAATTATTAAGTGTCTGCGGCTGGATTTGAACTCAGGTACTACTGACTCCAGGGCCGGTGCTCTATCCACTGTACCACCTAGCTGCCCCTAGAGTTGAATTTCTGATGAGATTAATGTGATTCTCCTTGTTCGTTCTCTCTCTCTCTCTCTCTCTCTCTCTCTCTCTCTCTCTCTCTCTCTCTCTCTCTCTCTTTCCCTTTCCCTTTCCCTTTCCCTTTCTCTTCCTCCCCCTTGTATTTCATTGTGAGGACATTTTGTCCCCCAATGTAGGACTGGTGATCTGAAAACTATTACCTTAGAGAGTTGCCTGTGGCATTGAGAGTAAGTTGCTAGACACACAGACTGTATCAGGTGTAATTTGAACCTGACTGTTCCTTCATTTGAGGCTACTTCCCTCTATGATATATAATTGTGTATAACTATTGGATCAGTCAATTAAAAACACAAAAGCAGAGAGCTGTGAGGACCCTGGTGATGATCCTAGTCTGAGTTTTCTGTGAATACTAGACAGGATTCTTTTGATCCTAATCTATCTCAAGTCTGTAAGAACAGGCAAATTATACTTGCTTTACAGTTGGAACACCTGAATTTGAGTCCCAGCTCAGCTACTTACCACCTGTGTAACCTTAGTAAACCATTAACCTCTCCAAACCTCAGTTTCTTCATCTAGGATGGAGCTGGCTGCTAAGGTCCTCCAAGTTCCAGTCCTAGGAACCTAAGAATTTAATGGACTTAGAATGTGAAAAGTGCAGTTTCTAGTTAAGCCTCTAGGTGGCGGGCAGGACCAGGTTATAGGGAACAATGGACTTGAGATAGCTGAAATGTCGAGCTCCTGGAGGTGGCTTTAGAGAAGTTAGACATATTCCTCTTGGTCACCAAAGAATTTGTATTTCTCTCTTTTCATTTTGCTTGAGGGCCAGGAAAATGCATTTCCATTTCCTTCCTTTCTGCAAACAGCAATATGTAAATCATTCTCTTTTCCCCAGTTTTTTTTCAGTGGTGGTAAAGTCCCCAAATTCTCAGCAGACAATGGAAGGTCAAGATGTTCTGTGCTGTTCATTTTTCTTCGGAGGGTGGGTATTCTCAACCTAAGATTCATGAGTTCTATGTGTGAACATCAGATAATCTATGAACTTGGCCTGGCCTGGTAGGAAGTGCAGAATGGGCTTAGAATCATGCTCCTGATTTCAAATTCAGTTTCATACACTTCTTAACTGCGTGACTTAACCCTGTTTATCTCAGTTTCCTCATTTGCAAAATAAGCTGGAGAAGGAAATGGCAAGCTACTCTAGTATCTTTGCCAAGAAAACCCCAAATGCAGTCAAGAGTCAGACATGAATGAAACTATTCAACAACAACCTGAACTCTGATAGGAAAAAAAATTATATTTTTACTCTAACTGAAATTTAGCATTTTCTTCTATCATGAATTTTTATAAGATCTCCTGCTATAAGGCAATTTGTATCATCATTTTCTTTCCTGGTTTGCCAAGGTCTCTCTTTTCCTCTTCTCTCCTTTGTGTGACAGTTTTAGGACTCGAACATATGGTTTATGGTAGTTCAGCTTAGACAGCACTACTGTATGCAATCTAACTCCATCTCCCTTGGTTTTTGTGTCTGGATATTTAAGAAGTGAGTTTAAAAAGATGAAGAGAAGAACTTAAGACTCTTTAGTACTGGGATCTCTTGAACGAGGAAAGCTGCCTCTACCAATATAGGTCTTCATAGCTTAGACCCCTTAGAAAGATGACTAGGGCAATGAGATTTGTCCCCATTTGTTCACTATCAGTCATTTAATCACTTAACACACACAATTGTTGTCATTCAGTTACTTTTCAGTCCTGTCTTACTCTTCATAATCCCATTTGTGGTTTTTATTTATTTATTTTTGGGGGGGCAGTTACTGGAGTGGTTTGCCATTTCCTTTCCTAGTTCATTTGATAGATAGGGAACTGAGGCAGACAGGGTTTAGTGACTTGTCCAGAGTCATATAGCTAAAAATGTCTGTGGCCAGATTTGAACTCAGGAAAATGAATCAGGCAGACTCCAGGTTTGGCACCCTATCCACTGCACCATCAAGCTACCATTTGTTAAGTGCTAATTAGGTGTCAAGAGCTATGCTAAATATTGTGGATATAGAAAAAGACAAAAACATTGACTCTGATCTCAAGGAATTTACATTTTAATGGAGGGGACAACCTGCAGATTACTATGGATATGAAAAATATAGGAGTGTAAATGTTATATGGGATGTGTGGTTTATGCATGTATATGTTAGAAGTAGGATACGAACTCAGGTTTTCTTGGTTCTGGCCCACTGCTCCACAATTTATAGATTTTATTTTTGGATGGATTAATGCTTTACATTTATATTAAATTTCCTTAATGTTTGATGTGTATATGACATTTCATAAGGAAATTAATTTGATTTATTTGGAGGGTTTAATCCATCTGATGTTGCTCTATTGGATGTTGCTCTATTGGATAAAGGCAAAAGGTCTCCAGGGCATTTGATTAGAAAGGAGAATAGTGCAGCTACTAACTTAGAATCCCAGCATTGTTGAATTATAAATGACAAGGGGAAACAGAAGAGTGGTAGTCTACATAGTGTAGTCTACATATTACCCAGCATTATACAAAAGAGAGAATATTTTAATGATGATATATGGTCTAAATATCTCTTTGATGAAGAAGGGTCATTTGACTGAATATTTGCTCTGACTGAATATTTACTAAGTAACCTTAATACAATAATGTCATTTCTCAAGTGGGTTTCTTCAGTGAGAAATGTGTATTCATGAAAGAAAGACAAAAAATAGTTAATTGTGCTTTTGTTGAAGTCTAGTAAATTGGTGCTTGAGTTTATAAAGCCATTACTAGAATTAATTAATTCATTATGGATTAGTCATTGGGAAAAATGACAAAACTGAATTCTGAACCTTGAAAGTTAAGGCTCAAACTCTCTACTCTTTTTTTTAAGATTTTATTAATTTTGTGTTTTACAATTTTTCCCCTAATCTTTCTTCCCTCCCTGCCCTCCGGAAGACAGTCTGTTAGTCTTTACATTGTTTCCATGCAAACCCTCTACTCTTGATGACAGGTAGAATACCCTGAGACCTGAATCAGCCTTGCAAATGTAACTCATTTTATAGGGATTCAAAAAGATCAATGCTCAGCACCATCATCTCTTTTTTAAAAGAATGGAAGCTCCTAGAAGACAAGATTTTTTTCAATTTTGTTTCTGTATTTCTATTGCTTAGCAATACTCATAGCAAGCACTTGATAAATTCTTATTGAGTCTGACTGCCTACTAATTATTCTTATTAGTTTAATAGGATTTATAGTAATAACATTGAATTAGACACCATCATTTTACTGAAATTTTGTAACTCTTCTTTTTATTCTCTAGGGGCATTTAGTTGTAATTATTCTTCTTAGAAGACATAAACTATGAACAGCCAGCTGTCAACTATTTAGAGGCTAAACAAAATAAATAAATAAATAGATAAATAAATAGGATAATAATAAGTACAAATAAATAAATACAATTAAATAAATAAAAAAGGAGAAAGTCTTAACATTATCTAAGTCCTAGGAAAAATGGACAGAACATGAAAATCAAAATTCGGATTTTCATTTAAAGAACATATTAAGCTGAATACCAGGCAAACAAGGAAAACATACAATAATAGGGCCATAAGGAAAATAGATTTAGAACTGAAAGGGATCTTCCAGATCATTTAGTTCAACCTCTACCATTTTTCCAAAAGAGGCTTTTGGTGGAGTTTCAATCCTTGACTTAATCCAAGTATTGCCTAGTACAGAAGATTCATGGGGTATGAGTGGTCAGTAATGGACAAGATCACTCCAAAAAAGTAATTCAAACACTTTGTAGTTTCTTTTAGACAAATAAGAGACAGAGGCCAAATAGTATAATCAAAAGAGGAGACAAAACGAACCCTGGGTTCAAGTCTTAGCTTACTGACTGGCTATCTATGTGACTTTGGGCATATTTATTAGCCTCTCTGGGCCTTAGTTTTCTCACTTATAAAACCAGGGCATGAATCATATCATTCTAAGATTCCCCTCCATAATAACTTTCAGTGAATCCATATTAAGAATGCATGTAACAAATGTTCAAAGGTAAAACTTTACAGTCTCCAGATTGATTTCCTTGTTTCTGTTACAATACCTGGAACCTATCTGTTTCAAAAGATACTTTAGGAATGGGGATCTTCCTAAGGTCTTCCTCAGTCAAGGCCAAAGAAAAAAGCTCCTTTAACCTCCTTGTTCCCTGGGGGAACAGATTTGGTACAGCTTCATCAACTAATTTTTTTGAGATCCTGAGAAGCCAGGCAAACTGCAAGGGAGGAGGGAGATGAGGTTTTGATCAGGTTACAGGTGCTTGCTCCCATTTTGGGAGCTAGTTTTTGTCTGGCACTCTAGGTCAGTCATCAGTATTTGATTGGAATACCTCAAATCCTTTTTTTTTTTTTTAGCTCTTTGCAAGGCAAATGGGGTTAAGTGGTTTGCCCAAGGCCACACAGCTAGGTAATTATTAAGTGTCTGAGACTGGATTTGAACTCAGGTACTCCTGACTCCAGGGCCCGTGCTCTATCCACTGCGCCACCTAGCCGCCCCTCAAATCCTTTTTCAATCATCTAATTATACAGGTAAAGTCTTCACTGTAAATCTATTGCAAGGCAAGTCTACAAATACTCTAAAAGACTATGAAAATTTGAAATGGGTATGAGAGAAGAAGGATCCATCACATGCCCTAAAAGACTAATATTCCTGAGAAGACAGGGAGGGTGGGAAATCTGTCTTTCTAAATGATGGCTAATATGGCAATTAGTGTAGGGACCAAAAATAGAGCTATGTCATACTGTTATACAAGCTATTCATACTGACAAAATGAGCAATGTTTACACAGAGAGAGGGCACCAAGAGGAATCAACTGGATACTGGGGTGTACTGAAATCACTTTTTAGTACATTCATGTAACTATATGACAGGCCTCTCTTATGAAAATAATACTTTTGCTTCCCGAAGAAAGTTATCTGAATTCTTTTCCATTCCAGTTACTATTAATAATGTGGGACTCTTTGCTGACCCTAGAGGGGAGGTAGGTTCCCCTGGATAAATAAACTTTTTGGTCAAAAGCCACATTAAGAACTAGAGTATAAATCTGTAGTTGATAGTTTTCTATTTAAAAACAGACAGAATAGGTCAGTGAGTAGAAGTAAAAGATTAGGAATTCAACAACTTTGATGTTGAATGCTAATTAATTTTTGATGTCACTGTTTGATTCCTATGGTTAGTAAGTATGATCAATCCAATTCATATCTGTGTTCTGCTAAGCCATACTTACCCTTCTCTGTGCCTTATGATACGTTCCAAGCCTGTAATGCCAACCTCCTTTGTTGCCAGTAATCCAAGTTTAGGGGGCTTTTTAGCAACAAGAATATATCTGTACATATACTCCTTGTACTATTCCAGCTAACAAAAACTTAGACCAGCCAACTCCATCATGCTTCTCCTCTATTATTCTACTTGCCTTCTTTTCTTCCCTTTCCTCCTCCTCTCCCCTCTCATCACTTACCTCTCTCCCTTTCTCCAGTTCGGTATACTTGCTACATACCTCATCCATCATTGGGATGCAGGTTCTTCTTCAAATCTAGCTCTGCCTAGACTCACTCAAACTATAGCACTCTGTTTAAGAGTCATTCAGAGGCATGGTCTTTCATTGCTTGTCCAGTGACATTGTTCCCTTTCTAATTCACTTAAGGGATTTGACCTATCTACTCTTTGAAGAGTAGTACAATATCAACTCCTAAACTGGACAGTTTCAGCCCCTAATGATCTTTTTTCTCTCCAAATTCCTTTAACTTTTATTATTTATTACTTATTGAGTTTTTAACATATATTACACATATGTGTATATAGGTATGCATCTATATATATATATATGTGTGTGAGTTTAATATAGATACGCATATGTGTGTGTGTGAGTCTGTGCATAGATACATGTATATCAATACAGATTACTTGTCAAATCTAGGGAGGAAACATCAGATCAAGAGCCTTTTTCAGCCAAGTGATAGGTTTTTTTTTTATTAAGTTGCATCAGCATCAATTAATGGAAATTAATAATCATTTTGAGGTACTAAACCCTGTGACAGCCACCTGAATTACCTGTAGAATGAAGGATGTCTTAGTCACAGATTCAGACAATTGAAAAGATGGAAGGACCTTCATCTAGTCTAAAGCATAAACAAAAAGGCATTCCTATTGTATTGCACTTGACAAGTGGTTGTGTAGTCTCTGTTTTAAACCCATTAGTGATAGGCACCTGGCAGCTTCAGAGGTAGTCTATTCCACTAAGGGTAGCTCTAGTTGTCAGGGGCAACAAGGTGAGAGAGAGTGCCAGGTCTGGAGTCAGAAAGACTTCAGTTCAAATCTAGGCTCAAACACTAATTAGCTGTGTGACCCTAGACAAGTCATTTAATTCTGTTTATGTTAAGTTCATCATCTATAAAAATAATCTGGAAAACAAAATGGCAAACCACTCTAGGATTTTTGCCAAGAAAATCCCAAATAGAGTCAAAGACAATTGGATTTGACTGGAAAAAAATGACTAAATAACAATTCTATAGCTGAGTATACTGAGGCTGAGACATTTGCCCAAGAAAATACAGCTAACAGATGTTTGAGGCAGAACTGGAACTTAGGTCTTCTTGCCTCCAAGTCTGTGCTCAAATGCACTATCACATGTGCCCTCTAAGACTCACATTTCTATAAGTGGAGCAGAAGGTAATTAAAAGTAGAAAGGGAAGACTCCTTTGTGTGTATCCTCCTTTCCCTTCTGCCTCCTTTTTGTTTTAAAATATTTCTTCTGGTTCTCATACTGCCTGGAAAGTCCTTTAACATTCAACAAACACTTTAATTCCACAATCACTTAAGGTTTAAAATGGAAATTCTCCTGAGATGGTAACTCTGGGTAACTCTGTTGATTTTAGACCAACATAAAAATTTATCCTATTTCACCTTCTCCACTCTACCTCCATGTATTAATACAAGTACCTGGATGGACCTCCTCAAATATCTGCCTGTTAAAGTCTTTTACCTTTGGGGTTCAATTCCAGTGATAACCTATTTAATGAAACCTTTCATTGACCTTTACCTTCCTGAAAGTTCTCTCTCTCTTCTCTAATTTTCTTATGACACTTTGTGTGAATTTTTCTTTTGTCTCATTCCATTCTTCTATGCATCTTACTTGTATCTGTGACCTTTCCCCCCTGATCTCAAGAACCCACACATCCTGTTCATTCTTTGTATCCCTAGTTAATTGACTAGAATGAGTCTTAACACATCATCTCAGAAGGGCATATTGACCCAAACATATTACTTTGCAATAGGACATATTTGGATGGAGCTCCATGTAATGCCCTTCTGAATTGATACAAAAGTAATAACATTCCCACTTATGTAAGACCAACTATTAAATGTCAGGGAAAAACAATGAATCTTTCAGAAAAATGAGGGAAAAAAGTAAATGTCAAGGAAGTAAGTCTCTGAACAATATCTGAGGTGGGGGGAACAGTGTAATGATCAGCCAGATTTTCTCTGAGTCCCCACATATTCCAGGGAAGTGTTTTGTACTCTGCTATTTCTTCCAGGGACCAGTCTCTAATTTGGGAAGAAAATTCATTTTTAACTGATTGTGCAAAATATTTGACCCAAAATATATATTTATTTTAGTCCCATCTAAAAAATGATGTTCTAAAACAAGAGTTTGATAATAAAACTGGAAAAATACAAATAGTAACATTAACTTTTTAGATGGATTTTTAAAATATCCTTTTGAAGTAATTTACTAGCCCTTTCTATAATAACAATATCTATAATAACAACAAATATTGATCTGGTTCTTTATGGTTCTGGGTATTTTACATCTGTGAAATGGGAAATAAAACAATTGTGCTATGTCATATAGTTATTTTATAAGGAAAATGATTCATGTACCATAAAGAGGAATATAAATATATTATTTGGGCAACTAGGTGACACAGTGGATAGAGTATTGAATTCAATTGTGGCCTCAGACAATCACTAGCTGTATGATACTGGACAAGACATTTAGCCCTGTTGACCTCAGTTCCTCATTTGTAAAATGACTTGGAGGAGGAAATGACAAACTACTCCAGTATCTCTGCCAAGAAAACCCCAAAGGAGATCACAAAGAGTTGCACATGACTGGAAAAAAAATGACTGAAACAGAACAAATGTATTATTACTGTTTTTTTATGACAGGCATATATTCACTTTATTTCATGGAATAATGGAGAATAATTATTGATTCAAGTATTTATCTCCTTTCCTTACAAAAGTCATCTTTTTTGGGAAAAAAACCAGGATCTGTAGTGTAGGGTTGAAAGGGGTTTTAGAGGTCATTGAACCCAACATCCTTCATATTAGAGGTGATGAAAGTAAGACCTAGAATTACACAGCTATTAAGTGTGTATATTATGAGTCAAACTGAAATCTTCCAAATGCCAAATCTAGCTCTATATATTATACCATACTATTTCTCATGTAACTGCCTAAAATGAATAAAAACAATTATAGGTGATGCTCAACTATTATACTAACTAGATATCAGGGGCAAATATGGTCTTTTGCACAAATATATATATATATATATATATATATATATATCAGTAGACTTGGTTTTCTATTTTTACTAACATTCTTACTAACTTTTCCATCACATCTTTTCTTATTATGTAAATACTTACAATATATAGGCAATCACCCCAATGGACCAGCAGTCAACTGCTTTACTGTAAGGTTTCTGTGCAAGGACTTCTGGAGCTGTTAAATGAGAAAAAGAAAAAGAAAAAAATCACTGAGTAGTCAAAATTAGAAGTGCAAGGCAAGGTTTTTTTCAGTTTGTTATTGCTAGATCAGAAAGCTCTGTTGGTTAGAAAACTAGTTAGTAGGTATGGTTGAAGTCATTCATTACTTGTCCTTACTGGAAGGGGGATTAAAAGAGTGAGGCCCTTTGGAAGCATAGTCCAATTAACCAAATCAGTACATCAATCAACAAGGATTTCTTGAGCTGGGTACCTGCAGTGTCCAGAGCAATATTCATGATGAGCTGAGAAATAGAGGACTTGGATTTACTTTTGCACCAGTAGAACATCAATTTGATTCATGGGAAATCAACACCCCCCCCCCCCCCTCAGTTCTCTTCTAAGATCTCAGATGGGTCATCTGATCCATTGGGTTTCCATTTTTTTTTCTTGGAAGTAGGGAAAATGCAATCAATCTAATCTTACTGCTCTGTCTTGAACCACCAATCTTATTCTTAAAGAAGGTCCATTCAGCAAGAGGATTTGAGGGTTTATCATTTGTTCTCATTATCTCATGCCCTGCCCTTCAGTTGACTGCTATCATCCAGAATCTGAAAGGGCACTGAAGCAAGTGTAAATCATATATCAGGTTCCTCCCATTCCCCCACTTTCCTCACCCAGGACCTTGCTATGAAATTTTTGACTAATGACAACCTGAGTAGGATATAAAGTTTTATAAAAGACAGGATCCCTGTCCACTCATAATATACAATGTAATATTGTGATGCCCTTAGCTAAAAGACAATATTACATAGTGCCTGCATTTAAGAGTTACAAAATAAAGCATTTTAGGAGGTCTGGTGGAAAATGTCAGGACCTGTTTCATTTTGTATCCACAGAACCTCCCATATAATCTAGCCCCCTGACAAGCATGTAATAAATGATTATTGAATTATATTGAAAGAAAGGTCCTTCCTGATCAAGGGAATCAGGGAAGACTTCCTGAAGATGAGGCATCTGAATTGGGTTTCAAAGAATATTTAATTCATTTACCGAAAGGAGGGTGGATGGACAGTTCAAACCAATGGCACAATATAGACAGAAGCAGAGGGCAAGAGGACAGAGACTCCCTGATGCAAGGTGATCTAGGTCACTTTTATTATGAAAATAAAATGCAAAATACTTTCCTGTGTTCCTGCAGGAGTGATCATATCTCAAATCACCAAAGGAGAGGAGGAAAGTCTTGTTCCTTTGCAGTAGGCACAAGAAAAGTTTGCTTCATTTTCTTGTATGTAAATTGTACATTTTTGTACATTTCTTGAACCTAAATTTTCTTGTATATTGAGATGTTCTACAAGGCATTTCAATGAAAAAGGAAAATGAACAAATAATAATATAAAATCTCACTTAAGGAAATTGGTTTATAGGAGTATAGCTTTAGACCAGACAGTCACCTTAGAGATCATCATCCTCCCTCTTCCTCCCCTCTTCTCCCCCTAACATTTTATGGATAAGGAAGTTGAAGCAGAAAGGATCACCTTTTTAAATAAGAAGCAAAATTTGCCATAATTTATGTTCCACCTTCTTTCTCTGCTCTATGTCTCCTTAATAGAATAAGTAAATGGAAAAAGGACCTGAACCATTAAGCCTAAATTGCCTGCAAAGGAAAACCACCTCCTGAATACCTGAAATTGGCTGAATACCTGAAATTGGCTGTTCTGTATTAAAGGCAGGCACTGGGAGTCAGAAAGACCTGAATTCACATATAGCTTAAGACTTTTGCCAGGTGTATGACCCTAGGCCACAGATTTCACTTCTATTTGCCTGTTTTCTCATCAGTAAAATGGGGATAATCATGGAACCTATCATCCAGGATTGTTGGGAAGCTCAAGTGAGACAATACCTTTGACACTTAGCACAATGCTCAGCATGTAATAGATGGTATAGAAATGCTTTTTCCCTTATTTCTCCTGTACTAGAACTTCCTTTTATTACACCACCTAACAGCATAGTTTTTGGCCTTTCTCCATATAATAATTGGTAAAAGATGAAGTAAACATAGTGAATAGGGTGATGGCCTTGGATCAAAATTCTACCTTGATTTCTGTGTTGCAAGCAGTTCTCTAAGATAGTCCTTTTTTCTTTTTAATATTTTATTTATTTGTTTTTCTAACTACATGCAATGTCATTTTCACCAATCTTGTTTTAGCAAGGTTTTGAGTTTTATATTTTTGCCCATCCCTCCCTTCCCTCCCCTTCCCTTGACAGAAAACAATCTAATACAGTCTCTACATATACAACCATGCTATACATAGATCCCTAATAATCATGTTGTGAAAGAAGAATAAGATAACATTTTTTTAACAGATTTTTATCACTGACTCTTTTCACAGTCTGTTGATACTTATGTACCTCTTCCAAGAATGGTGTTAAATACAGAAAACAAAATCTATAGAATTGCAAAGAAATCTGATCATATTGAAATATGTAACACATTCTCTGTCTCTGTCTCTGTCTCTGTCTCTGTCTCTGTCTCTGTCTCTGTCTCTGTCTCTGTCTCTCTCTCTCTCTCTCTCTCTCTCTTCCTCTCTCTCTGTCTCCCTCTCCCTCTCCTTGTAATACACTAAACCAGTGAAATCACAAGTTACTCTTTCCACTTTTTACCCCACTCCCCCATCCTTGCCCACACTGGAAGAAAGAAGAGACGTTTTAGCTGAGATACCATAAGTTTCTCTCTGACACAGGATCCCTATTATCCTGCATCAACATGCTCTAGTCCAGTAGGCCATATAAACATGCAGACAGATGGTGCTGGAAGTGGAAGATGCATTTACATAAGAATTGGCTTAATTCTCTAGTGGGCCACACATCCCTGATCCCATCTTTGGGGCAGATTAGAAAATTCAAATGTCTGTTGAGCAAGCTCATCAAACTGAAGCTGGATCAGCCTTTACCTCCCTCAGGATATGACTTCAGGAAGCCAGAAACACAATCATCTCAGTGATAAAGCAGTAAGCTAGAAAATCCCAACAAATAAACCAGTAAGTTAGAAAATCCTAGTTCTATGTTAAAAATGAACTTGTGGTTGATTGACAAAGTAAAGTATGGCCCAAATGCTTGGTGAGCACTTTAACACAGAGACACTGGATGCTTCAGTTGGAGATTTAGAGAAGGAACTCCCATTAGCCATGTGCCTGAGGGAAGGCATCTGGGAAAAGATGAAAGCAGCTGTCACAACAGTGCTTACATACTGATTTGAGATTCTGAGGAAGTTTGGGCTCTTGTCAGCACCATAGGGAGAAAGGCAGGTTTCTCCTCAAAAGAAAACTTGCTTTCTTTTCCCCAGGAATAACCAGTACCCAACATTTTGAATAAAGTCATCTATAGCAGATACCTTCACTTCCTCATCATTTACTCTGCTAACTTCCTCTAAGTCTTTCTGCTAACTCAACATGGAATCGTCCCTCTCACAGTTCACTAGTGATCCTCATATCACTAAGCCTAATGGTCTTAAATCTTCATCCTTCTGGAACTTTCTGTGCATTTGACACTACTGATCATCTCTTCCTTTTGGTTAATTTCTCCACCCTTAGATTTCTATGACAAAACTCCTCTAGTTTTTCTCTTACCAATCTAATAGCTTTTAGATCTTTTCATCTTGTTTTCTACCTCCCAAGATGGGATGTCCCACAAGGTCCTGTCCTCCCTTCTTTCTTCTCTCTATAGCCCTTTCCTTGCTAATCTCATTTGTTCCTATGACTTCAAAGATCATATCCAGAAAGATGGGATCTCAAATTTACATCTAGTGTTCTCACATCTTTTCTGACCACTACACTTATAACTTCAACTGCTCATCACCACCTAGATGTCTCATAAGCTATTTTCAAAACTAAGATTATTATTTTCTCTATAAATCTGTTCTTCTAATTTCACAATTTCTGTCTCCCATTCATCCATGTTGAAACTGTCATTCCTTAACTCTTCTTTCTCTTTCATCTCTCAAATTCAATTGATTATCAAGAATTATTTATTTTATTTGTGTAACATTTCTCAAAAGTATCCCTCTTTTTCACCCTAGTAAAGGCATTCATCATTGTCCTCTTTCATGACTATCCTTCTGTATTGCTGTCCTTCTGGACTAAAAAAAAAAAAAAAAAAACAACTTATAACCCACCTTCCCATACCTACTCCACCCTCCAAGAGCTACCTGACTAACTTTTTCTTAAATGAAGATCTAATACTATCACTCCCCTACTAAAATAAATAAATAAACAAATGTCAAGGGCTCCCTATTGCTATGAGAAAAGTTCTGGCATTCTACCACAATCTAATATGATCTTCCTTTACTTCATATTCACCTTGGCATGCTCTAAACCCATCAAATGTTTCATGTGCACATTTACTTCTGTGCCTTTTTTTGGGAAGTCAGTCATTCTTGGTCCTGGTTAACTATGTTAATCTTACAACTCACTTGCATATTCTTTGCCAAAGGCTCATAGATGTCAGAGCAAGGCCTAGGTCAGTTATAATTTTTGAAGATCCTAGCTAGCTATAATTAAAAAAGGTACATGAAAATAAAATAATACAGAAAAGACACATAATTTGAATTTTTGACTGAGCATGGTTTACAGACTTTTTTCTTTTAATTTCTTTTAATCCATTAAGGTATTGATGAAAAATCTAATTTGGGGGCAAAGTTATATGTAGCAGGTTTATTCAACTGTTCCAGTTTCATGGTTGAATATTAATAAACCTGCTAATTTTTTTTAAGATCTAAGGTAAATGGCCATCTTGTCCCTTCTGATATGCTCTTCTTTTTATGTTGTTTTAAATGCATTTTTTTCACTCCAACCCCCTCCCCCACCCCCTTCATTTTCTTGCCAGGTGGGTAGGTGGTGCAGCAGATAGGGTATTGGATCTGAAGTTAGGAACATCTCAACTCCACTCCAGCTGGTCTCACACTTAACTAGCTGTTTAACCCTGCGTGAATCACAATCTCTGTCTGCCTCATTTTCCTCAACTATAAATTGGGGATAATAATAATTTGCAAAGCCGTTGGAATTATGTTTGGCATAAAATAAATGCAAACAAATGTTTGATTCCTTCTTCCTTATCCTTTTAGGGGAGACTGTCTTGTATGATTTCATTAAAAAGATCTAGGATTCTTGCTGGTATTTTTGGTCAGCTTTAAAACCCTTTTCCTACATCTTCACTGTACTATCAAAGGAAGAAAAGTCACTCCTATTTGGAGGTAACCTTTTGACTTGTTTAGTTTATCACAGCTTTGCCTGGCTACTAAGGTTACTTATTCCCTCCCTGGTCAAAATCTTCACTTATTCATTAGAAATGAACTCATTAATAGAGATGTCACCACAATAAACTGCCTTGCCCAGGCCAAACTAGACTCTTTAGCTAATAATATCACCCATGCAATGAGAAGCTCTTGGCATAGACAAGGGTCAAATTGCAAATTAATTCACAAATGTTTAACTCTCTGTCTCCCCCAGTTAGAATGTAAACTCACTGAGAATAATGACTATCCTCTGCCTATTTTGTTTACCTCAAATGCCTAATACAAGGTTGAATAAATAGGTAATTCTAGAAAATGTTTGTGAAACAGATGAACAAAGGCATCTCTCTTCTTAGAATGTGGAATCAGAAGGCAGTTAGGTTGGATTTGGAGCTGGAAGGGCTTGGGTTTAGATCCTACCTGGTTCACCTAAGTGACTTTAGGAGACTCTTCCATCTCTTAATTTATGATCCTGTGATCTTAATGAATTTATAATTTAAAGTTACTATCACCTTTACATTTATGATATTATGGTTATAAAGAAAGGGTTTCTTCCCTTAGCTGACCATGAGTAGTTGAATTGTTTCAATGATGTCTGACTTCATGACGACATCTGGGATTTTCTTAGCAAAGCTACTGAAGTGATTTGTCATTTCTTTCTATAGTTCATTTTACAGATGAGAAAACTGAGGCAAACAAGGTTAAATGACTTGCACTCTGTCATACAACTAGTAAGTAACTGAGACTGGATTTGAACTCAAGAAAATTCATCTTCTTGACTTTAGGCTCTGCACTCTATCTACTATGCCACCTAGCTGCCCCAGCTGTACATAGGACCAGGGTTCAAAGCTACTAATAGCAGGATACTAATATCTCTAGATACAATTTTCTTCAGTTTTTTACCCATTTTCCCCAATCACTATTTATACTTTTCTCCAAGAAGAAAGTAAAGTTTAATGACCTTGCACAGCCCTCTCTCACTTAAATCCAATTCACTTGCATGGTCTGCTTCAAGAAAATAGGTCAAAAACCTTCTCTGGCGGATTAAATAAACATAAATTTCAACTTCTACTCTCCTAGTATCAAGGAAGTAGAAATATAGTCAAAACTTTGAATATTTTTTAGAGAAAAGTATCAGCTTAATGTGGTTCATGAGATGAAAAATCATTGGCCTTCATCTGAATCATTAGCAATGCCTTTTGGAAAATGGATATATTTGCAACTATATCATGAGGGGGAATCATACATATAATATCTGTCACATATTGTTGTAAGATCCAATTGTGATATTTTTAAAATACTCAATAAATAATGAAGTAGTTGTGTCATCTAGGTGGCACAGTAGATTGAGGGATGGGCCTGCAACAAGGAAGACTCATCATCCTGAGTTTCAGATACATACTAGCAATGTGATCCTGGGAAAGTCACTTAACTTGTTTACTGAGTTCCTTGTTGGTAAAATGAGCTAGAGAAGGAAATGTAAAACTACTTCTGTTTCTTTGCCAAGAAAAGCCCAAATGGGATCATGAAGAGTTGGATGCCACTGAAAAAATGACTGAACAGCAACAACGATGAGGTAGTTGGTTCAAATAATATCAACAGGGAGACGTGCCCAAGGCTGAGTAAGCCAAGCCTTGGAATACAATTCTAACTCCACAATCACTACTCTTTCCCACTATCCTATGATGCTTTCTCATAGTCACTGCATTATATTTGATTGTCACAAGTAATGATTTTAATTATGAGAATAAAAGTCTCCAAACTAGATAAATCATGTTAGCATGAGTGTAACATCAAAACTGTATATTGGAAGCTGATAAATGAAAGTGGAAAGACTTCTACTTTTTCACAGACTATTTCAAGTCCTGAAATACTGGCATTCTAGATCATTGAATATGCTAATTGCATCTAATATTGTCACACTCATTTACCTTCAATCTGTCCAATGGAAAATTCCACTTCATGGGAAAATTCTTCCATCAACTAAGTTAGTTTTGTACTAATTTGGTACAAATATGACTAGTTATGGAAAAACATCAGGGATTTTTCAAAAATTCAGAATAATTTCATTTTTGAAACAATTAGGCAAGCTATTTTCTTTACTGAGGAAAGGGTAAGAAAATGGCTTAATGAACCATAACTAAAAGCCTGGAAGTCAGCTGTCTTAGTGGGGGAGAGGGGGTGGTGAGGTGCCCTCAGGACAGTAAGAAGATATTCATCCCTATCCAACCTCTCTATATACTTGTCTCTCTGTCTCTGTCTCTTTTATATTTGTCTCTGTCTTTCTGTTTGTCTCTTTCTGCCTCTGTATCTGTGTCTGTGTTTGTGTCTGTCTCTCCTCAAATTCATCCTTATGAGATATAGGAAAAAAAGAAGGAATTTGGCTATATTACTAAAATCAAAGCTATTTGTTCACATATGATAACTATTCAATAGAATTAAATAATTTCTAGATCAGAAGGGGCTTCAAGTCCCATCTAGTAGACATGAATTAACATATTCAATTTTTGTAACAATTTTTGTTTAAAGGTCTCTAGGAACAGGAAATCAACTACCCTGCATGTTCAACCCATGTCCAACCTGGGGATAGCTCTGAATTAGAAATTGTCCTTCTATCAAAACCTAAATCTATATCTGTCTCTTTTGCAATTTCTACTCATTGTTCCACAGTAAGCTTCTTCCACATAAAAGCCCTCTAGTTACTTGGATTTGACGTAGCATTCCTTCTAATTTTTCCTGTTTCCAGGTTAAACATTTCCATTTCCACCAGTTTAGTCATTTTGAAGTCCTGGTTGCCCTTCTGAGTGCTCTCCAGATTATCAACATATACTTAATATATAGCACTCAGTACTCAATATGATGTTCTAGATATAGTGAGAACAAAACAGAAGTTAGCGTTTTTCTGGTTCCAGATGTGTATTTTTTTCTTAGTTTAGTCTCAGATCAAGCAAAGTGGTTTCCATATCATCCTGCTGACCTATATGGAGTTTGAAGTCTATTTTTTTCTTTTCTTTTTTTAAGTTTTTTTTTTCTCTTTTTTTTGCAAGGCAATGGGGTCAAGTGGCTTGCCCAAGGCCACCTAGGTAATTAAGTGTCTGAGGCCAAATTTGAACTCAGGTACTCCTGACTCCAGGGCTGGTGCTCTATCCATTGTGCCACCTAGCTGCCCTGAAGTCTATTCTTTTCAAACAAAATACTGTCTACTAAATCCTTCCTTCCACCAATTCTTCCACTAATTCTTGTGTCATAGACCCTTTGGGCAACATGGTGAAACTTATAGATTCCTCTTAAATGAATATTTTTAAGTGCATGGATACAATGACAATAATTATATTAAAATGCAGATATTAAAATATTTTTTAAAAGTGAAAAGTAAAAAGACTCAGGGCAGTTAGGTGGCATAGTGGAAAGACTTTGGAGTCAGGAGGACTTGAGATCAAACTAGCCTCAGACATTAAATAATTATCTAACTGTGTTACCTTGGGCAAGTTACTTAACCCCATTGCCTTTGGAATCTCCCCCCCCGCCGCCCCAATACATAGACCCTAGATCAAGAATCCTTCTCTGCAAAGGAAGACTCCTTTGTTCTTCATTGACCTAGGACAGATATATGTATTCCATTTCCATCATGATTTTAAGGAAGCCATTTCTTCTTTATCTTTAGGGTTCCTGTTAAGGAGTATGTCAAAAACTTAAAAGTCATCTTAATGCATTTGTATATTTGTATATTTGCTCTGAACTAGAATCACTTTCCCTTTCATGTGCTTACTATTTACCATTAATTAATCCTCAGAAAGATCACCTACTTACTTCATAGGCATCAACTGTCCAATCACCAAAAAGACCCTAGAGATACCTAGAAAACTGACTAAACAGATTTGGGCTGCTTCAGTATCATTAACATTTCTCCCCAGAATTAAAATATAAAGGTAAAAAGAAAGGATGACAACAGGAAAAAGCATGAAAGGGGATGACAGAAGTGTTTTGGATTAAAAAAAACCCCATTATGAAAGCCCTGAAAGAACTCTAAGCACCCAAAGAAACCTAGACAGTGTCTATGAAGCTAAGAGATAAAACAGGCAGAGCACAATCAATATGAGTAAGATGAAATAAATACTGGGGCAGAGAGACCTGAACTATTGCCAACATCTGAAAATGAAAAAAAAAAAAACTAAGCAAATAAGGACTCTGAGTTTAAAGAATAGGGAGACAGATGGGTAAAAAGAATCAATTTAGAATTGAATGTGTGGAGGTGGGTGTGAAATGATTAAGTGAAATAGGAACTCATGCTTCTTACAGATCTGGTTTTAAGTGGGAGGAAAGGGAGGTTGTCCTGTATGGGGTGGAGATAGTACTTGGGCAGATATCTTTCCTAGAATTCAAGCCAGAAGGGATTCAATATGTTATTTAGTCCATCTTTCTTTTTCAAGGCTGGACTGAGTTCAAGTTAAGTTGGAGTACTCTTAACTCTTCTTTTTCACACCCCTTTCTTGCTGTTCCCTCCCCATGCAATCAAGTACCAGGATTTGTCAGTTTTCCTTCCAGACTACAACAAGTCTTCATCCCTTCTCTCTCTTCATATTGCTAGCACTCTAGTTCAGGCTTCACCACCTTTTACCAGTTCCTGTAGCTTTCTAATGGGTCTACGTGCTCCAGCTGTTTCCTCTACAACATATATTCAGATAACTGTTCTAAGGCAGGGCTCTGATCCTGATACTCCACTGTTCTGAAAAATCTTTAGGACACCCCCCCACCAGTTGCCTCCAGGATAAAAAGTACAAACTCCTAAACTGCACATTTAAGGCTCTCCACAATCTAGCTCCATCCTCCCAGACTCATTTCATTCTATTGTTCTTTGTGTATTCTATATTCTAGCTAATCTGAACAATCAGTTATTCTCTGAACAATCAGTTATTCTACTCATTTGTTCATTCCTTTTCCTCCACATGTATGGAGTACTCCAAGGTGGAAATGTTTTTTTTGGGTCCATCATCTATTCAAATACACCATTTATGAACCCCTATTTTTCTGTGAAGTTCCCAAATATGGTTTAGAATTAATTGTGGAAAAAAACTGAGAACAAAGAATTTAATTATATGATGATGATAATAAGGTAAAAATGTATAAACTTCAAAAATATTTGCAAGTAGAGCCATGAAGGATTAATTTCAGCAGAAAGCACTTTCATCACCTCATTAATCACATTTACTTTCTTTTGATGCCACTAGTGTTTCTTTCTTTTCTTCTTTTATTTTTCTCTTATACTTTCTCTTCTTTCTCCACTGTTTAGCATTTCTGTATCCCTTCAGTTTCTGCACAGAAGCCTTTTTGTAATCCCCCTCTTCAAACCTGTGTGCTGCCAGAACCATGAATACAAGAAGCACCTGACCTGACTTTCTGATATATGAATTTCATGGGATCTCCAGATCCCAAAGTACTGTGGGAATATGGAGATCCTTTGTAGAGACCTCTAACATAACATATATATTCCCTTTATGCTTTTTGTTGCTGTTTGTTCAATTAGTCATGTCTGATTCATCATGACCCCATTTGGAGTTTTCTTGGCAAAGATGCTTTGCCATTTCCTTCTCCAGCAAACTAATTCTTAGTTTAAGAAGGATATTCATAAACTGAAGAATATGTAACCAGAATAAGGAAGAATCTTGAATTCATATTATGTGAAGCTTGGTTGAAGGAATTGGGGAGTTGGAGTCATTTTCAGTTTGGTAAAGAGAAGACTGGGGGATATGATAGCTTTCATGATGTATTAGGAGACCTCTCTTCTGAAGGAAGAATTAGACTGTCTCTCTTTGGCCCTAAAGGATAGAACCAAAATCAATGAATAGACATTGCAAAGAGGGAAATTGAGGACTGCTGTCAGGAATTATGATTATGAACAGAAGTACAATGGGCTGACTCTGGAGGGGGTGGATCTTTTTTCTGGAGATTCTTATAAGAGGCTTAATGGACCAATTTCAGATATGTCCTAGTGAAGATTTCTTTCTGGCATAAGTTGAATTAGATGGCTGTTTCTTTTTATTTTATTTAATATTATATATCGAAAAGATCTTTGGACTCCTGCCTTTGAGAGGTCTATATCAGAAATCTAGTTATGTCATTTATTAGCTATATGACCCTGGACAATCTTCCTCTCCTATAAAATGGGTTAATATACTTGCTAATGAAAATTAATATATTCACAGGGTGCTTTGGTGAAAGTGTTTTTGTATTTAAGCTTTCCTATATTACATAAATGGGAATGGTTCCAGAATTTCATTCCAACACAGTTTCTTCTATACTAAGTCCCAACTTCCTGGGTATAGATGGACCACTTAGTCACCATCCTCTGAAACTCTATAAATAGTGAATTTTTAAGATAAGTTTCCATCACAGGTTGTTTTGGGGACTTTTTTTGCACATAGAGGATACATTTGTTGCATTTTAAATAATGGAATCTTAATGATTTGTTATAAATTTTTAGGGGGAAAATGTCATAAATTTTTAGGGAAAAACATCTTGAAAGCAAAGCAGATGACCTAATAAGGAGAGTTTGTTGATGTGGAATTTAATAGGTACAAAAATGCCTTGAAAAAGAATACTTTACACATATTAACTATTATCATCATTAAATCAGTGTTAGATTAGAAGGTAATTCAACTACTTATTTAGAAACACTGCAAAATTCCATTAATCCTCCCATACTTCAGATTCCTATTAACTGCTCTACTGTCAAATTTATGGAGTTTAAAGGACATGAAAATAAAAAAAATTCCTCTTAGCTAGAAAGAAGGCATTGCCTTATTTCTTCACAATTCATTGGTATGAGTACTAATCACAAGTACAGACTACACCTCAGTCTTTAACAGTTGTTCATCACTCTATGGCCAACTTTCTATTGAAAACTCAACTAGACTTGTGTGGGGATGATAAAGATTTTGAACACTACCAATCTGATATGAAAAACTTTTTCAACTTGATAGATCTTATTAGAACTTGTACTCCACTACTTTTGTTTAGGAGAACTCCCAGAGGCATTTTTTTTAGGTTTTTTGGTAAGGCAAATGGGGTTAAAGTGGCTTGCCCAAGGCCACACAGCTTGGTAATTATTAAGTGTCTGAGACCGGATTTGAACCCAGGTACTCCTGACTCCAGGGCCAGTGCTTTATCCACTGTGCTACCTAGGCACCCCCCCAGAGGCACTTCTGTAACATAACAATGAATCAGACTAGGACCTTAGTGGAAGAATATATTATTAGAACTCAAAATGTTGAGCTATTATAAGGGACCTCTGAGTGTCCAATATTCTGACTAGCCTTTCAGTATTAGTATGAGATTCTGGTTCTCTGGGCAGCTTCTCTTAGTACAGGCACAATCTTTTTTCCTTTGGGGTGCTTCAGCTAAGTGATGAGAAGAAACACTGCACTCTGGCTAATGGATATATGTGAAGGCATGTTGTCTGAGTCAGAGAGTGGTATTGCTGGATAGAGTTACCAAACTGTGTCATAAGCAAGGAGAAAAAAAAAAGGAACACTGGAGGAAGAAAGTAGGAGATGATGATGACATTTCCTTGACCTTCTTATAGCAATGCATAATTAATTCCCTTTTCAGAACTCAAAAATCAATTTTAGATATCAAAGGAAGCAAAATTCTCTTCTAGTGTTGAATGTAAGACTTTAGACAGAACCAGGACAGAGTTTGTTCTTAACAAGTAGGAGACAGTATTCTAAGAACTGACATTTATAGAAGACATTCTAAGGTTTGGAAAGCATTTTTATAAGCATTTTCTCATTTGAGCTAAAAACAAGGAGCCCTCTCTATTGAGGAGTTTTCCAAAGGAATAAAGATACAACAGTTTTGGTCAGATTTTGTTCCCAGCAACAGAAGAATTTTTTAATGTAGGCAAAAACATCTTTCATTTCATCCATTAAAAAATGTAAATGATACTGGACTTTTACCATAAACAGGGTGTGAAAATGTTGTCATTTTTGCATAGTTTCTTAGTGATGTTATCAGGGTTACTGGCAAGGTTTGGCTGATAACTTGAGTCACAGAAGCAGAGGCACAGACAATGCCTTGGATCATTTAGTTTCTCCTGCTGGTACAGTCTCTCTCTCTCTCTCTCTCTCTCTCTCTCTCTCTCTCTCTCTCTCTCTCTCTCTCTCTCTCTCTCTCTCTCTCTCTCTCTCTCTCTCTCTCTCCTTCTAATTGCTACAGGAACTCACTTAAGAATGCATTTGTCTAAGAAGAACAGCCAAAGATCAGCTTACTCTTACTTCCTAGCAGCCTAATGGCTCTCTTGAATTTTTTACCATTGGCACAAAGGACATTGGCACATTGAAGCATACCAACCCAAAGGAGGATAGCTATTTAAATACTCTGAAAGCTAAAAATGTGGCTTGTGGGTGAGAAGGAAGTAAGTGGGGAGGGGAAGAAGATAGGGGACAGTAATGGGTGGAACATGGGAGGGCAGCTGATGTTACAAAATGGGCTAGAGATGAGACTATAGGGAGAAGGAAGAAACAAAATGTTTCTAATGAGAGGTTTTAGAACAGTGTGCATGCATCAAGCGATTCTGCTACAGGGTGTCTCATAGGTTCAATATATTATTCCACTATAATACAACATGTATGACAGCAAAATGACCGTTACCTAATACTGTAAGCATTCCTTTTTGTCTGAAGACTAAGGTCAAGACTTTCCACCTACAGTCTAAATGTAAATATACTGCTTACCAAGACTCTGGGACATTTTGAAAATTCTAGAGAGAAAACTGATCTGAGCAGGTCTTCTATCCATACCTTCCTTTTCCCCCATGTCAAGAATAAGCTCACCCCCTCTGAGATCTGCTGAGATTTAGTTAAATGAAAGAATCTGGTGAGCTGGTGGAAGTCTAAAGAGAATACCAAAATTCACTTTGGAAGTTGAAAAGGTTGATTTTTACAAATATCATATCATGTGCCAGGCAGTTAGTTCAACATGCAGGTTATAGAGACGAAAATCTAAGAGTCAGTGATGTCTCAAACTTACATTCTTTAGGAAGGGAGAAAGACATGTATATTCTAAGAATCAGAAGTGAGAGAATGCATGAAAATAGAATCATATTTACATCTAGATTTTTACATATGCATAAACTGAGGCAAATAGGGAGTTAGAAGTCTCAGTAGATAGAATACCAGGTCTTAAGTCAGGAAGACTTCTTTATCCATTCAAATCCAGACTCAGATCCTTACTGCCTGTGTGATCCTGGGCAAGTCACTTAACCCTATTTTTCTCAGGTCCCTCAACTTTAAAATCTGCTTGAGTTGAAAATGGCAAACCACTCCACTATCCTAGCCAAAAAATACCAAATAAGTTCACAGAGTCATACATGATTAAAATAATGACTGAACAACAGCAAACTGAGGCAAGGAGTTACTAGTTAATGTCTCAGCTAGGATTTGAACTCTGGTCTTCCTTCAAGACCATCTTTTGGGGAAGGGAATTATGGATAATAAGCCCAGAAAGGGAAGTTGAGAACCTGTTTTAAAAGACTTTCAATGCAGAACTGAGAAGCTTATGCCTTCTTGCAGAGACAATAGGGAAGCATAGTAGCTTACTATCGATGGAGTCATAAATCAAGAAGTGTTTAACAGGTTCTTTGAGGACAAGAATTGTCATTTTCATCTTTGTATCCCCAGTGCCTTTCACACAATAATTGCTGAATTCATTGGAAAATATTGGATAAAACAGACTCATGAGAAAGGACTATGATATGATTTCACCAAGCCAAGAAAAGCAAAAAGTTAATAAAGGGGTGACAAATCAATTTCAGTCAATGTTTTCTCATTCCATTCTGAGTGAGATAAAAAAACATTTGATCAACAGGTTTGGTATAACCAGTCTTCATCTACTATATGTAACTCTTTTAAGTGACAGAATTGAAGAGGCAGAATGTTAATGCTGGAAAGGAACTGAGACCCTTTTATTTCACAAGAAAGCTAAAGACCATTGGGAAATTTGGGTAAATTTTTCAAAGATATAATTAAAGAGTTATGGAGGTAGGCAGGAAGCAGGAGTTAAGTGACTTATCACACAGCTAGTAAGCGTCTGAGGTCAGATTTGATCTTAGGTCCTCCTGACTCCAGGGCTAGTGGTCAATCCATTATGTCATCTAACTACCCCAAGGCTTTTTTAAAAAGAGAAATTGAAAACCTACAGATTTGATAGTGCATGCTTGTGATCACAATTACTGGGGAGGTTAAGGCTGATGGATATTTTGAAGTCAGGAGTTCTGAGCTGTAGTGAGTTAAGCTGATCGATGTACATCCCAAGATTAAAATTAATTTGATGAGCTCTCAGGAGCAGGGGCTGCTTAGGTTGCTGAAGGAAGAGCAAACCAGTACATATTGTAAACAGAAAAAGTCAAGTGCCTATTAAAGGGGCATAAGGCCTTTGAGTAGCCCCTAGACTTAAAAACCTAAGTGAAATAAGGAGACAGAGAGACAAAGAAGTAGAAGGAGGAAGAAAGGCAAGAAAAAACAAAGAAAAAAGTAAAACAAAACAAAAAGATTAGTAACAGAATAATTACAAAAATGAGGCATGGTCCTTTAAGAGTATCAGGACCTGGCTGGATGACCTTGTGCAGGTCACTTAAAAAAAAGAAAGAAAAAAAAAGAGACCAATTGATGTTAAGTGTCTTATTCCATGTCTCACAAGTAGTATATGATGGTGGCAGGACCTGAATTCAGACCCCTAATTCCAAAGCCATTCTACCATACTGTACTTAATGCATAGTCTTATGCTTCTGTTGATTTTGCTTTGATTTTGCTTTTCACTTGATTTTCACTTCATATGAACCTTTTCATTTCTTTATATTTTTCTTATTTGTTGATTTTCTTAGCACGCATCTCCTTTCACATTAACATATAATTTACATAATTTATAATAAAGGCAGCTTAAAATCCCTAGTGAGATACTGTAATTAAATTACTGAAAGAAGTTGTGGCAACTGGGGTAGAGAAAAGGTAGAGAATGAGGAAAAGAGAGAAATTAGTTAAATACGTATGCATATTCATTTTCATTACAAAACATGCAAAAGCAAAAGTGTGGTCATGTTCTAAGGAAAAAAGTTGCCAAGCATATGATTCTAATCTTGAATAAGTCTTCAGCAAGACCAGTTGTGTGAGAAATTGGGTTAGGTTCAAGACCATGGCTAAATAGACCTAGCAACTACCCTTAAAGAAAAGTCTAATATCCTGCTGCTAAGACAAACACATTCTTATGTCCCTTCAGGAAGACTATTTTTTGGTTATTTGACAACTTCTTAAAGGTTCTGAGTTATGTACCAATTTGCTTTCTTTTCCCAAACCTAGAAGAGAACCAGATGGAGAATATTGGAAATTTTCTTCACATATTAATGGCATCACTGAGAAGCAGTAGGGACAGATCATCAATCTGCTAACCAACAGCTATTGCATTTCTCACTTTCTTTCTCAATTATATGAACTTAAAAACTGAAGCTTCTCAGTGCTTTCTTGTTTATGCTCCGTGGCCTTTGGAGAACACATCAAGATATTTTTTAATTAAGACTGCTGAGAGAACACAAGAAATTACTGCATTTTTTCTTTGCTTTTACATAGTCTTTTTCAGGAGTATTTGTCTTGGGAGAATATCATTTCCATTTTTATTAAATAGGGCATCACATATGTGCAAGTTTCTTCTATATGTGACAACAGAAAGAAAGGAACATAGTGTATGGAGAGATGGGTGTCTCTTAGTTATCTTTCCTACCTAAGTCTTCTGCTCCAACAACAATAATCTCATAGAATTGGAATTTTAGAACTGGACAGGGCCTTAGACAACATCTAAACCATCTGCAATCTATGAAGCATGAATTACCTTTTAAACATCCCAATGGATCATTTACCATCTACATGATGATATTCAATGAATGTGAGACTTGTATTTTGTCCTTGTTTTGTCTTGGAGGAAATAAGAGTAATAAGATGAAAGGAATTTTGCAAGATGGGAGAATAGATGTTTTCATTATTACAGGATCACTGAGGCCAGAGAAGAGAAGTAGGAATTTCTTTCAGAGCCAATCTGATAACCTCATGCTTGCTTCTCGAAAGCAAAGCGAATGGGAAGAATAAGACAGAAGATGCCAAAGCAGAACAAGAGGCAAAAAGATGTGGTTCTTTGATGCAGAAGGAAGATAATGAAAGCAGGAAGATCAATTATATTGCTAAGCATTTTTTCTGTCTATGCCCCCAACTACATTACAAACCCCTCTTAATGCATTTTAAACCAAATTGGTCCCTGGCACAATGCCATCCACATCTTAGATGTTCAACAAATATCTGTTGATCATTATGGGTTTGCTTGCTACAAGTCTTTCTCTCTCTCCAATCCATCCTTCTTTCAGCTGTCAAAGTGATTTTTCTAAAGCACAGGACTGATCATATTATTTTCCCAACTCAGTAAACTCCAGTGGCTTCCAATCACCTCTAGAATCATACACAAAATGTCTGTAGTATTCAAAGTCCTTCCCTCTGACACAGACCTCCTAACAATTGCACAAACAAGACATTCCATCTCTCTGCATGGGATTTTTCTGTTTCCTGATTTTTCTGACTTCCTTTAAATCCTAACTAAAATCCCACCTTCCACAGGAAACCTCTCTTAATCCCTTTTCATTCTAATACTTTCCCTCTGCTAATTATTTTCTATTTATCCTAAAAATGACTTGTTTCTAAATATGTATGAATATTGTCTCCTATTGGATTGTAAGCTCCTTGAGGACAGGAACTGTCTTTTGCCTCTTTTGTATCCCTACTACTTGGTACATACTTAATAAATGCTTATCGACTGGTTAATTATGTCTAAAATCAGATGATTTCAAATAGAGTTGACTTTAATGATACAAGACTTCACAAGTGACATTTCTTTCTAAATGGATCAATTCTGGCTACTTTGTGCAAATATATTTTAACAAGCAAGATTCAAACCCATAAAACTTCCAATGTCTTCTAAAGAAAAACAAAACACAGAGGGGTATGGACATGTAGCTATATGGTATACTTTTCCCCTCTTTGTTATTTCTTTAATATTGTGAGCCTTGTTCAAATAAAAATGATTTTTTTTGTTATTCCATAGACTAGCTGTTTACCCAGAGTCATTTAAATATAAAAATGTTTCTTAGTTAAAAACTACAATGCTCAGTCATCAAAACTGTCTGATATTAGCTAAGAAATAGAGTGGTAGATCAGTGGAACAGACTAGATGCAATAGCAGGAAATGATTATAGTAATCTGCTGTTTGATAAACTCAAGGAGTCCAGCTTCTGGAATAAAAACTCTCTCTTTGATATAAACTATTGGGGAAAATTGGAAGTTAGTATGGCAGAAACTTGGATTAGATCAACATCTCATACCCTATATACCAAGATAAGATCAAAATGAGTATAGGATTTAGACACAAAAGACAATATTATAAGCATAGTAGGAGATCAAGGAATAGTTTACCTGTCAGATCTATGAAAAGGGAAGCAATTTATGACCAAGGAAGAAATGGAGAATATCATCAAAAACAAACTAGATAATTTTGATTACATTAAATTAAAAAGCTTTTTGCACAGATAAAACCACTGTAACAAAGATCAAAAGAAATGTAGTAAATTGGGAAACAATTTTTACAAATAGTATTTCTGACAAAGGATTCATTTCTAAAATATGTAGAGAACTAAATCAAATTCATAAAAAAACAAAATAAGCCATTCCTCAGTTGACAAATGGTCAAAGGATATGCAGAAGCAATTTACAGCTGAAGAAATCAAAGCCATCCATAGTCATATGAAAAATTGCTCTAAATCTTTACTGATTAGAGAAATACAAATTAAAGCATCTCTGAGGTACCACCTCACACCTCTCAGACTGGCCAATATGACCAGAAAGGACAATGACCAATGTTGGAGGGGATGTGGGAAATCTGGGACACTAAGGCATTGTTGGTGGAGCTGTGAACTCATCCAGCCTTTCTGAAGAGCAATTTGGAATTATGCCCAAAGGACAATAAAAATGTGCATACCCTTTGATCCAGTCATACCACTACTGGGTCTATAGCTTGAAGAGATCATGAAAAAGAGTAAAAACATCACTTGTACAAAAATATTGATAGCAGCCCTGTTATGGAACACTATTGTTCGATTAGAAACCAGGACAGATGGG
The DNA here is from genome assembly GCF_037893015.1 of Macrotis lagotis. Taxonomy (NCBI): domain Eukaryota; kingdom Metazoa; phylum Chordata; class Mammalia; order Peramelemorphia; family Peramelidae; genus Macrotis; species Macrotis lagotis. The sequence continues at coordinate 173,735,058 of NC_133664.1, forward strand.
AATTCAGAGAATCCTGGAAGGATTTGCACAACTGATTCTGAGTGAATTGAACAGAACCAGAAGAACATTGAACACCCTAACAACTACATGGGGGTGATGATCAACCTTAATGGACTTGCTCATTTCATCAGTGCAACAATCAGGGACAATTTTAGGGTATCTGTGATGTAGAATACCATCTATATACAATGAAAGAATTGTGGAGTTTAAACAAAGAACAAAGACTATTATCTTTAATTTAAATGAAAAAGGTATCTTATAATGTAATTTTGCTATCTCATACATTTTTTTTCCCTTAAGGATAAGATTTCTCTCTCAACACACTCAATTTTGATCAATGTATAACATGGAAGCAATGTAAAGACTATCAGACTGCCTTCTGTCGGGGGGGGGGAGGGAAGTGAGACTGGGTGAAAAACTGTAAAATTCAAAAAACAATTAAAAAACTACAATGATGCCAAATAATTATTAGTACAAAGGCTAAGAGATTATGAATTCCTTTGGGTTGGCAAAAAAGATCATTCTCATGTTATGTTCAATTTACATTGCCTTTAAAGGAAATGTTCCAGATGAAAGCATATTCAGAAACTGTGATCAATATAGATGTTTGGTTTGGTGATGTAGATTGCAATTCAACCATTTTTACACATTCTTTGTGATTCTTGTGTATTTCCTCTCAAAAATAGCCATAGGAAGTCCTTTTTCCTTACTTTGCAAGGCTAGCAAAGGGGCATTCAGGTTGAACTTTGTTTTTGCTAAATGAATAATTTGCCTTCTTGCTCCATTATTCATTTCTCTCTTCATATCTTTACACCTCTTGTTTGGTCTATATTGCAGTCTGTTATTATGCACACCATGAACCTCCCATTCACCTCTCACATTTGTTTTCTATTTTTCAGAATGTAGCATTCCATTACACACAGTCATAAAATAATACTGGAAGAGCAATGACATTAAAAAATGTGGACCTTGGTTTCTTAGAGAAGTTTGGGGACATTAAAAGACCTTTGCAATTTCCTGAAAGCAATCCAATATGCTCTCCTGTTTCTTTTTAATTCTGAGGCCCATTTATCATATGTTTGTAAGTCTGTTCTCAGATATATACATACTATATATATATATATATATATATAATATATGCATATACAAAATAATACAAATGACAATGATGTATGTAATATAGGATGTATACACACACACACATATATATATATACAAGTATGTGTGTAAAATTGATATATGGGCATTTATAAACATACTGATTGACAATGTATAAATCATTTTAACAAACTTCATGTCATAATCTCAGCAACAGGTATTCTTTGTCGACTTGGTTTTCCTTTCTTTAGTATTCTTAAATTTAGTATTTCTTTAATATTCTTAAATTCTTCTGGAAGCTTGACAGTGTTTCAGGGCTTGATGTAACCAGCATAATATTATCCTCAAACAGAAGCATTTGGAGTTTAGGAAATTCCTTTTCAATTTGAACTCCGTTTTAGATCTCCCTTAGTCCACTGTCCCACTTTCGATCAGTATTCACTTTACTGTTTTATGCTTTTCCTGGTTTGGATGGTCAGAAAGTAAGTGAACAAATTTTTCCCTATTGTTAAATGTTTCAAGGCTTACAATATGAAAGAAATAGCAAAGATGAATGGATTGAAGACACCTTGTCTGAACAAAGAATAAACAATAACTTCCAGAACTGAATAAAGGACTTCAAAATAATCAACAAAAATAAAGAGGCATCTTGTAGTCAATTGTGCAGTGATAAAGATACGGGACCACAGTGCATTTGTAGATTATTCTCACAAAATTTTATGAAAATGAGAAAGAAGCCATAGAGGTTAGCAGCTTTTCTTGGTTACCTTTTTTATATTAATGAAATCTAAGATTTTTTTCAATCTTCAGTATCTTCTCTTCGTTTATATTCCTTGTGGATTCTTCTCTTAACCTCCTCACAATTTAGCATAAATCTCCTCTATACACACTTGATCTAATCTGACTGCTTTTACTTTTTTTAAATCTTCTTTAATGCCATTTTTGTGTCCTCTTATTGGTGTGTTAGGGATTTTGATATTACACACAATGTAATTGTTGAACAGTGGTTCAACTGGACTTGTTTGCAAAAAATGTCTTATAAAAATTTTTGTAGATCTTTTCCATGATTCTTCTATTTGTTGTCCTTTCTCTTTTAATCCAACAGATGATTGCTTAGTAGGACTTCTAATAAAGTTTTCTTTAAATTAGTTTTGCTCCCTACTGTTTCTCTTCTTTATGAGGTAATGTTGCACATAAACTACCATCATCTTTCTCTATAAAATTTTATAAATGTTTTTATTCTAAATCCATATGCCTTTTTATCACCATCTCTCTCTGCTTGGTTAAGTAAGTCAAGTGTTTGTTGACTTAGATAGTCATTAGGTTCTTTTGGTGTTCTTGTTATGGCAATTGATTTATATTAATTAAATTTCTACATATAATCATTATAATTAGTGTTATTTTCTTATTTCTATCACAAATGAGGATAAAAATAGCACCTACTTCTCAGGGTTGTTGTGAGAATCAAAAAATAATAATTGGCACAGTGGATGATGGCACATTCTTGTTGAGTCATTTTTCAATCATGTCTAATTCTATGTGACTCCATTTAGGGTTTCCTTGGTAGAGATAACTGGAGTGATTTGTAATTTCCTTCTCCAGCTCATTTTATAGATGAGGAAACTGAAGCAATCAGATTAAGTTACTTGCTTAGAGTCACACAGTAAGTATCTGGGGCAAGATTTGAAATCAGGAAAATAAGTGTTCCTGACTCCAGGTTCATTGCTCTATGACTGTGCCACACAGCTGACCTTCTAGCACATGGTAGGAATTATATAAATGTTAGCTATTATAGTAGTAGTAAGTAAAAGTTTATTTAGTTCTCTTCTTGAAATTTTGAAGAATGGAAGAGTAAATTTCCCTCAAATCATAAACTGTGGAATCATAAATCCTTCTTTCATCTTCATATAAATTCTTCCTGATTCCAGGTTAGGAGGAGGCTGTTCCAACAGAACACTGAACAGCTCCAACCAGCCTAGCCAGCTAAGGAACTTCCTTTTCCCTGCTATATATCCACATGATAGTGAAGGCACTGGAACTAGATTGTGTGTGTGTGTGTGTGTGTGTGTGTGTGTGTGTGTGTGTGTGTGTGTGTATGATCTGGGAACTGATTTTGACTTAATAAGAATAAGAACATCTTTGTAAGTGTTTTTTTCATTATTTTAAACATGTGCTTTCTCCTTCAGAGAGGAGAGAATAATCATTCTTAGATGCATTCCATCTGTTGGTTTTGTGGCTTAATAATATAGGAATGAAAGATCCTAGACAGTAGATACCACTTGTCTATAATCCCACATCACCACCTCTTGATCTCATGATCCAGTGTCCAGCAGAAATCTATATATCTTATGAGTGCTCAGTAAATATAAATCAGATTGATTTATTACATTGCACATCCATATTTCTCTCTATCTTCTCTACACTCTCTAAGGAAAAAAAAACAGCACCAAGAATAGAAGCAGAAACCAGACAAGGTTCCTTGTATTTCAGGGGCATCAGAGAGTGGCTAGAACTAAGAAAATCACACAGTTTAGTTGGAAGTTATTTAGAAACTCAGAAGAACTCTATATTCAGGCTCATAACCCTTCCAGATCTTTAACCAAACCAAAGTATTGGTGTGAAAGAAATATTCTCAAGCATGAAAAAACAATTCAAATGGCGCAAGATATAATCATAGATATTTTTTGTCAGGATCACTTGATCATATGCTAAAAGATATATGTAAAATGTAAAAACTGGATAGATGCACAGTACTTCAGAGCAGAATCATAGCCTAGACTACACTATGTATCACAGTTTTATAGAAAAAAGAAAATCCTGAAACATTTTCTGCTGATTATTCTTGAAATTATTATATTGTTTGGATTAAATAACAGTTTTTCTTTTCCATGTAGACATCAAACTCTCTAGTATTCTCAATTTATTTAGATCTATTTTATATATTTGCAGAAAATGACTAAAACATAAGAATGGATTTGTGCCAAAGACTTTGAAATAATCAATAAATTTAAAAATAAAAAAAAACTCTGTACTAGCAGAGCGACTGAATAACATGACTTAATAGATTTTCATTTTCTAATTGCTTTGATTCAGTGTGGGTAGAATAGGCACTTTTCACTCCTTTTAGGAGACTGTGGGATTAGATGACATTCATTTTATTTTCTGCTTGCCCACCAGTTTGTACAGATTTGTCTCTCTCTCTCTCCCCCTTCTTTCTTTGCTCCCTAACCCAACCCAAAGCTCTCATGATATGGCCTAGATCTTTCCTACTTCCACTATCTTATTGTTCCAGATACAAATATGCCAAGAAGCAAAATGCCTAGATGTTATTTCTTGGCTTACAAATGAGTGACCAGCAATAATCTTTGTTTTTTATTGGGGTTATTTTAGGGTTTTTTTAAGTTTATTTTGCAAGGCAAATGGGGTTAAGTGACTTGCCCAAGGCCACACAGCCAGGTAATTATTAAGTGTCTGAGCCCAGATTTGAACCCAGGTACTCTTGATTCCAGGGCCGGTGCTTTATCACTGTGCCGCCTAGCCGCCCCTCAGCAATAATCCTTATAAAATGATCACTAGCATTACTCTCTACTTGCTATCCAAAAACATAGAATTTAGAGGAAAATGTCTCTTTTAAAAAGAGGACATTAACTGGATTGGGGGGGGGCAGTTCAGACCCAGACAAATAGTGTCATCTTTATTTTGCTATAACTGTGTTCCCTGATGTTCCCCCATGCCTCTTGATCTTTTCCCTCTACTCTTTCTTTTTCTTTATGTAGCCCCATTTCCTTTTCATTCTTGTCTTCTATTCATTAAGTTGCAGCAACATTAAAAAAAAGAACCACTGAATGAGACATATGAAATGCCCCAAAGGGAAACCTCAAAAACAAAGTGATTGTGTGTCTGACAGCATCAGACTTTATTATATAAGAGTTTGAAAAATTGTTATAGAGTGGGGAAAGCAATAGATTTGGAATCTGAAAATCTGTGAGTGCATCTTAGGTCTGCTATTGACAAATCACTGAATCTCTTTGAGGCTCAATTCCCTTCATTATAAAACAAAGAGGTTGAAACCGATGGTATTTGAAGTCTCTATCAGCTCTAAAATCTTATCAACAACAAGCATCATAAGAAGCCTTGGGTTCAAAACCTGGCTCTGCTACTTGTGACCATGGACCTTGAAACATGAGGGCCTTGGCCACCAAGGACCCCTTTATTTGTAAATCTATGATCCTTTGAAGACTTTCAAAATGCTGTACATATAAAGCACTTGGGAGTCATTAAGTCCAATGTCCTAATGTTAATGGGGCAGCTAGACAGTACAGTAGATAGAGTTCAGAGTCTAGAATCAGACTGAGTTCAAAACCCACCTCAGACAATTAATTGTCTCTGAGCAAGTCATTTAAACCTGTTTGCCTCAGATTCTTCATCTGTAAAATGAACTGGAGAAGGAAATGGAAAATTATCCCCAGTATCTTTTCTAAGGAAATCCTAATGAAGAATCTGAAATGCCTGAACAACAACTATGTATATTATCTGATGATCACAGGGACAAATTTTAGAGATGATCTGATTCAAACCTCTTATTTTCCAGTTGGAGAAACTAAGGAATAGAGAAGTGAAAAGTGGTGTTCAAAGTCACATGGCCAGCTCAGGGCAGTGTGAGCTAAGAAACCAAGTCTCCTGCTTCTTTGTATGTTGTGCTCTCTGTTATACCACATTGACTCTTGTAGCAACTTGGCCAACAAAATACAAACACAAATACAAACTAATGTCAAGTCAATGGCATTTATGTCTACTGTGTACTTATAATTTAAGGACTACATTTAATTATTGGCAATGAGATAGGCTAAATGCTGGGGATATTAAGAAAAGCAAAAGTTATCCTTGCCTTCAAGAGGCTTGTAGTCTAGTGGAGGAGAAAATATGCAAAAAAAAACTCTTTACAAACAAGGTGTATACTCGATAAATTGAGACAAACTCATAGGGATAGGAGTAGCATTAAGGAGGATCAAGAAAGTCTTCTTGCAGAAAGTGAGATGTTAGCTGGACCTGAAGGAAACCAAGAACCTAGGAGTCAGAAGTAAGGAAACACACATACTCACTCCTAGAACAATTACCCATGAGTGTACTTACCCACATAACCCGGAGTACCACACGCTGTAGACATGACATCTCCTTTACCTTCCATTTTGGAAAGCCCAAAGTCACTGATCATGATTTTGGATTCCTCGTCCTGACTGTAGTACAAAAGGTTTTCAGGCTATAAAGGGGGAAGATGTAGAAAAACAAATATAAATATTTTATACATATGGATTAACTCTATATTTTATACATATGGATTAACTCTGAGAAAAGACTAGGCATGTCTAATACTTGAGACCAAACATGGTAACTTTTCACTTAAATCAATTTAAGATTAAATAAGGTCATTAAATTATGAAACGTGTAACATGTTTGAAATTTAGATCTTTCTTTGGGTTTATCTGTAGATCTAAAATAGTATAGTGAGATAGGTGGGAAACTGTTAATTCAATTCCTATGCTAGTTGAAGGGGAATCACCAGGTAACAAAACCACCTCTCAATCAAATCTCTTCTTTTTAAATGATGACAGTATGAGAATGATCAGGACGAGTAAGCAAAACGAATTATCTGTCCTATGATTATATTTCTCTTTTAATCCCAAGTGTCTTTTTTTAACTTCTGGAACTTCCACTGAGAGAGATGGAAAAGTGACATTTATAGGGAAGTATAAGTGGTTATCAAGGGCCAAGAAGGAATGAAAGAAAAATCCATGTAAGTACAAAGCACTGTATTAAGTGCTGGGGAAACATTTTAAAAAACACATCTACTGCTCCCAAAGAGCTTACATTTTAATAGGGGAAGACAACACTTGTAGGAAAACTGAGTTGCATGGCAAATACATACCATTTTTTGCCTAGTCCAGTATATTTTTCCCATTAGAATGTAAGTTTAAGAGTAGGGATTCTTTCATTCTTTGCATTTGCATCAATAGCATCTAGCTCAGTGATTTGGTGCTTAGAAGACATTCAATAAATGTTTATTAATCGTTGATGTTAGTTTTAAAAATTCATTTAATAGTTAATGATGCCACTCATTTACACCCATCTCAAAGGGAACAATTTATAAGAACTATACTTTGGGATTAACTTTTTAACATTTTGCTGTTCTTAATTCAAGATTTTATTTCCTTTTATGATTTCTTACCAACCCCCACAATGGTACCAATGTTCTTCCCTTTTACTTCTTTTGCTGATTAAAAACTAGTCTAATTTTTAGGTAGCAGATTCTAGGGAAGAATAAAGTAATCCAGTGTAAAGTACACATAATTGTTTAAAGCAGAGAGAATGTTACCTAGAAAAAAAATTTTAAAAAATACTATCCTAGGGGCGGCTAGGTGGCGTAGTGGATAAAGCACTGGCCCTGGAGTCAGGAATACCTGGGTTCAAATCTGGTCTCAGACACTTAATAATTACCTGGCTGTGTGGCCTTGGGCAAGCCACTTAACCCCAGTTGCCTTGCAAAAAAAAAAAACAACCTAAAAAAAATTAAAAAAAAATACTATCCTTCTTACTCTCCCATTAAACTGAGATATCCAATAAACAAAAGGTATCTTTTGCAAAAGTGGGATGGGATGCTTGCTTTTCTTTGAAAATAAATAAATATCATTGGTCTTTTTAATTTTCTGAATATTCTCATAACCTGGGTTCACAAAAGAAATTCATTTGGGGAATGGGAAAATACTTGCTTTCCTTATCAGCCTTGTGTATGACTTCTCCCTAACAAATTATTAGAATACAAAAGCCATTATAAAATGGGATTTTTTTTTAAGATTGGAGGAGAGATACATCATTAACTCTTCTGTATGATTATAATCTTTATAATTTAGGATCAGAAAGTTAAGTAGAATGGTTTATTTCTCTTAGAAGTTTATGAAAATTTCATAACCCAATCTTATCCTACTTCAGAGAGGCCAAAACCCTTTTTTTTGAGATTACAAAGGGACTCTAAAATGGCAGTGTTCTACTTTCAGCAATTACATGCTGTGAGTTTGATGGTCTAAAAGCTTCTGTTCAATCCAATCCAAATTGAAAACACTTTCCCGTAAGGACAATGTGGGAGTGAAATACAATATATATCCCATACAGCCAATGTTTCTGTCTTTCTAAGAGGAAATAAATGTTACCCACCATGATATGGCCTATTATTCTCCTTAGAAATTATTTTAAATAAGTACCAATAACATCCCACTCACTCTACTCCTACATGGCTAACTTGGCTCTGAAAAGCTGCTTGCTGTATTTGGAAAATACAATCTGATGGTGGGGAAAATACTTCTTAGGTGTACAGGCAATGGATGGGCTTATTTAGCTCAGTGAAGGCTTTAAGAAACCCTTGAAGGCATGATAATCCTTCTGAAATCCTAAGAAACCTATAAAAAATAATGCTGTAACAGCTCACAAAAGCTACCAAAGTGCATATTGCCACAGCCAATAGAGCAAGGGTCACAGAAGGATAATGAGAGAGAGGAGAGACATACACATAGAGAATGTACATTACTTTATAGTTCTGACAAACTTCAGACTACTACAATTTCCTGCCTGTGACATAACTACAAGATAACTTTCAAAATGTGATTTGTTGGCTATATTAAATTTGATTCTCGTAAATTACTTAATGTCCCTGGGCTTTGTTGCTCAAATCCATAAAATGGGATAGTTGGACTGGACTTATAAAATCCCTTCCAGCTCTATATCTATGGAGCTATGTGTTTATGACAGTGTGGCATAATGGATAGAAAATCAGCCTTGAAGGGAGGAAGACATAGATTCATAACCTGCTTCTGACACATCCTGGCTCTTTTACACTGAGCTAATTTTGTAACCTTTTAGGGTCCCCAAGAAATTCTATGCCCATAAATTACAAAACCAGAGTTGATCCACACTGACAGAAGAGGAAGCTTCCTCAACAGGAGCTTCATACATTAATGAAATCACAGGGCTAATAAATAAATAAACAAATAATGAATAAAAACATTTTAACATTCAGTTCATTAGACTATAAGGTCCTTCGGAGCAGGGACTATCTTTTGCCTTTTGTTGCATTCTCAGAACTTAGGAGAAGTACCCTGCATGTTGTTGTTACTTAGTCATGTCCAACTCTTTGGGACCCAGTAGGCCATAGCACACCATTATTGTCCAAGGGGTTTTCTTAGCAAATATACTGGAGTGGTTTATTGTCATTTCCTCCTCCAGCAGATGAATCCAGATAGTGTTTAAGTAACTTACCCAGGGTCACACAGCATCTGAAGCTAGATTTGAATTCAGATCTTTCTGACTCCATGTTCAGTGTTTATACACCGAGCACTAGCAGTCTCTGTCTTAATATACTTAATAAATATGAGTTAACTGACTTTATACTGACCTTAAAAATCTACAACTGTTTAGAGTATGTGGTTCATGTATAATATGAATATATTAATTATGAGATAAGTTGTGTGATATTTTATTATTTGGCCAATTAAGAGAAATGGAAATTATATTCCATGAAACATCAGGGGCTTACAAATTTATAGTTTTCATTCATTTTATACTTTATCACTACATTGAAAAAGTCCCATCCCTCCACTGAGAACCAATTCCTTTTACAATATACTACAGAATGGATGGGACATAGCAGGAAATGATGGTCTTACCTTGAGGTCCCTATGTACAATTCCCATCCTATGGAGATAGTAGACTGCATCCAAGACTTGGCGGATTAGAGTACTTGCATCTTTTTCCGTGTAAAATCCTTTCTCCACTATTCGATCAAAAAGCTCCCCACCAGATACACTGCAAAATACCATAGAGCAAAAAAGACTTCATGAGAATTCCTGCTGATTTTTGCTGGGAATAGAGGGAAACATAGATATAAGATCTAAGTATCATTTCCAACATGCATCTGTTTTTTTTTTTTCAGATCATTCTCCTATTGTGTCTAAGCTTTTATAGGTTAGTATTTCTGGGACACAGGGCATGAATTTCCAAAGGTGAAATCTAAAATTAGTTTTGTGATTCAGTCTAGCCTGAGTTGTCATCTTGCCTTATCACTACCTTATTTGGAAGACAAATCGTAAAAATGTAAAATTATGAGTGATACAATGACCCACCAGGATTCTGGACCACTGATGAGAAAACATGTTATCCATTACAGAGAGGGGATGAATTGAGGGTGCAGAATTAGACATATTTTAGTGTGTGCATATGTATATATAACATAGAGCCTTTGAGGGAATTTGCTTTGCTTGATGCATGTTTGTTACAAATATTTTGTTGTTCTCCCTCCCCATCATATGTGGTAGAAGTACAAGAAAGAAAAGAATAGATTTTTGTTATTTTTTTTTTAAAGAGAGAGGTGTCAGGGTGGGATACCACAGATGAGAAATGTTGCACCTCTTTTAGATGAAGTCACTCTATTAATAGTTTTATTTAACTGTTTTTCATTAAAACAAATTTTCTTAAAAGAATTCTCACAAATTGAGTGTATTCTGGAAATATATATAATGTAATAATATAATAATTCAAAAAAATAAAATTTTTTAAAAACCCACACATTAACATTGCAAGCCTTCTATAACCTCTTGCTTAATTATTTTTACAATAGTAGTTCACCCTGCACCTTATCATGTCTGCCATGCTGTGGCAAAGCTAGACCACTTGTCATTTCTTGGAAAAGAGGAAAGGGGAATGAGCATTTAAAAAATAATACCTAGGGCAGCTAAGTGGAGCAGTAGATAGAGCACTGGCCCTGGAGTCAGGAGTACCTGAGTTTGAATCTGGCCTCAGACACTTAATAATTACCTAGCTATGTGGCCTTGGGCAAGTCACTTAACCCCATTGCCTTGCAAAAAAAGTACCTACTATACACCAGATACTGTGCAAATTTTTATTTTGCAATATTTTATTTTACAAATATTATTTCATTTGATCTTCACAATAACCCTGGGAGGGAGGTACTATTATTATCCTCCATTTTACAATTGAGGAAAATGAGGCAGACATAGGTTAAAGTGACTTGCCCCAGGGTCGCACAGCTAGTAAATATCTGAGGCTGAATTGGGAACTTCCCTACTCCAAGGTTCAATCCTCTATCCATTGTGTTACAAGTAGTATCTCATAGGTATGCTCATTGCTTTCCACATTTTGCTCATGCCATTTCCTATGCCAAAGTATTATTATGCCCCTAAACCACATCCCCCCCTCTTTTGAAGTCTTACCCATCCTTTTTTTAGTTCATTTCATCTAAATTAAGTTTAAAAAGCATTGAGTATTACAATTATCATTGAGTATTATTATATTCAAGGTATAAATGTTATATACAAAGCAAAAATCAAACTGACTCACCTTCAAAGATATACCATGTGTAAGTAAATAAGAAAATATATACAGTAATTTTGATGAAGAAAACAGTAAATCAGTAACATTTATTAAGTGCCTACTATATGCCAGACTTAAAGCTGAGAATTAAAAAAAAAAAGATCTTGCTCTCAAGGAGACAACATGCACATATAGAAATGTGACAATACGGAACCCTTGGAAAGTTGGAATTTTGCTCATCTTTTAAGCCCAGCTCAAATTCCACTTTCTTCATATACAGATCCCTTCAGTTAGACTAGCTTTATTTCCTTGAACCTCCATAATCCTTTGTACCACTTGTAGGATCTTATGTTTAAGTTGTATGCCTCTTACTAGAATATAAGCCTTATAAGCAGGGGATTAAGATTCTCATAAATGATTATGGAAATAAAGTGAAGATTTTTGGTAGAGTTGTCAACTGAATCAACCATTCTAGAGACTAGGTCAGAACTATGCCCTTTGATCCATCAGTTCCATTAGAGATAAAAAGAGGGGGTGGGGGTGAGAAAGGACATATTTGTATTAAAATATTTATAGCAGTTCTTTTTCTAGTGGCTAAGAATTGGAAATCAAAGGGATGCCCATCAATTGGGGAATGGTGGAACAAGTTGTAGTATATAATTGTAATGGAATGACACACACAAAATGATTTCAGAAAAAACCTGGAAAGATTTATATGAACTGATGCAGATTGAAGTGAACAGAAACAAGAAAACATTGTATACAGTCAGAGCAATACTGTGTGATGAAGAACTGTGAATGAGTTAGTTATTCTCAGCAATCCAGTGGTCCAAGATAATGGTCCAAAATACTAGTGATAAGCATACTAACCACCTCCAAAGAAAGAATTGTCATTGTTTGAATAGACTTTCATTCATTCTTGTTGTTGTTGTTGTTATTTGAGTCTTATATGAAATGACTAATATGGAAATATTTTTCATATATAACCTATATCAGATTGCTTACTATCTCTAACAGGGAGGGCAGGGGGGAAGGATTAGAATTTGAAACTCGAAAGTTACAAAACCTTCAAATATTAAAATTATTTTAACATGTAATTGGGGGCAAATGAAACAAGGTGGGGAGAGGGATAGAGGATAATATTGATGAGTATATAAACATGACTTAAACATTTTAAGAATTGCAGGAATTGTAAAATCTAAAGTAGAAAATAAATTATAACCATGTGCTATGTCTTGAAAATATCTTGGTTAAAAAAAAAAACAAACAGAACAAAAACTGCAGCTCTTTCAAACAGCCTAGCCTCTTGGACAAAGATAAAAAGATAGGAACATATTCACATTATTATTGTTTTTCAAATCCAAACTTTTTATGAAACAAAATGAAAGGGATTTCATTGTTACTGAAACCACAAAATTGTTTGTAAATTACTTAAACTGTCTTAACAGGTAAAATAAAAGTCATTCTTTAGGAGTAACAGAGATAAAAAATTAATGGAATGCATTTTCTACAAGTCATGGCAAATTATGGGTAATAAATTACACATCTAAAACTCATTTTTAAGAAAACTAATATAGGGAGAAATAAATGATTGCTGACATAAAAATACCTAGGGAATGGAGACTTTTCCATTATCTGATCAGTAGGTAGTTCAGCATATAGCCATTCTAAGCAATATTTTGAGTGAGTAATGAGATGAAATCACTTTCCATGGATGTTGGGAAAAATGAGTAGGAGGCTTGTTACTGTTGTGATGGAAATGATAAATGATTTAAAAATAAGAAGAAATTCAGAAAAGAAACAAAACAAACATATTTGCTATAGCATAGACTTGGGTTATTTGAAATGTCTACTTTTTAAAACAGATTGCTTTAAACCTTGGGGGTAGGGTGTTGATCCCTGAAAAGGATTATAGATGGATTTCAGGGAGTTTCATGAACTTGGATTTGAAGAAAATGCATTTTATTTTCACCATCTTCTAATGGAAATTTAGCAATTTCTTCAATTATCTTTTTTTTTAATTTACTCTTAGAAGTCATCTATAGGGGCAGCTAGGTGGCACAGTGGATAGAGAACCAGCCCTGGAGTCAGGAGTACCTGGGTTCAAACACTGAGTTCAAACACTTAATAATTACCTAGCTGTTTGGTCTTGGGCAAGCCACTTAACCCCATTGCCTTGCAAAAAGAAAAACAAACAAACAACAAAAAAGAAGTCATCTATAACCAGGCCACCAAATTGGGGTCTATAACATAAAAGATGCTAAGAATCTCTGTAGGGTTAAGGCATAGGTTTTCAGTAGGCATAGTTTTTTGTCCCTTCTACCTTTCCTTTATCCAAAGTCCTGACAAAAGCAGTCTAATATCTGGATGTTTCCAAAGTTCCAGATTATATTGAAATTGGATAATGGCACAACAGATATCATTAAGAGGCATTTGATGGTAACACATAGAGTTGCTTTAAATAAAGCCATGAAGCCACACTCCTCTCCCCCATTTTTGGAAGGGCACCTCTCCCTCTCCACTGACATTTCTCTCCCTCAGATTCCTTAGGGTCCTCATGCTCAGTCAGTAAACTAGCATTTATTAAATATCTTCTTGTGCCTGGATCTGTGGTAAGCCTTGGAGAAGAAAAAAGCAAGCAAATATAAAACCCATCCACAGCCTAATGAAGGACTGAACCTGTAACCTTTTATATACAGATATGTGCCAGATAAATTGTGGCTAATCTCAGAAGGAAAGCACTAATATGGAGGTCTAGGTTCCTGCCTTGCCAACTATGTCACCCATGTACTTCCTTCCATTGGCCTTATGCCATTCTTCGTATTTTTTCCCAGCACCCATGTCCACGTTCAGTTGATCAACTTGTCTAGGGTCATATAAAGAAGGAGCACAAAACCAAGATTCAGTTCCAAGTAATCTAACGCCAAGTTTGGCACTCTCCACTATTTTCTGATACTGAAGATGTTCTGAAAAGAAAGGATACAGGAGCATGGAAGAATAAAATGAGAGTGAAGCTGATACTTGGTACAAGTCTTCCTTAATCTAATTCAGGCACAAGTGAAGACATCACCATCTAGGTGTCATTGGACCTCTTCAAGATTGAAGAATGAACCGCAATCACAAGAATGAGGAAGAAGGTGAAAAAGTTAAGGAGTCGTGGGGGAAGAGAAATTACTTTACTTTTGAAATTGCTTTGGAATTGGCTGTTGATTGCTAAGTTCAAAGGAACAAAGTTTGTTGGAAGTGTCTGTAGAGTTCTTAAACTTTCCAGGGAGGGGAGGGGAGGGAAGAGGGGAGGGGAGGGGAAAGGGGAAAGGGGAAAGGGGAAAGGGGAAAGGGGAAAGAAAAGAGGAAAGGAGAGGAAGGTAGAGGAGAGGGGTGGTGAGGGGAGGGGAAGGAGAGGAGAGAGGGGAGAGGAAGGGAGAGGGAAGGATTATTATTCAATCTGAATTCAGAGTTAATCAGTTGTCTCTCCAGGGGTGGATATCATTTTTCATCATGAGTCTTTCACAATTTTCTTGACTAATAGCTAAGTCTTTCACAGGTGAGCATCATTACAATATTGATGTTAATGTACAAGATGATCGAAACCAGGGAATTTTAAAATGAAACTGCTGTATCATTTTTAATGTTGTATGGCATGGCACAGGCCTCAGGCAAGTTTTCAGTAATAAAATCCAAGACTTTCTCTTTCTCTCTCTCTCTCTCTCTCTCTCTCTCTCTCTCTCTCTCTCTCTCTCTCTCTCTCTCACACACACACACACACACACACACACACACACACACACACAGCATATAAAGGGTCAGCCTTAGAGTTAGAATACATGGATTTATGTATTCTAAGCTGACCAAAGTCACTTAACTTCTCTCAAACCCAGGCATTTCTCTATATTATATAGAGATGAATTGCTGAACTGCGTAAGTGGAGGAACTCTTTTACATCAAGCATTTCTTACAATGATAAAATTATTTGTCCAGACATTTCCCCACCCCTTCAAAAAAACCTAGCATATATACTTAGAATATGACTGACGGAAATCATCTATCTTCTTCAGCTTTCCCCTAGTTCCAGAAAATCCCCCAAATTCTCAGAACTGAAAGTATCTTCCTCCCCCACCTGAACCATATTCAACAGAATGGCTTTTCTGAACAAAGCTGTCTTTTATGCTTTGTCTTTTTTTTTTGGCTTTAATTTTTGTTTTAATCTTTATTCAGGAGCAGGTTCATCCTTTGACTTAGATAACTCATATTTCTCCCAGAGATTTTTTTTTTGCAATAGCAGAGAGCTTAAAGATTGGTTTCATGTAATTCATCTATTTAATAGTCTTCCTGTTCTCTAAATCCGATTTTAATAATTTTTAAGAGATTCAAAAATATAGTTTAATGATATCTTCCAAGTTTTGATCAGTTTGTAATTAAAAATTACATTGAAATTTCATTAAGGAATACAAACAAAAAATTTTCATTGAATGCAGTAATGAGGTATAGCATCACCAAAAAGGAGGGAAACATTACCCCTATCCTCTCTGCTTTGGTCAGACCACGTATGGGTATTGTGTTAAGCTCTGGGAAGCCCATTTTAGAAAAATCACTGACAAGATGGACTGATTCCTTTTTTCATTAAGATGGACTGATTCCTGAAAAGCATCATTGGATGACAAGGGACCCAAAACCATATCAAAACCAATCCATCACTTGAGAAACTAGGAATTTTTGTCCTGGAAAAAAGGTTTGGGAGGAGAGGGCATAATTGCTAGTTTTAATTACTGTGTATGAAATATTTTTACTTGGAATAGATATTAAATTTGCTTTATTAGGCCACAGAAGTTAAAACTAGAGGCAGTCAAATGGTATAGTGGACCACTGAGTTCAAATCCAGTCTCAGATACTTCTTGTTGTTTAGTCATTTCCATTATGTCCCATTTGGGGTTTTCTCGGTAAAAATATTGTAGTGGTTTGCCTTTCCTTCTCCAGCTCATTTTACAGATGAGGAAACTGAGGCAATCAGGGTTAAGAACTTAAACAGAATAACATAGTTACTAAATGTTTGAGACACTTTTAATTGTACAACCTGGGGAAGTCACTTATTTTTTGTCTGCCTCAGTTTACTCAACTATAAAAATAGGATGGTTATGAGGTGAGATTAATGAAAGAGACAGAGTTTCAAGGTAATTAATAATGTATTTATCAAATTAGTTGATAATTGGTAAATTGATGGTCAATGAAACAAAAGAAAAAAATCTTGGATAGTCATGAATGTTTAAATACATTTCGAAAAGGGGGTGTCCTTAACAAGGGAAAATCAACCCTGATTGATGAGCAAATTAATGAGGGGGTAAACTTTCAAATGAGTAGATGGGCTGAAAGCCTTTAATTCCTCCTGTTCAGAATGTGGATTGATCAGGAGACTCTCCCCCAATTCTAGCAATCTGGACAAAAGAATTCATCTCTACCTAGACCACTTTGATTGTTTTTCTCCTTCATAAGCTGAATTACCTTAAATTCTAATGGAGGGGTACAAGAGCTTAAGTTTAAGTTTTATGACTGGAATTTTGTTTATATTCCATTTATCTCCTAAAACTAGATTACTGTTATATTCTAAAGTGAATTCTCCTTATTAGACAGGGTCCTGCCTAAGATCAGGGCATGTTCCTAAGAAAATATGATATATAGTTTTATGTTATATTATATTATATTAATATTTTATATTATATAAAATATTTAATATTTAAATGTATATATTTAAATTAGATGGTAGAGATAAGAAAAGAGAGCCTTCTAGGCTTGCAGGTCAGTCAAAGAAAATGCACTGATCCAAGACATGGAGTTGTCTTGTTTGTAGAACAGCAAGGAAGCCAGTATCACAATGTCCCACAGACTCTTAAATTCAACAAGTCCAAATCTTTCCTCGAAATGCTCCCCCACCTGCAGGCTCTCAAACTCACTCTCTCTCACCCCCCCCACAACCAATAGGGTGCCAAAGCCTGTATATAAACATACATGTGTACAAGTGTAATGTGTATATAAATATATGCATAAACCTATTATCTCTGTGCATACAATATATACATATAAGATGTTCATGTATGAATACACATATACAATATACATGTATATACATATATAAATATGAATATATACACACATATATACTCTCAGGTAGCTCTAATTAATAGAAAGCTTTTCCTACCATCAGGCTTAAATTTGCCTCTAATCCATCATCCATCTAATCTATAATTAGTGGATTAAATACTCAAAGATAGATATTATGTCCCTATACTTCCTCCCTATTTTCTCTTCTCAAGGTTAAATGTACCCAATTTCTTCACCTGATCACTGTACTATGTTTTCTGTCAGTTATCTCACTATAGATACTCTTCAGTTTATTGAGTCCTTCTTAAGGCCAGCACTGAACAGAATATTCCAGATGAAATCTGATAATGATAGTGTAACATGGAATCATTGTCTCCTTATTTCTAGAAGCTTTTCACAAATTGCTGATTCATCCAGAGCTTGAAATCCACTAAAATCCACCATTGGGGGGGGCAGGGAGTTTGACTATCATCTAATGCCTTCCTTATCTTATACCTGTGAAGCTGATTTTTTTGTATCCAAGTGCAAGATTTTACATTTATCTGCACTGAATTTCACCTTATTTGATTCAGTTCAATGCTCTAGCCTGTCAAAATCCTTTTGGATTCTGATTCTTGTCATCTAGTACATTAGATGTCCCTCCTAACTTAGTATCATCAGCAAATTTCATGAGCAAGCAATTATTTATACAAGTAAATAATTATGCAAATAGTTACTGTTAAGAAATACAAGCTGAATAAGTGACAAGAAAATGTTTAGCATAATCAAGATTAAGTAGACCTAATTGATTTAAGAGTACAAACTGTTCTTAAGCATTCTAAAAGACTGTATTTACATAATGATGATTTATATTCTAATGACAATTTATTTTTATCTGTTCATTAAAGCAGGTCCCTGATGGGTATCTACCTTGCCACAACATGTTTGTTTAGTGCAAGGACTAAAACAATAGTTATTTAAAAGCTTTCTTCTATCCATCTTTTCTAATTCATAAAACCACAAAATTTGAGTTAGGACATGGATCATCCTTTTTCTACCCATTCTTGTCTAAGAAAGTCCCCTTTTTCAGCATCCCCAAGAATGGTCATCCAGTTTTCTCTTTAGACCCAGAGGAAGGAAAAGCTCACTCCATTTGAGAATAGCTCTAATTGTGAAGAAATTCTTTGCTTCATCAATTTCATTCAATTCAATTCAGTAAGCATTTATTAGGTGCCTGCTTGAATCAGACAAAGTCTAACTAAAATCCAAATCAATTTTTATGTATGTTTGAATATATACATACACATACATACACACATGTGAGTATGCATATATATGCATGTCTAACAGTTTGATCCAGAGGGCTAAGAGCACTGTCAAAATGGGAGATGAAGTCAGTCTACTCTACCCATTCTTGGGAAAGGCACTTATTAAAATCAGGATGTTTGTTAGCAGGAAGAAAATGAATATAACCTTCTTAGTAGATTTGAAGATTTTGATGGTGGCAATCCCTAAGCTTGGAAAGCAACTATGTAGCAACTTAAGTGATTTGCTTCATAAAAAATTATGGGGCTGTGAGTTCCAGTCCAGACCTTGCAATTTTATTATGTTCATTTTTATCCTGAACCACTTACCTATATCTGATACATAGAGTATAGCTGATGAATACTTAATGCGGGTTACTATCAAGTATATGAAACTCAAATTGAAAATGTAATTCTTGGGGATAGACATCAGGAATATTCTCTGCCTATTAGCATGTGAGATCAGTATAAGGGGAAATGAGTCACAAATATGATACAGAAGAGTCTAAGGGATGTTGCCAATAGACAAAAAGAGTTGAGGGTAGGGAGCAGGCAAGATTGGATAGCTCCAAGCTGCCACCAAATTCTAAGGTGGATTTAGATTACATGTTGGCAGTCTTTACCTAGTGAATACTTCCAGGAAGAACATATTTTAGCAAGAAAACAATAGAATGAATGAATATGTGAAGGACTGTCATGGAAAAAAGGGCTATGTAACTCTTGAAGGTAGAACTGTGGCCAATAAATGGAAATCTAAGGGTGGCAGACTTTAGGTTAGTAGATGGATAATTGTCTAAATAATTAAATCTGTCCAACAATGCCCTAGAAGATACCATGTAGTGGTGAGTTCTGTATCACTGGAAGAGTATAAACAAAGACTAGATGACCAGCCACTGGAAACAATACAAACGAGTGGCATTTAATAAATATTTCACAATTTATTGATGTAAAAGTAGGCTTTTCACACACAGCATAGAAGGTAGGGCCAAATTACCTCTTAAGGGAGCAGTCTGCAGCCCCTTAGAAGTGTGGGTGATATATTAAACCCTCTGGAAAAGGGGGCTCATAATTATAATATGTTTGAGTTCAATTTGTATTATTAACATTTTCTCTAGTATTTTCTTATGTCTAAGCAAGCAACCAAGCAATAATCAAACATTAATCCAATTGCCAACATGTAAATGTTCACACTGAAAATTTAAATAAACTGGCTTTAGTAAGAACTCATACTCTAAAATATAGTTGAAACTGTAAGGGCTACTCCCTAGGTATGACTCTTTTGAAGTTGCTCAAATTAAACCCTTTTGGCTAATTATCTAAACTTATTCTAAAATCATACAGAGAAAAGAGTTCCTTTATCATTCAGACAAATTTTTCTGGTTCAGATTCTTCAGCTAGTTAATTAGTTTATATGATATAGAGGGGCTGAAGGATTTGAAATATAGAACAGCAATTGGATTAAGAGTTGCAAATGAAGTTCTTCCCTAATGGCTATGAGACACTGGATTAAAATTATAGAATAACTGGAGAGACAGAACTCATCTGTCAGGAAAGCTTGAGATTCAGGTGGAAGCATGCACTAGACTAATGGGTATTAAGGCAGCAAGGTACCATGGATAAGAACACTTGGACCTGGAGTAGGAAGCTACTATTGAGTTATTTCATTCAGTTCTGACTCTTTGTAACCCTGTTTAGGGTTTTCTTGGCAAAGATACTGTTGTGTTTTCTCATTTACTTCTCCAGCTCATTTTAAAGATGAAGAAACTGAGGCAAAAAAGGTTAACTTGCTCAGTTTCAAACAGCTAGTAAGTGCCTGATTTGAACTTAGAAAAATGAGTCTTCCTTTATTCCAAGCCTAGTGATCTTTTCACTGAGCCACCTACTTGCCCTAAGGTCAGGAAAACATGAGTTAACCCTACCTTAGACAATTAAATAGCTATGTAACACTGGACAAAATGCTTAACCTCTGTTTTCTTCAGTTCTATCATCTGTAAAGTGAAGATGATAATAATAGTATCTACATGCCACTTGAGAAGATAAAATGAGGTAATATGTGTAAAGTGTTTTGTAAACCTTAAACCCCTCTATAAATCCTAGGCATGATTATAATTGGCTATTATCATTATTATCAAGTAGAGGGAGAGAGAGAGAGAGAGAGAGAGAGAGAGAGAGAGAGAGAGAGAGAAAAGAACTCTAAAAATGGGAGATCTTAAAAAGGAAACAAAATATCAAGTGAACTATGATCAGAGTCCCCACATTTCTTAGATTTAATATAATTACCTCCTTTGTGGAAAAACTTAAAATTTTACTGATAAAATTCTTTAAAGCAACTGATAATGCATCATTTTGGAGAACTGTCTCAATATGAGAGACTCTTAAACCACAAGGATAATCCAAAAAGGTCTCCTCCCTTGGGACTTTGAGTACTTCTAATTATCTTCAACTGCTTCATAACAGTTATAGCTCATTTCTTATAATTCATGATTATGTTTCCTCAATGGCCTTTGCTTCCCTTTTGATGCATATTGGAGCTTTTTCTGAGAAAAAAAAAAACAAACTCCATCCTAGGAAGGTACAAGCTGTGATTCAGGTAATGTTTGTTAGAGTTTCAGTATGAGGTGTCTGTCAAAGGCTGCCCAATATATCCATCAATCTTGATTGTGAGTCCTCAGTTGTTCAGCGTCCTCTGAAAACGTATCAGCTGGACTGTCCTCAGCATGAGAATACAACAGCTCTGGGGGGCTACCAGACTAAAAGCATTCTGCAGAATGTCAGTCACAGAATGTAGCCCCAAAATGATCTAAGCAATTTGGGAAGTGAAACCCTGTTGAGCTTGATACAGGAGTAAAAAGAAGGACCACTCCTCTTATTCACCTAGAGATAATAAACTTAAGGCTGGAAGGCAATTTAGAGACTAATTCAAACCATTCATCTGACAAATAAGGAAACTAAGGCTCAAAAATATGTGACTTGCCCAAGGTAACACCACATAGCCAGGACTTGAACCCAAGTCTTCCAAATTCAGTACTCTTTCCAATAAGGCATTGCCAATTAGAAAAATCCAACCCTAAACATTTTTATTTCAATGTTGTCATTTTTTTTTTGTTTTCAAAGGCCTTTCACATGGATAATATTTCTTTTCTTTTAACCTTTATAGCTATTCTGTGAAAGAAGCAGTGCCTATGTAATTGGTTTCATTTTATAATAATAATTTAGCATTTATTTAGCAGGAACTGTGCTCATTGTTTTATTAATATTATCTCATTTGATCCTCACAACCATCCTGGGAGGTAGGTGCTATTATTTTCATTTTACAGTTGAGGAAGCTGAGGCAGTGGATTAAGTGATTTGTCCAGGCTAGTAAATATCTGAGGGCAAATTTGAAATCAGAATTTCCCGGTTCCAGACCCAATACTCCATCCATGTACCATGTATATGACATGGCCAAAAATCACAAAGTTAAAGACTGTCTGGACTAGAACTTCAGCTTTTGGCCACTCAATCTTGTATTCTTTTTCCTCTATAAGATATAACATGACAGAGGAAGACTAGTTGGATGGAAGTAGGCATGCAGCACAAAAATTGAAGTTATAATTAAAGGGAAAAGGGGGAAGAAGGGCCAGGGAAAAATAAGAATCAAAAAGTGTGAAAATTTCAGTTTCCTTAATGAACTAAGGTCCCTTGCATGCAATGACTAGTAGAAAGCTTTGCAGAAACCTTGGCATCTGGCATCTTGCCTCAAGACCTTTGCAAATCAAAAAGGCGGTTTCCTGAGCTCTCTGCAGACTTATGCTGTATTTTCTTTTCCCTCTCACTGAGATCACTGCAGAAAACAAAAGCTATCTGCATTATTACCCAGTTATTCGGCTTTGTTGAAGAATTCTTCAGAATGCCCACAGGAAAATTTCAATCAAAACCAGCTTATCCTTCTTTACACCTCCACCCCCACCCCCAAGCAACTAGAGCCTACTGTCAGGGATCTGGTAGCAGAAGGGGAAAACCCACAGAAGAGAGAAGGCAGTCTTTGCATTTATTCTTTTAATTCTACAAATACAGAGCTAGATGAGTAGCCAAGTGGTGCCCTCACAGGGTTAGACAGTAACAGGATAATCAGAGAGGAATGAAAGCAGTTTTCTCAATACACACTTGAATGCCCTCCCTTCCTGCTAATGCAAGAACAGGTCAAGGTGAACAGTCCTAGTGATCTGGAGCTATATGACTGTCAAAAGGGGATATCTAATAAAGCCAGTTTTTCATGGACTACCAGATGGACTTTCTCATGTGATCCACCCCATGGATTATTTCCTAGAAGGTCCCCCAATTTTTTTAGGTCTTATCAAGTTGTTCCTGCCCTTGACAGTGTCAAGCAAGTGGCATCTCTTCAGCAAAAACAACCAAAGTATAGAGGATGACTTAACCAAGTGTCCCACGTTCTAATGAAAGGAATTAGGAACTGAAATCTGCCCCACTCTCCTACCTAGGGTGTAAACTTCTCCATATCAGAAATTCTTAAAAAGCTTAGATTTCCAAAATATTAAATCACAGAATCTCAGAGTTAGAAAGAACCACCTCAGAAGCCAACTTACTCAACTGGTAGCCTAAAAAAATATCACTTGATAACAAGTGATGCTAAAATCTGATCCTCTGACCCTGCCATATACACTTTATAAATGCTTATAAAATCATAACTACTAAACAGTATGGATAAAATTTCCTTTTTTTTCATTGAAAAGAGATTTGGACCAGATTTGTGATCTTGTTGATCTAGGGAACTCCTACATGAGGAAACCCCTCTCCTAAGCTAGGTTCATACTTTCTCTACCATTTATTAACCTTGAGGGTTGCCTAGAGAACTGACAGATTAAGTGGCCCAAAATCATGGAGCAAGAGGCAAGACTTAAACTTTGGGTCTTCATGAATGTGAGACTGGTTCTCTAATCATTATGGTACCTTGCCCTTCTACCCATAATCACTATAATTGTGCCTTCTTTTACATATACCTTCAAACATACATTCCCAAATTTTAGTAAACACAGAACATAATTCTCTAGAGGACCAGTAAAGAAGTCATAAACCTTACTTGCTCATCATTGGAATGAACATTGAATTGATAAAACAGACACTTTGCCTCACCCCAAGAAGCTTACAACCAAAGAAAATACCAGTGGGAGGCAATAGAAAGGATGGCATAAAGAGGGCAGAACTTTTGGATGAGGGAGGATATGATTTATGCAATGTGAAGGTGGGGAGAAGAGGATGTAGTCATTGCCAATCCCTAAAAATGCTACCAACATCTCACTGACAACAGAGAAATGTCTGCCATATATGTTGTAATGCCAGTGAAAATGGGATTGAACCTAAGAATCAGGAAAACAATTTCAAGCTTGCCAGAGCCCAGAGTTCTGGACCCTTGTTGGTTTAGAGCAACTCAGTGAAAAAGACCCACATCATAATAGGCTGGGAACAGGAAGGAGACAGCAGCTTGTATGGCCTTAAGTAAGCTTCCCAAATGAGGAAATAAGCCATATTTTAAGTACCTCTGGCAGCCCTGAAAACCCTTCTGTTCTGCCAAGAACAAAAGTTGACATCAGTATTAGTGATTACTATGATTATCTGCAATAATATACCATGATTTCTTATATTTGGGGCAGAATAGGAGCAAATGGAAAGAAGTGGAAAAGAGAAGTTATAGGTTTGCAAGTGTCGTGGGACCATAATAGACCAAGCAATTCCAGTGTTGCTAAAAACAATCTCTATCCCTTGTTTACAATAAACTTGTTTGACAGTTTCCCAGTCTGTGACCCATAGCTTGAATACAGCCTGACTCCTGGGCTATTTGTATGGAGCAGGCACTCTCTGGGTGCCCTTCCCCACCACTTTTGAAAACTCAGTCATCAATTCTTGGTGACTATATGGGGGCTTGGATGAGGGAGGCAGTAAGTAAACTTATGGCTATGTAGGACACACTGGTAAGTTGAGAACTCTTATGGGCTTTGGAACTGGATTTCTGAGAGACAGATCAATCCCTTAACTGGCTCACTTTTTTCTGACTTTAAAGCATGGGGATGATTTTCTGACATGTCCAAAGAGAGGTGGGGTGCTATTCTCCTCACCTGGTAGCAAGCCATAAAAACAATCTAATATGAGGTAATTGTATGGAAAAGTAGACAGACATCTTTGGAGCTTTAGTCAAGAAGCTAGCTGCAATATAGCCTTAGATATTTACTAGCTGCATGATCCTGGGCAAAACACGTAGTCTCTGATTGCCTCATCTGCAAAATGGGAAGAATAAGAGCAGTGACCTCCTAAGGTTATTATGAAGATCAAATGAGTTAATATTTGTAAGTGCTTAACAAACCTAAAAGCACTATATATTCTATTATATCCTATGAGTTAGAGAGAATGATTTTTTATTAAAATCATCTCATTTTAAACAGATGAAAAAACTGAAGCTCAGAGTAATCAAGCTCAAGGTCACATATTTGATGTCACAATGTATGCAGTGGTTTGGGAATGGGGAACACTCATCTTATTCTAGGTAACTGTATGTTTCTGAATTTTATTGACATAAACAGAGAGGGAAGGGATTTTCTAAATGATTTCTAAGTCCCCTTCTGGCTCAGAAATGCAGATAATGGGGAAGGGTAAGAACATTGTTTTCCTACTGGTTCAAGAATGCCAGATAAATGCTGAAGTGACTATACATATACTATCATTTTGAAAAGCAATAAAAACTCCAGTAAGAAAATGAGAAAAGTTCCATGCATTTTAAAAAAAAACTTTACTTTTGGGAAGATTTTTATTTAACTATGACTTTATTTTTTTTTCTTTTTGCTTCATATGCTAAATTAATTACAGTCCCAGTTCTTGGGCTGCTTTCTGAAAGCTCATTATCCCTCCAATTCTACAAACTTTTCTCCTATTATCTTCAGGCGTAAGTTTGCAAAAAATTTGAACAGGAAAAAATGGAGAAACAAATAACTGGATGGAGTCATTGACTTAATCAAGGCAAATAGTTCTTCAGGGGGAAAAGACCAATAACAAATAAATAAAAGCTCTCAGGGCAAAGAGAAAAACCAATTTCTATTTCTGTAGTCAATAGCACAAGGAGAACATGTCCTTATAACAATTTTAGAAGCAAATTCCCGGGTCATGCTTTACTACTATAATGACGATGGAATACTTAACAGAGAAAGAGGCATTATAGTTATCCTCACAGTATGCTATCGGTTATAATCCATACTACTTAAGGGGGGATTAATGATGGTTTTAATTTTCAAGCAATTTAAAACACTCAGTGTAAGAATGATGTCCAAATTGCAGAGAATCACAATCCTGCTCCCTGCAGAGGAGCTAATAGGAGAATCTATACTGATTAGTTGATATTTTAACAGCATTCTAAGGTTTGTATACATTTCATTGGTATTCTTAAAAGATCTGCAGCTACCAACTTCTGATCAGATATGACAATCACAACAAATGTATCAGCACACAATAGGTACTAATGAAAATGACTTATCCAATGTCACATAGCTAGTTACACCTAAGGAGTATTTATAGTTAAAGACACAAGTGGGAATTAAATTTGAAGAGGTAATATATTAAAAAGATGAAGAGGAAAACATATGGGAGAAAGGGAAAGGCATAATGGAGTAAGTTATCTTACATAAAAGAGGCAAGAAAAAGCTTTTGCAGTGATGTGGAGGCGGAGGGAGGTAAGGGAAGTGAATGAGCCTTACTCTCATCAGAATTGACTCAGAGAGGGAATGACATACATACTCAATTGAGTATAGAAATCTATCTTACTCTAAAGGAAAAGTAGAGAGAAAAGGGATGGGAGATAGGGGGCAAGAGGGGAAGGGATGATAGGGAGGAAAGATAGTGGGAGAGATTAGATATATATGCAAAACACTTTTGAGGAGGAACAAGGTGAAAGGAAAGACAGAATAGAATAATTGGAAATGAGGGAATAGGGTGAGTAAAATACAGTAAAACAGTAAAAAAATACAGTAAAATACTGAAACAAGTTTCTCTGATAAAGACCTCATTTCTCAAACATAGAGAACTGAGTCATATTTGTAAAAGCTAGGAGCCATTCCTGAATTGATGGATTATCAAAGGATATGGATAGTTTTCAGATGAGGTTGTATATACTATCTATTGAAATCATTCTTTTTTTAAAAAATGTCCTTACTATTGATAGGAGAAATGTGGTTTGGAACAATTCTGTGATATCTTATACCTATTAGATTGGCTAATAGGACAGAGGGAGAAAATGACATATGTTAGAAGGGATGAAGGGAAAATGAGACTTTAATGCACTGTTGGAGGAGTGAAATGATTCAAGCAATTTAGGACTATAGTGCCACTACTAGGTCTATATTCCAGCAGAGATGAAAAACAGGAAAGGAAAGGAACTATATGTACATAGATACTTACAGCAGCTCTTTTCCAGTGGCAGGGATATCCATACATAGGTTGGGGAACAAATATGATATGTGATTAAGATGAAATGTTATTCTGTTATAAGAAATGATGAACAGGATGCTCTCAGGAAAAACATGAACAGATGCAAGAGTACTTGTACTATATACAAAGTAACAGCAGTGTTGTAGGATCATCAGCTGTGAATGACCTATCTTTTCTCAGCAATCCTGTGATCCGATAGAACTTTGAAGGACTTATGATAAAGAACACTTTCCACCCTAAACACAGAGTTGATGGAGTCTGAATACAAACTGAAACATACTTTTTAAACTTCATTTTTCATGAGAGTTCTCTTTTTAGGGCAGAGGGGTTTATATTTACATAACTACTCAAATTTCATGATTACGCATTTTTAATATCAAATATCTTTGCTTACTCAATGGGGGGGGGTGGAGTGGGGATGGAAGGAAAAGAATTTGGAACTCAAGCCTTCCTTTTTGTGTATACTTATAGCACCTGTCGCAGATAACTTTCTGGACTTTGGATCCTTCTCTCTGTGTGCACTTATGGTATCTACTATTTGAACTTCCATTACTGATTCCTTTTTGCCCATCCCTGACCTATTTTTGTCCAAGTTATGACAAGACAAAGAGCTTTATTTATATAGAGTATGAACAGAAGGCTTCCAATTGAAAACAGACAAAACCACAATGCTCAAAAATAAGAAAACATAGGAAGCAAAGGTAACATCTAACGCCTTTCTTCATTAGTTTGAGAATGATTTCTGTTGGATATGGCCTGTGAAGTAGGCTTTTTGGGTCATTATAGGAATGTAATCTAGAGGGTAGAGTCATTTAATAACTCAATAGTATTTTAGTACATGATGAACATAAGGCACAGAAACAACATAGAGTGAAGCAAACCTGGGGGAGAACAAACAAGTTTGACCAAGTAGAGATAGGTAAGAGATGTTAGGCAGAAAACTCTGCCTGGGGATAGTGAACAGCCTTTCCTCAGACTGGAAAACCCTGGTGAGAAACTGGTTTTCTCTTCAGAAATCCCTGTCCTGGCACAGGTCTGGTATGACTTTCATGAGTCAACATCTTCAGGTAAAGAGAAATAAATAGCATCAGTAGCATCAGGTTCATCTGGGTGACCCCAGTGAAGCATAAAGAGGACTTGCTGGGACTGGACTAGAAGGGAAGCAAAGTTTAGGGTCTCATTAATATCAGTCCGGTTGATACTCTTACTGTATCCACGGCAACCAGTTCATCTATACACTACCATCCATGATTTTTGGTAGCAATTCCACATAATAGATTGAACTGGAGAACTCTACTAATAGTCAGATGGGTAAATGGGGAGGTGGGTAGAGTGTTTAGAAACATGACCTCTTTAAAGACACCATTTTTAAAGGTCTATCTAAACACAGTTCTCATAGGTTCCATGAGGACCCAATCCTCATGGTATGGATTAGCTAGATATGATTATACCATTTAAAGATATTTCACCTTTAAATACACAGCAGGGATAGAGCAAATTAAAGTCTGCAATATGAATGTCTGTTTTCTATTTGACTGCAGTACTTCCCTTATAATATTAAAATGTCATCAGTCCTATTTTATAGACCAAGTAAAAATCCTAGTCAAATGTTTAATGGTAAAGCAATACTTATGACAAATCCAAAGTTTAAAGGTTCAGCTGAGAGAAATTCTTCTGGGTGCATTTTGAATAAGTGGGC
This sequence comes from Macrotis lagotis, assembly GCF_037893015.1. Lineage (NCBI taxonomy): Eukaryota > Metazoa > Chordata > Mammalia > Peramelemorphia > Peramelidae > Macrotis > Macrotis lagotis. The sequence continues at coordinate 173,764,077 of NC_133664.1, forward strand.
TAAAGATGAGGGGAAAAAGTGAGTGCTGATTTTAGAGAGCCGATCTAAAAGGCTGTTTCCAAATTCATCATTATAAACTAAGTGATTTAAATAAAAATTCTAGACCTGGAAGTCAAAATTTACATTTTTCTGTGTATGTGTATATGTGTCAAGGTGGGGAATGGGGTGGCATGATAATGATAATTTAATATTTATAACACATAGGGTTACCCAAACCATTTTTGGTCAAAAATAATAACTAAAACTACTAATCCTGTATGTTGCAAGTTCTCTTGAATATATATTCAGTGATAACAATATTAAGAAATACAATGAATTGTTTTGATTTTGAATATACTTGAATTGTAGTCAATACACTAGAAGGTAAACAGCATATGTATATATAAAACCATCCCAGTGTATATTTTATGAGGAAATACAACAACAGCTGATTTGAAATTTTTCCTATTTGGGGGCAGGTATAGACAGTCCTATGATGCTAATCCTAGCTAGATTTAAAAGAAAACTTTATTTTTTATGTATTTTCCTTGGAGTAAGTAGGCAGCTAGATGACTCAGTGGATAAAGCATTGGGCCTGGAATCAGGAAGACCTGAGTTCAAATTTGACTTCAGATACTTATTTGTTGTGTGACCCTAGGTAAGTCACTTAATCCCAGATAGCTTCAAAAACAAAAATAAAACAAATATATATGTAAATATATATATTCATATACACATATGATAGAAATGGGGTATGCTTTAATATCTCTTCAGAATTACTGTCCTTATTTTTTGTTCTTTTGTCAAAAGAAACTTCCCTGTGGGCCAAAGTGAAAGTCTAAGGAAACTTCATTTGACTATTTCAGAGATAAGTGAGAGAGATATATCAATACTCTCAAAATGTATAATAATGATAGTGATGATGACAATGGAATCTTACATTTCAGTAACCCTTTCTGAGTTTTCAAAACACTTTCAAATATGGTGTCTCAATTTATCTTCCCCAAAACCCTGTAAAATGGGCAAGCTTTATTTTTCCCACAATTTACAGATGAAAAAAACCAAGGCTCAGAAAGGTTAAATGATTTGCTAATGGTTTTTAACTAGTAGGTATAGGAGCTGAGATTGGAACCTTGCCTTCCAATGCATATGTGTATGAATCATAATATCTATAGATATTGGACATGTTCTCAAAGGAGCTAAATCCTGGAAGTATCTCTACCTAGCTGTGAGATCTTGGAAAGATAATTAAATCTTTTGGTTCTTAGTCTCCATATGAGACTAAGTTGAGTTAACAACTTCACTGAATTATTACAAGATTCCAACAGAAAACATATATATAAGATTTCTTTCAACTATAGAAACATTGAATATTCATTATTATTTGTCTCTAAAATATTAGACCCATGGTTAAAAAACAGAAATATTTATATTTTTTGCATCTTTTCTTCTCATATTTGAAGAAACAGTATCAATAATAAGTCATTTACAGAGTTAGGGATAAGGACTGGCATAGGGAGCTTCATGACCTCTACCAATCAAAGTCAGTGCCTTTTGAAACTTAGCATTGTTGAAAGTTGCCTAAAGGGTTGAAAAGGAAAAGATTTGTCCAAGAAAGTCAGCATTCTATCTACTATGTTTCATTGTCTTTCCATTATCATTCATAATCACCATAATAGTATGTTCATTACAATACTTGCAAATATACTTCCATTTTTTTAGCACAACACATAATTTTTGGAGGTGACTATTAAACTTGCTAAGAATTTAGCCACAATCCTTTCAGAAAAACAAACATATGATTGTCAATGTATGTTGTTGTTCAGTGGTTTCAATCGTGTCTGACTCTCCATGAATTTATAGTCCAATTATTAATGGACTGTAAATGAAACAATTGAAGGGCAGTTAGTTGCTAAACTGTGTGGAACCGAAAAGAAGTCCAGTAAGTGTGAGAGATTAGTGTTTGCTGAAGTAGTCAAGGAAAACTTTATAGAGTATGCTTCACTGAAAGATGTGAAGGTAAAGGGAAGGAGGGAGGCTGTGTTTGGAGTGGTGGTGTTAAGGGTTTAAAATACATACGACTGAATGATAGATTGCTTTCTGATCTCAATGTTCTGCCTTGAACAGAACAGAACACCCACTACTGTCTTTTTTTTCAGAGTTGGGTCCAATTATGAGCCTCCAAAGGCTCATAGAGTCCACAGAATAGAATCAGTATAGAGCAGCTGGAGGGAGGGGGAAAAGTAAGGAACGATATAGGAGGCAGTTCAAGCCTGAAATGAAAATACATATTTTGAAAAATATTAACATAGATGACAAATCCTATTGCATGTGGTGAAATACACCTCGGCAGCCTGTCTATTAACTCATTTATGGGGTTTTCCTTTTGGTCTTTAAAAAAATTATTAAAGAAATAAAACAAAACCCTTCAACTTGTACCCCCCAAGCCTACAAATTAAGCTTACAAATACAGAGAACCTGCTTCACATTCAGGCTTCAGGGAATTATTGAAAATTTACTCAGATAATATTTTCAAGGAAAGTCAATTTATTTCAACCAAGTGGAGATTTAAAAACATCAGGGAGCCATCTGGTGGCTTGATTGCTTTCTAATTAAAATCCCTCTCCTGAGTACAAGATTTCCTTTCTGTGTATTCTGCTGCTGAAACTAATGGTTCAGTACAGTGTGTAACTAGGAAAGAATGGAATATTCTTATGGTGTAGGAAAAATAGAATAATGACATTTAGAATCAATCCAATAAAAGTTGAGGTTGTCTGCACTCTGGCATTCTGGGAAGGTTATCTAATATGTGTGTGCATGTTGTTTTTGTTTCCTCTACCAGCTTTTAAAAAAATGAGTTGAATAATGCCAGTGAGTGATGACTGTTTATGGAAAACATGTTTACCAAATAATCATGTTTGGAACTCCCCCCACCCTGAAAGCAAATTACTTTTACCAAGCAAAAAAAGCAATCAGAATCACAAATTCACAGAATCTCAGATTGCAGGGACCTTAAATTTCCTCTAGTCTAAAAGATAACTGAATAAAAATTCCCTTGCCATCATGCCTGCCTGCTTTCTTGAAGAATCCAAGTAAAGAAAAACTTTTTACCTTGAAGGGAGTCCATCTCAAATTTTTGGAGCATTTTTCATTATGTCAAAACTACATCATACATATCCAATAAATCTACAATGTGACTGTGTCTACAAAGGCACTGTGGTGGGTTCAGGAGATATAAGTACAAAAAATGAAAAAATCCTTACTTGCAATGAGCTTACACTCTAAAAGGAAGATAGTAAATACATATAAAAAGCATACAGCATAAATATACAGTTACATACAATCCTATTTCTCCTTGCTTTGACCTCTTAGATTAAGTAGGATAGACAACCTTTTTCCCAATAAAGAACCCTTCAAATGTTTGAAGGCAGCCTTCATGCATCCAAGATTTCTTTTTTTCTAGGAGCTTTGGAACCTAAAACCCTGCTTTTCACCCAGATGTCATATCCCACTCCGTTCTTTTGCTGCTTCCAATCCTACTTACCCTTCAAGGGTTAACTCCTCCAGAAAACCTTTCTCAGTTCTTTTTAACTGAAATGATCTGGAGATACTGTATCAGCCTGGTCATTCAGGAAGAGATCTGATAAAATGTGGCACCCCAAAATGGACACATGATGTCAAATGGGGAACAGCAGGACACTTTCCTTGTCCTGTATACTATGCATCTTTTCCTTTAGCCTTTTTTCATATTTAACAGTCCACAAAAACTTACATTTTTTCAGATAAACTGCTTCCTAAATATGTTTCATTCATCTTGGAGATATGAAGTTGTCTTGTTTTTGTGTTTTTTTTAACCCAAGAGAAGGAATTGATATTTACCCCTACTGAATTTCATCTTATTAGATTTGTCTCTTTAGTTTTAGCCTGTTAAGCTGTTTTTAGATTTTTCTTTCTCCTAACTCTATTCTGCCATCATAAAAGAAGGAACTAAATGAAGTCTAAAAGTAGAAACTAAGCCTAAATCATTAACCAATGAATAGTTTATAGCTTTCTGATATAATCAAGTGATATTACTCTCTACTATTGTAATTTCTCTCAATAGGTTTAAGGGGACACAATAAAAAAGACAATCCCATTCAGGCAAGTCTTCTGAGAGTGGCTCTTAAAAATCCTTTAGTGATTAACACACATACAATGTTTCTTTGAGGCTCTATGAAAGATTGTTAATGACTTGGCAAAGGATGGGAATTTCTTTTACTGTTGATAGTTCTTTTCTTGATATAAACTACTCTTTAAAGGAAGAAGTAGATGCTATATTTTCATTTGGAAAAACTGGGGATAGTCATTGTAATTTTTTAATTGTACTTGTTAAATTATCATGTAGAGCTCTGACTATCTTTCTTCCAAGGATTCCCTAATGCTGCCTTCTTATCAATTCTTCCCTCCAGCCTAACCTGCCTCCCACCAAGCTCCTAGAGGTCTTTGCAAGAGGAAATCCCAGTTCAGGGAGAAAGCTTAATTATATAGATACCATTGGCAAACTTTCATTTACAAGGGGTTAAGAATCAGCATTCCTATAAGGAACTTTTACAAAGGTTTAACTTTGATGCGAAAAATGGACCAGAAACTTGGCACAAATATGGAAACTCAGCAGGTAATTTTTCATGTGATTTCCAAAACCACCCTCTATTTAAGCAGTAAAACTTCTATAAATAGATCCTAGTGCTTTTTAAAGATATTTGCTTCTTAAAAAAATATATTTCAAGTTAAGTGCCCTCAATATTCCAAACCTGAAGTCCTATAAGAATATGTATGATATACTAAATTCTTCCAATTTAAAGGTATTGTGTTTTGAAGTTGATTTTATATAAATGTATGTTTACATCAATAAAATAAAAATAAAACAAAAAAAACTGTCATTCCATAATCCAAGGTTCTGTGAGAATTCTTGTAAACCTCAACACTTTTCATGGAATTATAGGCCCAGAAGGAATTTAGGATCACACAGCATATTCTCTAGTGTGACTCTGATCCCTCTTTCTTCTAATCACCACTACCTTTTACTCCAGGGCAGAATATTCTAAGAAAGTACTAGGGAGAGAGGATTAGAGGGAGACCATCTATATCTTATAGCCTACAGGAAGGAATGAAGGTGGGAAGACAGAACAGAGACAGTCCAACTGCACTGGTTAATTCAAAAATTAAATACTCTTTGATATCAAAAAAACTAACATTTTACTAGGGCAGGGAGGTTAAGGAGGGGTCCATTTTGTTTCTGGAATTAATGACCATAATTTAAGATAAAAGGTAATATCTTAAAGTATAAAAATATTCTTCCCTAAATTGGTCAGATTGGCAATTTTGACACTTATATGCAGGATGGGTCTGCTATCTTTTCTTAGAAGTACAACACAGATATCAACAGTTAGTTTCTTGAGTACTCAGTCATATCAATAAAATGTTCTTAGTGATTAAAGTTATCCATAGCAATTTGTTGGTTATAGAAAGGAAAGTCTAAATTCTCATTAGGTTGAATAGGAAAAGATATTTAACATAGTGAAATGGTTGATCAATTATGTAGCAAGGAAAGTTAAGCAGAATCTAGGAATTCCCCTTTTGGGGGAATCTTTAGCTAAGGAAAAAATCAGGCTTCTGTTGATGTTATTAGAAGGTAACTGGGGAGGTAGAAAATGCTGAAGGAGCAGTTTCCACAAGAAAAGCCTTCCAAGCCCAGAATATAAGATTCAGTAAGGAACCTGAGGATATAAGAAATATCTTCTACTGTTTCTAAAAGAAGGAAACTGTGGGTTGCCCTATAAGATAAAATTTAGATTTTATTTTTTCCTGTTAATCTGAAAGATGCCATTTAGTTTCAAGCTTTTTTTCTCCTTGGAGTAAAGTTAACTATGACTTCTATCTTATTGGGTTTTACTTCAATTTTGAAGGAATTATTTTCAAATTTATATATTGTGTCTCTCTTAATATCATGATAGAGAGTTTACCAGAATTAATTTTTCAGAGTAGTATAATAATTAAAATTATATTATATCAATTATATTATATCAAAATGATACATATCGATATACTACTTTTTAAAATTAAATTTTATTTTATTTCCTGGTCCAAATTATCTCCCTCCAGGATCTTCCCTACCCCCTTCCTACATTGAGAAAGGAAGAAAAACAAAGCAAAAATAAATGCTTGAATCAACTATATCAAAAAACAAAATATAAACTTCAAACTGCACTCTGAATCTACCATCTATGAGTGCACTGGAATTGTGAATCATCATTGTATTAATCAGAGTTCCTAAGTTTTTCAAAATTATTTGATGCTTTGCATCGGTTCACACAAGATTTCCCAAATTTCTCTGAAATCATCCACTTCATGACTTCTTAAATTACAATAATATTATATCTCATTTATATAATTTGTTCAGCCATTTTCCATTGGACAGATAATCTACAATTTCCAATTCAACATAAATAGAACTGTATAAATATTTTTGAAATATAAGTCCCTTTCCTCTTCCTTTGATCACCTATTATGGTGTAGATCTAATGTCAGTATAATTAGTTTCAAAGGATTTGCAAAATTAATTGCTTTGGGGGCATTATTCCAAATTGCTTTCCATAAGGAGGAACTAGTTGAAAGTTCCACAAGCAATGGATTAATGCCCACAGCCTCTCTAGACTGTCATTTTTCCCTTCCTGTCACTTTTGTCAATCTGATGGGTGTGACAGTACCTCAGAATTGTTTTAATTTGCATTTCTTTAATTATTAATTGTTTAAAATGTTTTTCATATGGTTATAAATAAATTGCATTTCTTCTCTTGAGAAACTACCTGTTATATCTTCAGTTTGTTTATCAATTAGGGAATGACTTTTTTATCCTTAAAAATTGGAATCAGTTTCCTAATATATCTTATGAAATCCTTTTCTGAGAAATTTATTCTAAAGGATTTTTCCCACTTTTTGCTTCTATTTTAATTTTAACCAAATTGGCTTTTCTTGTGCACAAATTTTATGTAATCAGAATTATCCATTTTACTTTTCAAGAGCCTCTTTAACTCTCTTCTCTTTTACTGTTTTGCCTTTTTTTTAAGGTAATGGGGTTAAGTGGCTTTCCCAAGGCCACACAGCTAGGTAATTATTATTAAGTGTCTGAGGTCGGATTTGAACCCAGGTACTCCTGACTCCAAGGCTTGGTGCTCTATCCACTGTGCCATCTAGCCGCCCCCCTCTTTTACTGTTTTGAATGATTCCTGTATACCAATATTTCTTCATTGAGTTAAATGTATACTTGTAAATTAAATAAGAATAAAGTTGTAAACTTTAAGGAACAAAAAGGAAGGATGAACTTGGAGTTAAGAAACTTGGATTCTAGCTTCTATTCTGCCAGAAATAAACTGTGGGAATCTTGGAAAGTCACTTAATCTTTGATCATCAGTGTCCTCACTCATAAAATGAGAAAATTGAATTTTGATTCTATAAACTAAACATAACAGCAGCTGGGCACTTCCCAACATGACTTCCACCATTCTACTAATAAAGCACCTGCTGAGGAGATATACTGTCCTTGGTGGCCACTGAGATGAATATTCTCTATATGGGATAAGTAAAGTCAATGTTGCTTCTACAGTATATGGTAACAGATTCACTTCAATAGTCTGCACTGGTATTCTGCCTATTAATCTTCAGTATGAGTGCATTTGTATGTGCATGTGTGTCTATATGTGTGTGTGGATGCTTTTGCCATGGTAAACAGTTATAGAAAAATAAATCCTTGCTCTCTTGAAATAATGTCTGGGCCAAAAAAACCCTTTGAAGTCTACTACTTTACACAGACTTTCTTCCAACTGCCTTATTCTATCTGGGAATCCTATTGCTCCCTCTGGTCTTACAGAAACACCTTGGTTTTTATTTGTCATTTATTTAAGGCCAACCATTAACCAAACAAAATATCAAAAGGACAAGCTCCCGGGGCAGCTAGGTGGCGCAGTGGATAGAGTACCTGCCATGGAGTCAGGTGTACCTGGGTTCAAATCCGACCTCAGACACTTAATAATTACCTAGCTGTGTGGTTTTGGGCAAGCCACTTAACACCATTGCCTTGCAAAACCCTAAAAACAAACAAACAAAAAAGAACAAGCCCATGTGGAGGATGACAATGGGGGGGGGGGGGGTGTCATAGTTGTACCATTCTTTAAGGGAAATTATAAAAAGTATGGCACTGAGAGGAAGGTGTAGGTAGAGTATATATTCTCTAACTAAAATCCCAAAAATTTAGAAGTGAGGGGGGCTGGAAGAGGAAGTGAAGGTGTCACTTTAAGAACCACAACATAAAAAATTGATAGATTGTTACCCATATTCAGGTAAAATGATTTCTATTGAATTGCATTGACCCCATAAAAGATTGGTGCTATCTTTTCTCCTTCAGATTTTGGTATAGAATGTGTGTGTGTGTGTGTGTGTGTGTGTGTGTGTGTGTGTGTGTGTGTGTGTAATATTTGTGTTTCCTAGTAATCCCCACAGGACGACCCTCTGTACCATTATGCCATCATGTATGGCCATTGATGGACAGAACTTTAATTTTCTCAAAAACAAGTATTTGTCACATCATCAAAAATACTAAAATGAGACACAGCTGTCTGTTTTGCCATTAGACATGAGCCAACCATTCAAGGAGTCACTACTCCAGAAGCTTTTGTTAGGACACAACGAACAAAGGAAAACAGAGAAAGTTTTCAGTGATCAGAAATCCTGTGAGTTTATTTTATAGATACCAGATTTGTCAGACAGATTACAGAAAAGAAACAGAGTTAACATATACAATAGGAGATGTCCTTTACTTCAAATAAATACTTATCTCACAGGTCAGTTGCAGACCAAAGTTAAATTTTTTCCACACATAATACTTTAATCAAGGTTTTGTAATTTTCTATACTTGCTTTTTCTGTGTTCTCAAAAGATACTAAATTGTCAATTAATGTGAAACCATATTTCTATTACATGAATGGTAAAAACCTTTATTTTGCTGCTTAGCATATTTTTTTCTAATTTTATCAACCTATAACTTTTGAACTTCCTGAAAAGGAGAGAAATTTATTTTGCAATTAATTTAGTAAAGGATGATGATAGGATGTAAAATTGGGTAAAAGAAATTGAAGGAGGTGAACTCAACATTTATATTAGGGTATTAAAACACTAAATTGAGGGGAACAAATGCTTATAATTCAGTTCAGTGAAACAAACATTTTTAACTACCTTCTAAGTACAAGCAATGTGGGATTGCTACATATATAAATTTTAAAAAAGAGTTCATTTTGCAACATTTTTCTCCCTGTTTCTCTCCTAAACTGCTCCCCCTTCTAATCTTCCTAGTTCTGTTGATGGTATCCTCTCCTTACTCCAAGTCAGCTCAATCATCTTTGACTTCTTGATTTTTCTTTTTCCCCCTTTTTTTTAGGTTTGCAAGGCAAATGGGGTTAAGTGGGGTTAATGGGGTTAAATGGCTTGCCCAAGGCCACACAGCTAGGTAATTATTAAGTGTCTGAGGACGGATTTGAACTCAGGTACTCCTGACTACAGGACCAATGCTCTATCCACTGTACCATCTAGCCACCCCACTCTTGCTTTTTCTTTGAAGCTTTCTTAATTTTACCCAACAATATACGTCACATTCATTCAATCCTTTTTGTTCCCACTGTTGCTACCCTAGCTCAAACTCTTATTAATGCTCCTTTAGCCTTTTTTAAATAGATCCCTAATTAATCTCACTAACACTATCTTTCTCCTCTCCAACTATCCTTCACACTGTTGCCTGAGTAATATTGCCCTGCTTCAATGCCTTCAGAGGGGTTTGTTTTCAATATCTTGGAATAAAGTATGAAATCCTTAATCTATATGAAGATGAGGACTTTTTCCTGGTCTAAGTGATTCCCCTATTCCTATTTTTTTCAGTTTTCCTGCTGTTCCCCAGCATGTGTACTCTTTGTTCTAGATAAATTGAGTTACTCATCATTCCCCAGTCTCCTCCTACACTTGAGTGACTCTGAATATTTGTATTAAATACAAGTCTGGAATGAACTGATGCCAAATATGCATCTGTTAAAATTCTTCCCTTTTTTCAACCTGCTTTAACAAGCAAATACTTAGAGAGTTTATGAGTAGAGTATTGGATCTAGTCAGAAATTCTCATCTTTCTGAGTTCAAATCTCCTCAAATACTAGTTGTATGAGCCTGAAAAAGTTACTTAGCCCCATTTGCTTCACTCTTCTCATCTAGAAAATGAGGTGGAGTATCACTACAATATCTTTGCCAAGAAAACACCAAGCAGGATCATGAAGAGTTAGACATGACTCTGAAATGACTGAACCTAGGCATAGGAGATAGAGACAAAATGGAAAAAAATATTCCTTGCTTGCAGAAAGCTCTAAGGATACAATGAAAGGCAGAACAACAACAATCCTTGCTCTCAGGGAATTCAAGGTCTAATGGTGAAATAATTTTGTATGTAGAAGAAATAAAAGTGATTAGAGTTAGTCTCAAAGAGAAGATGCATTAAGCAGGATTTTCTTTGTTTTTCAATTATGACTAACTCTTTGTGATTCCATTTAGAGTTTTCTTGGCAAATATACTAGAGTGATTTGCCATTTCCTTCTCTAGCTTATTTTACAAATGAGGGAAGTGAGGCAAACACAGTGAATTGAATGCCAGGATCATATAGCTAGAAAGTATCTGAGGTCATATTTGAACTCAAGAAGGTGAGTTTTCTTGACTCAGGGCCCAGCACTCAACCCCTATGATGCCTAGCTACCTGTAAGCAGGATAGGGAAATGTTTATTAAAGAAGGTGAGATTTTAGCTGAGACTAGAATAAAGTAAATGGATGAAGATGAAGATAAGGAGAGAGAGAATTCCAGGCATGAAGGACTGCTAATGAAAATGCACAGAGTAAGAAGATAAGTGTATGCATGGAAAAAAAAGTAAGGAGAATCAAGAGTTACTGGATCAGAGAGTTAGGTGTGAGAAGACTGGCAAGATGAGAAGGAAATAGGATATCAGGGACTTTAAAAGTTAAACAGAGGGTTTTCTATTTGATCCTGAAGGCAATAGAAAATTAATCAAATAGGAGGGGGGGATGTTCAGACCTGAATTTTAGGAAGATCAATTTGAAAGTTAAGAAGATGGGTCTGAGGAAGGGAGAGACTTGAGGCAGAGAGATCCACTAGAAAACTATTTTGAGATGATGAAAGCTTGTCCCAGGGTGGAAAGAGTGTCAAAGGAGAGAGGTGATCAAATATGAGAGATGTAATGAAGGTAGTCTTGACAGGATCTGGCAAGTGACTGTTAATGTGAGGTGAGAGAGAATGAGAAATCAAGGATAATGGTTAAATTGTGAGCCAGAGTGACTGGGTCAATGGTGTTACCCTCATCAATATTAGGAAAGTTTGGGGCAGCTAGGTGGCAGCAATGGATAAAGCACCGGCCTTGGAGTCAAGAGTACCTGGGTTCAAATCCAGACTCAGACACTTAATAATTACCTAGATGTTTGGCCTTGGGCAAGCCACTTAACCCCATTGCCTTGCAAAAAAACTAAAAAAAAATATTAGGAAAGCTAGGGGAAATGTTGAGTAAAACAAAAGGAACTATACAAATTCAAAGCATTTTATTAATGCAAAATACAGATACATATTAATATTTAAATTCTGATTTCAGATTATTCCAAATGTTCTCATTCTCTCTCTCTCTCTCTCTCTCTCTCTCTCTCTCTCTCTCTCTCTCTCTCAGCAAGGGAATGTGGTTAAATGAATTATGCAAGATCACACGACTAAATAATTATCAAGTGTCTGAGGCTGGATTTGAACTTAGGTTCTCCTGACTATAGGGCCAGTGCTCTATCCACTGCACCACCAAGTTGCCCCTATTCCAAATGTTCTTAAGCCAAATTATAATTACTTTTACATTGTAGGGTTAATTTAGAGACATAAAACCTCTCCCAGAAATATCTTAACAATCATTCTTAAAAAAAAAAACTTTACAGATGAGGTAGATGACAGTTATGACAACCTTTAGTCTTAGATGCACTGTGCACTTTTCCCCATAAGACTCTCTTTTGCTACTAGATGAGTAGCAAATTTCAGCCATGGTATCCAAAAGTTATAATATTTGATCTTAATAACTTAAGTAGAACCTAGTCATCATATGATTATACTATGTTCTGCCAGGTTAACAAAGATTCAATGATTTGCCGGGAGCAGGGGAACCATACCACTATATATTATATGCTGGACTAGCTAAAGAATCTCAACCAAGACCCAAGACTACAGAAACAAACCTGCCTCCTCTTAACTCTAATGCCTTTTCTTTAACTCATGATAAATACAGAATAACTGAATCTTAGAGTTGGTCAGGATTTGAGATCTTTTAGTCTTCCTCTCTACACTGAATAATCCTTCAAACATCATCACTAACTGGTGATAGTGAATTCTCATGGAATAGACTATTCCATTTTCAGACCTCTAAAAGAGTTCCTTGTTTAATTTGCTGAATTAGGATTCATGCTCTAGCCCCTAACTTTGGGTATGACTACAAGACTCTATGATACTTCACATCCTATTACCCTTCTCCTGGCCCCCTTCCCTCCCCTAAATCTGTTTACATAAATTCAAATATTAACTCAGTTGGGATCTATATTCCCAACCTTGGTCTTTTACTATGCTCCAGTCTGATACCACCATTGGTCATTTCCTCCCCCCCCCCATAAGTATTTCTTTTTCACTCCCTGCAACACCCCCCAGCAATTAGTTGAAAAAAGAAAAATCCATATAACAGATATGCACAGTCAAGCAAAACAAATTTTCACATTGTCCTTGCCAAAAATGTAATTATCATCTTGCCTCTTTAGCAAGATATGGGCCACCCAGATATCCCATTGATACTTCAAGTGAAACATGTCCACAGTAGAACTCAACACTTATCTTTCCACTAACATCCTTGAAGCAGCAACTATTTAACTAGTTTTGCTTTTCTTTATATCTCTAGCAATTAGCACAATGTGTGGGACATAATAAGAACTTAGTAAATGACTAATGACATCTAACTTTCTAGCTCAGCTATTTCTGTCAATAGTATCATCATTCTTCTAGTCATACTGCCTCCCAATGTTGGAGCCAACTTCAACTCTTGCTTCTCACTCACCCAATATATATCTAATTAGTTGACATCTTCTATGGATTCTGTCTCTTCCATAATTTGGCCTTAGACTAGCATATTGTCTAGCAAATATTAGGATTTATAAATGCCTATTGATTTGACTTGACTTGATTCAATAGTTCTTTTCCCCCTCCCCACCTCATGTGCACTAATCATGCTTGTTCAGTTCCTCATTGCCTCTTACTTGGATTATTCAAATAGTCTAATTCATCTCCTCCTTTCCTCAAATCTCCCCCCCCCAATCTAATTTCTATACAGTTTCCTGACATAGGTCTGCACTCTAGTGCTTCCTAACTCTGAAAACAAATATAATCTCGCCCAGATGGAATTTAATATCCTTCATAATCTTTCTCCTTGCTGAAAAAGACTGGAAAAGAAGTTGGTCCCATGCCTAGTTAATGTCTTCTTTTCCAAAAACAAAACAAATAAAATCCTGTAACTATTCCCTTAGTATTCTCCTCACATTTTCACAGTCAAGATTTACCCCCCCCACCCCAGCATTAATACATTCCATCTTTACAAATCTTATTTGAAAAAAAAACCCAACACCCTTTCCATTTATATAATTGTAAAGGTTACTAGCACCAGTGTGGGCTTTCCCCTGGAGCCTCCTCCATCCCCCTCCAAGTTCTCATCCACTCCCCCCTCCCCATCAGACAGAGTGACTCAGTGAGGAGGAAGGTCTAAGAAAGAAAAAAGAGGTGTGAGGCTCTTTACCTGGGCTGACACTTTCCTAATATATCCCTTTCCTCCTCCTCACATATCGGTTCTTCGTGTTCTCAGAGAAATGGTACTTGTCCTTTTTTACAACAACTTCTAGTGGGAGACTGTGAATAGGTAATTTTGATTGGTGAATTCTACATCCTCACTACCACATCTTCCAGAGCTTGATAGCTTGGCAATCAATGTCATATAATCAGCTAGAATCATAGAGAGAGTCTTCATTTAGTCTATTTGGCCTCAGTTTTCTTGAAAGTCCCTTCTGGCTCTACATTTTTATAATTTTTTTTAGAAAATAGTCCAACTGACTAAGATCCTGCAGACTTACCCATAAAATGCTTAGAAACCTATATTTCTAACTTATCTTTCCATAGTATTATGCATACTATTATGCTTCTTGAATATGCTGAATCTCTTGAGCAAAATGGAATAGGGGATAGCTAAAGGGTACAGTGCCTAAAGATAAGAAGACTCATCTTCCTGAGTTCAAATCTGACCTCAGACACTTACTAGCTGTTTGACCCTTAGCAAGTCATTTAACCCTGTTGACCTCAATTCCTTCTCTGTAAAATAAACTGGAGAAGAAAAATGGCAAACCACTCCAGGATCTTTGCCAAGCAAGAAAATCCTAAATGGGATCATGAAGAGTCAGGTATGACTTAAATGACAGAAAAATAAGATAGTGAATAGAATACTGGTTTTGGAGGGAAGGAGAACTAAATTAAAATCCTGCTTCATATTTTTCTACAATGTGATCTGGGCACATCACTTACTCTCTCTCAGCCTCAGTTTCCTCATCTATAATTACCTTATATTTTGAAGGGGTTATTGAGAGGACCAAATGAGATAATGTATAAAAATACTTTTCATAGTTTAAAGGACTCTAAAATGAAGATTTTATGTAACAACTTATTGCTTCTTTGTAAGTAACCCCCAATCCAATCAGTCCAGATTTCTTTTTTTCCCTTCCAAGAACCTACCCTTTTCACAAAAGCTGAATAAATTCACTGTGCTATCTTTGGAGAGCCATTGAACATCATTCTGTGCAACAGCTTCCTCAACTATAAAATTAGGGGGTTAGCCTTGATGCTCTCTAAGGCCCATCCTTTCTAGCTCCAAATCCAAGATCCTATCTCCAAGCATCAATGTTTTATGTTGCTAGGATTCTGAATAAATTACATGGTATAAATTGTTACCATCTGCAGATTCCAAATCCCATTCCAAAAAGTTATACTCATCATTAGTATTGGATGGCACTAAAAAGAATATTTAACTGGGACAACTTTCCCATTTTACAGATGAAGAAGTTAAGACCCAAAGATTAAAAGAGATTTGCAAAAAGTTACATAGTAAATGGTAGAGCTAGTATACAGGTCTTCTGAAAAGTCACTGTTTTTTGCCACTATACCAAGTTGCTTCCCTCTGATTAATCAATCCATCCACAAACATATATTAAGGTCCAGGCACTGGGGAAAAAAGACAAAAATAACAAAACAGCCTCTTTTCTCAAGAAGTTAAATTGTCAGGAGACATTTGTATCTATACCCATAAAAACTACAAAATTAATACTCTATATTTAATTAAATCTTGGGAGGAGAAGCAGGTAAGTCTTCATGTAGAAAATTTGCTTGAAATGAGTCTTGAAGGAAGTATTAAATAACAGAAGTAAGGTCAGACAGCTAGATGGTACAGAGGATAGAGTGCCAGGTCTGAAGTCAGCAACATGCATCTTCCTGAGTTCAAATGTAGTCTTAGAAACTTAATAGCTGTGTGATCCTGGGCATACCATTTAATCCTTTTGCCTCAGTTTCTCATCTATAAAATGGGCTGGAGAAGGAATGGTAAACCACTCCAATATCTTTGCCAAGAAAATCCTAAATGGGATCAGAAGCAATGGAAAAATGACTGATTGAAAGGATAGAGAGGCATAGAGATGAGTTGATAAGGCAACTAATAGTTAATCAACAAACATTTATTAGGAACTTATGAGTGAGACATTGTGTTCAACGGAAAGACAAAATCAATCCTATCCTCAAGTATACATTCTATTGGGAAAGACAAAATGTTAATAACTTGGAACATATAAGATATATACAGACAAGATGGAAGGTAATAAGGGAGGGAAAGGCACTAGCACCTAAGAAGGGACTGGGTCAGTAGAAGAAAAAACTTTGGTAAAAGGTCAGATTTGAGTTGAGTCTTAAAGGAGACCTGGGGGAAATGAAGAGGCTGTGCATTATAGGCAAAGAGATAGGTGATGAAATATCACATTAAAGGAACTACAAATTAGGGGCAGCTATATGGGGCAGTGGATAAAGCACCAACCCTGGAATTGGGAAGACTTGAGTTCAAATGTGACCTCAGACACTTAATAATTACCTAGCTGGGTGACTTTGGGCAATTCACTTAACCCCATTAACTTGCAGAGAGAGAGAGAGAGAGAGAGAGAGAGAGAGAGAGAGAGAGAGAGAGAGAGAGAGAGAGAAACTAGCATAACTAGATCTAAGAGTACCTAGAAGGTAATAAAATATAAGTAGACTGGAAAGTAGGAAGGGGTCATCTTTAAAGAGCTTTCAGTGCCAAGAAGGATATGTGTTTGATCCTAGAAATACCAAGTAGCAGCTAGAGGTTATAAGGAAAGAGAATGAACTGAGCAGATCTACTATTTAGAACCTGGTGGTTCCCTAATCCTATATAGACTTTACTGGTCACCAATGTCTTTACGTGAAGTGGGAAAGGAAGGGAGTTACATGAAGGTTTGTATTCAATAGGCTTTTCCTCAGGATTTTCCATATGTTCTTGCCCCGTGTTGGACAACTAAATCATCACAAGATAAGAAAACTTTCCTCATATTCCCTTGCTCAGGTCAGATCAGTTATTTACATTAGTGTGATCATTGAGTTTGGGATCCTGGTCAACTACTTTCTGATACACAAGGGATAAAGACAGTAGAACTGGGTGGAAATGGATTTCAGATTAGAAGATAATGTGGAATTAAACTTTTTTCAGTAGATTAAGAGGAGTTCCTTCCCAGTCCACAAAGTTATCCAGATGCTATTCAATTATTCATCCCTCAAATCAGCACATAGACTTTCATGAAAATCAATATTTTTAAGTGAACTTCAAAGTCAATATCAGTTTGTGGTTTTTTAGGGTTTTTTTAAGTTGTTTTCAAACAGTTTTGAGAGAATGTTTGAATGCATATATAAATACTAAATCTCCCTCTGCAAAGTAAGTTAGGGGCAAGAATTGCATAAGAATATCCTGAAAGGCAAATAAGGAAGTAAAATGATAATAAGGATGGGTTTTTATTTCATAATTAACAAATAATAATGGATTCCTCCTAGGAAATTTTGTTCGGGGACTGGATTTAAATTTATTACTCTAGGAAGCTTCATTTTGAAGACCATTTACATCACAGGGTGATATCTTCTTTTATTCATGAACTGGACTTAAGTAAGTCAATGCTATGCAAAGTTGCCAGTTCCTCTCTCTCTTCCAGAGTCATCGAAGTCCACTAACAAGTAAAAAGTTAAGTGGATTGACAGTAGCCTGGGATATAGTGTATGACCTTGGCATTTTCAGTGTCTGACCAAGCTCTAAGGTACAGTGCCTGCTTCAGCTGCCTTCATGGCATAATAACAAATTGTTCTCATCTGACCATTTGGGGGAAAGGGGGAAGATGCTTGGGTTAGTCATCCCCCTAATTTGCTGACAGGCTTGAGATTTGTCATTTACCCTCAACTTGGTTTAGCTCATTTGCCCATCTGCTGAAACAGTTTTACCAGGGTGTAGCCACTGTGCATGCTATAGCTTCTTGAAGTCACAAGTGAGAGCTGTGGATGAGTAAGCCTCCCAGAATACCCAGTAACTCACTCAAAACAGTCTTCTCTGTTTGAGTTACAGAGATCATGAACTGAAAGGGATTTTAGAGACCATCTACTTCAACCTCCTAATTTTATATATCAGGAAATTGAGGCAAAGAAAAGTTAAGTGACTTGTCCAAGATTACACAGGTAGTATCAGAGATCAAATATGAACCCAAATGACATGAGAAACAGTGTATTATGTTATATCACACTTTGATTTGTTGCAATAATCTCAAAAAGCAAAAAATAATTGTCAATAGTAATGATCACAATAGCTAGTACTTGGTTTTCAAAATTCTTTGCATATTTCACAAGCTTATTTAATCCAGTTATTTATTAGTATATATTTTGATTATGATATTTAGAAGTTTAATATTTATATTTTTAAGGACACTGGTATTATTTATGGATATGGTGCTTTTTTGGTTGTTGATCAGTCATTTCAGTCATGTCTGACTTTTCATGGGCCCCATTTTAGATTTTTGGCTAAGAGAGTGGAATGAGTTGCCATTTTTCTTCTCTGGTTCATTTTTCAAATGAGGAAACCAAGGCAAAAAAAATGACCTTTCCAGGGTGACACAGCTGGCAAGTGTCTGAGACCATATTTGACCTCAGGAAGATGATGACTCTTCCTGACTCCAGGCTCAGCACTCAATCTTCAAATCCATTTAATAAAGATGTACAAAGCTCCTACTATGTTCTGTGCATTGTGCTTAACATGGAAATACAAGGACAAAATTAAAACAATCCCTGACCTCAAGGAGCTTGCATTCTGTTGAGGAGATGCAACGTGTACATAGACAATTTGATACGAAGAATATAACAAGTAATTTCAGGGAAGGAAGCAGAGTGCGATCCCGAGGGAATCAGGAAGGATCTTATGTTTTACTTTTACCATGGGAAAGAGAGACTATATAAGAGGAAATAGTAATCAACATTCTCAAATGCTGAAAGGAGATCAAGAAGGTTGAAGATTGAGAAAAGGACACTGGATTAGCAATTAAGAGATAACAGTTTGATGATGCAATAAATAGAATACTAAGCCCAGAATCAGGAAGACTCAAGTTCAAATTTACACTTAGGAACTTACTAGCTATGTGACCCTATGCAAGTTACTTAACTCTGCCTTAGTTTCCTCATCTATAAAATGAGTTGGAGAAGGAAATGCCAAACTACCCCTGTGCAGATCTTTGCCAATAAAATATCCAGAAGGGTCATGAAGAATCAGTTATAACTGAAAATGACTGTATAACAACAATAGTAGGAGTCTTGGAAAGAGTAGTTTCACTCCATATAATTTTCATACTTCTGCATAAAATCTTCTCCCTAACTCTATTAGAAGATAGCATGGCATCATTACTAGAATGCTAGGCTTGGGGTAAAGAAGACCCCAGGTTGAATCCTGCTTCAGATACTTAGCTATATAAACTTGGGTAAACAACTTCACCTATGTCAGACTTGGTTTCTATCCAAAGGGCTTGTGGAAAATTTAAGGAGGGAGCTATAATTTTTCAATTAGAGGAATCAGGAAATATTCCTTTGAAGAAGTAGTACTTGAGCTAATATTGGTAACAAGAGATTTAAAGAGGAGAAGATGAAGAAAGGGTATATCCCATAGGCAATAAAATGAAGTTAAAGATGTAGGTTGGAACCATACTGTGGAACATAATTATGTAGAAAGTTTGAGCCACCCTGCAGTGACCATACTCATTAGCATTATCTTCAAGAAGAAGAAGAAGAATCCATGGCTATAGTCATCCTAGTTGTGCTGAGACACCTGAACCATGCTTGATGTATTAAGGAGGACACTAAATGTCAGATTTTGTATCTTATCTCAAGCAAGGGTGCCCCACTAATGGTCTCATTTTCCTCTGACAGATGGTAAAATTAAATCTATATCTCCTAAAAGCCACTGGATGAGTAATTAAGTTAGTTACAGCAACCCCTTTCCTCATTCAGTGGTCCAAATGATTACCATCAGTGAGATGAGAATCATTCCTTGAGTAGACAAAGTAGAGTGGGTCCAAATGAAAAGGCAATAAGTTTGACTCTAGTCAATTCAGTGACATAATGAAAGGCATCTAAGTAGTGCCTCATAGGATGTTTTGCACAATGTGGGCCCTAAAGAAATGTGAATGTAAAAAATACAACTTAGAAAATGAGCAGCTGAGAATTCTTTATCCATCAATAATGATGAAGATAACTGTCATATTTGTAGTGTTTTAAGGTCTGTAAAATTTTTTTATGTGGAATCTCAGTTGAAATGCAGAACACCCTCTAGAGGTAAGCATATTATTTCATTTTTAAGTAATCTGTGCTCATTGTAGGTTTAAGTGGCTTATTCATGGTTTCATAGCCAGTTAAGTATCAGAAGGGGAATTCAAATCAGAGCTTTCTGAGTGTATGTCCAGCATGCTATCTACTATGCCAAGATCCTCTCCAAGACCAAGATATTTTTATACATACTGATTTAGACAGTCCAGGGTAGGGAACAAGAAAACTTCAGAGATGGATAAATTATACTGTATTTGACTTTTAGTTCTTGGAATGCTGCCAATGCTAGTAAAATTATCTATTCACCTTGCTATTTCTTGACTATCTGTTTCACCCTTCCATTCAACTTCTATTTATTTTCTTTTTTTGGCCAGATACAAGAGCAATTCCTTTCCTGTTCTTTTGCAGGCTTTGGTTAGCCTCTTCCAGATGCTACTTTTTCTTTATCTTTAATCCTTCAACCTCTTTTGTTTCCTTCAAACAACCAAAACCTTGGGGAGAAAATGTGAGAATACAAAATGTCAAATTGAATTAGCAACTTAAAAGACTCAAAATCAAAATTACCTAGCTATATTCTAGTCTAGTTAAAACAGTATGACATGTTGCTACAGAAGAAATTTTATTTTCTCATTTCTGCTTCCTAAAACTTACATTTGTTGATGTTCAGTTGTTTTTCACTCATGTCTTTTTGACCTCTTTGTGACTTCAATTAGGCTTTTCTTGGCAAAGATATTGGAATGATTTGCCATTTCCTTTTGCAGCTCATTTTACAGATGAGGAAACTGAGGTAAACAGAGTTAAGTGACTTGTTCAGGGTCACACAGTAAGTATCTGAGGATAGATTTGAACTCAGAAAGATGCATTTTCCTGATTCCAGATCTGACACATAATTGCCCAATGTAGCACCTTGCTGCCCACACAGTTGTAGTATTCCCTTAATTATGCAGAACCTTGAATAATTTCAAATTTCCATCATTCTCCTTTTTAAAAAAGAAACAGCAAATGGCAACCAAACCAACAAATTTCAAAGATTACATTAACAGCATAATTTTTTTTTTAAAATTATATCCTGAGATCAGTACACAGGCACCCCAGGATCTAGGCACTTAACATCCATAGTCAGAGAATCATTCATTGACCTTCTTGATTGATTCATTGATCATTCTTCTCTGCTTTCAATGGTCCAGTCATATTGGTCTTGCTCTTCCCCACAGAAAATATTTCCCCTCCCTTCTTGATCCCTTTGTAATGGATGTACAGTTCCATATCTGAAGTGGACACCCTCCTCAGCTCTTTCTTAAAGAATGCCTTGAGGCAGCTAGGTGGCGCAGTAGATAGATCAAATCTGACCTCAGACACGTAATAATTACCTAGCTGTGTGACTTTGGGCAAGTCACTTTACTCTATCGCCTTGCCAAAAAAAAAATAAAATAAAAGAATGCCTTACTTTTTTAAAGAATCAGCTCAAGAGGAAGTTGCATGATGGATAGAGGGATGGTCCTGGAATCCTGGTGTCTTGGAATTGAATATAAGTTCTAATGCTGCCACATACTGATTCTGTGATCTCATTCAAGACTCTAAGCCTCTCATTACTATAGGCAATAAGCAATGAGACCAAATTTGTAGAGAAGGTATGGAAAATATCTTCTTCTGCATTGATAAAATGGTGAACTCATGGTGAGTTTTCTATGCCAATGAAATTTCAGGTCCGTTTTTTGTTTGGGTTTTTTTTTTAAGTAATTAAAACAAAATCTGTTTAAGTTCTACCTTCTACATGAAACTTCTTCCCTTCTTTCTGTTTTATTCTTCCAGTTGCTAGTGCCCAGCTTTCCTAAACTGGGTTCTAAACAGTATTCCTAAATTGTATTTATTTGGTCATTAGGTTGGACCTTGTAGGGATTTCAATTGGCAAAGTAAGAAAGAAGATAATTTGTATATGTAATATATTAATAGACTATATAATAATATTAATTTCTTTTTTTGCTTTTTTTTGTCAAGGCAATGGGGTTAAGTGACTTGCCCAAGGTCACACAGTTAGTATCATGTTCTTGAAGACCACATTTGAATTCAGGTCCTATCGATTCTAGGGTGGGTGCTCTATCCACTGCACCACCTAGATGCCCCTGTATATAATTTTTGATGTACATATTGTCACCCTCAGTACAATGTAAATCCTGGAGTACCAGAGACTATCACATTTTTTGTCATTTGGTTGATGTATTTGTTTGAAATGTATAGAGAATGCAACTGAACTTCATGGCTAGCTAGCCTTGCAAGTGAATTAAAACCTCAAATCTTGTTGAATGAAATATGCTCTTTCCTGGCTTCTTCTACTGAACAGACTTCCTAAGCAATTTCATTTCCTTTGAATTATGAGTGTCTGACTCAATAGGAATAGCATTATCTGAATAACAATTAAATTTGTGATAAAAGGCCAAGTACTCAACTGATAAATTGAAATATGTTGTCTGACTAATATACTCCTAGAAGGTAGCTAAAACTCAAGTGATAAAGCAGGCTGTAAGTTAGGTGAATCAACTCTGGAATATTTATCAGAGACTTAGAACTATCAAAAGTATAATATCCTCTACCACTAGAATTCGATTCAGTCTAGCAATTATAAGAAGGTGTTCTTCTATGCCTCTAGGATTCTTGCATAGGAGTAATGTTATGAAACAAGAAGGAACAATAAATGTCATTTAACTCATATTACAAGTGTACAATAAAGTATAAATTATGCACAGTAAATTGTAAAGCAAATTCTATTCTTAAAAAATAAAAAAGGAGCAGTTGCACAAAGATGTATCAACTAATGATCTCAAAGTACTTGAATTTCCATAGCTTTAGAATCCTGTCACCAATCATTATCATGCAAAGAAGACTGTATGGAGTATGTCTTACCAGAGTCTCCATTTTGATTCAGAGAACTCCTCATAAGCAAATCTGTCATTTTTTATGAATGTCATTAGCACGACATGACCCCAGTCTTCAAATATTTTAAAAGGACTAACATATGGCAGAGAAAATAGCCACCTTCAGGCCAAATTAGGAACAGAGGATGGAAATTAAAAAGGGAAAGTTTGGGTTAGATAAAAGGAAAAAGAAAATCTTCCTAATTGATCAGGATTTTCCAAAACTGGAATGGGTGTGTGTATTTGTGTGTGTGTGTGTGTGTGTGTGTGTGTGTGTGTGTTTATGTGTGTATTTATGCTTCCATTTGTCCCAACTATTCTGACTTGACTTTTAGCTGATGTTCTGTGAATAATAACTGAAACCTTTTAAACTAACCATCACATTGTGATGGAGATCACGTTGTTTATATGGATTATGTTGGATTTATAAGGTTTGATTTAAGGTGACTTTATTAAAATTATGTAAATGAAAAGTAAAAAATAGTGTACATAGAGTTCCAGTAGAATTATAAATCAATAGCCTCTTTAGGGGGCTGTGGTGAGAAGTCTAGATTTGTAGTCAGGAGACCTGGGTCACTTTCTACTTATGATTTTAGAATCCACTGATCTCTTTAAATCTCAGTTTCCTATATAACTTCTAATGTCCCTTCTAGTCCTAAATTTATGATTATAAAGAAGATGCTGAACACAACACTGATTATTTTTTTAACACTGATTATTTTTGTCTCCCTGGGAAGAGTGAATCAACTACGAAATTTGTAAATTTTAATTCAGTGGCTTTTATTCCAGGGCCTTTTTTCTCAGCATATAATTTTATATAATTGAACAAAACTCCAAAAGCATTTGGATCACACATGTGGGACATAGGGAGTCTAATAGAAACCACTTTAATTTTATTCTGTGAAAGAGACTTAACACATTATCATTATTTGATTCAAATGTCCATGCATGGCCTGTTGTAACTTAAACATAATGCAAATTATTTGGTTCAATTGCAAGTTGTTATGGGACCAACTCTTATAATATGTGAATTTATAAATTCAATATGAGGTTTGCTAAACATTTGACTATTCAACTAAATAATCCCTAAGCTCTTCTTAAAGCTTTTTGTTTTAAAATATTCATATGGTATCATGAATCAGCCTTGTTCCTCATTTCTCCACCAGGAGGAAGGAAGCATGTACCGTCTAATTAGTCCTTCCTTCTAATATAAAATCTGATTTCTTTTAGTTTTATTTTAAAATACATTATTGTAGTAATTGTTTATATTATTCTTTTGGTTTTGCTTTCTTTACTCTAAATCAATTTATATCATTTTTTCCTATTTTCTCTCAATTCTTTATATAGCTTTTTCTCATAGAACTATAAAATCCATGGGGCACAGTTTGTTCAGCAGCCCCCATATCAATGAATGGGGCAACTAGGTGGTATCGTGAATAGAGCACTGGCCTTGGAGTCAGGAGTATAGGAATTCAAATCTGGTCTGAGATAAGTGGCCTTGGCACTTATTAGCTGTGTGACCTCAGGCAAGTCATTTCATCCTAATTGTCTCACACCCAGGGCCATCTCCAGTTGTCCTGAATTGTATCTGACCACTGGACCCAGATGTCTCTCTCTGGAGAAGAAAATGAAGTCAGTAACTTAGCAGCAGCCTCCTCATTCAAATTCAGTTTCATGGCATCACTTCCCTGATGTAATGGTCTTCTTTGAAAATGAAGGACAAACATTATAATCAATGAATGACCACTTTCTGTTTACAGTTTATATTACTACAAATATTCTAATATATATGAAAACTTCCTTTATATGGACACTCATGGAGTATACAAACAATAGCAAGGTATTCCTCAGTGGATAGAGCACTGGACTTGGAGTCAGGAGGACTGGAGTTGGAATTCAGCCTTAGATACTTGACTCTTACTAGCTGTGTGACCTTGGGTAAGTCATTACCTCTCATCCAGGACCATCTCCAGTGGTCCTGATTCATATCTGGCCACTGGACCCAGGTGGTTCTGGAGGAGAAAGTCAGGCTGGTGACTTAGCACACCCCTCCCCCAAATTCAATTCATGTACTTGTCATGGTATTACCTCCATGACATCATGGTATTCTTTAAAAAATGAAGGACAAACATGTATTCTAAGAGGATGGCTCCAAAGGAGCCTGGTAACTTTGAAGAGCCCCCTCCCCCAACACACACACTTAAATTCAATTCACTGCATGTTATGACATCAGATCTGTGATGTCATGGTTTTCTTCAAGAATGAAAGTCAAGCAGCCACAACACAAATAGCAGAAATTAGGCCAGCTGTTAACCCATAATCTGTTTATGCTTGTATTTTGGTTAGGTTTTAAGCATCTCTTGTAAGAAAATTGATTAGATTGAGAACAAAATGTAGTAATTAGTGATCTTCCTCTCCCCATTTTTTATAGGGGGGTTCAGATCATTTACATTTTAGTGTTATATTTGATACAACCTTTACTACTGCCTCAAAAGGGCATGGAAATAATTCCAAATTCTAGAAGAATATGCCAATGGGGTATAAGCTCTGACCCTAACAAGCTCTTCTAGACTTTGAGTATATTAACCTTAATGATCGTCTGTATTTCTGCCATCATGCTCCTTGAAAGCAAGAACATCTTTGTCTCTGTATCCCAAGTGCCTAGCATAATTCCTGGGACATAGCAGATATTTTAAGCACTCTTTGTTGTTTGATTGATTAGTGTAGTGAGATAGATCAGTATGATGTAGAAGTATTATCATAGTGAAGTGACAGCAAGCTAATGACCTTTTTTGACATAATATTCTCGAAAATCAACCAACAAATTATATATAGTTGTAATGTGCATTTGAAAACCCCACAAAAAGGAAGCCATAAGTCACTGAAGTATCAAAGTAAGTTTGATAAAGATAGACATCGATAATCAATCAACATTTATTAAGCACCTCCTATGTATCAGGCAATGTGTTAAGGGCTGGAGAACAAAAGAGACAGAAGACAGATCTTTGAAAAGGTAACAATAGAAGCCATGAAGGGATTATGAGTAGAAGAAGTATACAAAATTGAGAAAAATCATAGGGGTTTCAAATATGGGGCAGTAGGTCTAATTTACTATCAGTACTACTACCCTCATTTGAAAAGTGAACTGGAAAAGGAAAGGGCAAACCACTCCAGTATTTTTACCAAGAAATCCCCCAAACAAAATCACAAAGAGCCCCAAACATGCCTGAAATGATTCAATAATAACAAAAAATGAGCTTAGTAGTTTCACTTCTCTGGTTCTTCATTTACCTTATCTGCTCAAAGAAAGTAGATAGTAGGGTAGATATAACCTCGAGGCTTCTAGTGGGCACTGATAACATTCTAGAATTTTTATACTGGGGAGGATTTGAAGTTTTCTGCTGCTTGCTATGAAATCTAGGTGAGACAGTGAATCAGACCTACCAAAGATTTCAGCTTGATTGACTGCTGTTGATTACATAAATGCAAGAATGATATTAATTGTTGCAACATTAACTTTTAGAGGAGGAGAATACATTGGTACTGACAACAACTTGTTTATTTAATAATCAATGGAAATTCTTTGATTCCCTTGAGAAATGAAACAAATTTTAGTACTGAGCACTAATTAAACAGACATATCATTGACTAGAGACAGCTACTTCTGCTCTCCCTAATATTTAGAAGAACTATGACTACTTTTTGTACATGTACCATGTACTATGTAATATGTACATGTAATGTACCATGAACATAATGATGTACAAAATAAAATGGGATAATATAATAGATAATTGCAAAAAAATCTTTGTGAATCATGCCTAATAACTTCTTTGAACAAGTCACTGGAGGTTGGCTCACCAAGTAGTGATCCAGCTGATAGTATGGTGAAGTCTTTGGATTTCTTCTCGGAATAAAGTTCTTAAATTTAAAAAATAAAAGGCACAGCATTATAAATGTATTGAAATACAGTTATCGATATTAATAGCAAGATATTTAAGGACTCAGGTTAATAATTCCTTCAAGTCTATAAAATATAAATGGGAAAAAGTCAGCACTAAAGCTCTTGGCAGTAAGGATAGTTATTGTAACAAATCTACAATTAGGCCAAAATGTGAAGACAAAACAATTTAAATTTTGTGGTGCAGCAAAAACCAATTGAACTTGGAACTCTGGTTGTGCTATTCTAACTACATGCATACAATTTAACTTGTGAAAATGAATCTCTTCCTTTGTAAAATGGGAATGAGAATACTTGACTTGTGAGGAAAGTTCTTTGTAAACCATAAAATGCTATGAAAATGTGAGTATTACTGTAATAAAGGACATTTAATGAACCAAGAAGAATTGGTACAAAAATCAAAAATTAGGTCTTGCCAAAATGATTTGCCTAGAAGATGGATGTAGTTGCTTTAACTCCGTTTCCTCAACTATAAAATGAGGGTGTTGGCCTAGATTGCCTCTATAATATAGCTACATCTACCTCTAGAGCTCTGAACCTTTCACTAGGGAAATTTTTAGTGAACTACTTCAGGAAAACTTATCTCAACCAGCTGACTTTCAGTAAACAACCATAAACCCCAAAGTACACAAATCCTTCTAGATGGACAAATAGTTCTAGTCAAAGATCCAATGACTGTTTAGGGAATTCAAAAAGGGTTATTTCCTACAGAAGAAAAAAGCTTCAGACTGCATGCAGAGTTCTTTGACCTCTTCCACAATACTGATATAAAGCTCAGTATTAAGGAGCCAATTATTCATTCATTTTGGAAAAATCATTCATTCATATTGGAAAGTGTATAGATCTCTAAAGCTTATCAGTTTCTTGACTTGTTCTCAGCCCAGAGAAAAGATTAACATTCCCTACTTGAATTTTAAAGGTACTAAAGAATCATTGAATTTTTAGAGTTGCTAAGGTTTCTCAGAGATAATACAGATCAATGCTCTTATTTTGTTAATGAAGAAATAAAAGCTGAGTGTCTAATGACTTACCTAAGGTCACATAGGTAATTTTGTGGCAATACTAGTAATAAAACTTAGGACTTTTTATTTCCAGTCTAGTGTTCTTCATTCTCTACCACTGAGGACAAAAGCTTAACTCTTAATTTATGTCAGGTAAGGAGAAAAAAAGGTCTTCTAGCCTTATAGAGTCCTCACACAAATTGTAGTTATTATTTCACAGTGCTTGCATACATACCCCATAGATAGTCAGGCTTTGAGAAAGGTCTCAATTTGACCCCCCAATTCTGATCCTACCTTTGTCTGGCCTGAATTCTTTGAAAATACTTTATTTATAATTCATCTCCTTTAGATTCCTTGTTAATGGCTTGAATAAATAAAGGATGTTTATTAATTGCTAAATGCTGGACTACACATAAATGAATGGGGTAATCCCTACACTCAAGGAATTTACATTCAATAGAGAAAGGCATTTTGGTCAGGAAGTCAAGAGGATGGAAGTGGATAGATTAGGGAGTCAATTAACACTTCCTTTATGGAAGTAATGATAATATTCTTTTTATTGTAGCTTCTAATACAAGATGGAGGGTGGGTTGGATAAGTGAATAGTGTTACCCACTGCAGGGCTGGGGTGGATAAATAGGATAGATGACTGAAAACATGGTTGTCTGGGGCCAGCTATATCAGTTTGAGTTTACAGACTCATGATCAGGATAACTCAGCTTAGAGGTTTTTTGATATGTTTTTTTTTTCTTCCTGGCTTTCTTCTTTCATCTCTGTCTTTAATCTGTTATTCTAGAATTATTCATAAATATCTATTAAGAACTTACATCAACAAACTTTAAAACATTTTCATGGTTACAAAGTACTTTCCTCACCACAATTCTGTGAGGTAGAGCATGCAAGCACTGTTAATGTTTCAAAGAAAGGAAAATGAAGCCCAAGATGGGTTAAGTGACTTGCCCTTAGGGGTCACAAAGCTAGAACTTGAACTCCAATTCTCAGTCTCCAAGTCTCTTCTTATTTATAAATATAGTCATTTTATAATCACATTTATATGTGCCTCAGTAATCTCTAATTACTTTATGTTCCCATGGCCAAAGATTTCTTTCCTTAATGGCCAATCTATTTGAGATGTGTCTTTCCATAATGACCTAGGCTGGTTCTTGGACAGCAAACTCTGGGTAGCAGATATTCAGAGGGAGAAATACAAATCTGAGAAGACTGAGTGATTGTAGGCATGGGCTCTGGATGTCTGGTGTTCCAGAAAATTTTCTCTCAGGATAGATAGCATCAAGATGTCAAGAAGCTAACCAGAATTCAGTATCTTTTTTTCTCTTTAAGTTTAGTGTGCAATTTAAAGATTTGCAGTATATTAATATGAGAGAAAATAAGAACAAATTAGCAGTAATGTAACTCATTTATATTGAAATTCACTCATTGGCATTATTTTTTTCCTTCATGTTTATTAATTGCCCAAAGCACTTAAGATTCTAGTTTTATCCTAGGGAGAGAGTGAAGGGGAAAAAATCTTCTCTAAGTTCACAGACATTTTATTTTTCATTTCCTGTGCAAAATTCCCACCTACATCAGAAGATTGTGCAGATTACTATTAGTCTGGAATATTAATTAAGATGGTCAAGTATAGAGAAGAATCAAGTACTGCCTCCTTAATATATTTAAAGAAAACTGAAGTGTTTTTCTAAACTTAGTCTTTCTTTCCCTACAGAAACAGAAATTTGGCAATTATTATCAGAATTATTGGTCATTATTATCAGTTTGTTCCATCGAGTAGCCTGTTTTACTTTCCAATCCAACAAACACAAATAATTTGATTTTAATCAGTGTTAACTAAAATTTATATTCCTCTAGGAAAAAAACACATTTTATTCTATTATGACCATTTTTGTTGAAACATGGGAAACTATTTCCTAGGTGATTTATAACATTGTGTATGTTTATATCTTACAACATTTGAATTCCTGTGGCAATTTAAACTAGTGACCTTCAAACTGTTTATCCTTGCACACTGCTAAAGATTCCATGGTCCCCTTTCACTGAACATTCTCCGTGTGGAAAAAAAAAGTGTAGTTAGATTTCTGTGTAGTTGAAAGGGAGAAAATAAAAGTATCACTTATTCACAGATTCAAACATTACTTTGTTCTTAGAAGTCTCTGTCATTTCCTTAACACCACAAAGACCAAATGCTGACTTAGCAATACCATTAAGTAGGTAAACTCAAGAAGCTTGGAGAGTGGTACCCTCCCCCACCCCCACCTTGAATCCCTCAGATCACTGAATCTGTCAAACTCAGCCTTGACAGCCATCACTGCAAAAGCATCCCCTATGGAGATATGACCTGGCAAAGGCTTCTGTGGGTGCTGCTGTTCCCACCCACTCATTAGTCAAAGTTCCTGAAGATCTGAAAGGATGTCTTGACAATCAAACACCTTAGTGTTGTCAAATGATTCGTTGCCAAAAATAGGAACCAATCGGTGATTTTATCAGATATTAAGGAATGCACCCAAGGATTGTAAAGCCTTTCAATCTGATCTGGCAGCTAAAAACTCCTGTTAGAAATTGCAAGATGAGCTCTTTTGAGAGCAGAGATTGCCTTCCATCTTGGTTTGTGTTCCTAGCAATGATCGAAATATTTTCTTTGCACACAATAAATGTCTTTTTACCCCTCATTTATTACTAAATGCTTTTTTTCATTTCATTCATCGGACCATAAGGATTTAAATAAAACAAATGCCCAATACAACCCCTTTATTTGAATTAAGTGATCCTTATAGTCCCAAAGGCATAAAGAGTTTCCAAGTGACCTGTAGTGTGCTTGCTAATTAAAAATGTATCACCTAAACACCTCTTTGTCCCCAAGTCTACTTTATTTGTTGATTCCTAAACTGGAATTAGTCTAAAACAAATTTTGACTGGTTCTCAAAACTTTTACTCCCAAAGATGGTAAAACTTTCTAGAAATCTATAAACTTAAAAAGAATTCTTCTTCTCTTCTTATGTCTTCCTAATTCCTTCTTATACCTCCAGCTTCTTAGTTGCTGACTTCTAATCTTCAGTTAAATTGAAGCATTGTTTGGGTTAGGAAAGACTGTATTACAATGCTAATATAGGATACTACTAAAGAACCTTACCTACAAGTTTTATTCTGACAAGAAATGTTATACTTCAAAATTTTAGTAACAATTAGATATTGGGTTCAAGATTTATATATACATATATATATATTATATATAGGAAACCAATATAAATATATGCATAAATACAAGTCATTCCCAAATTGATACATGGTCAGACATACAGTTCTCAAAAGAATTATAAACTATAATAGATATAGGTAGGATTGCTCTAAATCACTAAAATATGAGGAAAATACAAATCAAAACACTTCAGAGGTTTCAACTCATTCCAGAAAATTGGCAGACAATAAAATATGGGAATAGCTGATGTTGGAAGTCTTCTGGGAAGTCAGACACATTAATACCCTATTGGTGGAGCTAAGACTAGGTCCAATAGATTTTGAAAGCTATTTGAAAGAGTGCTAAGAAAGTGTTTAGAATGTTCATATTATTTTCCCAGGAATCAGTGACAAAAAGGAAAGTCCACATGCATAAAAAATATTTATATCAGCATTTACAGCAAAGAACTTGAAATAATGAGATATCCATCAGTTATGGAATAATTAAGCAAACTGTAGTCCATCTTACTGTACTTTACAAGAAATAACTGATAAATGATGAATACAGAGAAGCATGGGAAGAATTTTATGAACTGATGCATAATGAATAAGCAAGAGGGAAACATTACTCAATGACTATTACAAAGCAAATGAAACAATAACAAAGAAATGAAACCTGAATGCTATAAAATTGTGATAATCTATTTTGATCTCAAAGAGATATGGGAATACATTTCCTTCTCTTCTTTTTAAAGATGGAAAACAATTAGTTAGAAACTCTATATAGATAATGAATTTTGTTTTTCAGTTGTGTCTGACTCTTCATCACCCCATTTGCAGTTTTCTTGGCAATGTTGCTAGAAATAGATAATGGAACACTATAGGTAAATATCCAGTAAGTTGGATAATGTTTTGGTTAATTTTTGTTTTGTTTTGCCCTCCCCCCACCTACCTTTTTAAAAAAATTCTTTGATATGAGGGTTAGATATCTGGGGAATTATAGGTGATGTGGAATTTTGATGATATAAAGCAAAAGATCTCAATAAAAGTTTTAATTAGGTATCACAAATACATAATTATAGTAGCCATTTTTCTCAGTTCTACTGAGAATTATTTGCAATCATAAATAAGAATGAGTAAAATGAGTATGCATGTATTTATGTTTATAAACATATGTATACATACACAGTGAATGTATGTATACATATATATATATATACACAAACATCTATATCCTGACATATAAAGACATATATATATATATATATAAAGACTATTCATATATATATATATATATGTATATATATATATATATATGATCTATCTAGCTATCTATCCATCCATTCATTCATCCATCCTAAAGATTAGGAAGCAGAAGTGATAACAAGAAATAGGATACTAATAGAACAAAGAATATTTTAACAATGGAGAAAAATGAGAGGTAAAATCAGTTGAAGAAGAGAGGACAATGTTCCCAATCAATCAGTGACCATTAGTTAGAGAACTTGAACAAGTTGTAGCATATGAAAAGAATGGAATATTATCACAACACAAGAAATGACAAACATAAAGAATTCTGAGAACTCCGAGGAAAACTGGAAGATAATGAACCAATGTAGACACAGAACAAGGTAAGTACAACCCAAGGAAACAGATGTGTAATACCTCTCATGCTTCACTAATTACATTGTTCAATCATGGTTCCAAAGAAGAGACAATGAGACATATTTCCTTTCTTTCAATAGGAAGATTTCAGGCACAAGGCATTGTATAGGCTTTTGGATGCGGTGAATAGGAATCAGTTTTCCTTTATTTTTCTTTGTTACATAGGAAGGTTTAATGGAGATGGATGCATGGAAATTACTGTTTTGTTATTTACAAAAAAGTATCATAAAATACTAACTAGAATAATTGACTATTCCCTATATGAAAATACTTTAAAGCAAATCAAACTTTCATAAGGATGTTCAAAGTCAAAGTTTTACATTACATAATAGCTGAAAAAGTGACTAACTGAACTACTGAATTCCTATATATATGCATAAATAGTCCTATAGATTTCTGTACTTCTGTTCTTTTTTATGTATTTTCTTTTATGTTTGATAGCTCTAAAGATGTATTTTTTAGAGAGGTAAGACAAACTCCACCTCAGGTCAATGGGGTAAATAATACTGAAATAGTATTTAGAACTGGAAAAGAACTTAGAATAACTTACAGTTATTCTTCTGCATTGCAACTTTCCCTATTCCTAATTTGATATATTGTGGGTAGGCATAAGACATTAAATGGGAATTGGGGTGGGGGGGGAGAAGTCTGTAGAAGCCACAGACAACATGGTGAAGCTCAGTAGATGACAGAGAAAAAATATTTTTTTCATATAGTACTTTTACTTAACATTGACTTACATATATAGCCTTAACTCAAATTTTACAATAAGATACTATAAATATCCCAATAAAGAAAAAAATTCTTCTCTAGTAGAAAGAAAGGCCAAAAAATTTTATATGGCTTTTCCAGATCACTGAAGTGTGATGCCCCTAATCATTGTGATATAGAAGGAATAACTATAATTCAAAATCCTCATTTTATAGTTAAGGAAACTGAGGCCCATGTGTCTTCTAAGTCTCACATCCCATAATTGGGGGTGGGAGAGACAGGGAAGCCATAGCATAACAAATAAATAATCAACTAAAAACCAAAGCAAACCACCTAACAGTAGTAGAGAATATTCCAGGAATCACTCATTTCCAACACCGTCTTGAATTTTATGTTTATTCCTCACTGTTGCAATTGAAAGCCTCTGGGAAAGCCATATTTCATTTCACATTTTAGAATGTTTCATGATTTCTATGATAATTATGCCTATTTTGTTAGTTAAGTCTCTCACCAGCATTCTCAAGGAACTGAAAAAATAATGCTAAAGTATTAAATTTAGTCCTGGGTATTTTTCCTTTTATCCTTATTATCCAAAACATTCATATATATTAATCTATTGCTCAAGAAAGATATTCACAAATTTTTTCTAACTTTTCCTTTGTGATCAATATGATTTAGTAGAAAGCATGCAAAACATTATAGTAGAATGTATAGTTCTAGAGGGCAGCAATCATTTCAATTTTGTCTTTATATCCCCAGGACCTAAAACAACCTGCACCCAGTAGGTACCTAATAAAAGCTTGTTTTATTTAATCCAATTAAATAATTAACCATCTGGAGACCTTTGCTTAAGTTCCAGCTCTTCTACTCACTCTCCTCTATGATTTTGAGTCAATGATATGACCTCTCAGAATCAGACTCCTCCTTTGCTCCTCATCTGTAAGAAGTGGAGGGTTGGCTAGAGTCAATACTTTCAAAGGTTATTTTCCCAGATCTAGACAGAGGGCTTTGATTCATTTATCTTTTTTTACTAGCCATAATTTCATTTACATTCCTCTCCTTTTATCTGCAATATCCCTTAGGATTTTATATGATTGAGATAAAAGTCTTGACTTCATCATACAGCATTTTTGATTGCTCTCAGAAGCAAAAGTATGAGTTCCAAAAAAGTCCTGCTGCAAATCTGTCCCTCTGTCCTGTCCTCCTTTGAGGGGTGATATTTATTAGGTCTTCTATACATGGGATCAATAAAGTATTTTTTCAGTCTAGTAAATATATGGCATAAATCTGGAGGTAATAGTGTCCATTTTCCCCAGCAGAAGAAATATAAATTTACTGTTCATTATATTATATTGTCAGATTATCAAAAGAGATAGTTGCCTACTGAATTCAACAGATATATTACAATACAGAGTAGTTGGGGGAAGCTTTACCTGACAAATAGGAAATGAAATGACAAGCATGAAATGATACAGATACATTTTTATTACAGCATTATGATAAAGGCAGTAAATCAACCATGTCATTTTAGGAATGCTTTATTTTATTAAAAACATACACAGTTAGGCAGCACACCCACGAGTATACACACCCAAAGTAGCTGATCAATTGGACTCGTCAGTTTTGTATTTTCTTTTTTTGAACTCAAAGGTGACACCATTAATTCTATCAGCTACTGGAGTCAAAAGTCATGAGACAGTATGGCTAGAGGTAACTCCAAGAGAAACAGCTTTAAAGGAATGTGGGTCAATTTTCATGAATGCCTCTGACAGCTTTATGTTTCAGAGCTCTGGAGTGGTTTGCTCTTGTGAGGTTTGTATATTTTTTATTCCCTACATACATGAACCACATCTTTCATTTTGTTTTATGAACACTACAGTAGCCTACTCAACTTCTCTTCCTTAATCTCTAATACATACAAGAAAAAAGTCATTTTAGTATGGTTGATAAAGAACTGGCATAGGAGCCAGGGTGACATGGGTTTGAGGCTTATCTCTAACATATACACACTGTATGGCCAAGTCCCTTGGACTGTTCAGTTTCTAGGCAATTCTATACCTACAGAGCAGCTGCTAATCGATATTGGTAAAGGCGGTTTCCACTGTGCTTTTGGCCATGTGGTTAAAGAAATTAATGGATCCAGGACTAAATTTACTTACTTAATTACTACTTAATTACTTAAGCATTATTTTCTCATTATGGAGAATGCTGGTAAAAGAGGTTTGCCTCAAAAAATATGCATCATTCACATGAATAAATGGATCCCAAACCAAACAATAAAAAAATAAAAAACAGTGAGAATCTTGAATGTGCTCTCATTGTGTAGAATTTGACAAGCTATGATTATGTACCTGCTAGGTTCCTGCTAGACACAGCTAGCTAGGTCTGGGAATATGGAAACAAGGGAAAAAGTATTTTTTTAGAAAGCTCACCATACACTCCCTCTAACCTTTCTGTAATTCAAAGATTCCCCTATGTGTTAATAAATACATTTCCTAGCTATGAAGTGGGAAAACAAGATGACTGCTTGTGATCTGAGATCAATCATTGATATACATACTGTCCTTTGTACACAAAGTATGTTCCTGAACATACAATTGCAAAGCACTGGTTGAACCATGGAATGCCTGGGTCAGGAAGTTCTAGCAACCATCTAATGCCTTTAGGATAAAATAAATTCAAAATTTTCTGTTTGTCTTTCACAGTTTGACTCCAGCCTAACTTTTCCAGGCTTTTTATATATTACTTCCCTTCACATACATTGAGATTCAGGTCAAATGGGCTATTTGCAGGTCTTCATTCATGAAATTTCTTCTCCTCTTGCATACTTTTGTATATTGTACTTTCCATATATAGAAATTCACTCCTTTCTTACTTCCTAAAATCTTTAGCTTTCTCTAATTTCTTTTAAGGCACAATTCAAGGTCTACCTCCTTTATGAGGTCTATCCTGATCTCTCCAGTTGCCAATCCCCTCCTACCTCAGTTATTCATGTAAAGAGGTGCCATGATATAATGAAAAGACTTACTCTGGAGTCATTGGACTGAGTTCCCTGTATGACCTTGGGCAAATCATTAACCTTCTTGGACCTCAGTTTCCCTTCTGTAAAATAAAAGGGTTGGAATAGATGGCTTGTGAATTCCCTTATGGTCTTGGATAATTATCCACAATAAAATGTAAGCTTCTTGAAGACAAAGACTTCTAATTTTGTCTTTACTTTAACTGTGCCTAGACTGTGCTTAATACATGGTATTGTTGTTCAGACTGTTGTCCAGTTGTTTCAGTTGTGCCTAACTCTGTGAGCCCATTTGAGGTTTTCTTGGCAAAGATACTTAAGTGGTTTGCCATTTCCTTTTCCAGTTCATTTCACAGATGAGGAAACTGAGGCAGATATGGTTAAGTGATTTGCCTGGGATCACACACTAGTAACAGTCTGCAGTCAAATTTGAACTCAGAAGGGTCTTCTGGACTCCACATCCTGTCCTTTATCTACCCCTAGGACATCTGGGGAGTATGATCTTAATAGATATTTGTTGAATGAAAGAGTAGCACAGATTTAACAGTAGATGCATTTAGAACTGCTTTTCTAATCATGATGGTGAATTCCTCTGAACCATTTCCTTCCTTGTCTAAGTCTCCTTGTGACAAATAGGTCCTACTAGTTTTCATTTCCCACTTGGTTCTGTCCTGGAATTCATAATCTTTAGAAACTCATCATTCTGCAAGATGAAATCAACTCTTTAAGGCAAATTTCTCCAGAGCATTTCTTATGTAGTTCCTTGGCTCTATAACTCCACTCCCTTACCATTTGGATTGCCTCCTTCCTTTTCAATTTTCCTTTATGTGTAGTCTTCCTCCATTAGATTATAAGCTCCTTGAGGACAGGGATTACCTTATACTTAGCATAAAGCCTACTTTTTTTTACTACGTAAAAGTTTATTAACACTGATTCTTTATTACTGTGTCCATAGACAAATTTATTATATTTTATTTTACATTAACCTGAATGAGTCAGCTAATAATAGTCCCAGGCCCAGATGCTCAGGGTAGTATATAGAAGTTGAAGGGAAAACCATCCTGACTAGATATAAAGAACTTCCTAACAAGAGAACCCACCACTCCCCTCTCCCCCCCAAAAAGTGAAATGAGCTTCTCTGAGTTTACTGAAGCTCCTGAGTGAATAGGCCATCATTAGAAGTATTCAAGCAAAAGAGGTTACAAGATCACATGGTCAGGGATTCTTGCTTCATGTGGGGTTGAACTAGTGCTCCTCTTCCAACTCTAAGATACTATGACATCAGACTAATGATCTTGAACTTATATACTGACAAGATAGTGTGTGATAGGGGCAAAGTGAGATCCATTCAAAATGCTCCAAGAACTTAAAAAAGCAGAATACTTTTTAATTGATATTAGGGTTATCAAGAACAGCTTCATGGAGGAAATGCATTTTAGATATGGAGAAGGCTAACATGGAGACAGGATATGGTTGGCTAAAACTGGTTTGACTGAAATTGAATAAGTAATAAGATGGTGGGAGGGAAGGGGAATAATATGAAATCAGTAATGTGATCTCTTACAGAATAGTAGCTGTGTGAGCAAAAAAGAAAAGTAGAGTCAAGTTGAAATATGTTTCTGAGGTAGAACCATTTATACTATGGAACTTATTGGATATGGAAGAGTAAAAGATGAAGGCAAAGTTTTGAACCTATGTACCTTGCAGGATTCATAAGTAGATTAAAGAAGTTTTGTGGAAGGGTAGATTTAGGGATAGATAACAAGTTTTATTTGAGATATGTTGAGTTTGAGGCTCTGGGGGTGGGGCATTCAATTGGAACTAAGCAGCAGGTATTTGAAGATGAGGAAATGGAGTTCAGAAATAGGCTGGAGATATACCTAGAGTTGGTAACTGAACTCATGGGAATAGATAAGGTCACCAAAGGAAAAATATATCCTCCTAATTCACTGTTGGATTTGAAGCCTATTGGTTACCCTCAATCTGGGTTAGCCCATCTACTGAGAGGGATAAATTAAAGATCACCTTAGAGTCAAGGCATTAGCATTTGAGGAAACTAGGATAAGTTTCATGTAGAAGGTGGGATTTTAACTGAAACTTAAAGAAAGTCAGGAAAGTCAGAAAGTAGAAGTATGGAGATGATAAGGTAAAGCATTCCAGGAATTTGAAATTTAGTTGAAAAGTGCTAAATTTTGCCTAGCCATTATTATTTGTTAAATCTTGCCATGAATTATATCTTTTTTTCTTTTTACTTTTAGCAAGGTAATGGGGGTTAAGTGGCTTGCCCAGGGCAACACAGCTAGGTAATTATAAAGTGTCTGAGGCCAGATTTGAACCCAGAGGTACTCCTGACTCCAGGGGCAGTGCTCTATCCACTGCTCCATCTAGCCACCCCAAATTATATCTTTTCTTAAAAAAGCTAAACTAATGATTAGCTAATATTTATGATTCTTTTGATAAAAGCAATTTATGAAAGGAATAAATTTATGCTATATGCTTTTTGACTTGTTTATCTCTGACATTTCTTAACCAATCGGTTCACATGCTCATTACCAGGCAGCTTTCCAAAATGCCAGGCTACTATCTAAATTGAAGTCATGCTCCCCAAGAAAAAACAAATAGTGATTGAAGGACTAATTGAACATACTCACCCAGAACATCTCAAGTATATTTTATCAAACAATTGCTTTATAACAACTCTAATACATCTGGACTAAATATAAATCAAATGGACATTCCATTCAGTATGAGGTCTTAGACTGACATGTAAACCCCAGGAAGGCAAGTTAATTCTTTGGCTGTAATTTTTTTGTAGGGCATACTTCAAAGTCATGTAAATGATGGGTTATTAATTAATCATATTTACTCATGTATATACATATATATACACACAAATGTGCCTGCAACCAGCAAGCATAATTAGTCTTTAGCAAAGCCATTTACTACAAAATATTCCTCCCACATAAATCTGAGATATTCTTCCACAAATAGATACAATGCTTGATGGGGAGAGTGGGCACCAGCTTAGACAAAAGAATAATGAGGCACATACATTGGAGGCACATGTAGCCACATGTTAAATCAAGGAATTTGTATTTGATCCTACAGGAATAAGGAAATCATTTAAAGTTCTTGACCAAAGGAGTGACATGTAAAAAATAAGAGACAATTGAACAGCATAAATAGGCACCCAACAAAGAGATCTAACTAAACCCCTGGACAGCTGAAACATTCCTATTTGATATCCTTGAAAATAACAATTTCTGCCACTCTTTGGGCTTTACTCTCTTACTATTTCATTTTTACACCTCCATCTATTCCCTTTTCTCCACCAGTCACTGAACAAAGAATGACAGCAAGTTGACATTCTGTGACCTATAGTATAGCATAAAGGGTCTCTTTGAACTTTTGGATTTTTTCTTTTTTAATTTTTTAATTCATTAAATGTTTCCCAGGACAGTTAAAACTTTTAAAAATTCATTTAAAAAATTTTGAATTCTCTCCCTCCCTTTTACCTTTGATAAGGCAAGAAATATGATCTCAGTTATCCGTGTGAAGTCATACAAAGCATATTTTCATATTAGCTATGTTGCAAAAGAAAATATACACAGACACCTAAACAAAAAAAAAAACAATGTGGAAAAAGTATGCTTCAATTTGCACTTAGTAGTTCATCAGTTCTCTCTTTAAAGGTGGATAGCATTTTTCATCATGAAACCTTTTGAATTGTCTGACCTTTTTGAATCAAAAAATATATAATTCAGAGGCTTAAACAATTATTTCCAAAAACAGAATTTGAATAGCTCAGACTTTTTATGACAGATCTGTTCAATTTACTATTGGTTAAGTAACTTTCACTGCTTGGGGAGACAGATATTTTATTAAAGCTAATAATAGTGCAAGTGTCTCATTTAACTGTGATGGTTATCTCAAAGACTGAATCTTCAGACTTTCATTCAATCAATAGATCCTTGAAGAATATGATAATACTCAGCAAGCAAGATTGCTAAGGTCCCTTCCAGGGCTAAGAGACTGTGATTCTATCATTTTTCTTTTTAAGAGGGAGAAGTCACATAGTTTTTCTTTTAAAAATTAATTTTAAAGATCAAAGCTCTAAAACTCCTTAGGTACCTTAAATATAGTATAATTTTAATAACCAAGCTTGATTCTAAGGAAGGAAGACAAAAATGTCCTTCACTCCCTTCTTTGAATAGATTGAAAGCTACAGGTATGAAATATGAAATATACTGACATATTTGGTAGATGGGTCAGTTTTACTCAATTGCTTTTTTCCCCTTTTTCTATTATTAATGCTTTATTAGAGGAGCTGGCTTTGGTATAATGCAGAAAGAAGGATATCTTTGGAAATTAAAATGGTATGAATGTAACATATTGTCAATTTGAAATATTTAAAATAATTCAGAAGTTACAAAAATCCATTTGAAGATGTTGTTTTGGGGACAAGTCTAAAGTACATGTGTAATTTGGAATAACAAGATATTGTCTTTAGACTATAGAAACAATATATCATAGAGCAGAATGAAGGACTGAGCTTGAGTCAGGAAGACTAGTCTTTAAATCATAACTCTAATACTTACTAATCACCCCTTGATTCTATCCAAGTCACCTCTGTGTGTGTCTCAGGTCATTCTCCTAGGACTATTAGAGAGGATGTTCTTTGAATTGCTTGAGGAATTTCCAAACTGGGAAGCCCCTATGCTTCTGAAATCACAGATCCTTCATATATTTATGCCAATGGGTCTGGATAAAAATCTCACATTTCTTCTATTTAACCCTGGTACCCCATGTCTGTGTGTGTCTGTTATTATGCATAATGTTCCCCAGGCAAATCAAATTATTTTAATCTGGGGCGGGTATGTAAATTGGTAAGCTGGTATATAAAAATCTTATGATTCTATAACCCAAAAAATAACAACCCAGATGACTGGGTGCCTAAATCAATAAGAAATGCCTTAGTTGTGATTACAGCATTACTAGCTTGACATTTTATTATTTAATACTATGAGCCCATTGGTTCAGACTTAGAATGCCCTGAAGATTTTTTTTTCTCTATGACCTCACACATAGAAATACAACTTCATGAGAATACTGAAGACCCTACTAAGATGCTACTATTTAAATGTATGCCTTCTGGGATTATGACAAAGTAACTAGAAAGTTCCAGAGATTCTATTTTGTAATTGTAATAATAGTAACACTTACATAGTGCTTAAAAGTTGGAAAATGCTTTAATAGGT
Source organism: Macrotis lagotis (assembly GCF_037893015.1). Lineage (NCBI taxonomy): Eukaryota > Metazoa > Chordata > Mammalia > Peramelemorphia > Peramelidae > Macrotis > Macrotis lagotis. The sequence goes on from NC_133664.1 coordinate 173,805,852, forward strand.
ATTATCATTCCTTTTATCATTCCCATTTTACAGATCAGGACAGAGGTCAAATGGACTGACTGGTCCAAGGTTACATAGTGTCTGAAACTCAGTTCTTCCTGATTCTAAGTCTAAAAATTCTCCATACTCTCCCACCTAATTACTAGTACCTAACTGATGTGGCTGAGTGACACAGTGACTAGAGTACCAGTCCTTGAGTCAGGAGGACCTGAGTTCTAATCTGTCATAGACACTTGACATTTACTAGCTGTATGTCCCTGGGCAAGTCACTTAACCCTCATTGCCTTGCATCCAGGGCCATCTCCAGTCATCCTGACTCATATCTGGCCACTGGATCCAGATGTTTTGGAGGAGAAAGTGAGGCTGGTGACTTAGCACAGCAGTGCCTCACTCAAATCTAGTTCATGTGCTTGACATGGTATTACCTCCCTGTTATCATGGCCTTCTTCAAGAAGGAAGGACAAACAACAACATCACCAAATGCTCTTGAGTCACAAAAAAATCTACCTATGGAACTTTTGAGAAAAAAATTTTATAGTCAAGGTCTCATTTTTTTGATCATTTATTTTTATTAGTGGTCTGGTTGGTATTTCTTGGGAATGTAAACTAAGGTATAAGGCACCATTTTATAACAAAGCCTTACATCCTTCTGAATTACTTGATTTTGTTTTCTTCTTGAAATAATACATTTGTTCTCAATGTCACTTTCCAGTACAGTAAACTCTCTTTTCAGAATGTAGCCAAGCATCCCTTATGAGAAAAAAAGATAACAAGTTTATCTGTGATATAATGTTTTCCATCTCTAACACTTCTTATTTACTTTGTTATCAAGGGTTATAAAAATAGTTATTGGAAGAATGTTGAAGAAGAAAGGTCAACCTTCTCAGAGAATAGCAAAAAAAAATGGTATATGGTATTTTCATTAGGATGGTTTGCTTTAGGATCTTAGGTGAGGCATTTTAATCAGATCAATAAATGGTAGCTTCAATCAGTTCCCCAAAATTCTTGCTTAGTCATAGCTACTCTCATTCCTCAGATAAGACATTTCCAATCTTCTATAAAGCTACATGATCTTGATTTCATCATTATCTTTACCATTTTCAACAGTGTATATGTGGTGAGAAGGGGCTTGTCTCCCAGACAGGAAGTTTGGGGTTGAAGAACCACCTTGGAGACACACCACACACACACACACACACACACACACACACACACACACACACACACACAAACATATATATATATATCAGTAAGGTGAGGATGGGCTAGCTACTGAGTTTCTCAATAATCCAAGCAATTCTCAAAGGTCTTAAGTTGCAAAGCAGATGCTGCTTTGCCTTTATAAAGGAAATTTCCTTCCTGGGAGAATCCTGCACCAAGGAAATCAGAGTCCTAACTTAAAAAAAAATCCAAGGCTGTGATTTTCTTAAGTACTAGGAAGAGAAAAAGGTTTTTGACATAGTTGTTTTCCTCAAGATATAATCTCTGAAACTATGAAATGACAACTAAAATCCTGGTCTTCTAGCTCCATGTCCAGTTGCCTTTACACCATGCCACACTAACTTAGCGCACAGTACAATGTAAAAATTTATTCCCTGGGGCAGCTAGGTGGTGCAGTGGATAAAGCACCAGCCCTGGAGTCAGGAGTACCTGGGTTCAAATCCGATCTCAGACACTTAATAACAACCCTGAAAAGTAGATACTATTATCTTCTCCATTTTATAGATGAGGGTTAAGTGATTTACCCATAATCACATGACTAGTAAGTGTTTGAGGTCAGATCTGAATTCAGATTTTTCTGATTCTGTGTAACATTCTATCCACTATATCACTTAACTTAAAATAGGCTACTATCTTAAGAAATTTAAACACTACCTTTTTTCCCATCTGATTTATAATATTAATTTTCCTGGCAAACAATTTTCATAGATTGATCAGAGGTAAATCTCAACCTAAATTATATTTGAATGATCATGAAATTTAAATAATTGATGTTTTACTTGATAGATAAATAAGAAAAAAATACACCCCATAGTAGTGGGAACTGCAGCCTATAGGAAATGGAGAAGCAAGAAACAAGGTGATGTACAGGAAAAATGAATGGATGATCTAGATTCAAATTCCATTCAGCATAAACTAACTTTGTAGCCATGTTAGAGAAACTCAAGTCTTTTTGCACATTTAATTTCATATCTGGAGTCATATTTTCAAGGATATTTATTTTTTGTTTGTTATTGTCTTACTCAAAAGTTGTAGCTATAAAAGACTGTTATTTGTGTCAGGGATTTTAACTTTTTGTATTATTGTTTCTTTGGCAGTCTGACAAAGTCTACTGACCATAAAAGGATGTGTTTTTATTATAATTAAATAAAATGCTAAATTTCAGTTAGAGGTTAACCAAAATAAAGATGAAATTTTTAGCTTGTAGACCCCCTCCAATCTATCCATGAACTCCTTTGAGTATGAAGTCCCAAGATTAAGAACCCTTGATCTACATGGTCAATCAACTTTTTGCTTATACTCACTTTGACTACTGCAAGACTCAAAAGGGTTATAAATTTAGAGCTGGAAAGAACCTGAGGTCATTGAGTCCAATCTCTACATTTTCACTACTGTGGAAACTGAAGCAAATTTCCCAGGATTACATAACTAGAAGTATGTTTGTCAGATTTTGTACCTGTCTCACTGACTCCAAGAATAACAGTCTACCAAGACCCCCATAAAATGATGTTTCCTATTGCCTTTGCACAAATAATTAAACCCAATTCTAGAAATTCCTTTATTTGCCTCTTCTATGTGAACCCTAGAGTCAGGAATGAGCCATTCGCATTCCTAAATGAAATATTTATATTTATAAGACTTTAACATAGCACCAAATGATAGAATAGTCATTTCACCTTTAAATGTCACCATTCATTCATTTCCATCGAGGTGTTGTTTTTTTCTAAAATACAGACCTAAAATATGTTCTTAAAATGATAATAAGAAATGGAAAAAATGCTCTATTAAGCATCTATTTCTACCTATATCTTTCTATTAAATTATGAATATATTTATGGAAAAAACATTAATAAAAGTATATCAGCCTAAACATTAATTCTACTAATATGCCATGGAAATTCAGGAACTGAACAATCCATACCAAATGGTGACACTTAAATTGATCATCTGAAATTATACAAGACTTTCTCTTATAGCCATTTGCAGAATGCCATGCTCAAGAATTTCCTTTGAGTATATAATGAGAAGCTGTTTTGTATTCTTACTTATCTCCCATAATGGCACTAGGTTGTTCCAGTTGACTAAGATGAATCATTTATAGGAAGGTATTCATAGGATGTATATCTCAATTTCATGTGCGAATTTTAAAACCTGATCCTTTTTCTAGATACTTCATTTTGTACTTGAATTCCCAGGTCTTTCTTTCATTCTTCTACCTCTACGTACTTCTTGATATTACCATTCTAGCTGTAAAACTAGGGTATGTAATGGGAAAGCCATGGATTGACTTCAATTGCTACTTTCTCAGGATAAGTGTGACTTCTCCATTTATTCACATGGGAGTCAACTCAGAAAGAGTAGATGGAAAAAATGGAATAAAATGTGGTAATGATAGTTCCACTTGTTTCTTTCTTCCTAATAGCCTTAAAATGAGTAGAAATACCCTCTATTTTCTTTCTAAAATAAAATAAAATTGAACAGAAGCCTTAAATAATATGAAGGAACTATAAACATGCCCTCAGTGAAGCCACTCTGTAGGAATTGATTCATCAAAATATTGGGACACTCCCAAAGTTTTGGGGTTTTATTTTTCACTATGAATGCGTTATTGAATATTGTACTTACAGCTGCATAACCAAGTATAAGTGGTTTGGACTTTCGTAAATATCTTCCAGAGCAACGATATTTTCATGTTTGATTCTAAAAATAAAAAAGAGAAAGACAAAAGATTAGAGCAACTGTCATTTAGCTTTAAATGAACAAAATTTCAAATTAAAGGAAAAATTCTAATCCCAAATAAGAGTGCCTTCCTTGAATACAGTTAGCAGTTCAATGTTTATGTGAATGCTGGCTTTGCCATTTAAAATTTGTGTAATTTTGAGTAGGTCTTTGATCTCTGTTTCAGTTTCCTCATTGGTAAAATGACGGGTTTTAAAAATTCCTTTAATCTATTAATTCTGTAAAATGGAGCAAATTTATATACACACCCACATTTAAATATATTCTTTCCCCCAGAATTGTACTAATTTATTTCAACAACCCCAGATATATTTGAGTATTGGAAACAGGAAGGGGGAGAGATATAGGGGAAGGAAGATCATCATAAACCCAAATTCACAATCCAATAGCATCACATGAGGCAGAAAACAAACTATTCTACCAAGTGCCAGACTAGGAAAAAGAGACCTATAGCATTGACTTTCTGTGGTGGGTCACTATGTGATCCATCATCTCTATCAAGTATCTTCTTAGGTTCCCTGTTACCTATTACTGTGCCAGGCTACAGGACAGAGAAGAATTTATGAGGGGGCTTACAGATGAAGAGAAATCCCCTTCTAAAAGCCATCTGAGCTCAGAACCTTAAGTTCTACTGCTTGTTTAAAGCTTGAGCTTTCCAGAAAAGAATCATTTCATTAGCTAGTGTGCTAATTAATTGTTCACGGAAAATCCTCTCCCTTGGGATTTTACTACTCCACAGTTTCAGATGCATTCAGCTGATGTGCATCTTCACTAAAGCCTGCTGTTGTTTAACAGCAAGAACACTATATTATTTAATTAGGGGAAATGGAGGCAATTTTCCTAAATGTGAGAGCAGCCACTCCCTGGCTCCTTCTTCCCCTCTGAAATCATATGGCCTGATAAATTACCCTGTAACCAAGCAGAAACCAAAAGAATTAAGATGAAATAAATGTGTGGCATTGGGGGGGGGTGTTGTTGCTAGTTTTCCTAGCTAATACAATTTGCTGATAAGCTGAAACAGTGGAAATTACATTCAATTCACATTTCCCCTGCATCTACTAGAAAATGCCAATTTTATTCATCATCAGATTGATTTTAAAAGGCTTGCTGTGAGACACCAGAGGAAGAATTATATCAGTAATATCACAAAAACATTATATTGATCCAACAAAATGAGTCAGTGAATAAACTAGGAAATATTAGTTAATTTGAGACTGCCAGAGATTCCAGACAGTCTTGGAAGGTGCAAATGAATGCCTTCAAGACTTGCTGAGCTTATATTTCTACTAATCTGAGTTCATATTAAGTGAGTCTTTTTTGTTTGTATTGTTTCTAACAACTTGTATCATACTGTTAATTCATCCTGGGTCCGTGGTAAAATAAAATCCCAGGTCTTTTTAACATGATGCTATTCTTCATCATGTAGTATACTTGAGCAAAGAAGACTTTTAGTCTATATTTTATATTTATTATATTTATTCCTGTTATGGTTCAGATTACTTGGCCTGGCCCAAAGGGCTGGGATTTCAAACCTGTCAGAAGCATTTCAAATCTTGATTATATCCTCAAATTATCCCAGTCTCATGTTACCTGAAAATTTGATATAACTATCTCCTAGATTTTACTGAAGTGATTCAAAATAAAGATTAATGGGACAAAAGTATAAACTAAGCAAATGGCATTCCACTTGAGACCTTCATGGTGGTTCAAATCTAACAATTATTCAAATGATTGATTGAACCAGTTGCAAATTCACCATGTTGACAGGTGTTACTTTGTCCTAAGAATCAGCGGATAGAAAAAAGATGGCTCCAGAGTCCCCATTCTCCGTGTAATAAAGGTCAAACTACTTAGCATGCCATTGAAAGTGTTTCACAATCTGGCTCCATCTTACCTGTCCACCTTTATGGCCACCATTACATACCTTATCACTCATATTCCAAATAAACTAAACCAGTTATGCCTCAAAGAATCCTTGTTCTCACAACTTTCTAATTTTTCCTGTATCTGGATTCCATTCCTCCATCTCTGATTGTGGAACTTTCCCATGCTTCAAGGCCTAGATCAAAAGCTGCTTCTTCTATGACTTCCTTGGATGTTACTTATTACACTAGTCAGAAGTGACCTTTTCTCCTGCTCTCATATCAATTTGCACTCCTTTTATACATAGTGTATTTGTATTTTTTGCATACATCCTTTCACTTTCTACTTAATTTTGAACTCCTTAAGGCAAGAATTGTGTCCTTATTTTTGTATCTTATCAAATAATTCAGAAATCAGAAAATACTATACATTTGGGTTTACATTATAACCTTTTTTGATTTCTAAACTTTTAAAGTGATGGAAAGAATGTTAATAATTTATATTAAACTTAAAATTTATTCTGCATAACAATTTTGGAGTCAGTTACTAAATGTTTACTGGCATATCTCTGACTATTTACAAAGTGTGCATTTTTTTTGTTGCCATGAGCAGGTCATTCAAATGCTCTTAGCCTTGGGGTGCCATAAAGAAAGCACTTTTCTCAACTGAAAAAATGCTAGATAAATGCGTCTGGTTGTCAAATATTTGAATGATTGAATGAATCGGCTATAATCTAGCATGTTGAGAGCTTTGGCTGTTCTTGGGCTATTCAGTCAGATCCTACACTATGTGATTCCGTACACAAAGTCCATGGCAAAGATACTGAAGTAGTTTGCCATTTTCATCTTCAGTGTGTACCCCATTTTACAGAGGAGGAATGAAGCAAATAGGGGCCGAGTGACTTCCCCATGGACACACAACAAATAGACTTCTGAGTATGAATTTGAATTGAGCTCTTCCTGACTCCAGATCTATCTGCACTCTACCCATGGAACCATCTAACTGCCCCCAAGGTTTTGCTTTACTGTCTTAAAAGTCAAGGTGGAGGAAGGTGAAGTGAGCTAGAGCTGGAAGCATTGGATGAGCGGGATATTCTAGCATGGTGATACTATCATACACTGAGTTGTAGAAGGAAAATTTGAAATTGCTGCAAAAGAGAAAAAAGATTTCATGGATATAGATCTTTTTAGTGAACCATTTGTAAAGCAAAGAGGGAAGGGATGTCAAATATGTGCAGAGAGCAAAGGTCTGGACACTCATCCTGCTACAACTCTATGAATCAAACCAATTATGAAATGTCTGAAAGCAGGAAGACTTACCTCCTCCAGAGAAAGGAGGAAACCATTTTTTGCTCTCCTCCTTCACTTGGCCCAAGGTTGTTGAGATAGAGAACCATTTTTCCTATCACTTCAACCTAAGGTGCTCCAAGTCTTACCCACTGATATACTCTAATTACTTCTTGGCCCTAACAATTGCTCTGCTGCTCTCTCTACCTTTAGGCCTCCAGAGCAAGTACTATCTCCCTTTTTTCAAAGCCCATAATGCATTCTTTTTTTAAGGTTTTTTTTAACAAGGCAACGGGGTTAAGTGACTTGCCCAAGGCCACACAACTAGGTAATTTTTAAGTGTCTGAGGCCGGATTTGAACTCAGGTACTCCTGATTCCAGGGTCAGTGCTCTAGCCACCTTGCTGCCCCACCCATAGTACATTCTTAATCAAAGTTTCTTCATTCATTCACACCACACAAGCGTTCCTACTAAAGGAACTTTTTTTGAATAAGACAAAAAATCTGATTTCTGTAAAAATGACAGGAAAGGAACCATCACTATGACACTAAGGGCACCTTTAGAAGACAGAAAATGGCATTTAATCTTAATTTGTTGGTAAAGTGCCCAGGCCTAGCAGGTCCCAAAAAAAAATTAGCCACTGCCTGTGTCTTCAGCATATGATTACAAGGACAAGCACTGAGCCTTGAATGTAAATAGGTGTTTACTGTTTGTTAAACTTGTAAAATTAAAATCACCTTCAACTCTTACCCTGAAAAAGCATGGGGAGGGAAGGAAAGAAAAGCTAGAAGGCTAAAGGCAAAAAGCAGATTGTTTTGATGCAGAGAACTCCCTGTGTGGTCACTGACTCAACCAAAAGGAGAGACCCTCTGCCAGGGCCAGGAATCCATTTGAAAATGACATCATTAAAAAAAAATAAAGTCTTCACCAAATGCTAAGCCCAGCAACATGCCAAAGGCCCTTCAATTGAGAAGATGTCTTAGCATCACAGACAGTTTAATAGCGGATGCTTTATTGAGATGAGGCATCCTCTCTCCCTCCAGACCAATTCTTTCCACAGTTCCAGGATCCAGTGCACTGCTCAGTCTAATCCAGGGGTCTTTGAATTCTCTCAACTGACCCTCTGCAAAAGATAGAATATGATAGAATTGATAAGTTGCTCAGGAGAGCAAAAAAATGCCTTTTCTTTACAGAGATGAGCACTTTACTGTTGCTTTGTTTACAGGCTGAGAGTAGACTACATGGGGTCAAGGAAGGAAATGCAGTTTAATCAGGAAGAGGCAGATCAGGACAAGTTGTTCAGGAGGGAGTGGTAGCTGGGGAAGCAGATGGTGGCTCAAAAGAGACAAGGGCAGTCCTGATCCTGTTGACAGGGTCACAGTGAGGAGCAGTTTTACTAACCTCCATCTGGTGTCCAGATGTTTGGGGAGAACTCCCCCAGGCCCTTCTCGAGGGTCATGTTCCCCAGTTTGAAAAACACAACCCTAAGGAGAAAGTCTAGGTCTATAGAATAGGTAAAAGATCAGGATTGGAGTCCCTCTCAATGTCATTACCATTAAATCCTTTTTCTATACGGGCATAGGGAAACAATCTCTTTTTTTGTCAAAATAAGCATCCTACTAGTAACACATGAATTATTTAAGAAAATTCTCCAGAATTTTGGCAAATGGCTCCTTTTGACAATTAAAATGTTATATTCTCCTGAGATTTGATACACAAATTAGTGAATTACTTCTCTTAAAAATGATTCAATAGCAACATTTAATACTAATAATAGTCAATTTAATAATAAGTCATATTTAAAATATGGGATTCTAGTCAGACTAGGATATCATTTAAGGGAATGAAGGTACTAAGAAACCATGATGTCAAACCAGGGAAAAGAGATGTCGTATTCCTACCACTTGGTTTTAGTTAGCTGACTTGCTCATAGGAGTTGATGTGGAGCAAAATGGAAGGGAATGCCGTCCATGCATTCCTCAATTTTTCCTAACCAGTAAACAGTGAGCCAAAATTCTCCCACACCAGTTTGCAAGTAGATTTTTTTCCTCTAATCCCTTCAAGTTCACCCTTCATTTGGGGTAAAAAGAGTATTTAACCCTCAGAACCATAGATCAGACCTTTAGGGACACCATAGCACCAATGAGATAACTTTCCGGGGGGGAATTTAAGTGATTTTAAAAAGTTTTAGGATTATACTTGGGAGAATTGAATCACCAGTCTTGATCACATGTGTAGGACATTATATTTGATTGACACATAACGCCCTCCAAAATCTAATGTCCTTCAACACCATGTTCCATTACTTTTTCTTTCATCTCACAGTCTTGAACCTATGTTCCAGTTCATCCATACTATTAACCACCCTTTGAATCCTTTGCCCCATTGTCCTGTCATAAGTTCTGACTTTCTATTCTTTTTATTTTAGGTTTTTTATTTTTAGGCTTTTTTCCAAGGCAAATGGGGTTAAGTGGCTTGCCCAAGGCCACACAGCTAGGTCATTATTAAGTGTCTGAGATCGGATTTGAACCCAGGTACTCCTGACTCCAGGGCTGGTGTTTTATCCACTGTGCCACCTAGCTGCCCCATTTTAGGTTTTTTGCAAGACAATGGGGCCCAAGGCCACATAACTAGATAATTATTATGTGTCTGAGGTCAGATTTGAACTCAGGTTCTCCTGGCTCCAGGGCCAGTGCTCTATCCACTGCACTATCTAGCTGCCCCAATTTCTGACTTTCTAAACCCCAACTCTGAAACATTTCTACTATCCACCTTCTTCATACCAACTCACACACTATTGAATGCAGAAAATCAAGCAAACAGGACAAATGGATTTACTACAAATTTATGTTCTCTATCTGGAACTTAAACTTTCTGACAATCTGATTAATCGATCTCTCCAGAATCATTTCCTCTTACTTTCTTTCATATACACTATGCTTTAGTAAAACTGGATTATGTGCTATTTTCACCCATACCATTCCATTACAATTCTAACTTCTCCGTCTTTGCACAAATTGTCCCTAGAATGCCTCTCTTTTCACCTCCATTTCTTGGGATTCTCCTTTCCCTTCTCTCATACCAAGTACCTCAATGGACCTTTCTTGCTTTCCTTAAACAGTAGTACCTCCCTTTCCCCTAAGATTGATATATATTTTTTAATTTATTCATCTGTTACCCTCTTTATCTTCCTCCAAATAAAATGTGATCATCATTAATGTTATTTCATTTGATCCAAAGCAATCCTATCTGGTAAGTGCTTTTATTATCATCTCCATTTCAGAGATGAAGAAAATAAGGCTCAAAAAGGTATTAATATTTGCCCAGAGTTACACAGTTAGTGTCTGAGGCAAGATTTCACCTCAGACTTTTCTGACTCCAAGTCCAGTACTCTACCCGTTCTGTCAGCTTTCCTATAGTAAACTCTCTGAGAATAGGAATTTTCATTTTTATCTTTGTACACTCAGTTCTTTGCATAGTAGCTAGCATATACTATAATATGAATAATAAATATTTAGTGAATTAAATATGTGATATACACCAACCTCTTCCTAGTTCAACAATGAAATACAGATTAGATTCCCCAAAAACAGCATCTACTAGGGAGGCTACCACAGTTATACTTTCAGTCTACTGGCCCTCTCACACAGGTTTTCATTACCACATACCTGAAAGACTACCATCATTTCCCACAGGTCATTCTCCTTTCAATCCAGAAATTCTCTGCATTGCCTACTCAGCTCAAAAGTCTTCAGTGGTTCCATTTCCCATTTTCTTCAAGGAACATTTTATGTTATTCAAGGCCCTTCACAATTTGTCTTCAGTTGCAATCAGTCCACATCGCTGCTAAACTAGTCTATAATGCCCTTACAGACTTGAACATACCTTGAATATACTACCTTCTCTCCCACCTCCTCAATTTTTCTCCCATTGTTCCCTGAGTATGGAGCATTCTCTTTCTCTTTACCTGTTAAATCCACACCTATTCTTAAACACCCTACCCTACATACCTCTTCTAGGACTTATGATTCCATTCTGGATGAAGACAGCCATACCCCTTATCCCCAAACTTCATACAGCACTTTGTGTTCCCCATTCTAATGCACTTTGCAGGTTATATTGTCTATTATAGTAATATGTGTTTGTGCTTTCTGCCCTTATTAAACTCTAGGCTCAGTGAAGATGGAGCTTATATCCTGGCTAAACTTTTTTAATCTGACACATATGTTTGCATATAGTTACTTATTAAATACTGAATTAATGAATGACTATTCAACAAGACAAGTATAAAATCATAGGATTGTGGAATTAGAAATAGACTCATAAGAGTTCATTGGTGCAAATATTAGCCAAAAAAGCCATGACTTCTAACTGCAATATTCATTTGAAGACCTGATGAGACAAAGAACTCACTACTCTCTGAGGCAATCCATTCCATTTTTTATAAGACTAATAATTTATTAGTAGTCATTAATGATTATACTAGAATAACAAATTATAATTAATAATAATCATCCAATAACTAGATAATAAACTCCTTCTCTTAAGTAGAAATACTTCTCTCTATAACTTCTACCCACTTTTTCCGTCTCTGCTCTAATCTCTTTTCTCATCATTTCAATAACAATCCCCTACCTACAAGACACCTGACAACACTATTTCACACCTAATGTAGAACCATATGGAGGTTTCCTGCTTCATAGCAAAATTGCATTAGCTTATACACAGAATTCTATACAGTCTTATTTAAAAACACAAAAGACTCCAAAATTAGATTTTCAGAGTCATGAAGAATGAAAGTTTTCCATGTGGGAAAAGATTTAGAGAGAAGCACATGCTCATTCATCTATTATGAATGATAGACCAGCAGTAGCCAAACCACTTGGGGCTATACTCTGGAGTAATTGTACAAGAAGAATTTCTACCTAAACTGAATTATTATTTCTTAGTTTCTTCCTTTTTAATCCATATTTTTTAAATGATAAAGAACCATAGTAAAAAAAATCAGTTCTAGATAAACATTCTAATAATAAGTCAAGGATTTATTAAAAATCTATTTTGTTCTAAGAGACAAAAGAAAGACAAAAAGTGGCCTTTTCCCTCAAGGATCTCACAAGTGAATGGGGGAAAGAAAATGAAAACAACTATGTAAAAGCAAGCTATAGACAAAATAAATTAGAAATCATAAACAGAGAAAAGGTACCAGAATTAAGTAGTCTTGAGAAATGTTTCTTTCAGAGGAAGGCATATTAGCTAAGATTTGAAGGAAGTCAGGGTATCCAGGAGGCAGATAAGAAGAGGGAGAGATAAGGGAATATTGTGTAAGAAGACTGGGAACCTAGGAAGGGGCCAGATTATGTAAGACTTTAAATAACAATCAGAGGAATTTATATTTGACTCTGGACATAACAGGGAGCTAATGGAGTTTATTCAGAATGGAGATGGCATGGTCAGACCTGTGTTTTAGGAAGAATGGAGGTGCTATGGTTAGACCCATGTTTTAGGAAGATCAGTTTGGTAGCTGTTTAGATTAGAAGATTAATAAGTTATTGCAAAAGTCTAAGGTATGAGGTGAGGGAGCTCTACAATAAGAGTTGAAGGAGAGAAGGGGACATTAAACTCCACATGGATACTCCTTCTAAATAACATATATTATGCACTTGACTCTCATAGATTTTCTACCTAAATTTTGGGAGTTTTTCCTCCTTTTCTGCCAGCGTTGCTTGAATACTAGGAGTATATGAATACCCATTTTTTATTTCTCACTTTGCTGTTTCTCATGAACAATTAATCTTGGTAACATGTTTCATCATACACATACCCTTCATGTACTCTTTGACTAATTCTCAATATTACATTGTTGGATAATCTGTGTCTTGGAGTGAGAATCAATGACAAAACCAAGATGGCTGGTGAGGTAGATAGGGCCCACACATTAACTGACTTACTCTGCCTTCTTCAGAGGATCCTCTGTCCAGGCCCATACATTCTCAATATCCTTTATCCCTTAAATTGGTCTGAACACTAAAAATAAACACAGCAGTTGGATCAAATTTGATTCTGGGGCTCAAAATTCAGTATTAGGAAGAATACCCTATAAATTATATGAATGATGGACTGGGGACAAGGAGAGGGATGGAGGCTGCAAAATAAGTAAGAAATAATAAATATCTCAGCTAAGATAATATTATTGTGGGTTGAAGGGAGAGATGCAAGAGAGATCATGAAGTCAGACTGAGTTTGCTACTGATTAGATATAGAACATAAGTAAGAAGTCAAAAATTACTTCTGAGGAGAAGGGTGTCATCCTCAGGAACAGGAAATTTGCAAAATAAGAGAGGTTGATAAGTTTAGGGTTTTTTTTGTTTTGTTTTTAGGTTTTTGTAAGGCAAATGGGGTTAAGTGGCTTGCCCAGGGCCAAACAGCTAGGCAATTATTAACTGTCTGAGGCCAGATTTGAACTCAGGTACTCCTGACTCCAGGTCCAGTGCTCTAGCCACTGCACCACCTAGCATCCCCTGCTTAGTTTTAAACAAAGTAAGCTTGATGTCCCAATGGGACATCGAAGGGCAGATGATGTTCAACAGATATTTGAATATATGGTTGTAGAGTCCCAGGATGAGACTGAGTTGAAAGTACAGATTTGGAATCTACCTGCAGGGGTAGTACTGGAGTGAAGGGAATAAATGAGACAGCCAAGGGAAATAGTAAAGAGTTGAGGGCCAAGGACAGTCTTTTGCAACATCAACATCTACTTATCCACTTATTCCTCAATTTCCTTATTTTATAAATGAAAGAATATGACTAGATGACCAATAAAATCCCTCCCAGATATTGAGTTTATTAAGAGTTTTCATGAATGTTTGGAACTCATCAGTCTCTAATCACCTTTCTTCTTACCAGCAGATGGCACTGCAATCAATGGGAAGTATTAAAGGTGAAAAAAATGCCATGTTCTCATCTAAATCAACCAAACTACAATAAAGAAAAGTGAAATCTTTTTTTTTCTTTCATAAAGAATAGTTACAACATGTTTATACTTCTTTCATCAATTTACTATCATAATAAATGCTGATGTGATTTAAAAAATTATACCTTGTCACCCAAGGAAAACTATTTCTTTTAAAGGTTCTCATAATACACTACAAGAGGTTAGACAGCATATTGTATCATTCCCATTTTATAGATGGAAATGAATAGAAAGAAAAGGGGGAAAAATCAGAGTAGGAAATGAAGCATGTTGGAAGTGTTAAGAACTGTGGGATAACAGTCTATTTTATAGGAGTCTTGATTATACAAATGATGTTCTTTGGTGGTTAGAGTATATTTGTTAATCAAATATCAAGATTTCAATAGAATAGGTAGTCATTTTCACTGAAAAATTTTCCTACTTCTCAGCATCTAATACCTTCCTCTCTTTCATTAGATAGTGCTACATAATGGCTAGTATAGCACTAGATAAGGTTAAGAGAGCTACTTTAGTTACAGTAGCACAAAAAGTGTGGGTCAAATCTGAATCTGGATACAGATCTAATAGTAACTGAATCTACTTGAGATGTTATGGCTATTTGCGTGATTTGTAATCTCAGTTCTTTGGGGAGTATAGAACTCTAGACTTCACAATCATATATTAACACCAGAAAAAAATGTTTTAGTGTTGAACAAGAAAGACTTTTTTTCTGGGGGAAAACTTGTGTTCTGAGAATGCACAAGATTTCCAAGTATAATCCATCTCTTCTCTTCTCTTTCTCAATTCAATTCTTGGCCCAGTTCACTCTCAACCACAAGTGTCCATCAAATATAGAGGTAATGTTGATCTGGTAAAAAGGGCCTTCCATCCAGCATCTGGACAAAAAGTAGTCTTAATACACTTGGTTTTCCTGTTAGGGTGGCTAGATGGCACAATTGATGGATCACTGATCTTGGATTCAGGAGGATGGGAATTTGAATCTGACCTCAGACATTTGCCACTTACTAGCTGTGTAACCTTGGACAAGTCACTTAACCCTGATTGCCTCACATGTAGGGCTGTCTCCAGTTGTCCTGATTCATATCTGACCACTGGACCCAGATGATTCTGGAATTGAGAAAGTGAGGCTGGTGACAGCCCAGAACCCCCCTCACTCAAATTCAATTCATGTGCTTGTCATGGCATCACCTCCCTGATATCATGGTTTTCTTCAAAAATGAAGGACAAACATTGTTATTGGTTTTCTTGTTGGAAACTTTACCAGATCCCATTCAGTATCTAATTTTAGTTGTTCATATTCAGTGGTTTAGTCCTGTCCTACACTTTCTGACCCTGGATAGGGTTTTCTTGGCAAAGGTACTAAAGTAGTTTGCCATGTCCTTTTCCAATGGAATAAAATGCTAAGTGATTTGCCCAGGGTGAAACAACTACTAAATTTCTGAGGAGGATGAATTTTAATTCAGGTCTTCCTGATACCCAGACCCAGCAATCTATCCACTGAGCTATCTAGCTTTTTCCATCTCATTTAGTGAACTTGCAATTTCTAGGGAATCAATGAGGCAAAACTAACATTATCTACAAACTGGAACATCTGGAAGATTTCATCATTATCTTTGGTGAATCCCTTTGTAACTTGGACTCTGCTCCGAACATCCTCTATGATATGAATAAACACTTTTGGTGGACATAGATCTCTTTACTCTTCACTTGAAATTTATAATCGGAGGGTCAAATCTTTCAAGTAAACCTGTATGATTCAAACATCACTGGGGAGAAATACTGCACCCAGAAAGCTTGTAAGTATCTTTTGCTTTGCTGAATCAAATGCATTTTTATAGTCTATAACAATCAGAATATAGTCAATTATGTGACTATATAGATGTAGTCAGCTATAGAAAGTAATAACACAAGTTTATTTTTTCATACTGGTATCCAAGATACCCTTGATATCTACATAAATTATTCTTTAAAAATGTTGAAAAGTAAAAATGTTGAAAAATTTGGATAGCAGGCATATCATTTGATATTTCTCAATTTGTTTTCTTTTTTCAATAATAATAGCATCTTTACTTTCTTCTCCAGATTATCTGACATCTTTCTATCTTTCAGAAATTTTAAGAAATGATCTTTGATTTCAGCAAATAAAATAAGTTATTTTATCTATTATAAATACCCAAACTAACTACATAGGACATATGAAGAAAGACACTATCTGCATTCAGAGAAAGAATTATGCAGAGAGTAATTTCACATGTGTATATATATATGATTGTACACCACCTGTGTCTAATGGTAGACATTGGTGGAAGAGGGAAAGAAATTTACATGATAATTTTGATGTACATTTGAAAGGCATATCAAAGTTATAGATAACAGATTTGCAGTTTCATATAGAA
Source organism: Macrotis lagotis (assembly GCF_037893015.1). Classification (NCBI taxonomy): domain Eukaryota; kingdom Metazoa; phylum Chordata; class Mammalia; order Peramelemorphia; family Peramelidae; genus Macrotis; species Macrotis lagotis. Next base: position 173,822,327 of record NC_133664.1, read on the forward strand.
TCATCTTTTTATTGTACTGTTATAGAAATATTTGTCTTATTTCATAAATTTAAAAAAAAAGAATGAATCTTTGAAACCCTCAAAATCAATGAGACTCCTCTGGTCTCCTCTTTGTGATGAATGATTTACACTGGAGAAACAGCATGGCATAGAGGAAAGTCACTGGGTTCAAATACTCTCTTAAACTGTGTGATCATGGGTAAGCCACTTTATCTCCTTTATAAAATTAGTAGGTTGAATTTGCAGCCTCTAAATCTGTAATGCTATGAGCTTTCTTAGGATATGGTAATAGTCTGAGCCTGTATATTTTCTTTTATCCACTTTTCAATTTTCTGTATTGATGGATTTTTTAAATAGCTATGGCTGATCTCATTTTTATTCTTCAAATTTAGTATTATATTTGCTCTAATAAGTCAGTTGTATGATTATACATAAACAGCCAATTGATATGAAAAATCAGCACTGATAATTAGTTCCTTTATTATGATGTTATTTGATGCTCTCCTAAAATTCAGGTAGATGTCAATACATATATGTGTGTGTGTGTGTGTGTGTGTGTGTGTGTGTGTGTGTATACAAATAAATATATATATATGGAGAGACAGAGAGTATTGAATGTATAATTCTACTTTCCATGATACAACAATTATTATAAAGATCCAGATATAAAGAATTCTTTTCTATTAATATATTTGTTTCATTTGAGGTGGAAAATAGAATTCTAAGTACAAAACAATGGAGGAAGATGGCCAAAAAATCATTCAACTATCTGATTCATAGAATCACAGAATGAATGTTAAAGTTGTAAGAGGTTTATCGGTCATCTAGCCCTACCCACATCCAGCAATTACTGCCTGATTGTACTGTAGTAATTATTTTTAAAGGGGAGGAAGAGTGGGAATAGAAGTACATTTCATACTTAAGGTTCTTAATAAATACATGTCAAGATGGGGGGGAAGCAATCTAGTTAAATGAAGTAAGAAACATGAGTCACAGGTAAAGAGGGCATTCTGGTTAAAGGGCTACCTAGTACAGCTGGAAGTGGGGTGAGGTGGAAGTTAGGGTTACAGTCTGGGCATCATGGAATGAGTATTGTTTTGGAGAGCACATGAACTAGTACTGAGTTCTGGTAAGTCACTTATCAGTTTCCTTATCTGCAAAATGGGGATAATAAGGGAAGGGAATAAGTTTCTATAGTACCTACCAGCACTGCACCAAGCATTTTACAAATACTAGCTCATTTAGCTTCCCAACAACCCTGGGATGCAGGTACTGATACCACATTTTGCAGTTGAGGGACCTAAGGCAAACAGGTTAAGTGACTAACCCAAGGTAATGCAGCTAGTAATTTGCAGGTTAACTGCAAAAAGGCTGAATTTGAAGCCAAGTGTATCAGTCTTCCATCTTAGTACTCTATCTACAGTATCACCTTGCATATCTATCTCATGAGTTGTTGTGCAGAAAGTACCATAGAAGATGCAAACTATCATCATTATCATTATGAATCATATGACTGACTTCAAGTTAATAAAAAAACAATAGCCGTGCTTTGTTGTTGTTGTTGCCTCCTCACTCCATTCCACCTATTATGTCATTCCCAGAATTTCTCATTAGATTTATGAAACACTAGAATGCTTTTCCTAAGGGAAATCGTAGTTTTCTACTCTAGGATCTCCCCCCCCCTTCTATTTTTATAGGCAATTCAGTATCTGGAATAATCTAGTCTTAATCCAATGGGATGAACATTTATAAAGCACCTACTCTCTGCCTCCAAGGCACTGTGCTAAGCACTAAACATCACACAAAAGAAGGAAGATAGACTGGGTTGCGGGGGGGAGAAGCAGAGCATACAACAGCTTGGGCAATCTAATTCTCTGGGGCTGAAAACAGGCAGAGCAGAGTATGCAAAATACTGTTGTTATTCTTCAGTCATGTCCTACTCTTCAAAACCCATTTGAAATTTTCTTGGCAAAGCTACATGAGTGGTTTGCCATTTCCTTCTCTAACTCATTTTTTACAGATGAAGAAACTGAGGCACAAAAGGGTTAAGTGAATTTTTCAGGGTAATACAATTATTAAGTATCTGGAGTCAGATTTTAAACTTGGTAAGATGTCTTCTTGATTTCAATCTGGGCACTTTATCCACTCTGCCATGTAGATTCCCCAGATACAAAGCAGAGCTAACTAAAAATTCAGTTTCTGCCCTTTGTAAAAGAAGGCATTGGGAGGAGTTTGGTACTCCACATTTCAGCCTTCCAATCAGAAGAGAGAGGAGACTGAAAGAGATAGTATCAACCAAAACTTGGAATAAGGTTGCATGGTGGTGAGGTTAGAAGTGAGAACTTAATTTGAAAGGGATATCTTATTTTGTGGAGTTGAAATCAGGAAGAGCAACAAATTCAAAATGAGCTCAACACTAGGAGAATGAAAGACCTTTTGAGGTACCTTTTAGCCTCAAAATGTTTGAAAGTCTTTTACTGCCCTGGGAGAGAAATTAATTCTCATTGCAGAGTTTATTATCTTCTCTGGCTCCAGAACAGAGAATACCTTTGAAGTAAAAACCCTTTGAAAATTTCTCTCTGGTTTCACCATGGGTACACCACGTAGGAACCCAGGATATATTGCTTTATGATCTCCTAAAGATTTGCCCCTTAGCCATATTCACTTATTTCATATTTTATTACAAGTCTCATTCTCTGATGAAACCAGACCAGAGGGTAGGCAACCTCTCTTAGACTCCTTAGCTCTGATCCTATTTTATTAGGGGAAGAATGGAAGGGAAAGATTGGAAAATGCATAGTTCTATGCTAACTAAACAAACAAAAAAACAATACAACAAATTCTAAGAAAAAAACTTACTGCCTCTCCCTGCGCCTCCTCCCTTCACCCCACACTACTCAAGTTCTGGGCAGATGCCCCTTTCCCACGCTGAGGTTAGCACAGCACATTCTGTATTTGAGCAATCAAATCCCAAACAATTTTGAATTAAAATTACCATCATCCTAATAGGTACCCTGAGTTGGCAGGCTCAGTTGGAAAGTCTGGGGCAGAGTGTACTTAGCCGTCACACAGGGGCAGAGATTCAGGCCACATTAGAGTCTCAAATTAGTGAGAAAAGAACAGAAAATAACCACTACTGTCTATGTGTGCTGGAGGTAAGCAAATTTTGTACCTCTGGGCAGGGAGATGAATGGGGGAAACAGTTCACGATAGAGAGAAAAGAAATGGCAAAAGAAAAATAGAAAATGGAAAAAGAGAGGGGAGAAAAAGAATTAAGGAATAATTGTTTTGTGGCCTGTTTTATTATCACTCCATTTCCAAATTTGGGAAAGGAGCTGAACTTCTACTCTCAACTTCTGATTTTTGTAAAGAGTGGTTCATCTTCTCCAAAACTAAGATGTGCTGGTGAAGATTTTGCATATTACTGGCTAATTCTATTTAGTCAGGTCAGAACCAGATTTCAGAAAATCAAATATTTCAAATGACATAAACTTTTCCAGATACTTACTACAAATTCTTCAGGGTGTTTGCGAGTAGTTGTGGCTATTAAACATGTAGATAACTTCTATCAATCTGTCTAATAAGAACCACTCCTTATTCCTTATTGTGAAAGTAGGAACAAGTGTCTCCATGCATGTGGATTAGAGACATGATTACAAAGAATAGCATGTTTTGCCTTGCAAAAAAAAAGTTAATTGAAGATGGATGTCATAATGCATACTACAAGATCAAATCAGGCTATGGTTTTATAGGTCATAAGTTTAGAATGTTCCAATTTGAATTTTATCATTTTAGAAGCTTCCATCAAATGCTAGCATGGCAAATAGAGCACTGGCCCTGAAGTCCTAGGTCAAACCTGACCTCAGATACTAACTAGCTCTGGGACCCCAAGCAAGTCACTAAACTGTGTTGGCCTCAGCTTCCCCTCTGTAAAATGAACTGGAGAAGAAAATGGCAAATTACTTCAAAGCCTTTGCCAAGGAAAATCCCAAACATGGTCATGAAGAGTCAGACATAACTGAACTGTTAACAACAGAATGTTATGAACATAACTCGTTTAAGAGTGGCCAGGTCTTGTGAAATTTTCTGAGTTGGGCTGCAGTGGCATTTATAAATTATTAGAAATATTGTTGGGGCCGCTAGGTGGCGCAGTGGATAGAGCACTGGCCCTGGAGTCAGGAGTACTTGAGTTCAAATTCAGCCTCAGACACTTAATAATTACCCAGCTGTGTGGCCTTGGGAAAACCACTTAACCCCATTGCCTTGCAAAAACTTAAAAAAAAAGAAAAAAAAGAAATATTGTTAATAGTCTCTATGGATAAAATGGAGTGTTAGCAAAACCAAATATTAATAAATTATTAGAAATATGGTGAATAGTCTGTGTTGATAAACTGGAGTGTTAGCAAAACCAAGGATGGTTCTAAATATTGATGATTGTTACTTGGTGGGATCTTAGTGATCCTGGAGCTCCTTGGTGACTATTGAAATGTTTTGACGATATTTAAAATAATTTCACTGTTCCCAATGAAAGTGCTTTATAAAATCAGATAAATCAGCAAGCATTTATTAACAACCTTTCATATGCCAGGCACTTGTTTAAGAGCTGAAGATAAAGACAAAAATCAGACAGCTCCTCCCCTCAAGGAGCTTATATAAATTCTATCATACATGAGAGTCTCTTGTTTTGCTTAAAACACTTTGTTCATGCAAAATATCACAGCACACACTAAAGCTCAATAAAGATAATTGACATTTTCTCACACGGTTCATTGTCAGAAAGAAGAATATGGCAGAATTGTATAAGATAGAAGGAAAAAAGAAGCAGTAGAATGTTGTACTTGGAATCAGAAAGATTTGGTTTCAAATTCAGCTTCAGACTCTAGTTGACCCTAGCTAAATTACTTAAATTTAAATGTGATAATAATTGTATGACACTTATTACAGTGCCTGGGACATAGTGGGGGTTTAATAAATTCTTGTTTTTTTCCTCTTCCTTACTGAGTCTCAATTTCTTAATCTGTAAAATGTGGTTAGGAATACTACTTATCAAACTAATCTTTTTGAGTATAAAATGAGACAATGTTTTATAAATCTCTTTGCAAGTATAAAGTGCATGTGAGCTATTGCTATTATAGTTAAGATCAAGAGGATATAAACTAGACTTGGAATCTGAAATGTATATTTGAAACCTAGAGAAAGGAAGGGACATCAGGTTTAGCTTCAGATAACCTGGATTCAAATATGCCTCAAATAATAGCCATCTGCCTGACCTCAGGCAAGTCACTTTACCCCTCTGAGGCTCAGTTTCTTCATTTGTAAGATGAGATTAGACTAGATGACATTAGACTTGATGAAATCCATTCCAGCTCTAAATCTATTATTCGTTATTCTCCAAAACCAAACAAAACTAGGTGAAAGTTGTGGGGAATTGAAGAAAAGGGAACTTGCAAAAAAAAAATTTCAAAGATAAAATCAAGGGCCGCTAGATGGTGCAGTGAATAGAGCACCCGCCCTGTAGTCAGGAGTACCTGAGTTCAAATCCTGCCTCAGAAGTTTAACAATTACCTAGCTGTGTGGCCTTAGGCACTAACCCCATTGTCTTGCAAAAAAATCCAAAAAACTAAAACTAAAAAAAAAATGATAAAATCAATAGGGCTTAACTTGAATGTGAAGGGCAAAGAATTTTGCTCCTTGATTGGCTAAGTTTGGGCATCTTTTTGATTGTTTCTAACATTTTGATGGGTAAGTGGATTTGTGGGTAAGAAAACAGGAGAGAAAAGGCCATTCTTTTGAGAGCCTAGGGCAATTAACCTAACTCCTTAATAGAGGGAACATACTGGAAATACCAGTTGTCATTCTGAGGGCATGGGGAAAGATGGTAAAGGTATTAATTACGGTGAAAAGTATTTTGAGAAAAAGCAGTAGCAAAGTGGGAATGGGCACCCCCTCCATTCCATCCCTCCACACCCATCCCCACTGAGAATAACAATTTTTCTTCGGTCACCAAAATTAATAAACTGTAGTCACATTTTTTGTTTCTAAACCAATTTCTGCAACACAGAGAAAGCTAAAAGCCAGGAAAGTGTTCTACTTAGAGGACACTGTCGCAATGTGGTGATGATATTCCCTTGGAGTCTCTTAGGTTTTGGCACTCCTTGAAGGTATGCTGATTGAAGACCATGGGATGATTATAAGTATAGATCTGAAGTTAGGAGTGACCTCCAAGGGCATTTAGTTCAATTCCCTCATTTTAAAAATGAGGAAACTGAGACCCAGGAAAGTTAAGTGACTTGCTCAGGGGTCACAAAGAAAGTTGCATCAGAGCCCAGGTCCTATGACTTTAGCACTAATGTTCTATTCACAAAATAACATTCCAGCATGACTAGTATATGTACACCTAAGCTAGCTTTTCCTTTGTTACTGATACTAAGGCAAAGAGGAATAGAGATGGATGAACCCTACTACAGCAAGGGTGACTTCTGGGACATAGTAGGGATTTAATAAATGCCTATTTCTTTCCTCCTCCTTACTGAGTCTCAAATTCTTAATCTGTAAAATGTGGTTAGGAATACTGTTTATCAAACTGATCTTTTTGAGTATAAAATGAGACAATATATATTCCTTTGTAAGAATTGTTTTATTTAGGGCTTCTGATCTCAGTGCACTTTTCCTCAGGCAATGCAAGGCTTACTGATTGGGAAAGAATCAGTTAGGCTTACAGAGTCTTTGAAGTTACCTAGAGTACTGGAATTATATCATCTAAGTCCTAAAAGAGTCCTGTGTGATAGGGAAAGTACATATAATTATGCCCATTTTGCAATAAGGAAAAACTCTGACCCCAAGAAATCCAGTAATCTGTGACTATAGGTTGCAAAGCTGTGCTTCAAATTCAAATCTTCTGACTCTGGATATCATATACTTCTTGCCAAGATGATCAAGCTTTGGGTAGGTCACCATGGAAAATTGAAAAAGGAGATTGACACCCTTCTAGTTTAAGGAAGGTCTAGTCCTAGTGCCCTCTGAAAGAGAAAGAGAGAAAAGGAGAGGGAGAGAGAAAAGGAGAAAAAGGAATGGAAAAGAGGAGGGAGAGAAAAAAAGAGAGGAGAGATGAGGGGAAAAGAAGAGAGAGAGAGAGAGAGAGAGAGAGAGAGAGAGAGAGAGAGAGAGAATGAGAATTGACTTTACTAGGTTCTCAGGAATGTCCTTATCTTCCTGACTATCTTGTATCCTGGAAGCTCCTAAAAACAAAAATGTTAAAATGAGGAAGGATACCATATTGAACAGGAGAAGCTAAGAAATATTTTCTTTCCCCCTCATCTTCAAGCACAGGCATACCAGCTAGATAGACTGACTAAAAGACTGGATTCTGAAAATGACAGCAGAGCTGTTAGTGTGTAGGCTTTGCAATCTGATGACATGATAAATCTCTAGGAAAAGATGCCCAAGAACATTGGAGTGGTAAAAAAGTAGAAGGGGGAAGGGTGGAGAGGAGGAGGGTGGAGAGGCCCACAGTGTATGAGGAGGCAAGCCTTCTGTAAAGTGTGTGGAAGACATAGTCAGGTGTTTTTGCTAACCTCATTCTACTAAGACAGAGTGCAGCAGGAGCTCCTGTTTGGAAATGTGATGTTTGATTTAAGAAGCTTTTAGTGGGAGTTAGCCATATTCTGGGGGGAGGTGAATGTGAGCTGATGGGTGCTGGCAGTTTGTGGGCTCCTGCATAGATTTCAAAGCTTAGTTTTGCCATCTGTGCAAATTTTTTTTTTGCTGTTGATGGACTTTGTATTTCAGCCAACCAGTCCTGATGTTATCTGACAATGAATGAACATGCAGGAGGCTTTGCCTTGTGTGATCCTCCCTCAGATATGGTGAGGAAGTACTGCAGACAAAAATGAAATGGACTACAGAGCAGATTCAGTTCAGGAAAAGAGGGGTGATGGAAGTAGAAAGCAAAGTTCAAAGATTTGGTTGTCAACTGTCAATATCATCCTTCCTTAATGTTTGCCACCAAGAAGGCCATTAAGAGAAGTTTCGCCCAATATATAATATAGTTTCCTGCATGGTCATCAAAGGTGTTTCAATGTCTGTATAGCTTCTGCTCCAGGGTAAAACAAATCAAATGGTGGCAATCTGCATAGGATTGTTTAATGGTACAAGAGTCATAGTATTTGCATGATAAAATATACTAAGAGTCAGAAAAAAGAGGAAAAGTGATATAGAAGAATAAATACAAGCTTTCAAGTCAAGAGATTTGAATTTAATTCCCAGATTGGCTCTTTACTATCTATGCTACTTTGGACAAATCATTTCACTATCCTGGCCTCGGCTTCCTCCTATGCAAAAGAAAGGGCCCCTAGAATCCTTCCAACTCTAAAGCAATGATTCTCTATAGTGAAACTTGAGTCTCTCTCCTATGGAAAGAGGTTAATCTTGAGAATCCTTCTAACTCTAAAGCAATAATTCTCTACAGTGAAACTTGAGTCTCTCTCCCATGGAAAGAGGTTAATCTTGAGATATTGATTAGATATGATATCTAACTTTCATTTCCAAAATGAAAAAAGCCAATACTTAAATCATATTTTAGGAATTTACTCTATTTTAATTCTCTACTATTTAATGAATCTTTTACTTCTAAATCTACTTTTCATTACATTTTCCCCTAGTATCTCTTTCTCCCAGTTTTCCTCCCAGTTATCAAGAATAAAATTGAAATTCCTTGAATACTGGAAAAACTGTAGCTCTCGGTGAGTAGTTGTACGAAATCTGAAACCCTGAAAAAAATTCAAATCCTTAATACTTTTAATTAGGTAAACAAAAAAGTTACACTATACAGTTAATATTTTCCTTGTATTTGGGAGAGGGGGAAAGGGAGAGCAAAAAAAAAGTCTTTAATATCTGTGATCACCTGATTTCTGACTCTGAAACTTTTCCTACCATTACCAAACATAACATAACTATATGTTAAATGCCTTGATTGCTGATGTTCCAAAACATCTATGTCAAAGAAAATCTTTTCCTGATCTACAGAAGACATTCTAGACTGAGAAATTAAATTAAAACATCTCATAATAAAAAATGGGACTTCTCTTTAACTTCACACTGTATTTTCCACATCACTTTTTTTTAGGTTTTTGTAAGGCAATGGGGTTAAGTGGCTTGCCCAAGGCCACACAGCTAAGTAATAAGTGTCTGAGGCTGGATTTGAACTCGGTACTCCTGACTCCAGGGCTGGTTCTCTATCCACCTTGCCACCTAGCCTCCCCCACATCACTTCTTTTCAAAGCAATTCTGTACATCGAAAAGAGCTAGATTTAGAGTCCAAGGGTCTGAGTTCAAATCCAGATCCTGATATTTGACAGCCTTTGTAACCTGGACAAGTTATCTCATCCTCTTTCTTTGTATTCCAGTTTCTTCATCTGTAAAATAACAAGGCTGTATTCTAAGAAGTCTGAGATGTCTTACACTTCTAAATCCATGATTCTATGATCTACAAGTCCATAAATTGGACTCTTTTCCACCACAGAGAACCTCCTGATCTCTTCCATTCTTTGTTACCAATCTACTCTAGCCTCGACTTCCTAACAATTGCAACAGAAGACCCCCAAAACTTCTCAATTAGCAATGCTTAACATTTTTCAAGTTCCCACCAAGGCTAAGCTTGGTCTAACTTGTAGTCCTCATAGAAAGACAAAATACTTCACTAGGTACTACCAAAATCAAAAAAAAAAGTCAAAAGGAAGAGACTGAAGCATAACTAAGTCAAGTTAACCATTCACAATTCATCCTAGACCACTATTCTATGTTTTACCTAATCAGAAGAAATAATTGAGTAGGAAAGGACACCAATTGTTAGGTTCATATAATGTCAAAGTATCTTTACAAGCATCACTCCGCTAAGTAGTATGACGGATAGAGAGCTAAGTTTGAAGTCAGGGAAGATCTGAGATCAAATTTAGCCTCAGACTTTCACTAGTTTAGTGATCCTGGGCAAGTCACTTCACCCTCTTGGCCTCAGTTTCCTCATCTGTAAAATGAACTGGAGAAGGAAATGCAAACCATTCCAGTATCTTTATCAAGAAAACTCCAAATGGGGTCACAAGGAGTCAGACAAGACTGAAAAATGACTGAAGAGCAATTCTTAGATACATTTACTTCATCAATTAGTTTCTTAGTTCAATCTTCATTTAGAAATCAGAATTAATCTGTGGAACTTCTTGAGTGCAGGAGTATGTTCAAATTCACATAAGCCAGAGCCTTTACCGCACTGCTAGGCAAATAACAGGCATTCAACAAATATTCACTGGATTAATGGCAAGCATTTAAATAGTGCTTTAAGGTTTACAAAATGCTTTATAAACATTAACTCATTTTATTCTCAAATTAACCTTGGGAGCAGTAGGTGCTATTATTATCCCTAGTTTACAGAAGAAGCAGATAAAGATTAGAAGACTTGCTCAGAGTCACACAGCTATTAAACATCTGAGGCTAGATTTGAACTCAGGTCTAACATTCTCTTCAACCTACTAACAAACTGTCAGCAGGTACTCTACTCCCTATCTATTTTTCCAAAGATCTACAAATGAAAAAGAAAATGTGCTATTTTTATAATAATACCCTAATAGTTTTACAGTGACAATTTTTGGAAAAGAGAGGAAGTAAATAACAAGATGAAAAAATGGGGGGTGGGGTCAGATCTGTGATTTTATTGAGACCTCCTCTGCAATGTAAAAACTTAGAGAATTTCTTGGACTGCTAAGATATAAAATGATTTGCCCAGGATCACAAAGAAACACCTGGTGGCTCAATGGATAGAGCACTGGACCTGGAGTCAGGAAGACCTAAGTTCAAATCCAGACTCAGAATCTTCCTAATTTTGTGACCCTGAGTAAGTCCATTAACCTCTGATTGCCTGACAAAAGGATCCACTGGATTCATTGGAGAAAGAAATAACAAACTAATCTAGGATCTTTACTAAGAAAATCCCATGGACAGTATGGAGTCACAAAGAGTAAAAAAATGACTGAAAGATTAAACAACAATGACAAAGGTTTTAAAGTCAATATGTCAGAGCTTGGAACCTAGGTCTTTCTAACTCTCAAATCAGTACTGTACCAAACCAAGCTACCTTTCTGATTTTACATTTTTCATCTTATATGGACATTAATTCTAAATATGTTGTATTCTTCATTGCATCTACACACCCTTTTCCCCCATATAGACCTCATTTCATCCCCCATTTCTTACAGATGCACTTAAATTCATTTTACTGAATTTTTCTCCTATATCATTTAGATTTTTGACAGAAAATAATGCAAGAGGATTATTAGTTCTGGGAGTTGGCTGTCCTCTATTGTATCTTTTAAGCAAGTCATGAAAACATTCCAAAGAAATTCATTATGAAAGACTTCAGAAAGTTCATACATGTTATATAAGAAGAACCAAACCTGAATAGGACCAACAAGAAAAAAAATACTATGAGAATGCAAATTATGTTTTAGGACCTTATTTCATCCTTTATTTTAAACTCTACCTAGAATTTCTACTTCTTTTAATGAATCCTTTCCTTCTAAAACTACTTTTGAGTCTTTTTACTGATATTATTTAAGAGGTTCAACATTGTTTCAGGATTGACACAATTAGCATGATGTCCTCTGCAAAGAAGAACAACTGGAAGACTAATTCTTGCTGCCTTTGTACATATGAAAAAAAAATCCACTGACTTATTTGGTTCAAACATAACTTCTGTTTTAATTTATTGTAAGAATGTTAATACTGATATGGCTATATACTAGCAGTATACTGATCCATTTGTCTTTTGACAAAGATCCCACATTTAATGGACCAACAGTTAAATGAATATTCACAGTCTAGAATCTTTTTTGATTCTTGGGATCTCTGCCCCACTTTTCATCATTATTGCTATTACTGAAAGAGCATAATGATCTCACGCAGGACAAAAGATCATTTTGCACTTTTCTGTACTTCACAGGGTCATAAAATATTATTTGAAGGAATTTTTGAAGAAAATTATTAAATTTAAGAATTATTGTTCATCTTAATGCTTTGATAAAAGAAATAAAGGGTAAAGTAGTTTCAGAAGTAACCACTCCAAAGACAGACTAACTATCTGAAAAGGAAAAGCCAAGAGGACAAAAAAATGTTAATTGTCCAGACATGTCTAAACAGTCCCTAAAGCTGGTCCATCAGTACATAAATATTGGACAGACACTACCCATGGATAATGAACTAAGCCCAAGTTGAAGAAGAAAAAGAAATAGGAACATTTTGCCTCTGGATGAGTATTTTTAATATTTTTAATTGTCATGTCATTCTCTGAAAAAGAGGTCTATTATACACTGCTATATTAAGATTTTTAGAGGAAATAATAAAAAACAAATGAAAGATCCTCTATGGAATATAGATAGGACATATCTAACAAAGCAAAACTAACAATCATGACCTCATAGAAGTATCAGTAATGTATCACCAAACTCTTTCTAAAAATTGTCTTTGTAATGAATAGAAATCTGTTTTTCTCTCCCTCTCACCTCCATCCACTGTAAAGGGAGAAAAGAAAAACAAACTCCTTGTATCAAGTTCACATAAGTAAGCAAAACAAATTCCCTCATTACCTGTATATATATATATATATATATATATATATATATATATATATATATATATATATATATATACATGTATGTCTCATTCGGCACCCTTAAATCCATCACTTCTCTGTCAAGAGGTAAATAGTATATTATTAAATTCAATTTCACAAATATTTATGAAATATCTACTACATATGTGCTACTCACTGTATTATGGAGAATTGGATGTCAGTTCTCAAGGAAAGACTATCTATAGTCATATTTTAAAAAATGCTCTGAATCACTACTAATTTGTTGTTGCTGTTCAATTGTTTTCAGTCTACTAATTAGAGAAATTCAAATCAAAGCAATTCTGAGATTCAACCTTATGAGTATCAGAATGGCAAAGATGATAAAAATGGAAAATGATAAAAGTGGAGGGTCTTAAATAAAATTGAACAGCAAATTATACAGAATAATTTTGCAGTTTCATGTACAGTCATCCCTTTTATTATATTATTTTATGGAAATGCTTATTTGATCCCATAATGTAAAAATAAAATAAATTTTAAAAAATTAAAAAGTGGAAGGGCTGGGGGAAACAGATACATAGTTAGTGAACCTGTAAATGGGTACAACCATTCTAGAAAGGATTTGGAATGATACAGAAAAAGGGTATTATCACTACTCGGGCCCATAAAAGGAAATGCAAACCATTCTAATATCTTTATCAAGAAAATCCCAAATGGGGTCACAAGGAGTTAGACAAAGCATCAAATTGAACAATTATTCTTAAATTTAATAATTTTCTTCAAAAATTTCTTAAAACAATATTTTATGACCCTATCAAGAAGTAGGCATATTACATAGAAGTTAGTAATGTAAAATCAAAACACATCAATAAACTTTTTTAGAACATGAACAAGATTCACACAAAATCGTCAGGCATCTATGAGTTGTGATGTACATCATGGGTGAGAATATCTATGTTGATGAAATTATGGCTATCACCATAATAAATTATCAACATAGAAAAATGGGAAATGGAAAAGGTAAAAGATTGATATGATCACAAAAATCACTATTGCCTAGAGAAGTTTAATTGATGCAAAACAATATCCATAAAAAGGAGGTCAAATGAGTCTAAAAATTACCTCATTTGTTAAGTTTTGAACATCATAAAGGGCAAAATAACAGGGAAGATATAGCAATGCTGCTTAGGATTATCAATTAATTTCCAAAACTTTATGGAAGAAAACAGAAGGAAGGGTCATAAGAATTGAATGAAATGGAATATAGTTGAGCTGAAAGAAAAGAACATTGATGAAACATTTCAAAAATATTTAGAAGAGAAAAAAAAGTTCAGAAATTGATCCAGACTAGGGCAGTTCTGGTACTATTTTGTTCAATTTTAGGAACCTTTCCAAAAACAAACTGAAACAATAGGTCACAGTTTCCTATTAAAAAAGAGGATGATGAGGGGCAGCTAGGTGGCATAGTGAATAAAGCACTGGCCCTGGAGTCAGGAGTACCTGTGTTCAAATCCAGTCTCAGACACTTAATAATTACCTAGCTGTGTGGCCTTGGGCAAGCCACTTAACCCTGTTTGCCTTGCAAAACTTAAAAAAAAAAAAAAAAGATGATGATGGAAGAGTATGAGTAACATTGGTCTCATATATCAACAAAAAGCAACGTAGAGAAAAATATTTGTGGAAACCTTGCTGTAAGACATAACTTAAAACTATTTAAAAACTAAACTGATATGAAGACAACAGAAAGAGTAAAAATGAAGATGACCTGTCAATATTGTACTAACAAACTTTCTTCCTCAATGATCATGGAGATATCCCATCTGGACTTTAAAAATCATATTCTGCAATGTACACAAAGAAAAGGAAATAGCACTACAAAAACTAATTCAGGAAGAAAATTTGAATCAGACCATGTGTAAACATGGTCATGAATATATTAAGATCATAAAATATTCCTTGACAGACATAATATACATTTGCTTCACAATCTTCTGTGATAAATACCAAAGGGGACACTATACAAAGAACAAAGAAAAAGCAAATATGTGCAAAGATATTTATTACAGCTCTTTTTTGTGGAGGTAAAAAATTGGAAACTAATCAGATACTCACCAATTGGGGAATAGTTGAACAAATTTTTGCAATGAATAGCACCAAAAGAAATTTATACAATAAATTATAAGATAAGTTGCTCTAAAATATTTGTTTGATCTGCTTCATTTCCAGCCTAGCCTTGTTTGATCTTCCTTGGGTCAGTTAGATGCTTCCCACTCTTAGGGATTCGGCACATTGGTGCTGAACTTAAGGTAGACATCTCAGAACTTCCGAACTGAAGAGATCCACCAGTCTGACCTCCCAGCTGAAGAATTGCAGTTGTGTATCATGGAACTTAGTAATTTTGAAAGACTTAAGAACTCATGCAATGACCAACCATGATTCCAGTAGACTCAGGGTAAAGATTGAGACATATTTTTTTATGAAGAGAGAAGATTTTGGAATTTATTTTGCTTGACTATGAACATTTATCTTAAGTTTTCCTCCCCCCACTCCAATGGAGAAAGGGAGATGGGAAAGAAAAAAAAAGTTAAAATTTAAAATTCACAATTCACATATATATATATATATATATATATATATATATATATATATATATACATATATATATGTATACACACACATACACATAAATACCAAATAGGACAATATATCCTTGCCATGCAGGAGTCCAGAGTTCAAAAGTAAAATGGTTTCTTTATAAAAAGTGCAGTCCTCCAGATACTCTATTTTTCAAGTCTGAAATATGAAAAACTCCCTAATAAAAATATTTGTATCAAAAAATTTGATAAACTAACAACCACTCAATAGAATTTGACCAAATCACTTCATTTTTAAAAAGCCTCAAATGAATGCCTATTATACAATCTATGATATGCAAGTAATGAACAGAACATCAGAAACAGAACAACTACAAAAAAAGGTGAGCAAATGAAAAGAGATGAAGACAAAAGGAAGAAAACTGTCTAAATGACCCTTACAAAGTCAGAGAGACACGGTGGCATTTGGACTATTCATTATGGAACATTAAATAAAAGAAAAAACTTTAATACTAAATGAAAATGATCCAAAAATATCCGTTCATTAAATGAGAGATTTGATTAATTTTCTAAAATTTCCTCTAGACTTCCACAGAGATGAAGAACTTACTACATTTCTACAATCTATAGCAGTATTAGTCTGTAATAACTTTGGAAAAATGATTTTCATTCTGTGACTGTGGCAAGAGTTGAGAGGGATCCTTAGGGGTGCACATGTCAAATAGATAGGAACTACAGGACTGATGAAACTAAAAAATATTAAAAACCTTACCTAGGTTTCAGGAAATTACTTTGCTACACAATCTTCAGAAAATAGCCACTTTTAATCAAGTATGTGAAAGTTTTACTTCAATAACTAAATCTTATGGCAGGGCTTCATTTTTCCAACTCTTATCTCCTAAAGGAAACCAAAATTTCCTTTGTTTTTGATGACAGACTGTTTACTATCTTCTGTTTTTTTTAACAATTAAGACATAGATAAATGCTACAAGAAAGATTTACATAGTATGAAAATTGCATCAAATGAAATCTGATAAATAATTAAAATTGAAAAAATATTCTTAGAAAGCTTTAATGACAAAATTTCCTTAAAGAGATCAATTTCTGACATCTTTTAAAAAGCTGTTTCTTCCTAAATTTATATTAAATTATATAAGAAGGTCTATTAGGTAGAATAAAACAGAGAAAGAAGGTCTAATGTTATAATGTCCCACAAGATTTAGAAACATAAGTAAATGAACAGAACATCGGAAACAGAACAGCAACAGAAAAGGTGAGTAAATGAAAAGAGGAAGAAAAAATAAGAAAATTATCTAAATGACCCTTACAAAGTCAGAGAAACAGAAGGAAGCTTCTGAAATCCTATAACAAGATTAGTTAGGCATTATCAATTAATGTTTTTGTATTCCTAATTCCCAAAATAATGTCTGAAACATAATAGGTTCCTAATAAGTACTTTATTGATTAAAAGGAATATCAAGCCATTTCTATTATTTTTATTATTTATATGGTATTATTTTATTATAAATAAATAGGGATAAACATTCATTCCTGACAGAAAGGAATGTTAGCTCCACCATACTATTCTCAGGTATTTCATAAAAATACCAAGTGAAGATAAAAAATGAACAAGAGAAAAGGAGGTTGAGGATTTGAAGGTCTAATATGGGACCTTTCACAGAGAAAATGATCATCTTTCAGAGAAAAGAAATGTCATCAATTCTTACTCTCATTTATGAATTTTTTCCTGGATTATTTTAGGGCTTCTTTCAACTCTTAAAATCTACTTGGACTTTTCATGGTATAGAATCAATTTCTTGCTGAGAAATTTAATATGTTGTTATTCTTTGGAATTAGATTTCTCAGATGAAATTTCTGTAGTATTATTACAACCCATACTTTCCTCTGACATAGCTGAAGAGGGATCAGTCAACTTTTGCTTGAAGATCTCCATTAAGGGATAACCAACTGTGGCCTTTCTTAAATCAAGTCTAAATTTTCTCTTTGCATCTTCCACCCACTGATTCAGGTTCTTTTCCTCTGAGATCAACTGAGTCAATCTTCCTATATTTTCTTCTATAACTTGTCTTTAGTTCTGTCTTCTAAGCATTATTTTTTCTAAATCAGGGCTGGTTAATGCAGTTTTTCTGCCATCCATATTCACCTCTCTTTACATAGTTCCCCAATCTTGAAAGCTTTTCATCTCTCTTGGGCCAGTTCTTCCTCTTATAAAATTTGAGTGGGATGCTACTGGGGTTTTCAGTCATGAGACTAGTAAGATAAAAAATAATTCACTTTCTCCAAACTTCTTCCATCTTTCAACAACCTCCCCCCACCCCCAGCCCCAAGAAGGGAATTATTAGCCAAATGTATACTAATGTAAGCTAAGATCTGAAGGAGAAAGAACTGAAACATAGATGGACCAGTCCTGGCATTCCCTCCACCCACAGCCCCACCTTCAGGTTACTAAGGATAAAGACCCAGACTTGGGCAATTAGAAGATTTAGGATCACCTTTAGTCAGTAAAGGGAGAGGAATCAAGAGGTGAGAGAGAGAGAGAGAGAGAGAGAGAGAGAGAGAGAGAGAGAGAGAGAGAGAGACTAACATAACAAAGATATCTAAAGAAAAAAAAAGAAGAAGGAATCTCTATCAAGGTCAAATGTGTAATGAACTAAAATCAGAGAAACTAATATTTAGAACATTCTGTGCATTTTTCCCTTTGAGGAAAAGCAAATTTACAGGTTTGTGCAACCCAAGTTCTTCCTACAACTGCAATAACTTTTCACAAACCTAACTCTCCCCATTTCAGCTATGTGAAGGAAGAGGAAGAGAATGAAAAACATGTTGCCTCTTGACCAAGACCTGCCTCTTGACTATGATAGGCCCTTTCAAGGCTGCTATGACTTTTCCAAAACCTTTTCCATTCTTTCCATATCCTGCAAAAAGAAGCAGGTACAGATTTTGCCCAACCATATAAGGAAAGGAGGAGAACAGAGGGAAGAAGGGGATGTATGGGAAGGGGTTGCTAGTGCCAATGGCTTTGGTTAAGTCTAAAGGAAAAGGACTAAAACATACATAGATGGACTAGTCCTGGCCTCCCTCCAACCCAGGAGCACAGGTTACTAAGGACAGGTTACTTCAGGTTACTAAGGACAAAGACCCGGTTTGGAAAGTTGGGAGATTTAGGATCACCTTTGGTCAATAAAGGGAGAGGAACCACAAAGTGAATGACAAAGTGAAAACAAAACAAAAAAAAAAAAATAAGACTAACATATCAAAGATGTCTAAAGGAAAAAAGCAACCTCGAGGCAGCTAGGTGGGACAGTGGATAGAGCACCTGCCCTGGAGTCAGGAGGACCTGAGTTCAAATCTAGCCTCAGACACTCAATAATTGCCTGTGTGACCTTGGGCAAGTCACTTAACCCCATTGCCTTAAATAACTAAAATTTTATAAGAAAGGAAAAAAACCTCCATAACTGCTTAAGACACAATCAGATAAATCAACACCAGGAAGAAGAATAAATAAAACCTCAAAGATGATACAAATTTCTCATAACCAATATTATAATTAAAATAGATCCCTACTCTCCTTCTTCTGAACCTTTCCTTCTCTGACTTAATTTCTAAAAGGAAGTGGCTACTGTCCCCCAAATTTCTAATCATCTAACCCTCACCAAGCAACCAATCCAAGAAAATGCAGAATAGAATTCCATCTTCTTGGTTTCACCACCTTTTGAAGGAGCAAATTAACATTAAGGCAAGTCAAGTCATTATCAGTCACTCTGCTTTTGGCAGTGAGAGCTCATTTTTCAGAAATAAATGGAAATTTAACTTCTTTCCTACAGATTCTGTATGAATATGAATTCATAATTATTGTGTTAAAAATCCAGAAATACAGTTTTCCCATCCATAGGAGCGATACATCAAACTTGGCACTGCTGATGAGAGATAATTGCATGCCTACATGAAAGGCGTTGGTTCATTTCAGAAAATCTTAAGTGTCTTCCATGTCTAAGATTGTTTGGGCAACATAAAACAGGAAGGCTGAGAAGCATTAAAACTGTTAACAACTCTTCCTACTCAGTATAAAATTCCCCTGAGGAAAGGGTCAAGAAAGTCAGGGACAATGATTATGGCAGAAGCCAGGAAGGGAAACTAAGAAAAATAAACTTCTCAGAAGAAAGGTATTGGGGATTTCCAATATTTAGGTCAGAGACCATGGATAAAGGGAATTCAAATCTCTGGCAAAATACAGTTGTACTATTTGTTGTGAAAAAAAAATCAAGGAGAGAGAGTCTTTACTGCCAAAGTTTCATCCACTTGGCACAATCCTTGAACTAAGCATTTTATTTGTATTTTAATTCATTCCAATGGAAAATGGATTTGTATTCTGATCAGGAAAAAGGCAGGAGGTGAGATGAGGGTGAAGAGAGGTAAAGTGGGGACTCAGAGAGTTAATTCTGCCCTAATATTGCATTTGAGTATATCATGTAAACCTCCTCAGCATTTCAGTGAAGCTCATAATAAGAAGAGAAAGCTGAAGGAGAAAGAAAAACAGAATCATCCTACCTAAAAAGACCAACACTTAATACACAGAATATAAAGAATGTAGAGCTTTCCAGAAAAAAAATGAAGGTATAACAGCAGATAGAGAGCCAACCTTCATCTTCCCACTAATACATTCTGGCTGCCTGACCCTGGACAAATCACTGATTTCTGAGCACTCTAGGTAATTCTCTAGGACTTTAGATTTCAGAGCTGGTAGCAACCTGCTCTTACAGAGCAGTTTTGTCATCCAAGATCAGTGAAATCACATTCAGTCTTATTTACATGATCGTACTAGCTTAAAAAGACTTCAAAATATTATTTTTAATTATTTATTTTATTTTCTAATTGATGGAATCAAGCAAGCATTTCCATAACAAAGTATGATGATGATAATGATGATAAGATTGCTGATGAAATTATAAATCTTACAACTTACTATTCCTTTTAATATATAATATCATATGAATTTTCTTTTTTCCCCTTTTTTCTTGCCCCATTCTCATCCTAGAGATAGTTACCATAAGACACACATATGTATGTTTGTGTATGTGTGTGTGTGTGTGTATATATATATATACACACTCACACACATAAATCATTCTATACATACTTCTATTAATCAGTTCTTTCTCTAGCTATATATAAAACAGGTTCTTTCATATATCTTTTGTAGTTAATTTGATAATACTCAAAAGACTAATTTGACCAAAATTGTTCTTAGTATTATTTTTGAGTAATTACTGTAAGTTGTAACCTTTATTTCCTTTTGTATCCTGGGGGAAAATATCTGTATACCTTGAGGAATATTTTTTTAAATATAAACCTATATTCACTGGGAGATACTATTTACTTCCATAACATTAAAGCACAATCATGAATAGAAATATCAAAATCAATCAAAGGCAAGGAGATAAAGTTGGATGAAGGGGCAAAAAAAGATAAAAAATTTAACATTTTTAGGATAAATTTTAGTGTTTTTGAGACTTTCTCCATTACTATTGATTCTTATATATTTACTAAACAACTGGTAGCTTTGCTACCTCTAATCTAAGACTTCCTGATTTCCCCTTTTTTTTGCATTTATGAACTTGGGGAGGGGACAAAGAAATGGATTTTACTTTATAACAAGTTAAGGTAAATGATACTTTAATTTTGGGTGTAGATCTGACTTCTTTTCAGAAAACCTGCCTCCTTCTATATCTTTAGTTACAAGCAGTAGCATGCTGGTGGTATATGTTTATATACCACCAACTTTATGTGGGAAAAACATTTATATGACACATTTTTAAATTTAACTAGCATTATTAACATTTTCTTCATCACGTTCTTAAATCTAGACAATGAACAATAAATCAAATCTTGATTTGCAGTGTTGCTTGATTTCTGAGATTTAAATATTCACTATTAAAGTTTTACAATTGATTCTCAGCCTGTTCAAACTCTCTTCAGCACAAGTCTGGTTATATGGAAGAGCTGTAAAGATAGCTAGGAGAGACTTTCAGAAAATCCTCACCATATTCCAGAGGATCACTCCCTGCCCCAATCTCTTCTAACCTCCTCAGGTAGGGTCATTGAACCCTATCTTACTGCTTCAGCTTTTCTCTAGGATCCATCTTGCCATGAAGCAGGGGGAGTTCTTGGATATTGTTTTTGGCTTTTTCTTGGGTTTTTGTTGTTATTGTTGTTTAGCAAAGATCCTGGAGTGGTCTACCATTTTCTTCTCCAGCACATTTTTTTAAGATGAGGAAACTGATGCAAAGTTAATTGACTTGCCAAAAGTGAGAAAATAACTGAAGATAGGTTCTTATTCAGAAAGATGAATCTTCCTAACTCCAGGTTCAGTATTCTATTCCCTTCACCAGCTAGCTGCCCCATTAGGCCAGTAGTACTATAATAATTCATCATCAAGGCAACTTTATGCTGGCTCTGTTCTGGTTTATAACAACTATCTATTAAGTATTGGCCAAATTTCAGAAACTGACCTCTACAGAGAAGATACAAAGATGGAAAAGTCTTTAACCTATGAGAAACATACATCCAAACACAAGAGTAGCAGTATGGTCAGTATGGGTCATCTATAGTCCAACTATATGCTATCCCTAAGACACATTTCTAAATAGAAGTCAGGGAATTTTAAAAAGACCCTAGATATGAAACTACTTGTCGCTTCATCTCTTGCTTTTATCACAAATATGGATATAGGAATTTTCAAAATGACTAGACTTGCCAGTACGAGCTTCTACTGGCCTATCTGAAGCCCATGTACCTCATGGGGGGAGGAATATAAAGAGAATCTCCTGAGATGAAACTCTCATCATTCTTTTAGGCACCAGCAGAAGGAAAGACAGGGACCTTCTGAAATATGGACCACAAAGGTATCTATCAACCATCTTCTGGAATGTCAACTGGGCCAAGGTCTTGCCAAACACAAATGGCTGAGTTATCAGATACATCCAAGGGCTGGTTCTTCTCTCAGAATGGGAGAACTACAAATGAAGTCTTCTGGTTGGAGGTGCTTGGTGCCCATTTGGAGCCTTCAGGTATTTCATTACTGATATTCATCAATTTTGAGTTTGTGAAACTGTTGCAACTAGGATTGCCTAGGGAGGAGAATTCCTGACATTAGAGAGTTTTCTCTCTAGTGAATGAGTGGCGGGCCAGGTGGGAAGGAAGACTAGGATTCATGGATGACATTTAAGGACTTATAGCTTCCTCCCTCCCACTCCCTGGTACAGTCAAGTAGCAAGTTCACTGCAGAACCATACCCATTGCTATAATTATGGAGCAGCTACAGCACCTAATGATTTGGCTTGACCTCCAGATTGGAGGTTAGGGAGAGAAGGTCGAAAATCATAGAATTAGTGCTAGAATGTACCTCAGAGGCTGTCTAATCCAATACCTTCATTTTTCAGATCTGCAGGAGCAGATCTTCTTGACTCCATCTACACTCCATCTACTGAGGACCACACTGCTTCCTTTAGAAGAACAATCATTTCAAAGAACTGTGCTGCTGCACCTTAATATCTTGGGGGGTTTTTTGCAAGACAATGAGGTTCAGTGGCTTGCCCAAGGCTACATAGCTAGGTAATTATTCAGTGTCTGAGGTCGGATTTGAACTCAGGTCCTCCTGACTCCAGGGCTGATGCTCTATCCACTGCGTCACCTAGCTGCCCAATATCTTGTTTTAATTGCTAAAAGCTTATCTGATGATCAAGCTTCTACTCTATATTCCAATTCTAATGAAAAAGTCCATTGACCCACAAGGATCTCTTTCTTGAATTCCTTCTTATCCATTCACCAGAATATTTCCTTGCCAACGAAGTTCTGCCCCTGAAGCCCTGATGTCATGTGAATCCACAATTGGGAGAACAAGGATTGATCTAAAAATCAGTAAAACTATAATCACTAACCTCTAAGATGGGGCAACTAGGTGGTACAGTGGATAGAGCATCAGTCCTGTAGTCAGAAAGACCTGAGTTCGAATCCAGACTCAGACACTTAATGATTACCTAGCTGTGTGACTTTGGGCAAGTCCCTTAACCCCATTGCCTTACAAAAAAACAAAAAGAAAAAGAAAAAGAAACTACTAAGATTGAAGATATCCCAGTGCTGTCCTGACCATGCTCTAAAGACCCCCAGGTAAGACTTCTTTGGTAGCCAAGCAGCCTGTCTTTAGGAAGTATAGTTATCCCAATAATTTTTCTTTCTGTCTTTGTGTTCTCTTATGCTGTCAGCATTCCAAGGGAAAGTCTTGTGCAAAGAGGTCAGTGTAGGCCATCCATAGTTCAACTATCTGCTATTCCTGAGGCATATTTCTCTTCTAAATAGAAGTCAGGGATTTTTAAAGAGACCATAGACATGAATCTACTTGTCTGGAAGTCTTATAGTTTAGCATACACCAAAGGAAGCTTTAAAAGGGTCAGGCACAGCTTGATCTGCCCTGAACAACCCCACCCCCACACTTCAGAACTTTCCTCTATTCTCTCAGGAATGAAAATGCAGGAATCTGACATCTGTCACAGTCACCTGTTTCTGACCTTCCTCCTTGCCTGCTTAGATCTCACCCATGGACTGCTATCAGTTCCCTGTTCTTATGGAACCAGTTTGACTCCATATTCCAACAGTCTGATTTCCACACCTGGACCTCCATGAAGCTAACTTAGGACTTCCTGTTATGCCTGCTATTTGAGTACCCTCCTGCCCCTCACCTGTCCTGCCTCTGTCCTTTCTTCTGTGATTGTCTACTTGTTGAATCCCCAATAGCCTCAATCTAGTCTATTCTACTGCCAACTGATCCCAAGGCAAGACAAGACAAATACCTGAGGCCTGGAATGAGAATCCTAAATCATTAAGAAACAGTTAAAATACATTCAACACTCTTTAAGAAGTAAAGGAAATATGCAATACATTATAGAAAGAGCAACTTCCAAAATGATTTGCATGTTTTAAAGCCTCCTTCTTCCCTACCATCACAGTTCTTTATGCATGAGCACATTCTACCTCAAAATTTTCCCCATAGTGCTCAGTGTTCATTTTGTAACACATAACATCTACCTCTTATTGACCAAGATTGCAGAAACCATAGCTTCAATTCTGGATTTAGCTGCTGCTTAGCTCAGAGAAAGGCTTAGTTATCACCTTGTTGCTTTAAAATCTTGTATGCTTATACAAAAGGGCAACTTTGTCATAATGAATCCAATTCCTGATTTATTTCACATTTCTACTCTCAATGGTCATTCCTCCCACTTTTAATGATATGCCAGTATTGCCAAGGGTATTCCCTCAAAATTAATCGGTAACCTGCCTCTTCTTCCCCAATTGAAAAATCTGCTTTCTCAAATTGACTTTCTAATTGATCTTAGCTGTCTTCTAGGTTTGCAAAATGACTATGCACATTTTAATCTCATTTGATTGTTACAACTGAGAGAATGATGCTATTTTTAATCTCAGTTTTACAGATGAGGAAATTGAGGCTGAAAAGAATTCTCCCAGGTCACACACTGAGGCAGGATATTTAAAATAATTCCAACTTCAGTGCTCTTACCCATCTCCCCTGATCCAATTAAAAATTATTCTATAAGTACCAGTTGCTGTGGTGTAATAATAATAACAATAATAATAATAAACATTTATATTTTGATATTGTTCAGACATGTCCAGTTCTTCATGACCCCATGGACTATAGTTTCTAAGGAGTTTCCTTGGCAAAGATAGCTTATCATTTCCTTTTCCAGTGATGATGATATTTATCCTTCTTTTTCAAAAAAGACTATGACATCAAGGAGAAGATGCCATGACAAGCAAGTGAATTGATCTGAGTGAAGGGGTGCTGAGCTAAGTCACCCAGTCTCACTTTCTCCTCTGGAGTCATCTGGGTCCAGTGGCCAGATATAAATCAAGATAACTGGAGATGACCCTAAATTCAAGGCAGAGTTAAGTGACTAGGCAAAGGTCACATAGATAGTAAGTGCCAAGTATCTGAAACCAGCTTTGAGCTCAGGTTCTCCTGACTCCAGGACTAGTGTTCTATCCACTAGCCACCTACTTCCCTGGCGGGAGATATCAAGAGTTAAATGACTTGCCTAGGGTTACAAAGAGGTACCTGGTGGCTCTAATGTCTCTTCCCAATCTAAAAACGTGATTTTGTAAGAGGCATAGATTAACATCTCTTTCTGTCACTGTTAAGATCAATTATCCATTTAAGATACTTTCCATATATAGGGCTTAAGTTTCCTCTCCTATACAAGACAACTCATTTCTGGAAGCTTCCAAGAGGCAGTATTTTATTATAGCACATCATCAAAAAAGGAAAGAAAACACATTCAGTCATGCTGATAACTCAAGGGAGGAGGCTTATTTTCTGCATAATTATCTTTAATGGGAATAAAACCAATTCTTTGACTGATAAAATTGAGAGCTAAGAAAGGAGCAGAACTTGTGGTAGCCAATTGATTATGGGACTCCTCTATATAGGTCTATAATCTAATCAATGAGGCTCTCAGGATAGAGTCACAAAGGAAAACTCTTCAGATAAATGCTTGGGCAAAGACAGAGAACTAATTTTGTATAGCCAAAATTAGAAAAAAAAAATGAAAAGGGACAGACAGAAGAGAAAAATAGATAATGAAACTTTTAACTTCTGATGTTTTACAATATGGTACCCATGCAATCAGGAGAATTATATCTTCTAAGTAAATTTTAGAAGATTTAGATTTAGAAGATTTAGAAGATTTTCCAAAACCAGAACAAATGAATGTATAAAAAAGCACTTAATAAACTCTTCCCTATTTATATCCCAAGCACTCGGTGTACTTACATTTTAATGGGAGAGACAACATATATAGAAAGGATCAGTTTTGATAAAGTATAGAAGGGAGAAAAGGGAAATGTACAATTATATCTTCCTTGGTATCATTTTATATTATTCTCCTCATTTTACTCAGAAAATATGGAACTAAATTATTGAAAACTACTGAATACTTTTGTACTAGATACACAAAAATACTACCTGACAAGTATTAAAAACTCTTAATAAACATCAATCAAGTTTTCACTAAGAAAAATTCTACTTTCATTGCTGTTGGTCCGATTCTTTATCCTTGTTTTTTACACATAAAATGGTAATGATGATTTAAAATTAAATTCCTGTTCATCATGTGCCAAGAATTAGAAATAATACCAAATCATTGTGATAAGATAAATTGAAATATGAATAATATCAAAATCAAAGATAATATGAGTATCAGACTACTTTGCAATTGGGAATATGGGGAATAAATGCTCAAATAAATATTTCTGAACCTCTGAGCCTCTTCTAATAATGTCACTAAAGCTTCACAGAAAAATTTACTTGCTCAAACAAACCTCAGATAGAAAAAAGGCACATGTGTATTAGAATGAAAGAGAGAAAGCATCTTCATATAAAATCTTATGTCTAGAAAATTAATGGCTGATCTTTAAGACTGGGACAATGGAGAAGAAAGAAGCTTCATAATCCCAAGTCTATGATGAGAGAAGAAAGAGAATATGGGAGAGAAGAAAAAATTCATTCAAAAGTTCAAGTAAATAGTCTCGCGTCTTCAGAAATTCAAGTCTATGGACATTAGGTGCCAATGGAGTAGGTGCCACCTAGCCGCCTCTAAATTTTCAATCACAGCATCTCTTAGTGATCATCTACTAAGTCATACTTGGGTTGAAGTATATGGTTGTGGCAAATATTTTTAAAGATCTTCAAAGGACAGAAGTGAAACAAGAATATGCCACATGCAATTTCTTCTTCATATCTCTTTTCAATCTCTAAGGAGATGATCAGAGTTGGAAAGATAGAACCTATATCTATGCAAAATTTGCTATGTATAAATTCAACTCAATCTTGAAGGCAAGATGAGAAAAATTTTCATGTAATAATTCCTTAATTAAAGAAAAAACCCTTAGTTTTATAAGTAAATAATGGGGAAGGAAGGAAATGATACTGAAAAGAAGAGAGTAACTTCAAGTGAAATCTCTTGTGGTGGAATGAACTACCAGTTAGAGCAAAGCATACTATTTGTTCTAACTTTGTTTTATACTTTGTTTTTATGCCTTGTTTTTTCTTTTTACCCTCTCATGGTTTTTTGGTTCCCTTTTGCTCTGATTTGTCCTTTAAAACATGAATAATATGGAAATGTTTAATATAGTTTTACATATGTAAACTATATCAGATTACTCTCTGTCAAGGGGAGGGGGAAGGGAAAGGAGGGAGAAGAAAAATGTGGAATTCAAAATCTAAACAAAAAATGAATGTTGAAAATTCTGTATAAAGTTGGATCAATAAATAAATTTAAATTTAAAAAAAGAATTAACTACCAGTTAAAGCTAGTCAACTAGGGATCAATCATGTGGAAATTTGCTAAATCCAATAATATAAGAGAATTTCAGATCTTTAAAGGATAATAGAAGGCTGTGTGTGTGTGTGTGTGTGTGTGTGTGTGTGTTTATAGACACACAGAATATCCCAAAAGTCTTAGTGCAATTTAAAGTTTAAATAATCTCAAAAGTCTGTTACAAATGTATACAAAAATAATTTGAAAGTTTAATTATTTACATTTATTTTATATGTATTTAATTTGGTGAATTTTAAATTTATATGATTGTGATGGAAAACTAATATGTTACAAGATGATGAGTTCCATGATTTTAGAAAAACATGGAAAGACTTGCACAAAATAATGAAGAGTAAAATGAGCAGAACCAGGAAAAAGAGTGTTTATACACAGTTAACAGAAATATTATTTCTTAAATGATTTTGAAGGAATATGTTATTTTGTCTTTTATAAATAACCAAATCAACTATAAATATCAATGTAGAAAGAAACTACCTGCATCCTTAGAAAAAACTAATAAATAGAAGCATGTGTAGAATAATTTTACACACACACACACACACACACACACACACATATATACACATATATATACATATACTTATTTGTGTCTAATGGTAGGCAATTTGAGAGTGGGGGAAGGAGGGTGGTGAAGGAAAAAGAAAAAAATTGTTATTTGAAAAGAATAGGAAGTAATGAATAGTAGATTTTCAATTTCATGTGCAGTTATCTTTTTAATTGAACTATGTCATGTAAAGCTTGTGGTATTCCATAAAGAAAAAATATCTGGGATATCCTGTACTTATGAATGTGAATATACATATATATATATATATATATATATATATAAAATTGTATTTCCTATTCAGGTAAATGTGTGTATATATGTGCTTATGTGTATGTGTGTGTTTATATAGATAGATAGATAGATAATATAGATATTGATATAGATAGATATGGATATATATTATATGTATGAAGGTATATATATATATATATATTTACATATAATTGAAGAGGAAAAGAAATCTGGGCATACATATATACATCTGAAAAGAAAAAGGAGTGTGGGTATGTGTATTCATATAAAAAAGCTTATATGGATGCATATGTGGATATAAATGCATTTCTGAAGAGGGAAAAGAGTGTGCATGTATAAATATATGAATATATATGTATATACATGTATATATGTATATATAAATACACACACATATATATTTATATATGATGCATGTGAATACTCCTTTTGGGGGGAGAATGAGAAAATGACTGCTAACATTCAAGTCTATGGACATTAGGTGCCAATGTCTATATACACTGAAATGGAGAGGCTAGCTTCTCATCAAGTGTTTGGGAGAAGGGTAGTAGGATAGTAGTCCCCTGGGAAAGGAATCACAAGACTTATCTCTTTTAAACCATTTGTGCTTGAACAAGTCACATCCTTTTGAACCTTAATTTCCTCAGGTATAAAATGGGGGATAAAAATAATTGCAAGTGCCTGTCTTATAAGAGGTCCTTTCCAGTCACATGAATTAAGTTACTCCCTAACAAAGACGTGATGGGAAGTGCTTTAAGAATTCAAAACAGGCAATGATAAACAAATTCACCCAATTTAGCAATGATAGCAAAAAAGATTCTTTTGTTAAATGCAAAGTGCTATATAAATATGAGCTATCATCATTGTTACTGCCTGCTACATGGAACTTTCCAGAATTTCTACCTCTCCTCTTAAAAGCCAATCTATTGGAGAGAGAGAGAACAGAATATTGGTGGAATAAAATAAGACTCTTTCACTAATGGATCTCTCATTGTGGAATGGAAGAGGATTCACATCTTTTCATTTTTATCTCCACAATATCTCTCACATCTCTCCTTTATCAATATTCATATGGTTACCATCTCTAGCCTAGACTTCTTCCAATTACCTCCTAATTGGGCTCCATGATTTGTCTCTCCCTACTGCAATCTATTCTTTACACAGCAGCTAAGTGATTTTCTTAATGTATAGAACTAACCAAATTATTGACCTACTCAATAAACTTCAGTGGTTTCCTATTATCTCTAGAATTAAATATTAAACTTCTGACTTTTAAAGGGCTTTATGAACTACCTGCAGTCTTTCTGATCTTGTTACACAATATGCCCCCTTTCCAAAATTTGTGACCTAGACTCTATTTCTTGCTATTTGTCAAAAACAGCATTCCTAATTCTCATGCCTTTACAGTGTTTATCCCCCATATTTGGAATGACTTTCCCCAACTGCTAGAAGTCTCCCTTCCCCCCAGAAAAAATTACCTTGAATTAATTTTGTTTGCATTTTCTGTATTCTTATAAAGGTACATTTTGGCTTCCAGATAAAATGTGTATTCTCCTTGAGGTCATTTCCCCTCTTTTATCCTGAGAGCTTAGCACAGTGCCTGAGACATAAAGACTTGTTTAATTGCTTCTAGATTGATTGATTAGATTCTTGAAGATTATGACAGCAGAGCCTAAACCTATTAAATTAGAGAGGCTTTGAGTAGGAGCCTGGTGATTAATGCTATATTTGTTATACCAGTTTGACCAGACTGTGATGAGTTTTCTTTTTTCTTTTTTTTTTAGGATTTTTGCAAGGCAAATGGGGTCAAGTGGCTTGCCCAAGGCCACACAGCTAGGTAATTATTAAGTGTCTGAGACCAGATTTGAACCCAGGTACTCCTGACTCCAGGGCCGGTGCTCTATCCACTGTGCCACCTAGCCGCCTCTAAATTTTCAATCACAGCATCTCTTAGTGATCATCTACTAAGTCATACTTGGGTTGAAGTATATGGTTGTGGCGAATATTTTTAAAGATCTTCAAAGGACAGAAGTGAAACAAGAATATGCCACATGCAATTTCTTCTTCATATCTCTTTTCAATCTCTAAGGTCAATGGAGTAGAATGTGGATAAAATGTCTAAGGAAAGAAAGCAGGAATGTAGTAGAATCTTCATCTTAAACTTTTAAAGCCAGGGTAAGCTGAACAAAGTGTTTGAGTTGGGAAAGTTTCACTACTCATATATCTTAAGAGATTTCAGGTCCCTATTCCCTAATTCCTAACATCTTATCAATGCTTTTTAGCAATACTTGAAGTCATGGATCAGTAAAGGCTTCAGAAAATCAGAACTCAAGGGAGGTAGACCAAGGTCACTGACCAACAATGCAGGTCAGAGAAAAAAGTGACATTTTCCTGTTACGTGAGTTAGGTCACTCCTGACTAAAGAAGCAGTCAAAAGTGTTATATGAACTCAAAGTACTACCAGGAAGCAAGCTAATTCACTCAATTTAACAAACAATGGAAACATGGGAAACTAAAAAAAAATAAACAAAAATATATCGCAAAGGAATCTGAAATTAATGACTGTGATAGCATGTTTACAATAGCATGTCAGATAACTATATCCTTTAGAAAACAGAGTACAAACAGAATGTAGTTTCCAACTTGCAAACAGGATGGTTTCCAAAAATGCTTTGCATATGTGTTAATTACAATGTAGGACAAATTTTATCATATCATACTGAGGAAATATTAAGTTCTTTTACCCTAAGTATATTATTTGTATATTTATATAATCTTCACAACACAGATACATAAAAATCTATTTAACACCTTTCCTATGGAGGACTAACCCAATTCTATGGCAGTATCATTGACCAAAGATCACACAGTAGGGCACAGCCTGGTCTCTAGAGAGTTCTTGGTTGAGTATCTGGGGCTTTAGTGTAAAGTCATTTGAAGAAGTAAGGAAGTTGAGGCATGAAGTGTACATTTTTTTCTTCCCTCTCCCTCACCTCTGACAATAAGCCCAAAATAGAATGGGGGAAAAACAGAAGCTCTGCCCAGGTAGGAAGGATGTTTTTTTCTTCTCTTTCTTTTTCATTATCAATATAGGAAATTAGAAGAGCTCAAGTCATGTCTCTACTACTGACATTTTTCATGCCTTCAGGCAATTTGTTTATTTAAACCTATCTGATCCTTTGTTTCCTATCTGTAAAAAAGACAGAAAGAGGGGGCAGCTAGGTGGCGCAGTGGATAGAGCACCGGCCTTGGAGTCAGGAGTACCTGGGTTCAAATCCAACCTCAGACACTTAATAATTACCTAGCTGTGTGACCTTGGGCAAGTCACTTAACCCCATTGCCTTGAAAAATCTAAAAAAGAAAAGACAGAAAGAGATTTGTACTTACACTACCTACTTCATAGGGTTATTAGGAGAAACAAATGATTCGAAAACTTGTATTTCTACAGTTCATATCTGACCATGATATACTCCAGAACTAATAAATTCTAATAATTCCTTATTATTCCTAAGATCAAATATAAATTTTTTTAGCATTTAAAATCCACCTGCATCCCAACCTAGATCCAACCCACCTAACCTTACTAAGGTTACATCTATAATAAACACCCTATATATTGCACATCTTCTCAGATGCACCAAGTCAGAGACTCATTATACCTGATGCTCCTTAATGTATGCTACAATTGAAACTGATTGGTCTTCTGTGGCATACCTAGAATGTGCCCCATTTTCTCTTCTGTCTTTTAGGATCACTTATTTCCTTCAGAGATCTACTCTAGAACACCTTTTTACATGTGGCTTTCCTTGATTGCCTTGGTCACGAATACAATTCACACAAAAAAATGGCCTTGAATTTACTTCACAAACATTTTTAACATACTTATTTAAAGGATTGTCTCTTTCTTGAGGATAGATATTGGTTTGTTTTTCCATCAGAGAACCAGTCAATAGACATATTCATTTCATGATCTGTGACAGCCCTGCTTTGCCTATCCAGTACCCAGAACTTAAATGAAGAATCAATGTTTGTCAGTTGATTGATTTTATTATATGATATGGAGCCTGATACTAGGATAAGTGAAAGATGAAGTCACATTAACTCCTCCCCCTGAGAACTTCTAGCCTCTGCAATTCCAGCCCAAACCTCCAAGGAATTCTTCTGCTTTATTTGCATCTCCATCTCCCTGCCAACTCCTAGATGACCCATGGAAGAGATTTAGAAGAAAGCTGGAAGGGATTTCTAATCATGTAGCAGTCCTAAAGGAAAGAGAACATCCCAAATTCTAGGTTCATTGGGCAAGAAAGCAACTAAACAGGTGAAGCAATTACTCTGACCTAGTGCATCTAAAAGATAGCCTATGACTGAGAAGATGTGCAAAATAGAGAGTGTTTATTATAGGCCTCTCTTAGTAACTCTAATTTCCTTGTTCTCTTCTCAGAAGAGTAGGAGAGAAATAATCACATTAATCTTCAGCTGCTTGCTTGTCTGACTGTTCCTCTGGTATCTGATAGCTCCTCTTATTTCCTGACAAAGGAAACTGAAGAACTAGGAGATTATGGACCCTGTATCTTGATGTGGGTGAAGCCCAACTACAGCTGGAACCAGAAGCAAACATCAAGGGCAGATGTAAAAACAAAAACAAAAACAAAAACTCACAAAATACCCAAATAAAGTGGAGAAGCTCTCAGAATCAGGGTAAAAGACAGTCCTACTTAGAACATTTTTTTAGGCCTAAAGAATGGCTTTCTATCCACAGGATGAACTAATATATCAGAGGACAAACCTCCCTAGAAGTCCATCACCATCATAACAACTCTCAAAAAAATCACCTTCTGAATTAGACTTTAGAATTCCCTCCCTGAACTATACTATTTGGTTTTACTATTAAATTATGAGATATCTTTGCCACTTAACTAGTTATATATTAATGAGTATTATGTAATCTATTATCCTGGACTGAGAAAAGGTGTCAGAAATTAAGCATAAAGAGGTAAATTTAGGTGATGTAAAAACAATATCTCTCTCTCTCTCTCTCTCTCTCTCTCGATCTGTCTCTTCAAACACACATGTGTCTACATCCATACATATATGCATATAGTCACACATTCATATGCATTCATGTATGTGCATATAACCATATACATACATGCACACATGTGTGTGTGTTTTAAAAAATAAGTCAGTCTAAGCTCAGAGAAATGCACAAGGGAATAATGTGATTTTTAAAAAAAGTTTTGGTTCTACAGATCTCTTCTACTCTGGGTCCCATAATTCTAACAGATAAAAAGTATCACTAGAACACAAAGCCAGTTCTTTCTTTTCACTAGCACTAGTTCCCCTCTCAAGTCCTCTCTTAAATGTCCTTTAATAGACAAGATGTACAATACAGTCATCCTTCATCATGTTCCTACTTCAGGAGAGGACAGAGAGGAGAGTGGAAGAGTGGTCAAACAGCTATTCAACTGAGCAAACAATGTGTTTTTTAAAATGGCTTCTGAGACAGAATAAGAAAAAAACTGATAAGATACTTTTATGGAGGGCAGGGAAGGGCTTGGATCTGGACCTTTGATTTTTATTGGTGAAGGGAGCTTTCAGTGGTGAGAAAATGCTATTACCCCTTATGGTCTTTAGAGAATTATTTCAGATATTGAAATAAGTAACTTCCCAGGGTCACATAGCCAGTCTGTGATATGGGCAGGGCATGGACTCAGGTCTCCCAGAGATGTAGTTCATTTCTTTGTTTCCTACACTTGAGGTACCAAATAGCTAATGTGGTCAGTAACACTCATGAGACTGACCCAGATTGAAATGTAAATAGGAAATATTTTACAAAGTAAAAAAATATAGAATAGAGCACAGATAATGTTAATTTGTGGTTTTTCTAAGTCTAAATATGACTCACAGGTGATCCTTATGTATGATTCCTTTTTGAGTTTGACACACCTGACAAAGATGTTAGATTACTTGCCCAAAATCAAGCAGTCCATATGTATTCTCAGAGAATGGGCTTTAATTCAGGGTTTCTTCTTGTTTTCTGGCTTCAAAGATAGGCCCTTATCCATTATGTGATGCTACCTTTGCTGGGCCAAGAGAATTAGAGCATTAAAACAAGTCTGGTATTCTAGTACTTAGAATCAACCAACTACTACAGGGCCTACTGCTTGTTGATTTTTCTTTCACAATTTGGAGGGTGAAAGGAAATTACAAAGTAGAAAGCATGGTCCCAATCTGTAATCACTGCAATGGTGCCTTTCTACACAATGAATTTATCTTCTTAAAGTAAAAATAGAAGAGATTTTCCTACGAATAAAGTCTAACTGTTTATTTAACAAGGCGTTCCAACCTTCTCAATGTGGAAATAATATACATGAGTTTTAGAAGAAAGGAGAAAACTTAAAGTATGTTTCCTGTGCTAGATATATATATATAGATATATATATATATATATACATACATATATATATATATATATATATGTTTTATATTTGTTGCTGTTTAATCATTTCATGACTTTTCTTGGCAAAGATACTGGAGCACCTTTCCATGTCCTTTAAAATTTTATTGTTGTTATTGTTGTGGTTGTCACAAACCAACTTTTTCTCCTCGATGGTCATCTTTTTGAATTCACAAGCACTCAAATTGGTTTGAGTTCTGAGGCTCTCTGAGACTGTAGTCTTGAATGTGATTCTTTGCCCAGTCAATGGTTCCTTAGAGAGATTTTATTCCAGCCACTAAAGGCAAGTGTTCCTTGACAGATATCTGCCTTAGATGAAGAAAGAGCTTAGAATCTCTGTTTATCAACCAAACGGTACAAATCACTTAGAAATGTTGTTTCAAAAAACAACAACCCACATTAATTATTAACAAAAAAAGTTCTCTCTTTCAAAGATTTGTTAGGAAAATAGTCTAGTCTGATGTAATGCAGCCAAGGCAACTATTTTACTAGATTCAAAAAATAAAAATAAATAGTTGGAGGACACCAATAGTTGAATAGCTCCTTGTGTATGAAGTTCTAATATTCTGATTGCAAAGTAAGGCTTCCAAGGCCTTACAGGGGCCAGACAAGGAAGGGAAATTTAGAAGTTTCAAGAATTTTCATAGGAAGTACCAGACCTGCCCCCACCCTCTACACTCCCCTCTCTCTTTCCCTTACTCTCTTCTTCCCCTTTCTCTATGTGTATGTGTATATGTGAAACGATCTACTAACCCTCCAAATCTGCTATCAATAATGTATATCATACAATCACTCATGCTAACAAGTAAATGACTAATTTACTGAATTAAATTGCTGAATTTATTATTTCTCCTAAGGATATGTGCATTTTAAAAGTCCTTAAGCCAAAGAATTAAGCATTTAATCTTCATAAAACTGGGAAGGGGGGATTTGGAGAAAGGGAAGTTAGACTTGTTCACCATTGCTATATAATGCTGTATGCACACTAGCCAGGTCTAGGTCACCTCCCATTTGTTTCCAAAGCAGGTCAGTACTTAATATCCCTTTCTTTGCTCACTTTCATGTGGCATCTTCCTCCTTTGGAATGCAAACTCCTTAAAACCAGTGACTGCTTTGCTTGTATTTATATCCTCAATATTTAGCTTG
This sequence comes from Macrotis lagotis, assembly GCF_037893015.1. Lineage (NCBI taxonomy): Eukaryota > Metazoa > Chordata > Mammalia > Peramelemorphia > Peramelidae > Macrotis > Macrotis lagotis. The sequence continues at coordinate 173,858,370 of NC_133664.1, forward strand.
AATGATGCTAAAACAAGGTTTTAGCATTCATTCATGAAGTCAATCCACTATGTAACAACTCTGGATCAGTATCTAATGTTGTCTTTAGGAACTTCAGTCACACCAAATCATGCCAATGATAATGAGAAGAAAAAGACCCAAATGGAATTTTACTTAAATATTTGGCAAATATGTAGATGAGACTGTCCAATGAAAACCAAGACCAACACACAAATGTTTTTCATCATTTCACCACCCTAGGGCAGCTTGGCCATCAGAATTTGGCATGGTATCTTATACTAATAATAATGTTTGTTCATTCTCGAAGAAGAGCACGACATCAGGGAGGGGTTACCATGACAAGCACTTGAATTGGATTTGGGTGGGGGGACTATGTTAAGTCACCAATCTCACTTTCTCCTCCAGAGCTACCTTGAGCCAGTGTCCAGATATGAATCAGGATGACTAGAGATGGCCCTGGATGTGGAGCAATCAGGGTTAAGTGTCTTGCCCAAAGTCAAACTGCTAGTGTCAGAGGCTGGATTCAAACCCCTGTCCTCCTGATTCCAAGATCAGTGCTATATCCACTGTGTCATCTAGTGCCCCCAAACTCTGTTTTATTTTGTTTTGCTTTTGGCAAGGCAATGGGGTTAAGTGACTTGCCCAAGGTCACAAAGCTAGGTAATTATTAAGTGTCTGAGGCTAGATTTGAACTCAGATTCTCCTGACTCCAGAACTGATTCTCTATCTACTATACCACCAAACTACTCTATGGTAGATTCCTTGATCTTCAGTGTTCTCTAAAAAGCTGGCAGCTAGGTAGCACAGTGATAGAGCACTGCACTTGGAAACAGAAAGACTCATCTTCCTGAGTTCTAATCTAGTTTCAGACACTTACTAGCTGTGTAAATCCTCAGCAAGTCACTTAAACCTCTTTACCTCAGTTTCCTTATCTGTAAAATGAGCTGGAGAAGAAAATGGCAAACCAATGTAGCATTTTTGCCAAGATATTCCAAATGAGGTCATGAAGAGTGGACTTGACTTCACTTTTCCTTTATAACTCAGAGGTTCAAAAACACATTTTTCTCCCTATCCCTATCCTTCCCAGTCAGAATTTCTCTCCTTCTTTTTGAAATCCTACATCATTTTATATTTCTTTTATTCACTTGGGATTCAGTGAAAAGAGTTCTGGACTGAGTCATGGACCTAGGGCCCATGAAGTTCATAATTTTTACATTTTGATACCTATATTTCAAGATAATTATTTTTCTTGGTAATTCTGCATATTTTATTTAATGTATTTCAAAACATTTTGTGAAAATCATCACCAGAATGATAGCGGTCTAATGACACATGGAAAGATTAAGAATCCCTAAATTGAAGGATTAGAGTTTGAATCCCAGTTCTACCACTAACTACCTGTGTAACCTTAAATTAGTTTCTTAACTTCACCTTCCTCATATATAAACTGAGGAAATTGAAATAGCCTTGAACATCTCTTCCTGCTGAATCTGATTCTATTTCATGGAATTTTAAATTTGTGAATATTTTATCTTATCTACTGAATTACAAACTCCATGAGGACAAGGATAATGTTCTATTTATCTTTATATCTCAGTCCCTGGCAGCAATTTATATAGTCTATACTCAATCAACTTATACTCAATCAGTTAAATACTTATTTAACTAAACTGGATGCAAGAAGCATTCTTCGGGTTAACTTCATGAGATCCTTCAGATTGTGAAGAAATAATGCAAACAGAAATTGTGTCTATTTAATTTATTTTTATACAACACACAGCACAGATGGGTACTTAATCAAACTTGACTTTTGGTTGATGGATCAAAAGATCAGCTATCACTTTCCAAATCTAATCAGACACTAAACCATGCCTTTTGCTGGTTCTAATGATCTGAATGGGAACCATTTGGGAGGAAGAATGAATGATAGCTTCCTTTAGCCTCCAGAACATTTCCTACCACAATTTTCTGGCCCTCCCTGATGGAAATCAAGAAGGTAATAATCACCTTAGAAAGGGTAACTGCACAGCCACCAATTGAAACCTGGGTTGATTTAGAAAAATAATACATTTTCACAATCTTTCGAGATGGGCAAAACAATTTAGTCAAACAATCTTGGGAGATAGACAGTATATCATAATGTCGCCTTTATAGATCACAAACTGAGGCTCAGAGGTGTTGTTTAGCTTCCTTGGGCTTACACAGCAAGAGGTCAATAAGCATTTATTAAGCACCTATTACATGTTAATAACTGGTGATAGAAATAAAATGAATGGAACAATCTCCATTAACAAGGATCTTACATTATAATGATGAGGTATTGAAAATGGATCTTCAGTAAGCTCTCCTGACTTCCTTTAAAATTTATCCTTATCTTCATCTTCACTGTGATCTCCAGTATCTTGATCCCTTCTTATTTCCTAAATCCATCACCTCTTTTGTGTTACTTCCCAGCAAGGAACTGTCCTCCCTCCTTGATTTCCTTGCCCCCCTTGTCTTTTTGCTATTCCCATCTTACCATTTATGAATCTTGGATGATATCCAATATCTGTCTTCCATCCTACCATCTGAAGCTGCTAAGGATGTATGTATAGTTCTACCCTGAGCCATTACAAATGCAGGCAATTCAACTCCAGCTATGTTCTTCCTGCTGCATAGACATCCTTCCATTTGAATCCCTATCACATTCCCCATTGCAGTTATTTTAAATCTTTCTATTTTTTTTCACCCATTCCTACTTTTTTCCCTCATGTCTCAAAGGACAAGTTGGCCCTACGCTTCATCAAACCTTAAATCCTCTGTCTACGTATGTCCTTGTTTCCACTGAGACTTTGCTGAATGTATCATTCTTATTCTCATATCTCTTCTTCTCTATTATCAATTCTTATCCCAATATCTGTAAATGTGATGGGGATCAGTATGAGATAAGCCTAGAGAGGTGAGGATTTCCAGACTTTGAATATCAGGCACAGAAGGCACATACTTGAAAAGGAGCAGAGATTCACTGGAGCTCTCTGAGGACTGACATGACCAAATATATGCAAAAGTAACAATAGTCTCATGGTCATGCAAATGATTTTAAAGGTAAGCAGTAGAGTTAGAGAGAAAACTTGGGAGTCTTAGTAGATAGTTATGGGTCCTAGGGTAAGTGGTGATGGCAATGGGAATTGTGTACAAGGGATGATTGTAAGTGACACTCTGGAAGCAAAACTAAGAGAGTCTGGTAAAAAAAAAACTGGACGGGAGGTAAGAAAGAAAGAAGGGACAAATATAACTCTAAGGAATTAGATATTAGCCACTGACAGTGAAGCCAGAAACATTGGGTGATAAATTAAGTTTTCAGAGTAACTTTGAGGTGTTGCTGGTACATCCAAGTAGAACTATCTTATGAGTAGTTACAGATAAGAGTCTGGTACTTAAAAAAGAGATTAGAACTGGCCAGTTTCACACACTCACACAGACACACACACACACACACACACACACACACACTCATACAGGTTATAATTGAAGGTAAATGGGATAATAATTCTGGAAAAACAGAAGAGAAGTAGGAACACTCATCAATAAGGGACTAGAATGAGGATGGAGGGGTGGGGGGAGATAAAAAAAAGTTAAGAGAAGCAGTAGATGGAGAGGTAGATAATAGCAAGTATTTTGCCTGTGATCTCTCATGCCCAACTACCTCAACCAGAGGTTAGAAACCATGGCAACTATTTTATTCAAAAGTAATGGTTTCCACTCATTATACTGAGAGTTTGACTTAATGGTATAGCAATTGACATCAGAACAATGGGAGAAAAAATCTGGAGATGAGTTTTATGATTTAATAAGGCCAGATTCAGTTCTGATTTCTGTGCTTTAAGGAGGAAACCATTTGGGTCTCCAAGGGTGACAGATACAGAAGGTTTTTGTGTCTGAAAGGGAAAAAATGGGGAAGTGAGGGAAGCCTTTTCAGGTCACCAGTTAGGTATGAAAGGCAACTTACTATACAGAATATAATGTTTTTGCTAAGCATACATTTATATTGAGGACAAATCTGGATCATAATTTTCCTTTGCTGCCCTTAAGTTCTTCAAATATAAAGCACTGGCTTTCCACTCAGGAAATAGTTCACCATCATATTTATATTTCTCATTAATTATTTGTTTATTGAAAGGACAATACAATGCAGCTCTATCAGCTAATCAATCAACAAGCAATTATTAATTCCTACTTTGTGGCTGGCACTATTAGACACTAGAGATGCAAATACAAAAGCTCTCAAAGAGGTTATATTCTACTAAGAGAATACAATGCTTAAAGGAGAACAGAAAGAGAATTTTGGTCTACACTTTCACTTTGAATTATAAGTGAATATAATGAATATCATTCCCTTCCCTTAGCTGGTAATGCTGGTTTGATTATTATTTCCAAGCTAAAAAGAAAGAAGAAAAAAGGTTGGATTGGAGATGGGAGGTGGAGAAAGATGTCAAATGGTGACAAAAATGTTTGACAAGACTGTGGAAGGTATGACTGGAGAAAGAGCAGGTAGTGAAGTTAAACACAGTAGGCCAGAATAGTCAGATACCAATCAGAATGGCGGGACCCTAAGTCAAAAAGGTAGTGAACTGGAAAGGGGAATAATTATTTATACAGTCTTCTATGTGATGGGTACTGGGCTAGCACTTTTTATGAACAACCTGAGGTTGTGAGGTATGTGCCATTATGTACAGGAAATTGAGGAAAGTGAGTCAAAAAATGTTAAGTGACTTATCCAGAGACACAGTAAATATCTGAGATAGGATTTGAATTCAAGTTCTCCCTGACTCCAGGTCCTACACTCTATCCAATGGACCATCTATCTTTTATAGTAGGGAGTGGAAAAAGAATGAAATTAACTTCATTTTGCAGTTGCTGTTTTTGCCTGGTATCAACTCCATGGAAGAAGACGCCCTTTCCAGAATAAGTTCATCACTTTCAGATTCCTCACCATGTTGTTAAGGCAACTTTGACTGATTGACTGACATCTTGTCCCTCAGCCTCCTTCCCCCATTGGAGAACAGAAGTATCAAGCTTCCCCCAATGTCTTCCTTTATAGAAAGCAAAACTGGGATCTCAACTCATTTCACTTTGCACCCACCTGTCTGCCTGGTTTCATTTTCATAGAACAAAAGGCTGGTATATCCTGGTGTCTTCTCTAACCTCCTTTCCTTTTGTGCGTTATCTTCTTTAGATTGCAAGTTCCATCAGGTCAGGGACTATCTTTCTTTTGATTAACTGTATTCCTAGCCCTTAGCATAAGCGCCTAGCACATATTAGATGTTTCATAAATATTATGGATTGGATTGGATTATCTGAAGAGCTTGCTGAGATACTCTAAATTAAATCAGCCTAGAATAATATTCAGTGATGTCAATGTAAAAAATAGATTGAAAAAAGGATCAAAAAAACTCTCAGAAAATATGGTTGAGGAGTTAAAAATGAGTGAGGCCAAAAAGAATCAGAAAGTTCTAGAAAGGGTGATCACCAAATACTCTGAAAAAATGTGAAATGGATTATGTTTTAGCAGAACAAAAATACTCAATGAGGTACTTTAATCAGATTATTGACATTATGAAACAAAATTAATGGCTGGGAGTAACATTTCCCTCATGTCAGGTTGATTTTGTTTTTAAAGAACAGAACCTGCAAAATTAGAAAATAACATTGCTTGATATCTAACTTTTTCATATTGTTACTTTTTGCTATTGCCAACTTAATGTTTTTGTGGCTGATGAGTCAGCAATATGAAAGCTCAGGTAACTGAAAATAACAGCCCCTATTTCAATAGCTAGGAAAAAAAGTGAAGCAATAATGTCCTTTAGGCTTCAAAATAAATTACTCATTTCCCAATAGTGAAAAAAATTGCTCCCTTAGAGGTAAAAAGAAAAATACATACAAATTGCTATAGCATAGACTTCTTCATCAGTTAAATGCCACCACGCTCTTATTAAAAGAGTATAAATAGTGGTTCATGTTTTTCTCTAAAGTGGAGATTAATTTGTAAGAACCCAGAGTTATGTAACATTTTACAAATTATATAAAGCTCTTTATACAGTGGAAATTCTTTTCTCTATCTCTAATAAACTGGGCTTAAAGACAAGAGGCAATCTCAAAAGTTCTGGGAAATAATCAAGAATAATATTAGCTCACATTTATAAAGTGATTTACAGTTTACATTATGTTGTCTCTACAACTTTTCAAGAAACATTATGATCCCCATTTTATAGATGAGGAAAACAAAGACTCTGGGTAGTTAATTGTGAAGGGGCAAAGGTAGAAAGTGTGTATGGTAGAAAGAAAGTTGGATTGGAAGTCAGAAGACATCTAGATTCTAAACCTAACCTAAACCTAGATTCTTGGGCAAAGTCATTAATTGCTCTGAATCAACATTATTCTCTGAGATTCTGTGAAATGGGGACTGTAATTCCAGAAATACTTGTTTACTTTAAGGAATATTGGGAGGATCAGAGAACATAATGATAGTTGTTGGATTTTTAAAACTTAATATATATATAAAGAAATATAAATATAAATATATATACATATATATGCATAATCTTGTATACTTGCAATCAAAGCATCATTCCACCACCTAATAGCAATGATCTGTTCTGCCCCAAATGGGCAGAAATAACACTAAAACAGAATCACGCTTAATGATTATGCTGCAAATTAGAATTTTTTTTTCAATTAGTAATCCAGTTCTAATCCTCTTATGCACATTTGTGTCTGTGAAAATGGCTATGCTCCAATTTACCCTAAAAGATGACATCTTTACTGGGATGTCATGGGTTTCAATATGCCAGTGTTCTAGTCACAAAATGCAGATTAATTACTGAGGGGAAACAAAACTGTCCAAAGGTTATATTGGCTTTGTCACAAACAACATTTACCCAGTTAGCATTCAGGTGTGACTGCCCTAGAAGTAAGTGCAGAATGCCAAGATCAGTTTTATAAACATTATTTTAAAGGGCAAAGTCCCTGACCTCAATTTGCTTATTTCACAAAAGCGGAGAAGGTAGGTAGAAATGAATTTGAATATATTTGTTTTGGAAACCACAGTGGGGATCTCCCATATGAAAATGAATATCATAGTTTTCCAAATTTCAATTCAAACCTGTTTTAGGAGAGGAAGTATACAGTAGTGAGAAAAGAAATGAACTTGAAGTTCAAATACTGTGGCTTGGGAAAGTCACTATACTTTTCTGAGAGTCAGTGTCCCCATTCATAAAGCTATGGGATCATGGTAAAATAAGTTTATTAAAAAATTTTTAATTATTTAATTTTTAAGTGCTTCCTCATCACTTCATGCTAGAAAAAGTCACTATTTGGCACAGATGTATAGAAATATGTATGTATATCTGTGAAAAGGACATGCACACACATATATGTATATATGCACACATATACATAGATATGTAAAACCAAAGTATACTTCTGTTCACCAGTTCTGGAGGTGGATGGTATCTTCTTCATAGGTACTTTAATATGCCACATTAATGTGAACTATTACTTTGCTAAACTTACTTTATAGAGCAGCTAAGTGGCACATTCAATGCTGAGTCTGGATTCAGAAAGACTCATCCTCAGACAAATCAAATCACACTAGCTACGTGACCCCCAGCAAGTTACTTTACTCTGTTTGAAATGGCAAATCACTGCAGTATCTTTGCCAAGAAAACCCAAAATAGGGTAACAAAGAATCGGACATGAGTTAAAGCTGGCTTAACAATACTTTACTACAAAGATGAAATACCCCCTTAAGACTGAACTTGGAGGCGGCTAGGTGGCGCAGTGGATAAAGCACCGAACCTGGAGTCAGGAGTACCTGGGTTCAAATCTGGTCTAGCTGTGTGGCCTTGGGCAAGCCACTTAACCCCACTGCCTAGCAAAAACCTAAAAAAAAAGGCTGAACTTGGAATAAAAAGAGAAAGCCCTGGCTTAGAAGTCATAAAATTTGGATACTGATGCTTACAAGTTTTATGACTCTGAATAAGAAATCTAACCTCTGTTTTCCCATCTGTAAAATGCAGATTATACACATCATGTCACCATAGGTCAAGTAGAAATGGTCCTTAAAAACAACCAAAACAAATGAGCAACAACAATAAGGTGAGAAAAGTAGCTAAACTGGGTCAAATTCTGAGAAGAATTGTACAGATGGTAACACCACTATAAGAATGTTAGGGGACTGATTCTTGACGGGGAAGAAAAAAGTCCTGGGTCTTTTTATTACTTTCCTTCACCTCTTGTTTAAAAGCGGGCAACAGAGAAAACATCAACAATTTCTAACTAAAATTCCTACTTGCCCATTTATATGAAAATTTCTTAAGAAAAATCAGTACATATATGGAAGACATCCTTTGATGACAATCTTAGATACAAAAAGACAGGCTTTTGCAATCGATGTGCCACAAATGACCACATCTTCACCAGAATCTTGATTGAAAGATGTAAAGAAGACATCATCACAATATGCTTATTGCTTATTGACCATATTAAAAAAAATTCAAAATCCTAATTTGTTAGAAAAGACACCTTATGGGGCGGCTAGGTGGCGTAGTGGATAAAGCACCAGCCTTGGAGTCAGGAGTACTTGGGTTCAAATCCGGTCTCAGATACTTAATAATTCCCTAGCTGTGTGGCCTTGGACAAGCCACTTAACCCCGTTTGCCTTGCAAAAAAAAACCCTAAAAAAAAAGACACCTTAAACCATCTCTTCAAATAAGGTCACAATTACACAAAATTGTTTGAAAGATAAAATGATACAGATAGCCTTGTTCCAAAACTACGAGGTTATTAATATCACCAAGACATAAGGCAGGCAGATGCTTGCTCCCAGAGGTTCTACCTGTCATGGAGATCAGTCAATAAATATGTGTCTATTATCTGCTTTGAGCTGCAATAAGTTCTGGAGAGAAAAAATAAAAGGAATTAATCTCTGTTCTCAGGGAATACATGTTCTAATGGGGAAGGCAACTAGTACACATGCAAATCTCTTCAGAATATAAAGGGAACAAATATGAAGCAATTAAATACAAGCCAATATGAGAGGGAACATATTAAAAGTAGAGAATAATCATGAAAGGCTTCATGTAAAACAGTGGTGTTCAATTCAAATAGAAATTTGGGCCACTAAATTGTATGTAAGGACTCCTGGAGGCTGCAAATTGACTTAAAAGACTAAAAGACTGTATATTAATGTTATTTTTGTTATTGTATTTTATTAACCAAGAGACAAAATATTAATATGATTTTCTTTTATTATATTTTTATTGCTTTTTGCTAAATATTTCTCAAATATATCTAGTTCAGGTTATACTTATACAGGCTACATACTGTGATGTACATGATGGTGCTTAAGTCATATCTTGAAAGAAGAAAGGCATTCTATCAAGAGAAGGGAGTGAATTTTTAGACCTGAAAAAAGTCCAGTGGAGAATCACACATGAAGAACAGAAAGAAGATCAACTCTAAGTCTAAGTCTAAGTCAAAGTGAAATTTCTTAAATATGGTGAGGTCCTCCAGATGTCCCTATGTGGAGATGAAATTTTGTTGATAGCAGCCAGCCCTGGAATGCTTCAGAGTGCCCTAAATGACATCTCTGACCACTTGAAAGCAACTAACCATCCACACAAGAAAAATCAATTGGATAAAGAATGCCTCTTGTCCAGATACCTTTATATGATTAGGTACACAGCCTAATTATAAAGTTCTTTAGTAAGCATAAGTATCTGGGACAGACCCAGCAAATAGTCAACGATCTGGGATCAGAACTGAAGAGGAGGAAAGAAGGCTCAAATTCTTGAGGATCTCAAGATTTTGCCAGTAATAAAAGCCCAATGATCTCCCAGAAAGCAAGTGCTGTTTTCTTTATTTGTTTTGCTGTATAGAGGTTAGCACAATATCTGGTGCTTAGTAGGTGCTTAATAAATTCTAGTCAACTAACTAATTGATCCAAAGGGCTCTGGAAAGGCAAAAGGTAATAAGTAATGTGTAGACTATAACACATCACAAAAAAGAAAATTAAGTGGTATAGAGTAGAAGTCAGCAAAGACCCACAAGCCAAATGCTTCCTATCTTCGAATGAATAATCAGTTAAAAATGGCTTTAACAAATTAAAATCAAGTTTTATTATATTTGAAAATATAGAAAAAAGATTCTTACATTAAAATACAAAAACATGGAGTGGGCCAAAGTTCCCAGTCCCTAGGCCACAAGGTGGGGAAGTGGATAGAACCCCCAAGCCTAGAGTCTAGGAGATCCAAATTCCAATATAACCTTGGTAACTTACTAATTGGGTGATCCTGGGCAAATCATTTAAATTCTGTCTGACTCAGTTTTCTTACCTGAAAAAATGGGAATAATAATAGCACCTACTTGGCAATGTTATTGTGAGGATCAAATGAGATGATGTTTGTAGAGTACCTGTAGGATTATAAGCACCTGTAATACTGTAAACACTATATAAATATTAGCCATCATCACCATCATCATTATTATTGAAATAAAAATAATAATTATTATTATTATTATTATTATTATAGAGAAAGACATCAAGAAATTTATGGCAGAAAAGGTGAAGTGATCACATAGAAAAAGTAAGAGATAAGTTACATAATCATCTTTATAATCATCATTATATTTTCATACCACTTTAAGATTTGCCAAGTGCTTTATGTAATTATCTCATTTAATCTTCCATATTACATTGGTAGTCTTGGACTATTTGGAGGAAGTGAGGAAGACTCATTATCTCTGTGATGGATGAATTTATGGGTGACATGAATAAGAGTTGCACAGGATGTTGATCTAATTGTTTTGAGGGATGAGCCACATCAATGACTAAATAACAACAACAATAATAGTAATTAAAATTTATATAATACTTATTTTAAGCTAGACTGTGCTAAATAAATACTTTACAAATATTAAATCATTTGATCTTCACAATGACTCTGACAAGTAGATGGTATTATTATTCCCATTTTATAGATGAGGAAACTGAGACAGATGGAGGTTATTACTTGCCCAGGGTTACATCAATAAATAGTTAAGGTGAGCTTTGATCTCAGACTTTCTTTCCCCAGGTCATCTCTCCCTTGTACCACCTGGATGTCTCTGACATGATTTCCTAATTCTATTTCTAGGTATACTATGTATACATGTATATATATGTATATATTTATGTATACATATGTGTGTGTGACTGTGTGTGTGTATTTCCATAGTAACAACCTCTGGATAACTTTAAACTTTATATCTTCATAAAGTACTTAGTATATTAAACACATTTTAAAAACATTAAAATGTTAAAAATTTGCCAATCAAGAGGTATCTATTAAGTACTTGCCATCTAATAAGTGCTTAGCCTGGATATATATATAGCATTGGAGATACAATGAAAGTCCTGGTCATTACCCTTGAGGAGACAGATATATACCACACTAGATTTGAAAAATAAATTTATATATTCACTTTTTCTCATCTCCCTAACATTTTCCATCCAATAAGTAGCAATATGTATAACAAAGATGATCAAATCATAAGCTAACAAACATAGTCAAAGTAAGAAAGAGCTAAATTTCCCAACATTCCTTAGCCTAGAGTTTCTACCCTCCTTGGAAAACAAGGGATTCTTTTCCTTTAGTGGAAATAGAGTATAGGAAATAAAACTCTAGACGTGGAATCAAAAAGACTTGGATTCAGTTATTTCTGTCTAAGATAATTACTAGCGGTATAATACCAGGCAAACTAGTTAACTTCTTGGTGTCATGGTCATCTCATCTGTAAATGAGATGAACTCCATGGCTTCCAAAGCTTCTTCCAACTCTAAATCTAAGAACTTCTGATTACTTTGAGGCAGGGTGGCCATAGAGACTGAACACTGGACTGGGGAGCCACCTGAGAGAATCAGAAAACAGCACTGATTCATAAAGGTCTCTATCTGGGACAAAAGCAGTCCGAGGGGATGAACAGTACTCCAGGTGAGCAAGATGGGAGAACAGAGATGAGAAATGAAGGGAGGCAGCAGACACTGGAAAAAACAGTTTTCAAAATGGGTTGTCAAGGTTCAAAGTAACAACTTCATCATTCCAACCTCTGAGACTTTATCCTTGATTTACCAACAAAGCTAGGAGTCCTTTAAAGAAGCTTGTTTTCATATAATTCTTGGGGGGGGGAGAACAAAACTGTATTTGTCTGGGATTGTTTTCTATTGCTTTAGTATTTGTCTTTGTTTCAATTAAATGTCTTACTGTTTCATTATTTATTCCTTGCCAGAGCCTATTAATATAATGCCTGAATACTTGGACCTATTATGCATTAATAAGTATATAAATGCCTATTAATTTAGTACTTGAATGTGATCAAAGACAATTCTAAAAGACTTGTGATGGAAAATGCCATTCACATTCAAAGAAAGAACTATGGAATCTGAATGCAGATCAAAGCTTACTATTTTCACTTTTTTTAAATTTGTTTTATTCTGTTTTTCTTTCTTGTGGTTTTCCCTTTTGTTATGATTCTTATTTCATAACTTGACAATAGGGAAATTTGTTTAACATGATTATATGTTTATAATCTATATCAGATTTCTTGCTGTCTTGTGAAGGGGAGAGGGAAGGAGAAAAATTTGATAATCAAAATCTTACAAAAATGAATGCTGAAAACTATCTTGACATGTAAATGGAAAAAATAAAATCCTATTAAAATATATGGTCCCTGAATACCTGTATCTATTATACATTAATAGGAATGTTACCTATTAATATGTTACCTTAATACTATACCTGACTTCAGAAGTTTAGTTTTCTATAAGTATCAAGAATTAGTTGGACTAAAGGCTATACAAAAAATATGTGGGGTCTTTTCTGTTTCTCAGCATCTTATATCTAGAATTTAGGGGTAACCGATGACCTAATTTGATCTTCACAGTAAAGGGAGGAAATTCTCAAAATTCCTGAGAAAAGAACCTAAGGTAAGTTATCAAAGGCATCTCAGAGCAGCTATTTATCTATAGACAGATAGTCACACACACACACACACACACACACACACAGACACCACATCCCTTTCCCTCAAAGTTGCTCCCAGAAGCAAGTACTTAGAGAAAAATGCAGTAAGAGCCAGAATAGGTTCACTAAGAATGAGTTAGATCATGTACAATCTTCTACCTGATGTGAAATCCTGGTACACCTTCACCTCTAAATTGGATCTTGGAATTGGAAGGAAAGATGTTGGATTGGGAGGGAGGGAAGGAGGGAGGGAGGAAGGAAGGGAGGAAGGGAGGGAGGAAGGAAGGAAGGAAGGAAGGAAGGAAGGAAGGAAGGAAGGAAGGAAGGGGAGGGAGGGGAGGGAGGGAGGGAGGATAACTGGCTTTTCGAAACAACCAGTAAAATAGTTAAATCATCTTTGGTTAATCTGATTGAAAAAAAAAGATAGAAGAAAAGAAATTACCAGTATCAAAAATGAAAAGGGTGAACTAATCACCAATGAGGCAGAAATTAAAGAGATAATTAAGAACTATTTTGCTATACTGCGTGCCAATAAATTTGATAACCTGAGTGAAATGGATGAATATTTGCAAAAATAAAAACTGTCCAGATTAACAGAAGTGAAAAAAAGTTTAGATAATTTAAAATTTTAATAATTTAAAATATTTTAAACAATCCCATTTCAGAAAAAGAAATTGAAGAAACCTTCAATAAACTCCCTAAGTAAATAAAAGTCTCCAGATCCAGATGGTTTTACAAGTGAATTCTACCAAACATTTAAGGAACAATTAATTCTGATTCTATGAAAGCTATTTTTTAAAAAATGCAAGAGGTCTGTGAAATTTCTTTATGACACCAATATGGTCCTAATACTTAAACCCAGAAGAACCAAAACAGACAAAGAAAATTATAAACCAATCTCCCTAATGAACATTGAGGCAAATATTTTAAATGAAATTTTAGCAAGTTATTATTAGGACAATATACCATGATCAAGTAGGATTTATATCAGGGAGGCAGGGATGTTTCAATATTAGGAAGGCACTCAACATAATTGAGCATATCAATAACAAAACCAACAGAAATCATATGATTATCCCAACTGATGCTAAAAAAATGTCTTTTGACAAAATACAACATCCATTCCTATTAAAAAACACTAGAGAGTATAGGAGAAAATGAAGTTTTCCTTAAAATAATAAGCAATATATATCTAAAACAAACATTATACGTAATGGGGATAAACTAGGAGCATTTCCATAAGATCGGGGGTGAAACAAGAATGCCCATTATCACCATTACTATTAAATATAGTATTAGAAATATTTTTAGCAATAAGAGGAGAAAAAGAAATTGAAGGAATCAGAATTTGCGATGAAGAAGCAAAGCTTTTACTCTTTGCAGACGATATGATGGTATACTTAGAGGACCCAAGAAAAACATTTAAAAAACTACCTGAAATGATTAACAAATTCATCAAAGTAGCAGTAAATAAAATAAACACACAAAAATCATCAGCATTTCTATATATTAACAACAAAGCCCAAGAGCAAGAGATAGAAAGAAAAAATTCCATTTAAAATTACCTGCAGACAACATTAAATACCTGGGAATCTACCTCCTAAGACAAACCTAGAAACTGCATGAACACAATTACAAAGCACTTCTCACCCAAATAATGTCATATCTAAGCAAGTGGGAAAATGTCAGTTGCTCATAGCTAGGTCGAGCTAATATAAAAATGACAATTCTACTCAAATTAAAACTTATTTACTGCTATACCAATCAAACTACCAAATAACTATTTTACTTAAGTGCTAGAAAAAATAGCAACAAAATTCACCTAGAGCAACAAAAGATCAAGAATATCAAGGGAACCAATGGGAAAAAAATGTAAAGGAAGATGGCCTAGTTCTACCAGATCTAAAATTATACTATAAAATGGAAATCATCAAAACTGCCTGGTACTAGTTAGTATTGTTCTACGGGATCTAAAACTAAACTATAATGTGGCAGTCATCAAAACTGACTGGTACTGGTTGAGAAAGAGTAATGGATCAGTGGATTAGGCTAAGTTAAAAAAAAACAATAGTAAATGACTACAGTAATTTACTGTTTGACAAACCCAAAGACATTGGCTTCTGGGATAAGAATTCACTATCTGACAAAAATTGGTTCTTCCTGGTTTAAGTATTAGGACCATATTAGTATCATAAAGAAATTTCACAGAACTCCATTTTTTAAATGGAGAAGCTTACATAGAATCAGAATTAATAAAATAGTATGGCAAAAACTATACAGGGAGCCACATCTCATACCCTATACCAAAATAAGGTCAAAATGGATACAAGATTTAGACATAAGGGCAATACCATAGACCAATTAACAGATCAAGAAATACTCTGTCAGATCCATGGAAAAGAGAGAAATTTATGTTCAAGCAAGAAATAGGGTGTATTATAAATTGCAAGATAGATGATTTTGACTATATTAAATTAAAAAGGTTTTGCACTAATAAAACCACTGCCAAAATTAGAAGGAAAACAGAAAGCTGGGAAACAATTTTCACAGCTAGGGTTCTAATAATCTATAGAGAATTGCATCAAATTTATAAGGTTGCAACTCATTCCCCAATTAATAAAAGGTCAAAGGATATGAACAGGCAGTTTTCAAATGAAAAAATTAAAGCTATATATAATCATATGAAAATATGCTCCAAATCATTACTGATTAAATTAAATTAAATTAAAACAACTATGATGTTCCACCTCACACCTATCAGATTGGCTAAGATGACAAAAAGGGAAAATGATCAATGTTGGAGAAGTTGTGGGAAGATTGGAACATTGTTGCATTGTTGGCGGAGAAATGTATCTAATCATTCTGGAGAGCAATATGGAACTATGCCCAAAGAGCAATAAAACTGTTCATACTCTTTGATACAGCAATACCAATACTAGACCTAAATCTAGAAGAAATCATAAAAAAATGGGAAAAGTCCCACATGTTCCAATATATTCATGGCAGCTCTCTTTGTAGTGGCAAAGAATTGAAAACTGAGGGGATGCCCATCAACTGGAAAATGACTGAACAATGGTATATGAATGTTAAGAGAACTTTGTACACATTAAACAGCGTTGTGAGTTGATCAGCCTTGATGGATGCAATTCCTCTCAGCACTTCAGAGAATTAGGACAACTCCAGGAGACCTGCTCTGGATAAAGCTATCCACATCCAGAGGAAGAAAACAAAACAAAACAAAACAAAACAAAACTTACAGAATCTGGATGAACACTATATTCCCTTTAAAAAAAAAAGAACAAACTAGTCTCTTTGGTTATAATTGACTGTCCTGAGTTCATCTCCTCACTAGAAGAGACTGCCGAGGAGGTTTAACAGGTATCTATAATATTATCTGATATATCTCTTGTAAATTAATAAATTAGAACTAGTTTATGAATTAGCCTCTTTTGAGTTTGGCTAACATGAATCAGTTATCTAGCATCTAATCATTAGGGATAAATTATTACCTCTAAAATAAAATATTAACCATTCTAAGTTGGCATTTGAAGCCCTTTGCAACCTGTCCCTGGCTCACTTTTCCAATCTTGTTACATATTACTCCCCTTCATACACTCTCTGGTTCAGTCAAACTGGGCTTTTTTGTTGTCTCTAATATATGAAAATTCATTTCCCATCTCCAAACCTTTACACAGGTTGTCCCCCCATGTCCTGACAGCAATTCCCTCTTTACTTCTGCCTCCTTGAATCTCTATTTTTTTAAGGATCAGCTCAAGATTTACCTTTGTTTACATAAAGCCTTTCCTCAAAAACTTAGTTGCTAATATCTTTCCCTCCCAGACCCAAAATTAATTTATTTGTGCTTATTTAGTATATATTTAAATATATACATCTAAGGTATGTGTGTGTGTGTGTATGAGTGTGTGTATTTATATATATTTGCACATACATATGCAGAATGTTATAATGGATAGATCCAATCCAAGAAGTCAGAAAGACCTGGGATCAAGACTTTCCTCTTATACATAAGGGTTATTTGACCCTGGGCAAATACCCTAAAAGTTACTGACATCCTGCACTGGTAGAGGGAGTTTCCTCATTTAGGAATTCCCTTTATCAATTACATCATAAATTCTGTCCCTATTCCTATATTTTGTACATGTTTTCTCCCCCAAAATTAACAAACTCTTTGATGATAAAGCCATTTTTTTGTCTTTGTATTTCCAGTATCCAGTAGTGTCTGGCATATAACAGATGCTTAATACATATTTGTCAATTGATTAATCAATTGATTAGCCAATAAAAACAAATTCATGAAACTGGGGCCCAGAGGACCAGACTTAAGCAAAGTAGACAAATTGAATACAAATAGCTACTATTGACCTTAGCTCCTGTATTTACTGTTTAGCTCCCCATCAAAGTGTTTACTACTTACTATCTGTGTGCATTACTGTAGCTGACCAAGAAATAATGCAAATAGCCTCAGGAGAAGTCTTAGGTCTTGTGCAAAGAACACAAATACAAGACAAAAGAACTACAATCCATACTGTCACTGAGTTACATTCTATGAGGGGAAGACCATATAAAAGGGAATTAAAAAGTGTGAGGGAGGAGGAAGGGAAAGGAGAAGGGAAAGGTACCCAGTACCAGGGCATTTTATTGAAGTCTAGAAAGTAAAAAGTACAGTCAGAAGGGGAGTGAAATTTGGCTAGCCTAGTCCTTTCTCCAAAACAGCTGTTCCTGGCAGAATTCACCAATGGGAGAAAGGAGAAGAGGGGTCCTTAAAGTAGAAAATTCCAGAGTAAGGAAGTCACAGGGAATGATGGATGTTCTAGGGAAAGGTTCCAGAATGAGAGTGCAGCTGAGGAAGAATGTTGATGTCCTGAAAGTTAGAAGCATAGTTGGGAAAGACTGAGGAATTGATTATATAAACCCTCAAACTCTTTCCTTTTTCATTAAAATTCTCTACTTTTGCAGTCACAAATACTATTCTGAATGAAAGTATTTGGGAATGTAAAGAATCAATAAAGTAATCAATAAGGTAATTAAAAGCATTCTTAGCTCTCATTCCATTTTGATTAATGCTAGAGGCAATTCTAAGTGCAACTGGCAAGCCTTATATGCCCTAATTTTATTTTGGAAATAAAAAGATAATGTACCTTTTAAAATTATCAGGCTTCTACATAAACTGTACAGTTGGTAAGTTAAGCACTAGTTTACATATGAATTTATAGTTTCTCAAGGGTCTTTTGAAAATATTTTCCTTCTTCATTTAAACAAATCCTCTATAATGTTGAACTGGTATTTTTTAAGAGTCAAAGATCACTGTGTTTAGGAAGGAAAGCTCAACAAGGTATCGGAATGACTCTCAAAAAAATTTTTTTGGTTGTTGCAGACATATTGGTCATTACAGGATGTCTCATTCTTACTTAAAAAGGTTCATGCATTTGGGTTGCTCATGTGAGACAGCATTTGCTCAAGGTTGCAGGATGAATTGTGCAGCACTTTTAGGGAAATCACCATAAAATAAAATGAGTTTCAAAGGTGTACTTGAAATTTCTCATTCAAAAAATTCATAAAATCTCTCAAGAATTAATTAGCTACTAGAGGCCAATATAGAAACTCCAGAAATTTATCTTCGGTAAAGGAGTGTAACTAAGGAATGAATGATTTATTTATATTTGGTTTTTAAACTTAGTTGGTGGTAAACCCATTCCTATTTTCACCTTTTCACTAGATAAAAGAGGCCATTCTTTGCCTCATTTCTTACCTAAACTTAATCATCGAATAGGCATTTCATCAGTCAAACTAAAAACTGGGACAAACCTTAATTTAAAAAGACCAAGGTTTTCCACTGCCATCTCCAGTCTTCCTGATCTTTCTTGCCACTGGATCCAGATAGCTCCAGAGGAGAGAGTGAGCCTAGTGACTTTGTACTTCCCTCCTTGCAAATTACCTGCAAGTCATGGCATTACTTTCCTGATGTCAAGGTCCTCTATGAAAACGAAGGACAAACAACAACCCATTTCAGCTAGTCCCCACTCCTTGAACTCAGGCCCTATTAAATAACACCCCTTACCCTGTATATATTTCTCTATTATGCATGATGAATTAAATATTTAGAAGATTATAAACTCCTTGAGGCTAGGGATTGGTTTAGATTTTAAAAGATTTGAAACATGTAATTAAAAAGCATTTTTAAATACTTCCTATGGGCCCAGGAATGATACTAGGCATTGAGGATACAAAAACGAAAATGAAGTCCAGTACATTGTGGGGGGGGGGGGGAAGAGAAGGAAGAAGAGGTGAATATGTACATACAAACAGTCAGCACAATTTGATTTCAAGAGGAAGGCATTATTATGTGCTAGATGTCAGTGACAAAAAAAAGAATTAAAAAAAACCCAAACATATCCAATCCCTGCCCTCAAATAACTTATAATCTACCTAAATATCTAAGATTTAAAGTGATATAGAAAAACATGTGAGGGGGAGCTGTTATATAAAAGGGCACTGTCACCTAGGTGGTTTAGAAAACGCTTCATATAAGAGGTGGCAGTTGAAAGAAATGAGGACAGCTATGAGGCAGATGGAGAGAACATATTCCAGATATGTACAAAGGCCCAGAGATATCTGAGAAAATTTTGTCCATAAGAAACACAGAGAATGTTATTTTGGCTGTACCAGAGAGTATAGGAAGGAGATCAATGTGTAAAAAGCCTAAAAAACTATGCTGAAGTCAGAGTATAAAATGCTTTAAATATTCACCAAAGTTCCTACTTGATCCTGGAAGCAATATGAAGCTCATTGGAACTTCTTGAAGAGGGAAATCACAGGATCAGACTGGTATTTTAGGAATATGACTTGACAGTTATATAAAGGATGAATTGGAAAGGGGGCAGATTTGAGATATATCCTGTGCCCTGAGTGCTCAACTCACTGAAGTTAAGGGAGAGGAGGGAGACTTCCAAGATCTGTCCTCTGTCCTTGGAACAGGACTCTGGGGCTTTGACAGCATTCAGATCCTGACTGCAGTCTAGACCCCCCATAGAACAGGGACCCCCCTCAGCCCCATGGCAGAGAGGTGCACTTGTAGTCATTCACAGACCAGGAGAGCAGTCAGAGCCTCACACACTGAGTTCCTTGTGGGGATGTCCCAATAAAACTCAAAAGCTCAGGAAGCACCCCACAAAACCAGACACAGGCTGGCAAAATGAATAAAAAGAAAAAAAAAGCAATCTGACCATTGAGTAATACTTTGTCTATGATCCCAAGGAGGATCAAAATACTCAATCTGAAGATGAGGAAGTACAAGCTTCTGCAGCTAAAGAATCCAAGAAAAACAGAAGTTGGGCTCAGACTATGACAAAGCTCAAAAAAGATTTTGAAAATCAAGTAAAGTAGATAGAAGAAAAAATGGGAAAAGAAATGAGAGAGATGCAGGAAAAACATGAAAAAGATGTCAGCAGCTTAGTCAAGGAGATCCAAAAAAATGCAGAAGAAAATAACATGTTAAAAACCAGCTTAGGTCAAATGGATAAAACAGTTTAAAAAGTTATTGAGAAGAAGAATGCTTTACAAAGAAGAATTGGCCAATGGAAAAGGAGATAAGAAAGCTCTCTGAGGAAAACAATGGAGCTAAAGGAAGCTGATGACTTTAAGAGAAATCAAGACACAATACTTCAACACCAAAAGAATGAAAAATTAGAAGAAAATGTGAAACATCTCATTGAAAATAAAACAACTGATCTGGAAAACATATTCAGGAAAGACAATTTAAAAATATTGGGATACCTGAAAGTCATGATCAGGAAAAGAGCCTTGACCTAATTTCTAAAGAATTCCTACAGGAAAATTGCCCTGATATACTAGAAGCAGAAGGCAAAACAGAAATTGAGACAATCCACCAATCTCCCTTGGAAAAAGATCTCAAAATAACAACCCCCTAGGAATATTATAGCCAAGTTCCAGAACTCCCAAGAAAATATTACAAGCAACCAGAAGGACACAATTCAAATATCATGGAGCTGCAGTAAGGATCACACAGGACTTAGCAGCAACTACATTAAGGGCTCCTAGGGCTCAGAATATAATATTCTGGAAGGCAAAAGAGCTTGGAATGCAAGCAAGAATCAACTACCCGGCAAAACTGAACATCCTCTTCCAGGGGAAAAGATGGACTTTCAATGAAACAGGGGAATTTCAAATGTCCTGTTAAAATGACCAGAGCTGAACAGAAAGTTTGACCTTCAAAGTACAGGACTCAGGTGAAGCATAGAGAGTGGAGGAAAGGGGCAAATTATCAGGGACTTAATAATGATTAACTGCATATATTCCTGCATAGCAAAATGATACTGATAATACCCATATGAACCTTCTCATTTAATAGAGCAGGTGGAAGGAGGTTTTATATATGAAGCACAGGAGAGAGAGCTGAATTTGAAGGTATAATATATTGTAAAAATGGAGTCAATGGCTAAAAGGGAAATGTATGGGGAGTAATAGAAAGGAGAGGTGGAATAGGCTAAGATATTTCAAATAAAAGATATTTTTTGCAATGATATAGAAGGGAGGAAAGTGAAGGGGAATGAGGGAACCTTCACTTTCATCAGAAATGGCTGAGAGAGGAAACAGCATACATACTCAATAGGGTATAGACATCTAGAGTAAAAAGGAGAGAAGGGAGATGGGGGAAGGGGGAGATGGTGATAAAGGAGAGGGTAGATTGTAGGAAAGAATAGTCAGATATAACACATTTTTTTTTATTTTTTGCAAGGTCCTGGGATTGGGAGGACTGTCTGGGACCACAGGGTCAGGTGGTTGCTGGGTCTCTGGGGTGGTATGTGGGCTTGGGGCCTCTTAGCCCCAGTGCCAATGCTCTGTCCATTGTACCATTCAGCTACCCTACAGTGCATTTTAGAAGAAAGACAGAGTGAAAGGAGAGAGATAAAATAGTATAGGGTAGTGGGGAGGAATGGACAGAGGGAATTACAATCAGCAACAGCAACTGCAGGAAAATATGGAAGTAATTTTTGTAATGAACTTATGATAACGAATATGATCCATCCAAGACAAAGCTAATGGTATCAGAACACAGACTGAAACACACACACACAAAAAAAAAAGAAAGAAAAGTCAGCAAAGGTATCACTTAAGTGGTAGTACTTGGGATGAGTCCAAAAGAAACTAGGAACTAAGGATTCTGAGAGTTGGAAATAAGGGGGAAGTACATTCTTACCAGGGAACATTGTACAAAGATATAGAATCTAGAGATGAAATACCAAATTCAAGAAACAATGAGTATAGAACAGCCTAGTTGAAATATAAGAATGGAAAAGTAACTTGGAGTTACACTGTTCAAGAATTTAAATATTAAGTTGAGGATTTCATATTTTATCCCAGAAGCAATAGGAAGTCATTTCCCAAGCAAAGAAACAAACATGACCAGATCTGTGGTTCAAGAAGATTATTCTAGGGGCAAGGAATGGATTAAAAGAGGAACAGCAATTAAGATGCCATTGTAGGGCAGTTAGATGTGTTGGTGGCTAGAGTGCTTCTCAGTATGAAAGATTTAGTTTCTTAAATTCAAATCTAGCCTAAGACAGACTCTGAGTAAATCACTTAACTGTGCCTCAGTTTCCTCAGCTATTTTTATAGAACTAGAGAAGGAAATGGAAAACCCAGTATCTTTATCAAGAACACTCCAGAAGGGTTCACAAAGAATCAGGCACAGCTGAACAACAATATTAAGATATTAAGGGTTTAATCTAATATGGTGAATATTTGAGTGAAGAGAAGGGACATGAATAAGAGAGAATGGAGACAAGAGTTGGCAACTAATTGGAAATGGAGGATAAAAGGGAAGAAATACCTCTTATGTTTCAAACACAGGTAGTCTGGAAGCATGGTGGTGTCCCTGAAAAAAACTGGGAAGTCAGGGGTGGCTAGGTGGCACAGTGGATAAAGCACCAGCCCTGGAGTCAGGAGTACCTGGGTTCAAATCTGGTCTCAGACACTTAATAATTACCTAGCTGTGTGGCCTTGGGCAAGCCACTTAACCCCATTTGCCTTGCAAAAAAACCTAAAAAAAAAAAAAGAACAGGGAGGTCACAATAATCCTCCTCTTAACTCCCACAATTTTGTTTATATTTCTCTTATTTCACATAAAGCACTCAAGTATAGGGAAGTGACCAATGAAAATGTACATTTACACCAGAGTCTACTATGCATGCTTTCATCACTAGCCTCCCATTATTACTGTGTTATTCTCTCACACTAAATTTCATATTCCCTCCAGGCAAGGATTGTACAGCTTATATTTTCATAATTCTCACAGTACTTTAGTATATAGGAGGCACTAAAGAAAATGTTGCTGAAACTTTAGAGTTATCTTTGACTCTTCCTGACCTCTCAACCTATTCATATGCCAAGTCCTATAGACTCCACCTTCATACAATCTGATTCATGATCCATCTTCCCTATTCCTTCCATTACCATCCTAATATGTCATCTAAACTAATGCTACTACTGTTAATCTAAAATCATCTCTAATGACTTTATATCTCTAATAACTAATACAACAGACTAACAGACCTTCCTACCTCTTATTCTCCTCCCTCCAATGCATCCTCTAGATTGATTTTCTTTATACATAGAGATGGTTACATGGATCTACTGAAAAATCTCCACTGACTCTCTTGCCTACTCTGTAAGCAATATACCTGGCATCCCACAACTTGGTGTGCCCTTTTCTTATTTCATAATCTTCTCCACTCCATAGTTGACATTCTAGTCAAACTGTTCTTTGGTTGGACTCTAAAATTTTATTCACATGTTTGTGATGGCCTCTTGTCATCTATTGAATTCCTATTTGTTATCAAAGCCCATCTCCAATGTCATTTCCCCAAGAAACCCTCACAATTACACTTTCTGGTAAGGTTCCACCTTAAGGAGCACATAGTGCTCCTCTGATGCAATTATGCCATAATACTGTGTTTTAGCATTATCTGTGCTGAGAGTAGGAGGTAGCAGGCACAGTATCCTAAACATGAGAGACACTTAATGTGAGTTAAATTATAGAATCATCAGTGCATATATTTAGACCTAGAAGATACTTCAGAGACCATCTAGCTCAATCATCTCATTTTACAGATGAGATACTGGGACCTATAGACCTTAAGTGACTTAACCAGAGTCTCACAGATAGCAATTAGGAAAGTGAGTTTGAAATCAGAATCTAGTGCTCTGATTGCAAATCTAGTGCTCTTTCCCTTAAATCAGGCAGCTTCCTTAATGGAATTAAATTAATATGTGTGAGGGGATAAACAAACTAAAATCCTACAAAGTTGGAGCCAGAATATTTTAGTCATTTTTCAGTGGTGTCCAACTCTTCATGACTTCATTTGAGGTCTTCTTGGCAAAGATCCTGCAATAGTTTGCCATTTCCTTCTCCAGTGCATTTTACAAAAAAAGGAACTGAGGCAAATAAGCAAGGTCATACAACTAGTAAATGTCTGTGACCAGATTTGAACTCACAGGAGACTAAACTCTAGACTAGACCCTAACTCTTTCCTAATACTCCAACTAGCTGCATCAGTCAGAACAAAAAAAAAATATATATATATTAAAAACAAAAGTGCACCAAGCACATTTTGTCAAGTCACAAATGAAAAGATTAGGCATCATAGTTGCGACTGGAACTCTTCCTAAAAAGAACCCCAATGAAACTTTAAGTTTCTTAAGAGCAGAGGTGATGTCTTGCATGACCTTCTAGCTCAGAGGCAATATGAGGTAATGGAAAGTGCATTTTTTTTGAGGGTCAAAAGTCCACAGGTTTAGTCCAGTCACATCTCAAAGTCTGTTTCATTATGTATGATTTCAATGGTTTAGGAAACTTCCCCAAAGTGTTACTCTATGTAACACTTAAGAGTGACTTGTCCAGGGTCCTGGCCATATGTATCAGAAGTAGTATTTAAATCCAAGTCTTAATGACTTGGAAGACTGGTGCTCTACTCATGTCCTCATTCTGCCTCTCATCTGTAAGACAGGGAAAAAACTCCTTTCACTCATTACCTCAAGCACTTAACCCTTCAAGTGTCACATCAATTTGGAAGTTGTTATTTCCCTCTTTGTATTCTTCAGTAACCTCCACAGCACCCAGCCCATTTAGGAGCACGTAGGAGATACCAATGTATGATTCACTGAAGGACTGTATCTGGAGCTCTTTGAAAGTATCCTCTCATTAATTTCTACAACCCCTCTTGTAAAATGTGTAGGTGGAAAACTGAAGCTGGTCCCTGTCTCCAAGTCACATGTGGATAATTAGGGAGCATCCTTTAAGTTACTCCTTAACTACCCAAAATAACTACTTTTGAAAGTCATAAAGGAGGGCTTCCCCCAGAGAAGGCAAACACAATGATTCTACTAGCAGTGGCCCTCCCAAACCTACAGTCTTGGGTGGGGCAGAAACTCAATCAAGCAGAAACCAAATCTCCAGCCTCCCACTGGCAAGTACTGCCAGGGGGCCAACAAACCTGCCTTGCTTCTGTTCTTCATCTGATTGCTTATCAGAATTTAGGATCTTTGCAGCTGCTAAGCAATGCCAGTTTCCTATGGACAGCATCCACCATCCTTAGGATTCACACTCCAATTGTTTATTTACCTAATTTATTTGATTCAACTCAAACAAACAATGATTAAGTACCTTCTACAAGACAAACCCACCAATTCTGGTGCTGGATATAAAAGGAAGGCAGTGCCTTAAGAAGAGTGACAAAGAAATAATACAAAATGGAAAAGACAACAGAGAAGAATACAAAGGTTAGTGAGAAATTTGAAGAGAGGAAAAACTCTTCTTTTTTTTTTTGCTCCATTTACCTTTTCTAATTCCAGTAATTCATCTCACATCTGGTTTCAGATGGTCGCTCTTTCACTCAAGACCATAACTCATTCTTTTTTTTTTAGGTTTGTTTGTTTGTTTTTTGCAAGGCAATGGGGTTAAGTGGCTTGCCCAAAGCCATACAGCTAGGTCATTATCAAGTGTCTGAGGCCAGATTTGAAATCAAGTACTCCTGACTCCAAGGCTGGTGCTCTAACCACTGCACCACCTAGCCACCCCCCCATAACTCATTCTTAAAAATGGGTATCACCCACCTTAACTTGAGGGAATGGGGGATAGTTCAGGCTAAGAAAGGTAACTAGCAAGTCTCCCTCTGTCTCCAAGTAGAGAGGGGAAAGAAACTAATAAAGAAAAATAAATTTGCCTCTATTTTCTCCCCTGGATGAAAAGGGAAACAAACTATTCAGCCTCTTCCTATCCTTTATGAAGTTGGAGGAGCATTGGGCTTACAATCACTTGACAAGAGTTTGAATCCTGATTCTCTCCTTCACTAGCTATGTAACCCAATTAAGTCACATTACCTATTTAATAATAATAGTGAATTTTTGTAAAGTACAGTACCAGGCACCATTGTGTAATTACACCATTGTGTAATTATTTGAATTATTGCAATTCATTTGATTCTCATCTTGGAAGATAGGTAGTGGTAGTACCCCCATTTTACAGACAAGGAAACTGAGGCAAATAGGTCATGACTTGTCTGAGATCACAAAGCTAGGATTGAAACTTCATCTATAAAATGGAGATAATAATACCTGAACTATCTACTTTACAGAATTCTGAAAGCACATATAATTAATTGGGGGCTGTTATCACAGCAGCATCTGTAAGGTCTCCTTACTGGGGAAAATGGGAAGTCAGTCCTCATTTACCCTCGCCTAAGCTACTCTTTTTTTTCTTTCTCTTCTCATATGATTACTATTCTTCTCAATGTAGTGGTCACAGCTGGTATTCTTCTCATGCCTCTGCCTATGCTGAATGCCAAGTAGATAGCTTTATGGAAGAATAATAATTATTTTAAATGGTAGTTTATGGCACTTTGCAGTTTACCAGGTGCTTTACATATGAGATCACATTTCATTCTCAGAATGATGCTGTTAAAAAGAAACAGTGAAAATTAATTATTATGCCCACTTTATAGAAAAAGGTACCTGATTTACCAAAAAAAAAGTCATATCTATTCTTTTAAATAGGATAAATGTTAAGTTTTAAAAGCTTAAAACTGAACTAATATTTTTGGGATATCCTGTATACATTCAATTCTCAAATATTTGTGTGAATGGATGGGAAAAGATCACTAAAATGGCAGATTTTAAGTGACACTGGAATGGTGTTTTCTGTACTCATATTTGAACACCAATGTGTCACAAATTTATCATAGCTCTTCGAACAGAATAATGAAGCTACACAATGAAGGGTTGGACTTGAGTTTAGCTGAGATGTAGTTTAATTTTCTCTTTCAAATTATCCTCTTAAGAACTTTTCCCTGCTAGAAATGGATGCCTCTCAGATGGATGTAAAATATCAGCCAAAAAAATTTCCAATCTTTCTTTTTTTCTATTTATTTTTTGCATCTTCCTTAGCTTAGAAAAGGAAAGTAAACACCATTTTCTTTTATACTGGGGGGGGGGTCATGGGGAGAAGGGAGGGATTAGCTAACATTGATAATATCAAGCTGTAGGTTCATTACTTATTGTCTTCAATTTTGGGGGTGGACTAGAAAGGGAGGAGTTTGGATCTATGGTTTCATACTTATTTCTCACCGACTGCATGCATGATCTAGGGGCTTCTCTGGCATTTCCACCATGCCCTTGAGAACTTATTATTGGGGAAAGCTCATCATCATGCAGGATCTATGAACTTTGATAGTCCAACTCAACTTCACCCTCAGTCCCTCTGATTGAAGGCTGGGGCTATGAACTCCAAAACTTCCAGTGAAGGAGGGAATCTAACTCAGAACTTCTCATTTCTTTAGCTACAGTAATTTGGGACTCCCCATGTCCCCTTCCTTTTCGACACCTCCCCAGTTTTCAGTTTCCTTTTGTATGATATTTTCCCCCATTAGAGGAAAAAGTCCTTGGGGGCAGGGGCTAAATAACTAAATAAATACTGACTGATTGAATTGGCTTGAGGATTTCCTCTACCTATGCAGACTGGCAGCTCTTGTGTAATGTATAGTTTGAAAGCATCAAAGCATTGAGAAGTTAACTGAACCAGACCACCAGGGGTCAAAAGTAGAGCCTGAATTCTTCTCTTTATGACTGCTTCATAACACTTCTTATTCTCCTCAATTATACCACTAAAAACTTGATCTCAGACTTCTTTGTACTCTTCACAGCTGCTTTATGTGCTTTTCAGAAAAGAACTTTTTCAGAATGATTTCTGAAAAACTTTGGAAGACTTACATGAACTGATACAAAATGAAATTAGCAAAACCAGGAGAACATAGTTCACAATAAATGCAATATTATACAATGAACAATTAATTAATGGCTTCACTATTCAGATCAATACAATGCTCCAAGACAGTTCCAAAGAACTTATGGTGAAAAATGCTATCTACCTCCAAAGAAAGAATTGATGAATTCTCAATACAAATTGGAGCATATTTTTTCCACTCTTTTTTCTTATTTTAAAAAACTTTTGGCTATATGGCTGATATGGAAATGTTTTGCATGATTTGACACATATAATTGATCTCATATTTCTTGCCTTCATAATGGAGGGATAGAATTCAAAGCCCAATTTTTTAAAATTAATGTTAAAAATAAATAATAGATAAAAAAGAAAAAGTCTCTTTTTTTCTTCTTGAAAGAGGGAAATATCACTTTTATCTGTGTGAGAGGTTTCTTTCAAATGTTCTTCTCACTGAAAAACTGAGCTTATTCTTCAAGATGGATCAATCAACTTTCAATATCACAAAATAAAATTTAAAGCTTTCCATTTCCTATTCTTAAGTATATAAACAGCAAAAGTGTAGGGCAATGATTTGAAATCTATCTTTTAAAAAGAAAAATAGTACAGGTAAATTGATATAATCTTCTACCAGAAAAAATGACTAAAATATGGCCTAATTTTTTTTTTGAAATGGCATTTCACTTTCTCTGGTACTATACGATGTTATGACTGCCTGAGTTTTGGTTGAGCTCACCCAATAGGAAGTATTATTGATAATAGACTTTTAATTCTTCATTAAAGGGGTTGATGGTCAAGCAGGTTAGAGTGATGTGTCATTTAAATTTGTTGTAAAGAGAGAAACTATACATTTTTGAAATTATGATCAGAAAAAGAGAATTGCAATGATTCACTTGGTAGTAGGATGGATACATTAGACTCAGAAAGGAGAATTATATATTTTTCTTGATTTGGGGATACGGGGTTGAGAAATGGAAGTTTAATTATTATTTCAGTTTCTTATTCCATGGTATGACCAGTTACAGAGTTCTTGTAGGCCTTGTGATTGGGTCAAAATTTAAGGATCCATTATTTACAAGAAATCTATTATTACAAGAAAACTGTGTGAAGGAATCAAACCATACCAAAAATATATGGATGAGCAACAGTTGTGCTGAGTAAAGTAATCTCCCTATCTCTCACCTGCACACTACCAAATTGCTGTGTATTTAATTTTATATGTGTGTGTGTGTGTGTGTATAAAATAGTTTGTGTTTACTCTATTTTATAACTTAATCTCTACCACCACCACCTTCACCACTACTACCCCCAAGTAGAAGATAAACTCTCAAGATCAGGGAGTGTTTCATTATTGCTTTTGTTTGCTTACTATTAAATAGAGCCCTTTGTAAGTAGTAGATGTTTAATAAGTGCCTACTGGATTCAATTGAATTGATGACAATAAATATTAATTGTTGGACATAGAGCCATGCTGACTAAA
The DNA here is from genome assembly GCF_037893015.1 of Macrotis lagotis. Classification (NCBI taxonomy): domain Eukaryota; kingdom Metazoa; phylum Chordata; class Mammalia; order Peramelemorphia; family Peramelidae; genus Macrotis; species Macrotis lagotis. The sequence goes on from NC_133664.1 coordinate 173,888,203, forward strand.
AGGAATTTCAGACGTCAAAAGTTCCCAACCCTTAATTTTTGGAGTGATGCTTCTCTGTTCCATCTATATATCCATCCAGGATATATGATAATTCAGTTGTAACGACCAGATAGCAAGTGTATGCTTTATTTTGGAAGTTTCCTAAATAGTCTTTTCTTCCCTGTCCCCTACTGACTTCTTTCAGTCTTCTACAAACTTGTGAAATGAAGAGATCATATCACACATATTAAGATATTTTAGTCTTTGTAAATGTAATAAAAATAGATTTGCTATATTCAGGCATTACCCAGATAGGATGTCGTTTACATGATATTCATTAAACAGTTAATTTGCTGAAGTAGCTGCTTCTACACACAGCTGGAGAAATTTACAGCTCAATCTCTAGTCAGAAGCAGACAACCTCAAGATAAAGAGAACTTTTAGTTACCCATATAATGCTGATTCGTTCTCCTCTCTCCCAGAGTTCTTTCTTATACCATTTCCTAGTCCAGAATGCAATGGAAAATGCAATTAAAATTCCAATTTAAGAGTAGGATTATTATTATTATTACCATTTTCTCAAGGAAAACAGTAGATCTGAGAAAGGTCCCATTTTCTTTTTTTTTTAGGTTTTTTTTTTTTTGCAAGGCAAATGGGGTTAAGTGGCTTGCCCAAGGCCACACAGCTAGGTAATTATTAAGTGTCTGAGACCAGATTTGAACTCAGGTACTCCTGACTCCAGGGCTGGTGCTTTATCCACTGTGCCACCTAGCCACCCCTTGAAAGGTCTCATTTTCTAGAAAGGTACTCCAAGATCTCATGACACACTTCTAGGACATAAGGGAATTATAGGTTTATCACTGAAAGAAACTTTGGAAGCAATCTTAAAATTTTAAGTCCCCCTCCCTGCAAAAAAGGAAGCCAAGTGATTTGCTCAAAATTACAGAGAAAACAAGTAAAAGAGGCAAAATTTGAAAACAGGTTCTCTAGCCTCAAATCCAAGATTCCCATCTCTGTGCCAGGATATGTTCTACTTTCTACTTAAAACATTTGCTCCTTAATTGTGGTTCACAGGAAAGTCATGAGGGTCATGCTCCCTCATTTTACAGATAAAATAAGAAAGTGTCCAAAAGGTTAATTCTTCTACCCAAGGATACACAGGTTATAGCACCAGGATTCAAAATCAGGTCCTCCAAATCACCATCCAAATCGATCCACTTTACCATACTGACCCTTCTTCAGCACCAGATCTCTGTCCTGCTCACCCCATTTATATAAAGCTTAGGATAAAACACCTACTATAATAACCCTTTATGATAAGGAGATATTGGTGATTCAACTACAGAAAATCAAATCATGCTGTATTGCACACCTAGCAAACAAGAAATGGTCATTTTGCCAAAATGGAAAGAAACTGGCCTTTTTCTAATTTATTGCTAACTCTGAATTGTAACTGTCCAAATCTAATGTTTTCTCCAGAGAACAAGAGCAGGATAATTGGCTAGAAATTATGAAATCAAAATTGGCCTTGAAAAGTAGTGGGAAAAACCTACCTCCTAACAATTTGAGATATTCAAAGAAGAATAAACTGTCTTACAGACAATGGGTTTCCTGGTTTTTGTGTGAAGGCCAAAGGAGATAATATATATACATATATATATATATATATATATACATATATATATATATGTATGTGTATATAAAGTACTTTGCAAATCTTAAAGTGCTATCTAGATGATAGGTGTTATTACCAAGAGATGATTTTGCTTACGGACATTCTAACATAATGTTAATTATGAAGATAAGCTATATAGTCTATTTTATAATCCATCCAAGCTTTATTTTAATATTTCTATTCTTCCTTATTTATAAATTTTCACAAGAATTTAGTAGCTTTTTAAGCTATTCCAAGTGTGAGGAGAGTTAAGTTTCTAAATACTGATGGTCAGCATCAGTTTGCACTGACTGGCCAATTTCCATTCGTTTTTGACTTTTGGTAGGCAGTAAATAGGCCCCCACTAGTGGTTATAACGATTAAAGATATGAAGTCAGAAACTAGTGGTACATCATACAATGGCCAGACTTTGTAGAGGAGCTCTGGGTGTCCCTTCTCAGCTTGCCTTAGGAGAATGAATGAGAGCTCTAATGTCTCTCTTGCTTTGTCAGTTTCCATTCATTCTTTTTTTTTTCTGATATTCTGACGATCCTGTGGTTTCATCAGTTTGGGTATTCCCTTGATGCCGATAACAATCTTTCCCAAGCCAATGCAACTTCTAAATATGTTTTATCACAAACTCTAAAGATCTGCAAGTCACAGTGGGAATGGTCTTAGTCCCATAGATTTAGATTTGGAAATCACCTTAATATAATGGGAAAAAATAGATTTTGGATTAGAAGTCATCCTAAAAATCTAATCCTAATTGAGCCCTTGTCAAAGGTCACACAGGTAATGAGTAACAGTCAGGATTCAAACCTAAGTCCTTCTTCTGACTCCAAATTCGGCACTTTTGAATTTACCCTACAATGTTTAATTCCAAAAATCAAGGAATTATTACTCACCTACATTATGGAAAGGTGCTGTTATTGTGTTATTTGGTCATTTGGTTATTTTTGAACCTTTTTGGAGTTTTCTTGGCAAAGATAACTCTATTTCCTTCTTCAGCTCATTTTACAGATGAGAAAACTGAGGAAAAGAGGGTCAAGTGATTTGCTCAGGATCACAGAGTTAGTGTCTGAGGTTGACTTTTGAACTCAGAGAGAAGAGGTTTCCTGACTTTAGACCCAGCACTCATAGCTTCCCAGGTATAGGAGCTAATTAGGAAATACAAGGATAAATATAACATGGTGCCTATTTTCAAGGAGCTTACAGTGTAGTGAATTGAATAAACTAAGTACATAATCACATAAAAGAGAATTTTTAAACATCTATAAGAAAAGGTACAATGGTGGTGGTGAGAGGATAGAGGCATCTTTTCTAGTCTGCTGAGTCAGGGAGGCAGCATATGAACTGGGTAGGAATTTAACAGAGGGTTAGTGAGAGTAACTAGCATTACTAGAGTCAGAGGTTGGAGAGTTTGAGGTTTGTTTGATGAGTATTAAGTAGTTTCCAAGAAAATCATTTGTTAATTTGTTAATATGAGATCCTAGTCCTTTTGATAGGAGAGAAAAACAACATTGTACTCCTTCCTCAGTAAGAGAAAAGAAAACCCCTCACTTCCTGTTTACAGACACATCTGTGGTGAATCCTTCAGGAAAGCAGTTTGCCAAATCATCAGGATGGCAACAAAGAAGTATAATATAAAATCTGGGTGACAGACACTTCAGAGTGAAGTTCAAAAGTCAGGGGTCACTATGGGAAATGTGCTTATTGAATTCACCTCTCACAAAGTTCACCTTCTCACTGTTTCCCAAGCAAATGAGGGAACCAGTTAAAACTTTAGGATCAGAAACTCAGTTTGACTTTCCTTGGAAGGGACACTGCATGTTCCTTCCTTTTTGTGTACAAAATCCTTATTTTACAGATTAGAAAACTGAGCCTGGAGAGATGCCCTGGTCTCCCCACCTTCAAACCAATAAGATGAATAGCATCTCCAGAATATAAAACATGGGTTAGGTCTTTGGGGCATTCTCTTTAGAGGAAACATACAATTGTGTCAAGGGGTAAATAGGTAACATAGTAGCTACAGCAGTGGGCCTGGAGTCCAGAAGACCCAAGTTCAAATTCAACCTCAGACTTTAACTAGCTGTGTGACCCTAGGCAAGTGACTTAAATCTCTGTTTGTCTCAATTTCATTTTCTGTAAAATGGGAATAATAATAATACCTGCTTCCCAGAGTTGTGAAAATAAAAAAGAAATTTGTAAAGCATACAGCAATGGCTGATACACAGTAAGTGCTTTATAAAAGTGATTATTTTTATTATTATTATTGCTATAATATAAAGTGTAAATTTGAAGTCCTGAAGATCTGGATCAAAGTCTGCCTCTGAAATATATACTATGTGGCTTAACCTTTAGATTAACCTTAAATTAACCTTTAAAAACCTCAGTTTTCTTATCTGTAAAATGGGATTAATGTGGTATCTAATACTTCAGAGGGTTATTGTGAGCTTGGAGTGAGATAATACATATGTAGAGTGTATTACAAACTTTAAAATTGGTATTATTATCCTTAAAACCAGCAGATGGCTCATAAAACCAGAGAAATTGCACTAAAAGACCACTGTGACCACACTAGATTTTTCTGGCTCAGGTACCCCTTCATTTGCATCCAAAAAATGAACAAACTGCCAATGCAGACCCTGGAGTACAAGTGTGGTTCAAATATCCTCTTTTCTTATCATGATAGACATTATTCCTCCAATTAAAGCTTCCAGGGGATGAACACATTCCAATTATCTGTGATAAGTACACTGGGAAGGGATGGATCATCAGAATCTGCAGATAATACCCCAAATTCATTCTAGGCATTATTTTCAACCATCACTCCAACCTCTTGCTAGAATTATATATAGTTTTCACCCTTTGAATCTGCATATTGATTTGGGTGGGGGAAGGGGGGAAAGTGTCCAAAATAAACAGAAAGACACCAAAGAAAAAGAAAGGGCAGGAAATATACACAAATGGGAAAATCAGACCAGAGGGAACAAGAGAGGCAGCATGATAGTGTGAGAGCATTAGTCCTGCTGTTGGGAGGATTCAGTTCTGATGCTTTTAAGTTCTTTTCCCTCCCACTTTCTTCATCTGGAAAACAGTAATAATTGATATATGAAGATCTGTTATGAGAAAAGTCCTCACATCTTTATGAAACTTAAAGCCATGTGGATAATACAATTATCATTACTAGAGATTGTAAGAGGAATTTGTGACTACAGATGCTTTGAAAAATTCCAAGAGAGTTTGGAGACTAAGAACCTTGGGGGTAAAGGAACAGCCTGTCCCCCAAAACTAAATAGTTTATATATTCCTTGTCTTCTGATCATTTCCTATATATTAGGCTACCTCCATCCTATACTTGTTATCACTTAGTCTTCAGTTATTCACACACTGGTCACTGATCATGCAGAGCCAGGACAAATGAGAAAGAAACTTCCTGAAAAAATTTCTTATTTTGGGCTGCTACTAATATGGCAGAAATCTCTCTGAAAAAAAATTTCTTTTTGATTTCCCCAGGGAAAAATTGTCTAAATCTAAATTACCCTTTAGTTTTTTTTAATGGGGGAAACTTTCCAGAACATCAAATGAGTGTTAGTGTTCAATGAATCCCTGAAAATTAAAAATTAAAAAATAAGGAAATGGCTTTTCCAGGGTCACTGGTTCCATAAGCAGCTAGGTGGCACAATGGATAATAGAGGGTTGAATCTGGACTCAAGCAAACCTGAGTTCTAATCCAGACTTAGGGAGCAAGGGGGGGAGGTATCACCTGGGCAAATCACCTCACTTTCTTCATGTGTAATTTGGGCAAGTCACCCATTCAATAGGATTGCTATGAGGATAAAATGAGATATTTAGAAAATTCTTTCCAAATCATAAAAGAATTATATGAAGTTAGCTATCATTATGCCTTTTCTGTTTGCAGAAGTTTAGGAGAGATAAGGGTTATGGTTTTTGGCAAGGCATGAAGAAAAAAGATGATTAAGATCACTATTTCCCCAAACATGACTTAAGAAATGGGCATACAAACAAAGCTCACACCCATCAATTTGAAATGTGATTGAGAAATAAACTTGTTTAATGTAACAGGTTGCTACATCTTTATATGCTTGGATTTGTTGGGTGGCTTACTTGGCATTTAAGGGTTTTTTCCCTACCCTTAAATCACATAAATGCTGGCCTAACAGGATAAAGAATTACTCCCTACAATATAAATGTTAACGCACCCTTTCAGGTGAAATCATTTCTTAATAACAATTAGAGGATAGGTTTCCCCCTCCCCATTCCCCTCCCCCTGCTCCCCTCCCTCTCCCTTCTTCCACCCCCCCACACCCTTCAAAACTATCTTTGAAAGAAAGAAGACAATACAAAACTCCACATAGTACAAAAGATAGAAGGAGGTAAATGTTATTAAAGATTAAGATAAGAAGTCACATACCCAGTAATAATTTTTCAGGGAGCCTGAGTCTGAAATGAATGAGACTTGAGACAACTGCTAAAGAGTGAAAGGTATATATTTTTTTTTGAAGGGAAGGGTGCTAAGCTCAGAACAAAAAGAGTAAAAAAACAGGTTCAGAACCACTTTGGGGGGGGGGGTGATAAAATATAATGTAAACAAAAGATAAAGAGAAGGCAGAGCTACTTAATTCCAATTTTATTTCCATCTTTTTTTTCAGTAAGGAGTGGTCAGAGTAACCCAAACATCACAGAATGGGAAGGGAAGATCAAAATAGATAAGGAAATAGAAAGATAACATCTTAATCATTTTAAGTAAGCTCAAATCTCCAGGTCTAGAAGAATTTCAGAACTCTGAACTCCTCTTACCACATCCTATTTTTGATTATAGATATTTATATTGGTCATTGGTCTTAGTACTCCTAATAGATAGGAAGATCCTGGGGGCAGGGAACTTGTCCTTCTCATCTGTCTTCCCTCTCTCAGTAAAGCTATAAATAGGATGGGTCAATAAGGACCTTTTAGTAGTAAGGGTAAGGATTGATTGCTTCTTCCCCTCAGAGGTCCTCTTTGCTCTCCATCCAAAATCCCCAGCTCAAAGTCCTCTGTTGATGCAAACTTCATGCAAGGCTTCACTTCATCAGACCCTGTTTCACTGCCTGCAAGTTTCTAGCACTAAGGCTCTCCTCTGCCTATATCACCATTACATCCTCATCTACTACTGCCTGTGACACTGGAGACTCAAGCATAAATTCACTTTATCCAAGGCAGACTGTTTAAGCAAGCTGTGCTTTCTTTTGTCTTTCACAAATGAGACCCTGAACATCCTTATAGTTCCCTGAGAGGAAGCATGGGTTTCTGTCTTCCATCACCACAGAGTCTTGTGTTCCAAGGTCTGTTCCTCACACTCCACAACTGAATTTGATCTGAGAAAAAAAAGATTTCCTACTTACAGAACTATCTCTCTGTGCCCATCCTAGTTTATTACCTATTGTGGGGACTTAAAAAATAGCCTTGAATAAATTACTAAATGATGCATGAGTGACAGACTAAATAGATGAAATAAACATGTAGAATGATCACAGAAACATACTCAATAATATCTGATAAATCATTGAGAAAGAGAAAAGGAAATGGAAATAATCTAATTTTCAAAAAAAGAAAAAAGAGTTAGATTCCATGAACTAAATAACTATAAGCATGATGTCAATCTTCTGCAAAAATCAAAGAAGGATTATTAACAACTCTATTTGTAAGAAGATACAAGAGGACTTAGATGTCATTAGGGACCCCACAGGGATTCATTAAGAACAAGTTATGCCAAACTAACCCCATTTCCTTTTAATTGGGAAATGACTCCACAAATGGTGGTATATAAATATCACAGAATATTATTGTACTATGAAAAATGACAAAAAGGATGGTTTTAGTGTTACTTTGGAAAACTAGTATGAAATGACACAAAGTGAAGTGAGCAGAGATAAAGGAATAAAATATATAGCAATAATATAAAGTTTTTGAAAGATTTAAGAAATATGATCATATGAGACCAGTCACAATTCCATAATAACAATAATGAAGCATACTACCCACCTCTAGACACAGAAGATTGATTCAAACTACAAAATAAGATTCTTTTTTTTTTCTATGACCAATGTGGAGATTTGTTTTATTTGATTTTGCATATTTGTTATGAGATGTTTTTTCTTTTCTTTTTTCAATTTGGAAAGGTATGAGAGAAAGGAGAGCAAGTGATCAAGATGATAGAAAGAGAAATGAAAGAAAGTAAATCATTAAAACATCCCTTTTGTCATAGAAGAGAACTGAAAGTAGGCCAGAAGGAGACAAAAGTCTCCTACTTAAAAATCTACATGTTGTATTTATTGTATATATGTAAAAGGAAAAGCAAAATAGTCATAGTTTCCTGTTCAATCCCTCTTTTTCTGATCTACTATATATTTGGAAATGCTCTTTTTATAAAAAGAACCAAAAAACTATATCCAAAGAAGACTGATATAAACAAACTTGGAGACCTCAGGAACTGAGTTTAAATCCCAGCTCTGCAATTTACAACCTGTACAAACATAGGCAAGTCACTTAAATTCTCTGAGTCTGTTTTGTCACCTGTAAAATGAAATAGTTTAACTAGTTCTTCCCTGATATCCCTACCATCTTTATAATAATTTCAGTAAGAGAATACCTGAGTGATCATACAACTAAGGACATTCCAGATTCAAAAAAACCCACATCAAATCATCAAATCTTTGCAATTCAGAAAACAAAACCAAAACTAAGGATATAAATTTTACAAAGAAAAAGATACAGCCATGAAATAGGCAGATGATAGATAGGTAAAACTAGATAATAGATACATAGACATAATGATAGAACACAAATGTACTCACATACATCTATATTTTAAATCACTCACATGAGAAAAGAAAACCAAATTTGTCAGCAGTTAGATTGGAAAAAAAAGACCTGAGATTTAATTTGACTTCATGTTGTGACTTCTTGTGCTATAGTAAAAGTAATACTTCATTCTTGGAAAGTGATGTGGATTGTCCTGGACTTTATAAACCCTCCTTATGTAAACCCTTTGTTCATTAAAATCACTTGATCTTGGCACGCATAGAAATTACATTCTCCTCCCTTTCTCCCTTCTGCTAATAAGAATTTCCTTTTATCCTTCCTATCCTTATTTTGTAGGTAGAATGATAGATAGAGTACTGGGTTTGAAGTTAGGAAGATTTGAGTTCAAAAGTGACCTCATATCCTTACTTCCTGTGTGACCCTTGGCAAGTCATAAGTTTTCCTTAGCTTCCTCAGTCATAAAATGAGTTGGAAAAGGCAATGGCAAACCACCCAGTTTTTTTGCCAAGAAAACATCAATAGAGGTCATGAAGAGACAGAACTGAAAACAACTAAACAACAACACAGACCTCTAGATAATCTCTAAGGTCCTGCACTTCTATTTATCTAACAGGATATCTCTTATAAATGTATCTCCTCCTAAATTTGAATAGCTATGTTTCTTCAATTCACTACTGAATTAAATTAAAAGGTCCTCTCCATAACTCCATAACTCATCGTGGGGTAGCAATGATGTGGGATGTCCAAAGACTATTGCTGGTGAAGTATAAGTTTAAGGTCTTACCAAATAGGAAAAGAAAACTTCATGTATCATGTGTCCCCCAAGGACCAGCTCAGTTAAGTGCAGAGTTTCAGAATATTAACTACCAAGTGATCCCAGACATCCATGAAAACCATCTACAAAGGTGCACAAGTAGAGAGAGCATACCTCTTACTCTTTTAGAATAAGAAGATTAAAAACTGCATAATTTTCATACTGAAGCTAGTAGAGACATGGTTCTTTCTTTCTTTCCTAAACCCCTAACTTTTCAATATTTCTTGATGATACCATTCTTCCTCTACACATTCAAATGCAAAACCTCCAGTGTTCTTAACTTTTCCCTTCTCTTTCACTTCATCATTCATTTTCTAAGTCTTATCAATACAAAATCCCAAATAATTCTTGTATCTGCCCTTTCTACTCATGCAGGCACCACCCTAGTTCAAGCTCTTACCTGGGTTAGTGTAATAGCCCATTTCCCTACTATCAGATTCCTCTACAATTCATCCATTAGTGTAAACACTAATGGCAAATAATCTTTCTAATGTTCAAATCTACCTTAGATGCCACTTCCTTTTGCAGAAATCTGTAATAGCCATACACACACACACACACACACACCCCTACCCCTTTCTGCGCCCCTCCCACACACACACACTATCTTCAAAACTCTATGAGCTATGATTATATCAATATGGGCAATCTTCCCAAAGAGGTCAGTCATAGGCCATCCATTCCTTCCCAGTCTATGTAACTCCAAAACCCTTAGCTAGGCCTATAAGGCTCTCTAGAATCTAGCTTCAATCTACATTTCCATTCATGATACTCTTCTTCAGACAATTACTCTACAGCCAAAAGGGAAATTATTTACTGTTAGACATCTATTCTAAATAAATAAAGGAAAAGCATTTATTAATCCCTTACTATGTGTCAAATACTATCCTAAGCACTGGGAATACAAATGTAAAAGCAAAGACAGACCTGTCCTCAATGTGTATTATATTCTCATAGAGGGAGACAATGTATAGATAAGTGGTCACCCAGTTCTTCTCTTCCATTCTGAAAATTATTATTTTCCATGCCTAGAATGTTCTCTCACTCACTCACCAATTTGCTATTGACAATCAAATCTCAGATACTATTTCTTCCATGAAGCCTTACCTCATTTCCCACATCTTCCCCATCTCCCCCTCCTTCTCAGCTAAGAATTCACTCTATTTGACATCTATGAACTTGATTATTTCTCAATTTAAAACATAGGGGGTTTGATGGGGTAAAGTACATAGGGTGGTGAAATGTCTCATTCTTACTGCTATACTCAATAGCTATGTTTCCTCAATTCACTAGTTAGGGAAGAGATTGGGTTTTTGTTTTATATTTCTGTAGCTCCAAGGCACAGTACAACACCTTCCACATATAAGGCTCACTATCTACATCCAGAAAAAGAATTGATAAATAGAAGTATTTATAGGTTAACTTTATATGCATATGCCTATTTGTATCTAATTGGGTGGGGCAGGGAAGAAGAAAAAAAGAAATCTACATGATAATTTTGTTGTATATTTAAAAGGAATAGCAAATTGCACATAGTAGAATTCGGCTTCATGTATAATCATCTCTTTTAATGTACTCTGCTATAGAAATGCTTCTTTTATTCCAAAAATTTAAAAGAAATTTAAAAAAGAAAAAATAAGATAAAAATAAATTTTAAACAAAATAAATGTTTGATAAATTGATTTTTTAAAGCATCCTCTTCTGGCAGGGAAAACATTTTTAAATGAATAGGTTCTTGCTATTACCCTCCCCTTATTCATGCCATGGCATTATCTTTCTAAGTGAGACCCTTTCTAAGTGAGACACTTTTTACATTTCTCTAATTAAATCTCTTCAAAGAAGGCCTAAGACAGTTGAAAGCCAGACCCTACACCTATAAAGGCAATAAGTGGCACAGTGAAATTCTAGTATAATTTTTTTTTGAAATATGAAATAACACTGAGATACCTGGGTCACCCTAAAGGTTTTCAGGGGAATGAATGACTGTCTTTTCAATCTTTACTTTTGAAGAACTACAGTTGATGGCATACTCTTTCTATTTGGCATTTCAAGTTACTTCAACCCATGTAAATGAGGGAGTTTCATCCAATGCCCTCAGATATCTCATAACTCTCACAAAAATCTGATTAGCCAAGAAGCTAAGAAGTATATTAAAAATGTATACAATGTAAGTTTATATAATGTAAGAAAAGCACATTAAATACAAGAGTTTTAAGCCAGAACACTGACTACTACCCTATTATAACAAGATGCTCTGGCCCGAGAGAATACAAAATTGGTTGAGTGATTCAGAGCAGATATTGCTATAAAGCTTTTTTGTCTTTAACATATCTGCTTCTAAGGAATGGTGATGGCTAATAAATGAAATTTCCTGTTGGGTTCCCATTGGAGGATCCAAGGAAGATATGCTGCCATCAGAAGCCACCTAGATCTGCCTCAAAGACCTAGAGACTTTCCATGGTCCTCCATGAAATATGACAACAGAACCTTGAGAAACAAGGGGAGGTTATTGAAAATGAGTTTAAACCAAACTCCTCCAACAGGCAATTTTGCTGTGGACATTCTATAATACCATTGCTAACCCTGTGAAATGCTTCAATTTTCTCCAAATAAAGAGAATCATACACGAATCATGGAAATCAAAATTTGGTCACACAGGACTGTCTTTTCAAGCAACCTAATACCATCCACAAGGAAAAGGTCAGGTTCATTTAAAAAATAAACAATTCTAGATTACCTTTTGAGATTTATTCCCTATAAGGAAATTTACACAAATAACTTCTTCCTTCTCCTTTCCTCTCTTCTCTCTCTCTTTATCTTTCTGTGCTTTCCTCCTCTCCCTTTTCTCCTTTCTTTCTCCTCTTTGTCTGTGTCTCCTCCACTCTGTCTATGTCTCTCTGTCTGTCTTTCACTAATGCCTGGCAAAAAGCCTTTGCTTCTTCCTGACACATCACAGGACAGTAAATTAATTAACTTCTTATTGTACAGTCAGTTGGGTGGAAACAGTTTTACTGCTTCTCCTCTATCAAACCACAGAACAGAATGACAGGTTCCTCAGTCCCTTCAAGCCTTAAGGTAAAAGAAATGTTCACTAAGATGAAACTTTTATTTCTTTCCAGTGCCCAAACACCCTCTTTTGGGAAGGAAATTATTGGAGAAATAGATCCAATTTAAATCACTAGTTATGGTGAAATATCAATCTCCCAAACACTTCCTATATCCTTTGATGCCAGTCAGCTCCCTGGTTGTACGTTGTCTCTTTGCTGATAATGATGCTCAATTGTTACAAGACAGAGCTTCAGAATTACACCCTCAGACAAGCCTCACTCAATCCAATGGTCATCTTCTATGACCATCTCAGATCTCTTCTCCAACTTCCTCCCAAATCCACAGATAAATCAGACTGTTAGATTGTAAATTCCTTGAGGGCAGAGACCATCTTATGCCTCTTTTGTATCCAGTTGCCATTTAATAAACATTTATTGTTTGACAGATTGATTGAGACACACACACACACACACACACACACACACACATATAAAGTAAGGATCTGTACTCTTAGAATAACACAGAAGACAAGACCTGTCATTTCTGAAGATAAGGAAAAATAGCTCTTGTGAAGTCCTCAGGAGGAAATAGACACACACACACACACACACACACACACACACACACACAGATTAAGAGCTCACATTTATACAACACTGTATTTAGATTCAAAAGATCTTGTATCTAATCTCTTCTATTTTCTACCTGTAGAAACTTGAGCAATTGCCCTGCTCTGGCATAAGATTTCTGATCAGTCTACATATGTATATCTGTACATACATATGTATATCTGTAAACTAAAAAAGAGTTTCAGTTAGATAATTTCTAAGGTTTCTCTCAACTCTCACATCCTATAATCAAGTGATTCAGTAATGGCTGAATTACTGATGGTTCCTGGGCAATGGTCAATTTTTATATTGATTTTTTTCTCTTTAAAATTTTGAATCATTGTAAAAGGAAAACTATTTGTACCTCATTCTGGGTACTCTTTAGTTTTTGCTTTTCACCAGATTTTCATTAGATGTGCCTCACATTTTTTTTTGTACCTCACATTTAAATGTAAAAACAAATATTCCTTTGAAAATGGGTCAACTTATTTTTTTAAAGCAAAACAATTGTGCTGGCAGGGAAGAGTAAAAAAGTCCTAATTATTATTTTTTTACAATGTCACTATGCTCATGGGTGACAGCAAGAGTAATGTATAGAGAGCTGGCCCAGAGCCAGATCTGGGTTCAGGTCCTGTTTCTCACACATACTGGCTGTGTAACTCAAGGCAGGTCCCTTAACCACTCAGTGCTCTAGAGCACTCTTTAAAATTTTAAATTGCAGGAAAGGTTCCCACCTGTTTGGGTAGAGGAAGTTCTGTGTGAGCTGTTCCTTATACAAGTGGTGTCAAAATCATATAGAAATGGAGGCCACTAAAACATACATCTGGGGAGGTAGGTGGCACAATGGATAAATTCTAGGATAGGTTGTGGGAGCTCAAAAGATTCATTTTCATGAGTTCAAATCTGGCTACAGACACTTACTAGCCACATGATCCTAGTCAAATCACTTAATCCTGTTTGCCTCAGTTTCCTCATCTTTAAAATAAGTTAGAGAAGGAAATGGCAAACCACTGCAATATCTCTGCCAAGAAAACCTCAAATGGAGTCATGAAGAATTGGTCAAGACTAAAATGACAGAACAACAAACCATGGATATGAATCCCTAAGTGCTACATATTGACTTTGAAAACTACATATTAACATTATCTAGTTTTCTTTTAAAAAATATTTCCCAACTACATTTTAACCTAATTTCACACTCAGGGGTCTGGTGAACAAGACCTCTGATGGGTATTGTGTTTGACTCCTCCAGCTCACATTTCAGAAAACACAATTCTGGATTTTCACTGTGTCCTGTGCCCGAAATGTTCTTCCTCCTTTCTTCCATCTAACTAGCTTCCCCTGCTTCCTTTAAGTCCCAAATAATATCCTGTCTTTTACAATTAATTCTAGTGACTTCCTCTGTTAATTACTTCCCATTTTCCCTGTATATAAATTACACAAAGCTATCTTTTGCTGTCTCCCCTATTAGAATGTAAGCTCCTTGAGCAAAAAGGCTATTGTTTGCCTCTTTGTAATCCCAACACATAGCATGGTGCTTAGCATACAAGAGGCATATGATAAATGCACAGTGACTGACTGAACATGCCATCAATTTCCTCATTTGGCATTATGAGTTCCACCCTATACTGGCACCATGTTTCATTTACTTAGGACCTTATACATAAATGTCTATTGGATGTGATTTGGATTGGTTGAAATGTGAATATTCAATTCCACATGGCTATTAGAGGTCTGGACTCACTTTACAAAATATATATCATTTCTAAATAGTTGCATATAGATGTATTTTTAAAAATTTAATAAGGATATATTTTAAATGTAAGAAGGGAAAGTGCTATTGAATTCTGTGGAGAGCTCACTTGTGATATCTCAAATTTTCTTATAGTAAATGATCATACCCTAACTTACATCTTCAGTTTCAAAGGATTTAGAGATGAAAGGGATCATTCACTTTGGCAATCAGTCCAACTCCTTTTTAGAGATGAGGAAATTGAGGTAGAGAAGTATTAAATTTAACATATTAAATTTAACAACCAGGTTCTCTAACTCCACTGCTCTTTTGATTATCTTGTACTGTCTCTGCTTAAAACAAAAAATCCTCAAATGTCCTTGTTTGATGCCAAATAGAGTAAAAGAAAATTTCTTTCCTGACTATAGCAGAAAAAGACTGACGTATCCAAAACACAAATCATTCCCACATCTATCAACCATAATTCATTTCTTCCAGCTATTTCTGAAATGTAATTGTTCCTTTATTCTCTACTATCCTATTGATAATTGGTAAATCACTACAAACCTTAACTGTGAATAACTATAGGAGGTTTCTAGATGCATGTGACTGAGAACCTCCTTGAATCTTTTTGTAAAAATTAAACTTGTTTTTCAATTATGAAAAAATCAATATTTCTCCTTCCTGTCACTGAAAAAAGGAAAAAGAAAAACAAAACCTTCCTGCTTAATTAAGTAAAAAATCAAGTGCTTATTCAAGTGAAACAAAATTCTCCAGTGACCACATCCAAAAATGTCTATTTCTTTTTTGTATTCAAAATACAGCACCTTTAATCAGAAATTGGCTAGCATTTTTCCCCTATAAGTTCTCTGGAGTCATGGATAATTAGACCTCCCCAAATGTTTCATTCAAAAATGTTGCTTCCTGCTACTTTGTGTGGATAGACAGGGGTATGATGACCAACATTCTCATGGAAGAAAGAAGATAAGGATGACACACTTTTAAGTTTCATATATATTATTACCAATTTTTCCAAAACTTTCTTAAGTTCTGGACAATCAACAAAACTATCAAATAAGCCCTGATTTGTAGTATTTTTCATTTTCAAAGGGGTAAATACTCACACTGTAAATTTTACAACCAGCCCTTGAGTGCTGGTTCAAGTTGACTCTAGTACATCCCCACCTAGAAGTGATGTCTCCCAAATGCCACTCTGTTTGACCCAGACTATGCATTTGATCATATCCTTATCTAAATTACTTAATTTTCAAGTATTTATTTCAAATGATATTGAAATGAATTCATTCTCCAATTTTTTTATCTTGTTAAATATTAACCAGTGAGGTGGAATATTTATATTTACACAATCTTTCTTTCCTTACAAGAATCCTTCAAAGGGGATAAATAAGAGCAGCTATACTATAGATGGGACAGACATAGAAGACACAAAATGATAAAATTATAATGCTAGAAGAAAACTCAACTTAATAACAACTCACATTTATATAGCACTCACTTTTACATAAACATTTTAAGGGTTCTTAAATGCTTTCTTCCCCATACTGAAAAAGTTCAAATATTTTGATCCTTATTTTACATATAAGGAAACAGGCTCAAAAAGTAGAGTATCTTTAATATTTTGTAAGAAAGGAGTGAGATTTTTTTTCTGCTTGACCTCAGATGGCAGCACAAAAGCAAAGGATGAAAGATGTTGAAATGTCTAAAGGAGGAATGAGCCACCACAGGAAGTAATGCTTGGCTCTCAATTAGTACACATAATGAAACTCCTGATGTGGTCATGTATTTGAAATCACATTCTTTGTTTTTTGTTTGATTTTTTAATAATTTGATTTTTTTATTTAAAAAAATCATGTTTTTTGTAGATGATAAAATTATGTAAAATACAGTAATTGGTTCTAGTCCAAAGGAAATAGACAATGTGAATTCACATAACTTGGCCTTATTCATACTAATCGGGAATCTGGCTGTAGTGAATTACCTGCTCTCTACCTGTCTTCAGACAGAGATGATCACTTGTGTGGTATGAGGTATTAGGAATTAGGAATTTCTGTTCAATGGATGTTATCAAATTGGATAATTATAAAGCATCTGGAATATAGTAGCTGCTTAATAAATGTCTGTTTCTTCCCACCTCCGTTCCTTTCCACATCCTTCAGAAACAGGTTATACTAGATGAATACTGAGATTTCTTTGGACTTGGAGATTCAATCATTCTTGATTTTCAAGATCCTACTCAGCTCTAACTCTTGTGATCTCGGATATAAATTAGGAGCCATAATTTATGATTTTGGGAAATGATGTTGAAAAGGAGATGGAAGGAAGTATGAACAAATTTTACCTACTTCATATTTTTACCAGGTTCAGCCTAGTCCAGTCCACACATTCAAACTTAGCCAACCCTGTTCTAGACTAATTATTTGCAGCCAAGTCATCCACCTTGAGGGGGAGGATGAAAAGAACATGCTCATGAAAGTCTTTTAAGTGATTGTTTCATGGATTTGTTATTTTTTCCTAAAAAGGAAACTCTCTTTTCACACCAATTAATTCATCTGAAAACACTGATTCACTTAGCAGTGGGAGGGGGAAAGAAATCTGTTACCTAAACCCAAAGTACAGAGGATTTGTAGAGTCTGGAAAAAGAGTTCAAAGAAGAAAAGAAGAGAAACGGTAGCCTATGAGAGATGCTGGGGAAAGTCAAGAGAGGTAGAAATATCAACTAGCACATGGGAGAGGGACAAGGAGGGTCAAAGAATAGAATGTTCTGCTTGGCAAGTTCAATGTTAATGAACATCTTCAAGTAGAGGACTGGCTTCTTGGGTCTCCTTTGAGACTCAGATCAAATCTCACCTTTTCTGCAAGAGGTAATTCCATGATACTCCCACTGCTAGTGACTTTCCTCTGAAAATATCTTCCACATAAGCTGAGTCTCTCTATAGATCCATATATGTGTGTTTGTACCTATAAACATGTTTATGTATAGAAGCACATTTATATATAAATAATCTACATCTACATCAAATGAGATATAAAATGATCAAACAAATTAACATATGGTTTTGCAAATTCTAAAAGTATATATATATACACACATACTATCTATTATATATATATATATGTATACTATATATCTGAGTACACACATATATACACACACACAGTATGCACAAAGTCTCCTTCATTAGATTATGAGCCTCTTGAGAATAAAGAAGATAATTATATTTTTTCCCTTTCTTTATATTTCTAACACTTAACCCATTGTCTGGGCCATAATTAAGGTCTTAAAAAATACATGTTGATTGACTAGGTGAATCATTAGGGATATTATGAACTGTTGTTGTTGCTTTTGTTGAATCATTTCAGTAATGATTGAAATCCCATTTGGGGTTTTCTTGGCAAAAAAATATGCAGTGATTGATCATTTCCTTCTCCAGCTCATTTTACATATAAGGAAACTGAGACAAAGAGGATAAAATGACTTGCCAGTCTCACACAGTGTCACACATGTACATTTAACATATATTTTTGTTGTTATTGTTCAATAGTTTCAATTGTGTTTGACTCTTTGTGACCCTTTTGGGAATTTTCTTAGCAAAGATATTGGAGTAGTTCAACATTTCCTTCTCCAGCTCATTTTACAGTTGAGGATACTAGGGCAAACTGGGTCAAGTAGCTTGCTCAGAGTCACACAACTGGTCAGTATCTGGAGCTGAATTTGAAATCTGGTTTTCCTGACTTTAAGCCCAATACTCCATCCCACTTGCCCCAAAATGATCTGAATACCTATTACAATGGATGGTACAGAGCCCTTTCCCCCATATAAAGGAAACAGACAAGACCTGATCTGAGGCTACCCTAAAAGAAATCATATTCTCTCTTTGGCTCTACCTGGAGTTTTCTGTGGGAAAAATCTCCAACTACAGTTCTTGTCAAAGGTGCCACAATTATGGGAAAACAGGGACCCTTAATTCCCATACAGCCACTTAAAGTGCTCATTAA
This sequence comes from Macrotis lagotis, assembly GCF_037893015.1. Lineage (NCBI taxonomy): Eukaryota > Metazoa > Chordata > Mammalia > Peramelemorphia > Peramelidae > Macrotis > Macrotis lagotis. The sequence goes on from NC_133664.1 coordinate 173,906,880, forward strand.
AAATGCATTTGGATAGAAAACAATCTTAATTTCATCCCACAAAAATTACAGAAGATACAAATGACTATAGACTTGAAGTCAGAGATTTTGGACTAAAATCCTGTTATTACTTGTACCAATTTTCAACTCTCTAGACTTCAGGTTAATCATCTGTAAAATGAGTGAGATGGACTAGATGAACCCTAAGATCCATTTCAACTCAAAAACTATAGAAAATTCTGATACCATGCCTCACAGAGGCACATAAATGGAGAAACAAAAGTACTTTAATACTATATTATTACTATGATATATACTTAACTATAATTTACTATAATTACTATAATATATACTTTAATTAATACTATTAATAACAAATCATTAAAACTTATAATATTATAAAAATCCATTAAAAAGGGACAAAACAAAGTGCCATGTGAGTAATAAAGGAACGTTGCTTAGGGGACATGGTATTTGAGTTAGGATTTGAAGGATGAGTAAAAAAATTAATACCAGAAGGACCAAGCATGTCGGTTGATTCACACAAAAATGATTATAATTTTACTTTGAAATAAAAATGTTCATCTTATCTCTATTTTCTTTGCTTTGTGATTTTTTTTAACGTATTGTATTGATATGACTTGGTCTTTTAAGGAATTCTTTAATTATGCTCCTACAAGTTACAGATAAAACAGGAGAAGAAAGTCATATCAGACTCGTGAAACAAGAGTAGCAAAATAGGAGAGTAGTCCCATTGGACTGAAGTGAGCATTGTATACGGGGAAGCAGCATGAGAAAGGAAAGGTAAGATGGTGGCAAACCATGAAGGACTTTGAGGGCCAGACTGAAGGGCTAGAATTTTATTCAGTAGGTGATAGCACTACATTAATTACTGAGAAGGAATCACAACAGATAGATCAATGAGGTGTGGAAGACAGGATGTCTTCTTTGTTCAGTATTTAGATTCAATTCAATCCAGTCTAACACACAGTCATTATTTTTCTGATTCTCTGTCAAACACTTATAATGTTCTATTTTGTATTAATGTCAACAACCCTGCGAGTTAGGTGATATTATTATTCCCATCCTATAGAAAAGGAAACCATGGTAAACAGAGGTTAGGCAACTTGCCCAAAAATCAGTCATATAATAATCTGAGCCAGAATTTGAATTTAGTTCCTTTCTGACTTTAGCTCCAGGACTCTATCCAATGTGCCATATGGCTGCTAGAACCAGTTAATTCCAGAGGAAAAGAGATAGTGGGTATTTGCAGCTCTACTGAGCACAATCATATCCCCACCCCTGACATTCTGCTAAGTCTCCTCATCCCTCTATTATTTTGGATGTACACAGACAGAGAGGTCATTTAAGAAAAAACATTGAGATTGCAGCATCCTAAGCTCACAAATTTCTACTTGAAATGTCCAGAAAACTTGAGATAACCAGCACTTGGCTAATAAATTGATGATAAAGTAAAGTATAAACTTTACTCAAGAGTCTTTTGGCTTAGCAATTTAGTTCATATGCTGATTAGTGAGCCCAGGGGAGACTCAGATGTTGGGGAGGTTCAAATTGCCAATAATTTCCAAGAAAGATGACTCAGTTCTGAGGGATCTCCCCAGGAAAAGATATTTTCATTACTATCCTTCGTTCTCCTCCGAAAGCAATGGATTAAAAAAAAACATCTCTCATGCTACCTAGATTCTAGAGTGACTAGGACAAGTCCAGCTATCTAGAATCATTGACATAGCAATCCAAAATGAGTAGGGACATTAAAAAGCACCTAAATGGGAAACTCTCACTGTTCTCAGACATAAACATTAACTACCAAGGAAATATCTAATTACATAATCATAATATCAGATGAAAAGAAACCCTGAGAAATCATTTAATCCACTTTTCTGCCCCTGCAAAACCATTCCAAACCATTCCAAAAATGATCTTTTTGGGAGACATCCAAAAGAGACAGGACCTCCAACATAGTCTCTCATTCTACTGTTTAACCAACCTCCTCAAGAAGTTTTTCCTCTAACCAAAACTATTCATACTAGGGCTGATGCTTGATTGTTTTCAAGAATGACACTAGCTATATGTTTTGTTGCTTTTCAGTGATTTTTTGATCATATTTGATTTTTTGTCTCTCAATTTGCGGTTTTCTTGGCAAAGATACTGAATTGCCTGCCATTTCTTTCTCCATCTCATTGTACAGATGAAAAAAATGGAGGCAAATTAAGTTGTGATTTGCCCAGGGTCACATAACTAATAAGTGTCTAAGGGCAGATTAAGAAGATGAGTCTTCCTGACTCCAGATCTGACATACTATCTACTGGACTATCTAGCTGTCATGTGAACTTTACATAGCTCACTAATAATATTTTATTAACTGCTTGTGTACTCAAAAAGAGGAAGGACTGCACAATGGTGGGCAAAGATGCTTAATGATCACTCATTGATTGTTAATGATAAAAGGTCACATTTTATACAGTCCTTTAATGCTTACAAAGTATTTCTTCACAACAACCCTGTGACCCTTCACAGAAGTATCAACAAGGTATCAATATCTTCATTTTACAGAAACATTAAATAGCTTGTCCAGGATCACACAGTAATTGCCAGAGCCAAAATGTGAATTCAAGTCTCCTGTGTCCTGTGTCCACTTACAATACTGATTCCATTAAACTATCTTGCTTCTACTAATGTAAAGACAATGACTGAATTTTCACTTAATTTTCTCCAACCTAAATAAATATTAGTTTCTCTTCTCCCTCCTCTAATTCTAACCCAGCCCAATTTTTGAGAATCAACTCTAAATCATCGTCTATTGAGGGTAGGAATAAAGATATAAGCTAACCTGTCTCTCCACTAATATCTAGCAGAATTTTACAGTCTGTGAGATTTTTAAACAGTTAGCAAGCCTGAATCTACCTCCATATTCTTCTTTCACTATGGAACTGGTCCTCAAGTCAGTCCTCCAGGACTTGCTTTTTACACTTATTATAGGGGAGAGGTCGATGACATAATCTATCAAGTATTATTTACTTTAAATTTTGCCTGCACAAAGTGAAACTTGATCAGACCAAACAGTCTTCTTTGAACACTGAGGCTTCTGCACACAAATTAAATTTCCTACCATACTCACAATTCTCCAAGAAGCTAAACAGGAGTTAATTCCCTCCCTCCATCCACATTCACAAGCATAGAATTCACATTTGGGTAGTCAAGGTGATGCAAGTCAACACTGTAAGACTCAAGACTTGAAGGGAGGTTGTATTTTCAAGAAAACATCCTTAGTAAATGCTGTGCTCATTGTCCCTAAGTTTTATATTTCCTACTCAGAAACACTGTTATGAAATTGCCTAGATTATTTTGACAAGCATATTATAACCTTAACTATCTTAAATTACAAGTCCCAGGGGTCTAGACCACAAAGGAAGTAAAACAGGATTGGATGATAATTTCCTTTCTTTGTGGAATTCTAAATTAGAAAAAACAAGAGATTTCTTCCTAGACTCAGTACTCTTCTTATACAGATCTGTCTCAGAACTAGAGAAAACTGGAAGTCTTTTCTAAAAATGGAAATGTCAATTAGCATAGGTCTATGGAGAGGTTTCTGTTCTCTGTAGCTCAGTCCAAAGTTATTTATTCATTCATTCATCATACATATTTGCTGTTTAGTCATTTCCAGTCTAGTCTGGCTCTCCAAGACCCCATTTGGATTTTTCCTTGGCAGAGAAATGGGATTTTTTTGCCATTTCTTCTCTAACTCATTATACAGATGAGGAACTGAAGAAACAGGGTTAAGTGACTTGAAATCAGTTTCTCCTGACTCTTGTACATAGAGCTCTCTCCATTGCTACAACAAGCTGCTCTAATCATATATATGCTAAATGCATACTATGTACTATCAGGCAAAAATGACAGATATTGAGGATGACAAAGATTAAGTAACTAACAGTCAGTGTACCTTGTACATAGTAGGGCAGACAATATATTTCTTTTTCAATTCACAAGAAATCAACAAGTTTTTATTATGCACCTATTATATGCCAGAGCTAATGGTGATCATATAAAGACAAAGATGGAAGAGTCAGCACCCTTCAGAAGCTTACATGTAACAAGTTGGCAAACTATGATAAGGTGGCATAAGTATTATGGAGAACAATTAGAATTTAGAGGAGAGAGGCATTGTTGTGGGCAGAAACTCTCTGGAAAGACTTCCATGGTAGAGACAGAATTTTAATGAGGCATTGAAGTATAAGAAGAATTTCAATAGAAGATAGAGGGAAAGAGGGAATACTCTGAACATTGATCATGGAATGAACAAAGGTTCAAAGCTAGAAAAGTATACGTGGGGGGAAATCTTTGATATAGGAATGACTTTCTGTTAGGGACACAGGGATAGATAGAAGGGAAATTTTAGACAACATAAAAATTGAAGATATCAGTAATTTATTTCTTAAGATGATTTTTTAAAAAAAGAAAAGATATATAGATATATAGGTATAGAGATAGATAGATAGATAGATAGATGATAAAGATAAAGATAAAGATAGATATGGATATGGAAACTGGGCAATAAGGTAGATTGGAACCAGATCATAGAAGACTTTGAATGGTGGGTAAAGGACAGTGGACTTTACTCACTAGAAAATGTGTAATTATTGAATATTTTGATGTCAGAATTACATGACCAAGAAATTATAAAAGTAGTTTCATCTAAAAGTAGAATAAATTGTAATAGGGAGATATCAGAAGCAGAGAGATCAATAATCCAGGCATGAGATAATTGGACACTGAAATAAGACGCTAGCAGTGCAAATGGAAAGGAATGATTGAATATAAAAGATACTTTAAGCAAGAATTTATAGGATTTGTTAAGTGAAAATATGTGGGGGTAAAGGAGAAAAAAGGTTGCAAGAATAATTGAGATCTTCAGCCTGGGATGACTAGGTGGGAAATCAGAAATAGGAACTGGTTTAAGATGAAAGATGAAGAATTTAGTTTTAGAAATTGTGAGACTGAAAGGCTAATGGAACATAAAGGGGATGATATTCAGCAGACATCTGGAGTTCTAACTTTATAAAATCTAGTAAGTGAATAGAATAGGAAGGAGGTCTGAGAAAAGGCTAGAGATATAAGAGTCAGACAGAAATTGTGTGGTCAACAGGAATAACTAAAACTGGAAATAGATTTGGGAAAAGAAAAAGACTGAGGACAAGTTCTTTGGGAAATTTAGTCCAGGAATATGCTCATGCATATTCTTATTGTCTAAAGAGAGTTAATTAATAAATATTCAGTATGAGCACTTGCACCTTGGAAATCAAAAAAACACGAAAAATCATGCCTTGATTTTGTTTTATCAGCTCTCTGGAATCACTAAAGTGACAGAGGAAATGCTAATGATGCCGATTATACTTTAAAAAGTGTCATGCAAATAGGATGCTCTCAGAAAACCTTGGAAAGACTTACATGAACTTGTGTAAAGTGAAATGAGCAAAACTAGGAGACCATGATACTCAGTAACAGCAATACTGTAAGATAATCAACTATGAATAACTTAGCTGCTCGCAGTAATACAGTGATTCAAAACTATTCCAAAAAGTTTATGATGAAAAATGTTATCCATCTTCAGAAAAAGAAGTGATGGAGTCTGAATGTAGATCAAAGCATACTTTTTAAAAAAAAAAGTATTTTCTTCTTTTTTGCTCTGTTTTTTTTCACAACATGGATGATGTAGAAATATGTTTTGCTTGACTGCACATATATTACCTGTATCAACTTGTCTGCTTTCTCATTGAAGGGATATTAAGGGGAAAGGAAGAGAATTTAGAGCACAAAATTGTAGAAAGAAAATGTTGAAAACAGTTTTTACATGTGCTTGGGGAAAAAATATTTACTAAAGACATTTTAAAATAAATAAATAAAGACATACCATGGATACTTTTTTTTTGAAGAGTTATTGTTATATATTTTCTAGCACATCCCTGAATAAATACCTACATTTGCAGGATTCAGAAAGGGAAAATCAGTCTAAGGGAAAAGGATAAGCCAGCAAGGGAAGAAGAGAACCACTAAATAAATGCAACAGTAATGTTAAAGGAAGGAAAATGTTTCAAGGAGTAAGTTACTCCAAAGAAAGAAGGGAGAGTATTACAGAAAGGCTACTGACTTTGCGGAGTGGTAACTCTAGTGACTTTTGAGAGAACATTTTCAGTAAAATGGTGGAAAGTGAAACCATATTATAAAAAGTTGAGGAACAAATAGGCAGTAACATAGAGCTTGGTAGATCTCAGAAGTAATCAACTCCAAATCCTCATTTTATGGATAAAGGTTCTATCCATTCTTTTCCAACAAAAAAAGAGGTCAGAGCAAGAATCCCTAAAGGAGCACTAAAATAAACCATTAGTATTTGATCAGAGGGAAAATTGAACCATAGCTCATTACATTATTAATGCCTCCATAAATGGATGCGGCACATTTGTTTTTTTTTTTTTTTAACAATACACAGTTTACATTTATTTGTATGGATGATGGAGATCTTGTTATGAAAATAATAATAATAAGTAGTAGCATTAACAAAGTAATATCTATGAAGTGCTTTATATACATGAAGTGATAAGAAAACAAACCTATTAAATTTACCTTATGAGTGTCCAGTTTGATCCCAGAGATAGGTCACTGACCCCAAACTTTCAGATTCACTAAGTACATAGCCTCATATTTAGAATTCTTAAAAGGCTAAGATTATTAAAAACAAAAATAATATTTTTAGAAATATGGATATCCCTCTGACATACCACACACATTTCTCTGTGTGTTCTATATTTTTAAAGAGTGCTATACATTCCTTCCAAGAAGAATTAATATCCACTTCTTGGTTCCTGAATTAATTCTGCAAACAACTCAATTTTTGTACCATATGCTAGCTTCTGAATATCTCTGCCAGTTTGTGCATATTTCAAATGGGAATAAACTTGTCATTTCACAAGAGTTTTCACTATGACCTGTAAGGTCATATTTACAAATTACTTTGAGGATTCTTCAAAGAAAAGGGAATACTTGAGTTTTGCACAGGGGAGGGTTTAACATAACCAGCAGGACACTGGGAGTCCAGCCATTAGAGTGTAGGTTAACATGTCTCAGTTCCTCCACCAGAAAACCAGAAAATGCAAGTGCATTTGTAAATTTGCATTTGTAAATGCAATTTTGATTTTTGGTTAAAGTCCTATTCTGATACCTTCTCATATGTAGAAGTGATACCAGGTTCATGAAGGCCATATCAACAGTGTATACTCCTGTGCAGCACGTTGTACTAAACTGAAAGGCCTTGGGTTAATGTCCAAGGATCCACCTACCTATGGCCAAAGAGGACCACCATATAGTGAGGCAGAGTGGTATGATGAAAGAAACTAGATTTAAAGCCATAAGTACTAAGTCTGAGTCCCATCTCTACCATTTACATGTCCTTTGGAAAGCCATTTAATTTTTCTGGGTCTCAACTTTCTCATTCATAAAATGACCTTAAAGGTTCCTTTCTGCTTGGTACCTATTATCCTAAAAGTAAATGACTTCTAAAGTCCTCTGAGCTCTGATCAACAAATTTTCTGCCTGCAACTAGATTCTTTGGTCCTAGTAAATGAACCATACATGTTCTGTACTATATTCACCCATTTTCAATTCTTTGTAAAACTATTTGAGATTTTCTTGGCAAAAATACTGGAGTGGTTTGACATTTCCTTCTCCAGTTCATTTTTACAACTGATAAAACTGACTTATGTAGGGTCACACTGCTACTCATGTTAGATGCCAGATTTGAACTTGGGAAGATGAGTGTTCATTACTTCTTGCACTCTATCCATTGAACCACCTAGCTACTCATTCATTACCATAAAAGGATTGGGGCCCACTTTATTAGAAAAGTGCTCACAATTATCAAAATTTCTCTTCCTTCAAGTCTTGAAGCTTAAATACAACAAAACTAAGAACCTATACAAAGCAAGTGGGCCTGCTGGATATATTTAATAAATAGATCAACATCTAGTTTTGCCTATTATTTGTATTCAAATAGTTCTCAGAAAAGCAGTTTTAAGATTGCCTAAAAGTGTGTCTTCATATGATCCCTGTAATCTTGTTAACAAGGACTCATTTGCTCAGCAGGCACAAAGAAAACTTCAGTCCATTCTGTGTCTTGAATTACTGGGGATCAAACCAATAAGATTTTTATTGTAAACCATACCACTTTACATAATGGAGAATGAAAGCTTCCTTACATAAAATCTCCTTGTTATTCTTTATTATTGGTGGTTTTCTTTTAAATAACAAGGCTCATACTGTTGGATCTTTTGGTAAGTGAGACTTTCTTTGGAAAAAGAAACTAAAATGTGAACCCTGGATTAAATTTCTTCTCTGCATAGTATGAGGAAATTTGTGTAAATATTCTCTGGAAGCCCTGCTGTCTTGCAAGATCCATCTGTTTAGTTCTTTCAGTAGTACAGCTATTGAGGAAATATTCGGGATATTTCTTGGTGTAAATATCTTCCTAAAAGTTCAGTTTCTCCTGTGAAGTTTTCATTCTACTATTGGATACTGTGTGGTCTTTATGACAAAAAGAAAACTCTTTGCTTTAGGTTTGTTGTAGTTTGGGAATTTTTTCTCCCATTAGAGGGGACATCATCCTAAATAGAGGAAGTTTTACTATCTCATCTAATTTGCTTTTCCCAAAAATAAATAGCCTAAGCCACGATGTCTCTACTTTCTAAAACTCAATACACACACATATATACATACACACTTGTATATGTTATGTTATATATTTGTTTGTATGTGCTTAGAACATCTGGAAAAGTAAAAGATGTTTGCCTCATTTCCTTCAGGAAGTTATTTCATGAACCATTTATCCAGGGATGCTGTTAGTTAAATACAAATTAGCAGCTTATATTGGTAACCCTCCACAGAGATCGTAAAAAAAAGAAGACAAGCCAACAACAGACACAAATACAAATATGCTCTAGCATTGGTGTGCCTAGAATGTGGGGCAGGTGTGCTGGCACACCCTGGAGGAACCTTCCCATTGACTCTGCCCTGTTGTACACCCATGCACACAAAGTAGCAAGAAACTCACACCAGGTGCAAGAATAAGTCAACAGAAGCTCCATTATAACAACCACAAAGAAAAACCACAATCAAATGGGGGTACAAGTGCCCCTGGCAAACATACAAGCACTGTGCCAAGTTCTGAGTCACAGAAAGGAAATGGGACCTGTGTTGGTCTAAAAGGAAACATAAACAAATAAATATGCACCCAGAATTCTTGCCTCTTATAAGACTGCCAACCCAACCCTCATCCTCAAGTAACTTCAAATTTTGTTGAATTACATTAATTCCATATTTTAGTATACTTTGATACACCCTCTACTGTCTGGATTGAATTACTTTGCTCAAGTTTGGATAGAGAAACAATGCAATTCAATCAATTCAGCTTCCCCTGAATACAATATGAACTGAATCTCTGTGGGGCTGCGGGAAGAGGGATGTGTTTCACAGGAATTGAAGTGACATAAGAGTGGAAAGATGTTGAAAGGAATCTTCTCACAAGGGAGACAGAAGACCGTAATCAGAGAGTAAAAAGCCAATCAGAAGCAGGATCAGTTCAGAGATTAGTGCTAAATGTTCCTGGCTTTCTCTAGTTAGGTGGAATCAGCTGGCCTATATTTCACAAAAGAATTGAAATAGTGTAGTGTCTGGGGCTTTAGGCTAAAAACTCCCCTCCCTATTCCTCTGGGGAGGAGACTACCTATCTATCATATCAAATGAAGAGCATCAGAGAACAGCAGATTAATTGAGAATCCTAAAAACAGGGCAGATTGATGGAAATGCTTAGGGAGGAGAGAAGGTAGCTTACCCAAAGTTCTGCATGGCAATTAACATACGCATGTTTTGCATTGGCCTACTCTATGTGTTCCTCAACAACATGTATTCTCTTCCTATGCCTTCTCCTCAGCTGCTGGTGCAATAACAATACACAGTATCCTGTGTATATGAGAGGAATCCTTTCACTTATTTATAATTATGATACTAAATTGTATTTTGCCTTGGGAGGGGGAGAAATTTAAATTATTTGGATGGAAATGTCAGTATAATAATAATAGTAATAATAATAATAATAATAGTGATTAATAAGTGCCAGGCCCTAGACAAAGCACTTTATAATTATTATCTCATTTAACTCTCATAATAATCCTGGAAGGGAGATACCATTATTATCCTCATTTTATAGATGAGAAAACTGAGGCAGACAGATTTGCCCAGGATCATGCAGCTAATAAGTATCAGAGGTCATATCTGAATTCAGGTCTTCCTAACTCCAGGTCCAGTGATCTATCCATTGGATGCAGTCATCAGAGCATTTAACTTGAAAAGATTTACATGTTAATGTACAGAAAATTATTATTAATTGATAATAGTAATCATTCCTTCTTCAATTTAATCATCTTTTTTCACATTAGCTTCATCATCAATATGGCAACTACCTCGCTTGTGAAATCATGGAGAATTGTCAACTAAGAACATCTGCCATATGATAAGTGCTTAGGAAATGTTATTTGATTGATTGTCCTTGTTGGAGTTATCTCTTAGCAAAATGTCAAACACCACTGTTTAGCAAAATGCCTTGTACATCTCAGAGTGTGCAAGGAACCACTCTCAGACATGAGGCCAAGACTCAGAAGTAAAATCAAGCTAGATTATGACGTGACATAAAATGAAGAATTATCTTCATTTTGCTGACAAGAAACTGACATATTGACGAATAGTCATTCATCTCACATCAGATTAAAATCAAACACATCTAAGACTTAGTTTTGAGCTCATCTTATAATAATTAACCTTGCTGTTTTCATACATCCTAATACTAAAGATGAGTAGTCACCCCAGGCAGAACACATGATAGTAATCAGGGGAGCCTGCAACAATACTACATCATAGCTAGAGAGAGGAAGTTAGAAAGAACAGTGCTTCTAATTGAAATTGCCAAGGGAATTTCTAAAACCAGATCCAATTTCCCATACTGGAATCTGGCCAAACTACTAGGGTAAAATCCCTTGCTCTTGCCAAAATGCACCATGGGACCTCTAAAGAGCAGGAAAAGTTATACTCTTTGCATTCCATCAAATGACATTATAATGAGGAGGAAAAATGATGTAGTGAAGAGAGCAATGATATACCCTGCTATGATTTCCATTATTACCTCTATGTTGATAATTCCCAAATCTCCACAGCCTTTAAATTAGAGGCAGCCAGATGGCACAGTAGTTAGAAAGCTAGACTTGGTGCTGGGAAGACCCAAGTCCAAATCCCATCTCAGAAACATAACAAGTCATTTAACCCCTCTCAGCCTCAATTTTGTCAATTTTAAAAAAAAAGATAATAATAGCAACTTCCTCATAAAGCAAGAAATAAGATAATACCTATAAGGTGCTTTGAAAAATCTATGCTATGTAAATGCTAACTTTCATCATTAACATATCCAACTCCAAAGGCAACTCAGTGGAGTAGTAGACAGAATGGTTGGCCTTAAAGACAGGAAGACCTGAATTCAAATCCTGTCTCAGGTACTTACTATGTGACCTTGGGTAAACCTTTACGCTTCTTTCTGCCTCACCTTCCTCAAATGTAAAATGGGGATAACAATACCTGCCTCCCTAGAGTTGTCATTAAGATCAAATGAAATATTATTTGTAAAGTACTTAGCACAGCACTTGGCTAGCTGCTGAATAGTATTTAATAAATCTAACCCTGATCTTCAGTCTCTTCTTTTTTCCCCTGTTGCATAACTCCGCGTACACCTGAAACTCACTGTCCAAAACTGAACTTGTCATCTTTTCTCCAAAATCTGACTTTTCTTTCCCTATTTATGTTGATGCAATCAGCATCTTCCCACTTACCCAAACTTAAAACATTTTATAACTTTGACTCTTCTTACTTAGTCTCCCAACAGCTGGCAGATCTTCTACCCCCCACAGGATCTTTATGCATCATCTGCCTCCCTTCCATTCAAATAGCCACTACCCTGGTTCAGGCCCTTATTACCTTTCACTTGGTTTGATGCAATCGCCTCCTACCTGATCTCCTTGCCATCATTTTCCTCCCACTCCAACCTATCATGCATCAGTTTCCAAAGTAATCCTTATACAGAGATGTGATCATCACTCTTTTGCTAAGACTCTTAGAAGCATCTCATTGCAAAAAAAAAAAAAAACAGTCAAAAATTCCTTATTCCTTAGAGCTTAATCTTCAAGACTTTCAGGCATTTCATTGTTCCCTTCCATATATTCTGCTTCCTATTAGATTTTCCCCAGAGCATTCTGACTACCCCTATTATTTGTATACTGGCCACCTTTCTTACCTAGAACATGCTCCTTCCATATTTCTAGGTATTGAAATTCCTTTTTCCTTTAAGATCCAGCTCAAAATTCTTCTCCTCCAAAGTTCTCTCTCCCTCTTCTCCTTCTGTGCTTTGTCCAGTCTTCTTTTAATAAATCCTTTCTTGTATCATACATATTGATGTCTAAACAGCATACAATTTCCTCACTTATAAAATTTATGAGATCTTTGGAAACACTGTAGTTTCATATTTTTAACTCTCCCCCACTCCCAGAGCCTCATACACAGTAATTATTTGCACTTGGAAACAGTGAGTTGAGCTGAACTGGGAATCAAGAGGTAAAGAGTCTGATCTCAACTTTACTAAAAAAAAATCTGTTAACTTTGAACAAAAATCACTGCTTCTTTTAGTGTCATTTCTCTCCTCTTACAAAATGAAGGGACAGACAGCCTAGGTCATCTCCCAGACTCTGCTGAGCTCTAATTTTACATGATTCTGCCATTTTCATCCATCTATAATCATTCTATAAATGAAAGGTGATGATTTTTGTTTTCCCATACCTATAATTCCACCAGAGTAGAGAGCTTCTAGTGAAGAACCCTTTCCCAATACAGATCAGTGTTTTCTTTGTAGCTTATCATTTTTGAGAGTTGCTTAATACTGAGAGGAGTTAGGTGATTTGCCCAAGATCACACAGCTGGTATATGTTCTGACTTGAATCCAGATCTTCCTGAAATCAGCTCTCAATCCACTAGACCATGCTGTCTCAATCATAGAATTGATAGATGACATTTAAATAGTGCTTTACAATTTTATAAAAGTTATATGTTATATCACCATCTTGTAAGGTAAATAGTGTCAGCATTCTTATCCTCCATTTAGATCTGGGCAATTGATATTTGGAAAGGTATAAAGTTTAACTCAGCAAATGACAAAGTTGGAACTTAAAATTAGGTCTTCCAGCTTCAAGTCAGGAACTCCCTCCACTACTCTGCAACTGCCTAATAATATAAGGAGACCCTGTTTTATTTGAAGTCATTTACAGTGTCAAAAAATAAACTATCAGATAAGATCATTATGGCACGGTGGATAGAGTGATGGACCTGAAATTAGGAAGACTGATCTTTCTGAGTTCAAATCTGGCCTGTTTGTCTCAATTTCTTCATCTATAACATAAGCTATAGAAGAAAATGCAAACCATTCCAATAATTTTGCTAAGAAAATCTCAAATGGGGTCACATAGAGTTGGACATGGAAGACTAAAAAATTGACCATCCACTAATAAAGTTTTATTTTATTTTTACTTATTTTGTTAAATATTTCCCAATTGCATTTTAATCTGGTTCTAGCCCCCCTGGCCTGCAACAATGTATCTGATACCTCTGGGGCAATGACTTATGAGAGCCCTTCCAATTGTACATCTATTATTCTCTGAACCTGATTCATGACTGAAAAAATATGGTTGGTTGATTTTTTAATTCAATGAGAATAAATGAGATAACTTTAAAGAATTTTAAATTTAAACTTTAAAAGCACTTTAAACTATAATAAAAAATCTAAGATGTTATATTATCTGAAAAATCTATTTCATTTATCAATTTAATATCTTTCATCAAGAAAAGAAGCTTGTGCATCTCTTTTAACACTGTAATTGTTACTTAAAGATATTTTTAAAGTCCATTTAAAGAGGAGGAGGAGATAGTTTTGGCTAGATTGAAAAGGATTAAACCATGAAAGTTCACTAACTTTTCAAGGCTATAGAAAACAAAAACGAATATTTTCAAATCTTGATTCCATAACATGGTATGCTTGGCTTACCTAAAATTCTTCTTCAAATCTTTTAGGTGACTTAAAAAAATTGACTGTGGAGGAGATACAATTATATAATTAAAATATGACAAATAATATTTTGAACTAGTATAGTTATGTTTTAAGAATTTAAAATGAAGCTGATTTATCAAATGACTCATTGAATTCATATGTATATATGTGTCATCACAGATTAAGATAATTTGCTTAGACATGAATAATACTTCAATAAAATGACATCTACCCATGATAAAATAATAACAGTTTCATACATAATAAATCACCTAGATCTAAACTGACCATGGGGAAAGGAGTAGAAAAGATTTGAGTGGCTGGAAAACTTTTTCCCCCTAATATTATTTGAGTATTTTCTAAGATGTAATGTGTCATATCTTGTTTTTATTAAGAAATCATCAATTTTCTCCAAAGTAGTAGCATTTAACCTCACATGTGACATGGACTAGTATGTTTCAATAGCCTGATTACTGAAGACTTTCTCTGTTCCAAGATTTGTGCATGTTTCCGCTAGTTGGAGTGGCATCATTGGAATTATCTTAGTGGATCCTTGGCAAATTACATTTGTTTGGTTAAGAAAAAGAAAATAATAAGAAACATTACTAGAGGAGCTGAAAATACTAGCAATTCCCCTAGAAGCACCAAAGTCTTCAAATCTGAGTCTAGATAACAGAAAAATAAATGTATATGATGCTGTTTCTGCAAGTGTCACCAAATACTGTAAAAATCTACAAGGTATAGTGTACTGAGTGATAGGAACACCAGTAATGCATTTCAATTTTTTTCTGATGCTATAGAACGATGAATAGCAAATAAGATGCTTAGAAACAAGACAGCTAGCCTTGCAGGTGGACTCCCAACGTTGGTCTTGTCATTGTTGTTGTTGTTGTTGTTGTTCTTTTCTCATCAGTTTCAATTGTGTCTGACTCTTCTTGACCTTATTTCAGGTTTTCTTAGCAAAGATATTGTAGTAGTTTGCCATTTCCTTCTCTAGCTCATTTTATAGATGTGGAAACATAGTCAAAATGACTTGCCCAGACAGATTTGAACTCAGGAAAATGAATCTTTCATTGTGCTATGTAGCTGCTCCCCCCCAATACCAGACATAATTATGAAAGAGTGAAAATGGGCATAGAAAATGAAATATAAGGGCGGCTAGGTGGCACAGTGGATAAAGCACTGGCCCTGGAGTCAGGAGTACCTGGGTTCAAATCTGGTCTCAGACACTTAATAATTACCTAGCTGTGTGGCCTTGGGCAAGCCATTTAACCCCATTTGCCTTACAAAAAAAACCTAAAAGGAAAAAAACCTGAAAATGAAATATAACTAAAGAGCTCTGTTAATGGCAAAAAAATGATCAATTGAAGTTTCTAACATAAGATTATTTGAACATTCTTTCCTTATAGAAGAATATTAGGCTACTTCTACTTTTTGGATTACTATGGATTCAGTTCAGAAAAAGGAAAATAAACTATAGAGAGACCTCAAACCTAACAATTAAATCAACAAATGATTCTTGAAAACCTACTATGACCATAGTACTTTATGATCTGTTCAAAAATAACCAGTTTATCCTGTTTTGACCATAAAGTCTCCAGGGCAATACACCAAACACTTGATTTAATATTCCTTTTTCAAATATTAAAATCTGAAGGAAAAAACAAACACTCAACAACATAGGACATTTAATTTACTGACACTCTTGAGTTGCCTGGTTATTTCTAATCTGGAAACTCTTTCAATACTACCTCCGAGCAGAGAAAAGATTTAATGTAGCCACAAACTGTATTCCCCCTTACAGGAAGTCTTCACTTGAAAGATGGAGAGCCACTTGTCTGAGATGTAGAGTAGACATCCCTCTTGAGGTAGGGATTAGCCTAAATGATCTCTGAAATTTCTCTCTCACTTAGAAATTCTCCTCCAATGACAGGACCACAACATTTTTCTGACATGTTTTTAGTTAGAAAATGGCTCATTTGCTTACAAGCTGTGTATAACTGTGGGTAAGACACTTCATTTTTCTACGTCTCATGTTTATCACTTATGAAATAAGGGTAACTATATACAATGTCAATGCAAAGATTAAATGTTTGGTAGGGGAAGGGAAGGAAGCAAGTATTCATTATGGATCTATTATAAGCCTTTTATAAATATTATTTCATCTACTCCTCATCACAATTCTGGAGATAAGTGCTATTATAATCCCCATTTTCCAGTAAAAGAAACTGAGGCAATCAGAAACTAAGTAACTTGCTCAGGGTCATACAGCTATGAACATTTGAACTCGGGTATTACTCTATCCATATGTAAGCTGGTGTGTGTGTGTGTGTGTGTGTGTGTGTGTGTGTGTGTGTGTGTGTGTGTGTGTGTGTGTGTGTGTAGGTGAAAGCACACAAAACATTATGCAAATATATAGTGTCTCAATCCTTCTTACTATTGGCCATTGCTCTTTTCCTATACATGCTTCTTCTCTGTTTCTTAATTCTGATTGTTATATTCTAGAGATGGCACATCTCTTTGTAAATCTTTCTCTTTGGGAAGAACAGATACTGAAGGGGCTACCTAGCAATCTAAGGGAACCTCAGTATCAAGCCCAGTCATTTTAGCCCATTTTTAGTCATTGAGTGGGGGCGGTTATCCCCCTGAAACAATTAATTTCTAGAGACAAAATATGTTTTTATAAAGAACACAATAAACAAGTGCTTGGTAGTGATCTAAACAAGTTAATGTAGTTGGGCTTCTGTCATCAGAACAAAATGGTAAGGGCAGAGGAAAGCCAGATTTAAACAAATTAATCTACAGAAAAGCTTCTCCCTCAAAGCTATTACTTAAGGCAACCAGATGTCTTCTCATTCAGAACTGAAGCAAGTGGTTTATCCTTAAATTACAATTCATTTGCAGAAAGCTTGTTTGAATTGTTGAATAACTAGCATTTAAAGGTATTGTTAGTCTTGGGCAATTGGCAGTTAGTTAGGGAATGCCTATTGTACCTGGGAGGATTTTAAATTGCTGTTGACTTTTAGATTATAAAGTCTTAGACTTGGAATAGATTTTAGCATTCATCCAATCTAACCTCTGAACCAGTCTTCTGCAGAAAACCCTTCAATAGCATCCCTAGCAAATGATAATCTAATCTCTGCTTGAACATTTTCAATGACTGGGAACTCACTACTTTAGGGAGTTGTTGCTCACTTGGGTCTGACTCTTCAGGATCCTATTTGGGGTTTTCTTGGCAGATACGCTGGAACGATTCACCATTTCCTTCTCCAGCCCATTTTACAGATGAGAAACTGAGGCAAATAGGGTTGAGTGAATTTCCCAGGGTCACACAGCTAGTTAGAGTTTGAGGTTGGATTTGAATTCAGGAAAATGAGTCTTCCTGGCTCCAGATCCAGCACTCTTATCCACTGTGCCACTTACCTGCCTCACTACTTTACAGGCAATCCAACATATTGGGTTTTTAAATTTTTAAAAAAATTTTAATTATTTAAGGCAATGGGGTAAGTGACTTGCCCAAGGTCACACAGCTAGGCAATTATTAAATATCTGAGATCAAATTTTAACTCAGGTCCTCTTGACTCCAGGATCAGGGCTCTATCCACTGTGCCACCTAGCTGCCCCAATCCCACACAATGTTAAATAGTTTTATTTCTCATGATACTCTTTCTCAAATTAAACAAGCATTATTTATTAAATACATCCAAAGTTGTGATGAATACTGAGTATACAAAGCAAAGCAAACACAGTCCCTAACCTTGGGGAGCTTACACTACAAAAGGCTCTGAGTGTGTGTGTGTGTGTGTGTGTGTGTGTGTGTGTGTGTGTGTGTTTGTGTGTGTTTTCTAAATTGACAGTACTATCAGAAGGAAGGCACCAGGACTAAAAGGGACAGAGGGTTATCAGCTGATCATTCCTGCCCTGAGTCTGCATCAACTGCTACCCTCTCATCCCTGAGAAAAGATGGTGAATGTGCTCATTTGAGACATGCCATTAGACCAGGGCCACCTCAAAGAGAATGAATATTAAGGCCAGCAATGACTCATCAACTGACCTCAACCACCAGGTTTATATGTTCCAGTGTGGTTCTACCCATAACCAAGAACAAATGGACTATCAAGACTGTAAATGTAAAGCTGGTAATCAGTCTAAAAAATTGCTGTGTTCCAGGAAAGCATGATTTCACCAATATTAAATGGGGAAATACTGAGGCCTAGGGGCAGCTAGAGTACTGGGGACTGAAATCAGAAAATCCTGAATTCAAAACCGCCTCAGACACTTACTAGTTGTTTGACCTTGGGCAAGTCATTTAACCCAGGTTGCCCCAGTATACTTGTCTGAAAAATGACCTAGAGAAAAAATGTGGCAATTACTCCAGTATCATTGCCAAGAAATTCCCAAATGGGGTCAGAAAGAGTCAGGCAAGATGGAACTACAAGAACATTTTAAAATCATTTATTATGTTTCAGACACTGTGTTAAACACTTTACTATTATTATATCATCTGATTCTTACAACAATCCTGAAATCCTGCTGTTATTATCTTCATTTTACAGATGAGTAAACTGAGGCAAACATAGTTGAAGTTACTTGCCCAGGGTCACATAGCTAGGTTGCATCTGAAGCTTAATACACACACGCACACGCACACACACACACACACACACACACACACACACACACACACACACAGACATATGTGTATATGGTCATAGCAATGGTATAGTAGGCTTCATGATCTATATGAACTCCAAAGAGTAAAAGTAGAAAGATATGTATCTTCAACCACCCAGAGAAGGCATTCCACCACTGGAGAGTCACAACAGAGGAGGGGATTCCACCACAACTTTTCTCTATACTGTGAGTCTCATGACCCACTTATAATCCTTTCTTCAAGACACTTCTGTAGTAAAAAGAGAAACTTGATGTGAGAGAAAACTCTGAGACAAGTTGAAATTCAGAGTATGTATTTCCTCATCTATAAATTACCCTGGTTTTCAGAAAGAATAAATACATATGGGACATTAGCTGGATTAATCATTTTCAAGCTATTCCATGAACTCCCAACAGGAAGTATCTACAAGTTCCCTAGGGAAGGAAAAGTGTAATCATAATAGATCTGTAAATCTAATGCTTGTTCCCATTAATCCCTGGCCCTACTTCCCATATATACTATAGAAGGAGATTGTGAACCATAAAATTAAAAAATATATGTATTACAAAGCCACTAAAATTGAATTTGAAGGTTGAGGTCTTTCCATGTAGTATGATACAATGGAAGGAACACTGAAGAGTAACAAAACCTACATGCTACCTAAGTCACTAAACCTCTCTAGGTCCCATTTTTGTCAAATATAAAATGCAAGGTCTGGTTAGACCTCCAGGGTCACTTCCAGCTTGATCCTATCATTTGTATTATTTCTGCATTGTAGTGTTCAGGTCTTTACAGTGGTTTTTTCAATTATTATTATGTGCTGTCTTCTTCAGAGAGGTCTATAATCCTTAAATTGTTCTATACTTAGCACATTGTCTGGTATCTAGTAGGTACTTAATTAATGCTGGCTCCTTCCACCCCATCTTGCAGAGCAATATATTTTTGTTGTTCATTCGTTCTAGTTGTATCCAACTTTTGTTGGACCCCATGTGGGATTTCATGGCAAAGATATGAGTGACATGCTATTTCCTTCTCCAAATCATTTTTACAGATGAAGAAACTGATGCAACAGGATTAAGTGACTTTCCCAAGGCCACACATTAATAAGTGTCTGAGGCCTGATTTTAACTCAGAAATTCTTGTAGAGAAATCACATTTTCTTCTAACATTGCCTTCTCCTTCTCTCCTTCCAAATTGTCCTTTAAATTCATGTATTAGCATTCCCAATCAGTCTTTCTTTTTTTGTTGTTGGTTTTTTTTGGAAAGAGTTGATGCTATGGAATCAAGGTTTTTCCTTTTGTCTATTATTTTTCACATGCCGGCCACAAATTCTTCTGATATGTTCTCTTGAACTAGTTGGGACCACTTCACTGTGGTTCTATGTTGACTTGGGAATCCATATTTTGCAGATGAGAATAACAGAGATACTAAGAGGTAGGCTTTGAGCCAGTCTTTCTGACTTCAAGTCCAAAGCTATCTACTGTACAGACTCTTGTTACTTCTCATATAAAACAATCATAATCTAAACATGGGAGAACAGTAAACCAAAATTACTCAGTGGGGTTCCCTTATTAGAGTTTTGGGGAAATGGTACCATTATTCAATGGCATCAAAACAACTGTCAAGGTTGGAGTCAAAAATACACAGTTCTAAATCAAAATTCTTTTTTGAATGATGGTTTCAAAAATATTCTTGAGAAATAAATTGTCTACATAGGGATAATTGAAAGGAAAAAAACAATTACAATGTTACAGTTAAATAACTAAAACAAACATCTAATCTGTCTTGGGTTTTATGTTCCATAAGGACAAGGATTCTATTAATCAGCCTTCCTCTGTAAGGCAACAAATAGAGCACCACACACAAACATATTAAACTTGGGCTTTTCTTCATGGTGCTGATCTGACAAGGGGTAAAATTTAGAAAGCACTGATTATAGCTTTTTTTCTGGTTTTTTTTTATTTTTGCAAGGCAATGGGGTTAAGTGACTTGCCCAAGGTCACACAGCTAGGTAATTATTAAGTATCTTAGACCAGATTTGAACTCAGGTCCTCCTGACTCCAGGGTCAGCGCTCTATTCAGCATTATCAAGTTCATGATCAATAAAGAGAAGAATGGCAGGCATAGTCTAATATAATAGACTTCCCAAAAGCTAATTTCAGAGTCTGGAAAAACAACAAATAAAAACCCATGACCCAATATCTTAAGATGGCTCAGGAGATATATGTTGTCAAGAAATAAATTTGGATGACTCAAATACAGTTGCTTTTGATCATGTGAACTCATCAAACAGATAGATGTGGCTACAAAATGAAGTCATCAAAAATATGGACATAAAAGATAAGGAGACTATATAAAAAGAGTAGTATAATCATAAGAATAATACTCAAACTCTAAGACACATAGCTCACAATGAAATCTAAGAACAACAAAAAGTACTTTTCAAGCTATATTTAGCAAATAAAACAAGATCAAAGGAGGGTTATGAGTATTGTTCAAAGAAGATTAGTCAATGATAGAGATGACAGAGAAAAGGACAGATTATTCAAAATTTATTTCGCTTTTGGACAGAAAGTTCATTAAGAATGAACAGGGTTGTACAGTAATTAAAAACAAACAAACAAAAATAACTAGTGCTATTAGTTGAAGATATATTTCCAGGTTGAAAGAAGCTATAATTTTTATGTGTTTTCATTTGGCAGGCCCATCTGGTATGGTATCTGGTTTGACAGTATAGCTATAAATTAATTTAAGTAATAATACCATTTTTGTTACATTGGCATGTCCTAAACACAAGGAATTAAACAATTAATATTTCTCCAATTATGTTATTCTTATATTAAATATCATATTTTAGGGGTACATTTATATTTTTAAAATAGGCAATCCTAAAATTCAGTTTCATGTATAATCCATTTTCTTTTTTACGTTTAATTATTAATATTTGTTATGATTATTAAATTAAAAATAAAAAGCAAGATTTAAAAAATTGAAATGTACTAATCAAACCACATTTGGATATCTATAAATCAATCAATAAAAATTTATTACATGTCTACAGTGTGTTAAATTCTATCTTAAGATTAACATTAAGGGCAGCTAGATGGCACAGTGGATAGAGCACCACCAGTCCTGTAGTTAGAAGAACTAGAGTTCAAATCCAGTTTCAGACCCATAATAATTATCTACTTGTGTGACCTTGGGCAAGTCACTTAATCCCACAGTCTTGTAAAAACTAAAAAAAAAAGACTATCAAGAATAATAAGTTGCTAGAAGTTAATAAATGCCTTACTAAGTTAAGCAGAAAACTCTCTAGAGAGACTTAAATCCTCTGTATCATCCTCATCAAAGAAGGTCAGTGGTAAGGACTTATGCCTTTTTACCCCCATTCCCACCAAGAAGGTTTTGGAATTTCAACTATCCACTAATTTTCCAAGTGTTCCCACTCACAGTATCTTTCAGCGGCAGTCATTGAAAGTTCGTCTACATATCAGGTCCAGGTTCCAGGCTCTCTCTGGTTTTGCCTGACTCAGAGAAGCATGACTGGCTTAGTGTGTTCTACTCCAAAGCAGCAGTTTGAATTTTTTCCATCCTTCCTGACTACCCTTTCTTGCTGTATTCCAATTAATAAAGCTTGTTTGATTAACTTCCTGCTAGCCTTAGCATTGTGTTGTGCTCTGTCTTGTGGTGTTTTCTATCCCAGTCACAACAATTTTCTCCTTCTAAGCATAAACCATTAACCAAAACTGGAACTCTGGATCTTGGCAACCTCTCCTATTTCTCAAACCATGATTCAGGACTGGACCTAAAACACATTTCCCTCAGTCTGGAGAAAAGAGAATGTGAGGAAGTTGTGATCATTGACTTTGTCACATAAATGATTGCCATAATGATAGAGCTATTGAATTTGTTTTGATTCAACCCAGAGGACAGAACCAGAGCAGAAGAGTTTCTCCAAAAATTAATTTTCTCCCCAAAACTTGAGGAGATAGCAATATCCATCTCACTGGAAATCTCTTGAGTGGTATGTAAGTAACTATTTGTCAAGTACATGAAAAGAGTCCTCTCAGGTGACAGAATATACATATACTGTGATCTACTATGATTTTCTGTGTTGGGGTTCTACAGTACATCCAATGATATAGACATTAGATTGGCATCCCTGAGTTAGGAGTGAAAGACTTAGAAGGTAATGTTGTCAAGGACAGATCTGAAACTAACCTCAAGACAAAGTCACAGTTGCACATGGCTCTGGTGCACACTGTGTACTTCAGGCAGCTTGCTGTAAGACATGAAACAAAAGATTTCCCCAAGAACACATCCAATTTGGGAGGAAGGGACACATGGAAACACAGAGTCCCCCCGCATAACCAGATTCCTCCAAGCTTCAAGGATAATAGTCCCATCTGATTCTCTTCCTCTCCTTCTTGTCAACATCCTTCAACTCGATAATCATTTAAGTAATAGTTTTGTATCACAAGGAGCTGGTCTCCCATTTATTTTACTATAAACTGGTTGATCTTGGAAGAGATCTTAGCGCGCTTACTAGAGCTTTGAGCAATATCCTACTATCTACTCCCACAGCTCTACTGCTTTGCTTTTGTAGTTGTTGTGAGAGTATTAACAATTCTTATTTAAATTTCCCAAAGTTCACAATATAGACACTCATCTATTGGGGGATGGCTAATCAAACTGTGTGTTTCCTGAATATAAAGGAATATTATTGCACTGTATAAAAAACTGATAAATTCAGAGATGATGGGAAGACAAATGAATTGACACAGTTAGATTAAATAGAAACAGGAAAACAAAATGACAGCAACAACATAAAGAGAAAAAATAACAACAAAAACAAATAAAAGTGAGCAATGTAATTATAACCAATTATAGATAAATCTAACTCCAATTAAGGGTTGATAAAATTCACCTTCTGAGAACTCACCACCAATGAGGAGGAAATTAAAGTAGTAATTTGAAATTATTTTGCCCAACTCTATGCCAATAAATTTGATAATCTAAGTGAAATGGATGAATATTTACAGAAATATAAGTTGCCCAGGTTAAATGAAGAAGAGATTAAATACCTAAACAACCCTATCTCAGAAAAAGAAATTCAACAAGCATTATTGAACTCCCTAAAAAAAATCTCCAGGGCCAGATGGATTCACAAGTGAATTCTACCAAACATTTAAGGAACAATTGGTTCCAATCCTATATAAACTCTTTGGAAAAACAGGGAAAGATGGAACTCTGCCTAACTCTTTCTATGAGACCAACATGGTACTGTTACCTAAACCAGGAAGAGTTAAAACAGAGAAAGAAAATTATAGACCTATTTCCCTGATGAATATAGATGCAAAAATCCTAAATAAAATCTTAGCAAAATGATTACAAGTCATCACAAGGATAATACATTATGATCAAGTAGAATTTATTCCAGGAATGCAAGGATGGTTCAATATTAGGAAAACTGTAAGTATACTCAATTATATCAACAGCAAACCTATCAGAAATCATATGATCATATCAATAGATGCTGAAAAAGCTTTTGACAAAATACAGCATCCATTCCTATTAAAAACACTAGAGAGTGTAGGAATAAATGGCCTGTTCCTTAAAATTCACCTTCTGAAAAGCAGAAAACTGGGGAAAAAAATTTATAGCCAGTATTTCTGATAAAGGTTTCATCTCTAAAATATATAGAGAAATGAATGAAATTTATAAGAAAACAAGTCATTCTCTAGCTGGTAAATGGTCAAAGGATATGAAGAGTAAGTTTTCAGATGAAGAAATTAAAGCTATTTACAATCATTTGAAAAATGCTCTAAATCACTATTAATTAGAGAAATGCAAATTAAAACACCACATATCAGATTGGCTAATATGACAGAACAGGGAAATGATAAATGTTGGAAGGGACAGGAGAAAACTGGGACAATGATCCACTATTGGTGGAGTTTTGAACTGATCCAACCATTCTGGACAGCAATTTGGAACTATGACCAAAGGACAATAATACTGTGCATAAGCAATACCACTAGTAAGTCTGTATTCCAAAGAGGTCATAAAAAAGAGCAAATGTCTTACATATACAAAAATATTCATAGCAACTCTTTTTTGTAGTGGTAAAGAATTGAAAATTGAGGGAATGTCTATCAATTGGAAAATGGCTGAACAAGTTATGAATGTCTTTGTAGGTAATGGAATATTATTGTTCTATAAGAAATGATGAGCATAGGGGCGGCTAGGTGGCATAGTGGATAAAGCACCAGCCTTGGAGTCAGCAGTACCTGGGTTCAAATCTGGTCTCAGACACTTAATAATTACCTAGCTGTGTGGCCTTGGGCAAGCCACTTAACCCCATTTGCCTTGCAAAAACCTAAAAAAAATGAAAAAATGAAAAAAAATGAAAGAAATAATGAGCAGATTTCAGAAAATCCTGGGAAAGACTTACATGAACTAATGCTGAGGAAAGTGAACAGAACCAGGCAGAGCACTTTACACTTTAACACAAACATTGCATAATGATCAGTTTAGCTCTTCTCAGTAATACGATGATCCAAAACAATTCCAAAAGTCTTATGGTGGAAAATGACATCTAAATCCAGAGAAAGAACAATAGGTAGTATCTGAATGAAGATCAAAGCATACTATTTTTTATTTTTTAAATTTGTTTTTTTTATTTCTTGTGGTTTTTTCCCCTTTTGTTTTGATTCTTTCAGTATGAATAATATGAAAATATGTGTAACATGATTGTACATGTATAACTAAAATTACCTTATTTGTTATCTTAGGGTTAGGGGAGGGAAAGGTAGAAGGGAGAAAATTTTACAAAACAAGTGTTGAAAATTATCAGAAAAATAATACATACTTTAAAAAAATTCACCTTCTATACTTTGCAGAGGTGAGGAACTATGAATGTAGAACACTGAATATACTGTCAGATTCAGTTGCTGTATGGAATGGTTTTGCTGAACTCTTTTGATTCCTTGTCAGAGGCACCTGGTGGTTCAGTGAATAGAGAAATGAGCTTGGCATCGGGAAATCTTTAGTTCAAATCTAACCTCAGGGACTTTCTAGCTATGTGATACTTAGCAAGTCACTCAACCTGTTTGCCTAAATTTCTTCAACTGTTAAATGAAGATCATAATAGCATTACCTTTCAGAGATGCTGTGAGAATCAAATGAGATAATGCTTGCAAAGGGTTTTTGGGGGGGGGGTAGATTGTTTGCAAGACAATGGGGTTAAATGACTTGCCCAATGTCCCACAGCTAGTATCAGTTGTCCCAAACTGGAATCAAACTCAGGTCCTCCTGACTCCAGGACCAGTGTCTTTTCCACTTCATCATCAGCTGCCCCATTTGCAAAAGTTTTTAATACAATGCTGCACTTTAGGAATACTTCTCCTTCTGTTTGTTACTTGAAATGATTCTCTGAGAAGAACCAGGAAAAAGGAGATATTTGAAAATAAAGGTGATATAAAAACAGAAGTTAATAAAAGCAAATTGCAAAGCATTGAAAACAACAGACAATTTTACTGATTTAGAATAAACAGGGTGTCCTTTTGTGGATATGATATGCCTACCTATGAACAGCCCCAAAATACTGCATGGAAAATCTTAATAACCTGAAAGGTTAGGTAGATGCTGAGCAGATTCAGATCATTTCACTGTGGCTAGCAGCCCTATCAGAAACAGAAGGTGAACTTTTTTAAAAGGGCAAACCCAGTAGAGCCTAGAATTGAGGCTGTATAGTAGAGAGAGAGATGACTTGATAAGTCTAAAACTTCCCATTTTAGTCCCTCGAGACCTTAGTCTCCCCGCCCCCCAATAAAATGAGAGAGTTTTGAATTTGTTAGCTTTAAGAATCCTTCCAACTATGTGATCCCATGTGGTTCTTCTCCTTGCCCCTGTGCTTCACATTTCTCCCCTTTTTTTAGGATTTTGCAAGGCAATGGGATCAAGTGGCTTGCCCAAGGCCACACAGCTAGGTAATTATTAAGTGTCTGAGGTCAAATTTGAACTCAGGTACTCCTGACTCCAGGGCTGGTGCTCTATCCACTGCACCACCTAGCTGCCCACTTTTAACTTAGTAAAAATTGTTTTATATAGTACCTTAGAGATAAAGTACTAGACAAATCGAATTCTAAGTAAATAATATAACCAGAGTTATAAACTTCAAAACCAAACCTGAAGGGCCTCACACTGAAGTTCACCATACATACAGTGTCTGGGTCACAGGACTATTAGAACCAATCAGCATACTGAATACCTAATCATATAGACTGAGCTCAGAATACAAAAATCAGACTTCTGGATATCTGCTGCATAGCAACAGCCTGCCACAATACTTATCACCATTTTTTTTCTTTCCGTGCTCTAATATCTACTTAACCAATAAAAAAATTCATTTGAAGACTATTTTCAGAGCAAGTACAAAGACATTCTAAGGTTGCATTAGCAACATCTAAGTGGAGTACATTATTCACAGTGAAACAAGTAAATCTCTCACACTTCAGCAATGTAGGAGGATGGGCAACTATTCAAATAGCTATAATTGGATGAGAAATTGACTGGGACTTCACTATAGCACTATTTTCTTTAAAAAGAAAAGAAAAGAAAGAAAAGAAAAGGAAAGGAAAGGAAAGGAAAGGAAAGGAAAGGAAAGGAAAGGAAAGGAAAGGAAAGGAAAGGAAAGGAAAGGAAAGGAAAGGAAAGGAAAGGAAAGGAAAGGAAAGGAAAGGAAAGGAAAGGAAAGGAAAGGAAAGGAAAGGAAAAGGAAAAGGAAAAGGAAAAGGAAAAGGAAAAGGAAAAGGAAAAGGAAAAGGAAAAGGAAAAGAAAAGACAAAATATGACAAAACTATTCTAGACCTAAATATACTAAATCCCAAGTATGTTTAATTAAAAAGGTACCAAAAATGGTTCATTATAACCTGGGTTTCTAATCAGTGCTAAAACATGTATACGAATTTATTTTCTTTTAAGTCTATGCTGGGCTTGATTCACAACAACCTGGTGATTCACATTTGGTTATTAGAACAAAATGAGACACTTGGAAACATTCTAGCCGTTAACAAAAAGAGATGTGCTTAGTATTGGTATGGGAAGGATATGAGCAAGGATACAGAATCAATTCAACAGGTCATAAATTCCCTGCCTCCATATTTGTCATGATAGTATAAAGGAATCAAGTGAGGAGTTCCTAATTTTTTTTTATTTTCAAGGCAATGGGTTAAATGACTTGCCCAAGGCTATACAGCTAAATAAGTATTTATTTAAGGCATTGGAGTTAAGTGATTTGCCCAAGGTCACACAGCTAAATCAGTATTAAGTGTCTGAGGCTACATTTGAACTCAGGTCCTCCTGACTCCAGGGCCAGTGCTCTATCCACTATGCCACCTAGCTGCCCCAGGAGTTCCTACTTGTGATGAAGTAGTTTTTGTATTTAGATTTTTAGGAAGTTGTGTCAACAGTCATATATTTAGCTCCTGGACCAATTAAGTCTTGAGAATAGTTTCAAAACCTTGTAAGGAAAAACTAGCTTCAGTTGACTGGAGGAGCTATTGCTCCTCTAACATCTTCTCTTCCATGTGTTAAATGCTTCTTGACTTATATAGAAAGAATTTGGACTGGACAAAAAAAAATTGAAACTACTTCTTCCTACTTCTCCCTCAGAAGTCATTCATATGCTCCTCATTCCTTTTAAGAATAGCCAGAGGAATTCTAGTAAGCTGACTAAATGAATCATTATAAAAAAGTCATTTACCCTTCATGACTGAAAAACAAAAACAAAGAGAACAAATAAAAAGGGAGAGAGAGAGAGAAAGAGAGAGAAGAGAAGAGAAGAGAAGAGAAGAGAAGAGAAGAGAAGAGAAGAGAAGAGAAGAGAAGAGAAGAGAAGAGAAGAGAATGGGAAGAGAGGGAGGAAACCCTTACAGGGAAAATTACCTTGCAGGAAAAAAATTTTAAAAAAACAAGTTAAAAATTAAGGGGAAAACCTCGCTACAATGAAGAAATATTGATGAGTAAAATAAAGTAGAAAAGGTTCTCTGAAAGAAAAAAAATCAGCAAGTTAGCAACAAACAGAATAGAAATAAAAAGTGAATATGGTGCTAAATAGTCTGCTGAAAAGTTTAATTAATTAGTGAAACATGTGAAAAATAGTATAGGTCAAATGGAAGACAAAATTGCAAAAATGGCAGAATAAATGATGGTACTAAATCAAAAACAATTTAATTGGAAGAACTGAGATGGCAAAAGTTATAGATAAAATAGGTAGAGGACCAAGTTCAGTAAGACAGAATAAGATAAATAAGATAAATAATTTTATCTCCCAGAAAAGAAATCAGAAGCAAAGAGTCTGGATATCATATTTTAAGAACTCATACAAGACAATTCCCAGAAGCATTGAACATCCTCAGGATGCCACTAGATATGATCTTAAATTTAATACACAAAAATCAAAGTCAGTTAATAATAGAATAGAACCTTTACTTAAGAGGACCTGATAGCCAAAGGTCACAAAGATACTATCAAAGGTGGGATTTGAACTTGAGTCATTTGACTCCAAATCTATCATTCTTTCTCCCCTACACCACAACAGAGTGAAATAAGGACGCCTTCTATCATTCATTGTTTCACAGCATCCTATTGTAATAAGATAGGAAATAAGAAGGAAAAAGTATTGGCAAAGAAGAGGCAAATATAAGAAGATAAATAATCCACTGATTTACTCAGAATATACTGGAGATTGGGGGGGGCAAAAAAGTTGGATACAAAATGTCTACAAAACAATCAAAAAGAGAAATTGTATTTAAAACAAGCCTCCTCAAACACATTGAGAGATAGTGTTGCCTAGTGGATAGAAAACTGGTCACATAGTTATAAAGACATGGATTTTAAGTCCTGGCTCTGATACATATCAATCATGGTGTCCTGAGCAAGTCACTTAACAAGCTGGTGGCTTTGGCAACTTCTTAATACTATAAATTTGAGAGAATAAGCTACCCTCCTATGGTACAAAGTTTCCTTAAGCAATAGCTCCCAGTATCAATGAAATCAGAATTACAATCCCCTTTTCAAAAAAAGCATTAATGGATAAAAAGTACATAGATCTCATTTAAATTGGTTTTTTTTTGCCTTGCTAATGCTAATATTCCACCTCCCAAATCAGATTACCAGAGACCAACTCCAGGTTGAGCTAAACCACTGAGTTCTGAACTCCCTGGAACCATAGACCTCATCTTTACCAGATCATTCTCCACTCAGCTCCTCCTCCAGTGAGCCCAGTTGTTGTTCCTCCTCCATCTTCGGGAGGACCAATAACATCATAAGGACGATTGATGTCTTGACTTGCAAGTGAACTGGATTTACGGTAAGGCACAATTGGGCAAAGTCATCAGTCTCACTCTTTCCTCTAGAGTCATTAGGGTCCAGTGGCAAGACATAGGTCAGGATGACTGGTGATGGCCCAACACTTAACCCAGTTAACAAGACCTTCAAAGACCATGATAAGGAAGAATTAATTGACTAAAAACCATAATTAAATCAATCAGGGCTTTTTGGAAATAGAATGTCAATGGACTATTTCCATTCAACAGCCCTGTGATTTCCCAGACCAAATCACCCTTCTGGGCTTATCCTTATCCTATGTCTGCAGTCTCCTATTAACATAAAAATCCTTTAAAGGCAGAGGCAGTATCACATTTATATTTATACATTGATGTCAGGACTTGATACCATAGCTTTTGATACAAAGTAAGCAATTAAGAAACATGTTTCCATCTTTCATTCATCAACCATCTTTATGACATTTTTTGCTTATGCTCATAAATAATCAAGGTGAAGTTACCAAATGTCCCATGAGATGGAATTTCTTGCTTTTGGGGGAGACTGCATCACCATTTATCTTTCCAAGGGAAACCTATGAGCCAACCTTCTACTTATTAGCAACATCTTAATTATTATTTATAGCAATAATTTCAATGGATATGGTTCCATTCGTGATATGTCAAAAATTATACTGCTATTTAAAGGTGGTAAAAAATTATGTGCTTCTTATTACCTTCTGCCTCTTCCAATACTCCTCCCCTCCCACTCCATGAAACAGCGAGTTGTTGAAAAGAAAGAAGCCCATGTATTATATCCAGGAGAAACAAATAGCTCCATTATAAATCAAAAAAACGAAGAATTTTTACAGAAATAAAGAAGGATCTTAGAAGTGATAAGACCTGATTACTGACTGAATGCATAGAATGAGGAAAAGGGAAGAGTCAACAAGTATGGTAGTAACTTCCACAAAGAAAGACTATTTGGAAGAAGGGCAAGTCTAAGAGGAATGAAAAAGGAAGCTTTGAGGAAGATTCAAGCCCTAACTTGTTAGAAGGCAACATAATACAAGAGAAAGAGTTTGGGACCTAAAATCATAACTTGAAGGCAGAAACTGTTTTTGCCTTTCTTTTGCTTAGAGTAGCAACATGCACATTCTTAATTGCTTGTTGACTTGACTGAGATTGGAATCTTTTACTTGTGTATCCTAGAACAAGTCAAGCAACTTCTTTGTGCCTCCATCTTCTCATCTGTAATATTTGTCCTTCATTTTCAAAGAAGATCACGACATCAGGGAGGTGATGCCATGACAAGCACATGAATTGAATCTGAGTGAGAGGGTGCTGTGCCTAGTCACCAGCTTCACTTTCTCCTCTAGAGCCATCTGGGTCCAGTGGCCAGATAGGAATCAGGACAACTGGAGATGATGGCTTTGGATGTGAAGCAATCAGGATTAAGTAACTTGCCCAAGATCACACAGATAGTAAGTGTCAGAGATTGGATTCAAACTCCCATCCTGATTCCAAGGTCAGTGCTCTATCCACTGTGCTACTAGCTGCCCTTCATCTGTAAAATGAAGAATTAGACTAGATGACTTCTAATATTCCTTCTAGTTATAATTGTATGATCCTATGAGTTAAATAATTGTGTGCATGACTAAACTGTGCTAATATAGTAAAAATAATAATAGCTCTTGAAATAATCTTCAAATATTCAAATCAATCAAATATTAATGAAACAATTTTTAGAATTAGAAAAAATAAAAAAATAAATGATAAATAATAATAATAATAAAACTCTTGTGCAGAAACAAAAAGCCTGGGGAGGGCAACAGTAGAAAGTATTGCATTCCTAAATTTCACATTATAGCCTCAAAAAATAATTATTAAAATTATCTGAATTATATGTTAAAAATAAAAACAGATTGTGGAACAAGTGGAAAGTGGAACTGATTAGACAAGTGAGATTTAGAAGCAATACATAGTAGTAGATTATTGTTCAGTAAACCCAAGATACATATTGTTAGGGGGGGAAATCATTATTCATAAAGTATCTGCTAAGAAGCCTGCAAATTAACAAATTCCAAAGGGGTGAACAATGTAAACATAAAGAACCACATTATAACAATTTAAAGGAAAATGAAAGGCTATATCTTTCTATGGGGGGAGGACAAATTCTTAACTAGTTGTTATAGAGGTTGCTGTAAAAGACAAAACTAATGCTCTTAATTATATAAAATTAAAAAGGGGTTGCAGAATTAAAGAGAATGTGGCTAAGAAGAAAAAATGAATGATAAACTTTTTTAAACATCTCTGTTAAATGTATGATATATGAAATTTAAAGGGAATTAACAAATCTCTCAAATTAAAAACTATTCCCTAATAGCAAGTGACCAAAGGATATGAACAGCCTATTTCTAAAAGAAAAATTAATTATTTTCAATTATAAAAACATTCAAAATGGCTAAAAATTAGATAAACAAATTAAAACAAAATAGCTAATAGTTGGATAAATATAAATTAAAAAAACTAATTTGACAAATATGCTTAAAGATGCAAAAAGTCAATGTTGTAGACTCTGGTAGAATAGGGGCCACTGTTAACCACACAAAAATATTCATAGCAGTATTGTTTGAGATAGAAAAAAACTATGGAACCAAAAATTGGGAATGGAAAAATCAATTTTTATGAATGTAACAGAATATGATTGTACCTTTAGCAATGATAAATAATGAAAAATTCAGAAGACGTGATAAGTCATATTAAAGGATATACAGTGAAGAAAGCAAAACCAAAAGAACAATATATAGATAGATAGATAGATAGATAACAAAAGGATATAGGAGCAGGAATCAGTCATAATAACCATTTTATTTTGCTTTGAATCTTTTCAGTTTGTGTTGGGAAAGGTTCACTTTGCCTGTGTGTAGGGTATAGTAAGAGAAAATGTATTGGTTAACAAAAGATAGGTTTCAGATTTCTGACTGCTCAACAACATGACTGTCAACATCCTATCACTTGCTACCTCTTCCCTAGTATTTTTTATTATCAATAAAACCAAGGGTCAGGGAACTAATCAAGGAAGATTTCAGTGACATTAACACTGATTTCTCATTTACATCTGGAAGGATACTAATACCTGCACAGTAGTAAAAGAGGAATGGAAATTTAATTATTTCATTTAGTCCAGTGATTAAGGTGACTTACTTGATTTAGCAGGGAACCAACCAGACTCTGAATTCAGGGCAGGTGTTTTGGGTGATATCAACTATCAACCCTCTAAACACTCTAAGATGGTGCAAAATGATCAGAAGCAGCCTCTTTCCCACCATCACTTACAGTATCAGCCAAGTCCAAATGTGTGCTTTAAGGCTAATAAGTCACTACTGTTTCTTTTCCAGCTTCTGGCACTAGAAAATGAATCACTTAAATGTATGTTAATATCCTTAAATGTTTCACTAAAGTATCATCTTCCAATCTGATTACAATATACTTAGAATGGTTTGTTTGGACCAAATTCTCTTCTAAACAGTTATTTAATTTATTGTTTCAATGGGTCTTTGGTAGAGAACTCAGACAGGCTAGAAACCAAACAACCAGAAAATCCCAAAAAGCAAACAAAAAAAAACCTTATGAGCAATTTGTTCTCTAATGTGTATCTGACATACCATATGTTTATTCTTTGAATCAATAAAGGTCAGAACATGTTATACTGTCATGATTAACATGCTATGCAATCTTGTACTTATGGCAACTGACTGTGATTCAAAGGCTGCTATTAGTTTTAAAAAACAAGAAAGGAGGGGAAAAAAAATCATGTCCATCCCTAATGAATGTAGGGAAGTCCCAATGTGTTTTGGGGAGCTGGAACATTTTTTCCTAAATTTGCTTCTTTTAAGGACTAGCCAGATTTTCTCTAGCAGTAAACCTCTAAACCCAGCAACTTTATTTTTTTGCTGTCTAATTTTTAGTACTCTTTTTGTTTTCATATTATCTTCACTGGTGTCCATATGCTCCCTGCACCAAACTTATCCAGAGAGCCATGCCTCATAACAGAGAAAAAGGAGTTCAGCAAAACTAGTTAATATATCAACCAAATCTGATCCTATATATGATGCCACAAGTCTCCCACTTCAGAGAAGAAAAGAAGTACATTTTCTCATCTCTTCTTCAGAGCCACTCTTAGTCATTATAAATGTCTTAAAATAAATAGCATTCAGTTTTGGAAAGAGTGGAAGACTCTTCTATTCACACCAACTATCATTTTTCTTGAAAACCAGTAACTCTCATTAGTATTCCTGATGACTTTTACAAGTTGAACCACCTCTATATTTCCATGGCACCTTTCTCCAAAAATGATAGTATGATTACCATATAGTGATTTATTTCTCTAAACCTAGTCAAAACCTGTTGCTGGGGTGGAAAGAGGTTGAGAAAGGGGAAATACTACCAGGCAAAGGAATTAGCTAATTGTATTGTATTAGACTTTCACTGGATGTAGGGAGGTTTTTCAACAGGGCTTTTTAACCTTTTTAAGACACAGACCTCTTTGGCAGTCTGCCAAAGTCTATGGAATAATATTTTTATATACATAAAATAAATCACATAGAATTATAAAGGAGACCAGAGATTAGTAGAAATAATGATTTAATTTCTCTCATGGATACCCCTTCTCTCAAGTTTATTCATATAACCCAAATGTCTGTGAACCCCATGTTAAGGAGTTCTGCTATTTGGGGACCTAAGCTGAATAAAAGTTCTGTTTTATGTTGAAGATCATTAATTAACAATCTAACAAAGAAATAAAAACCCTAAGTGTCTTGCCAATGGACAATAAGATAATGGTCAGGAAAGTAAGGAAAAAATCCCCATTTCTAGGACCATGATCCAATTGTAAAATGTGTCCTATCTCCAATTATAATTTTGTTTAAATGACTTCCATAGCTTATAATCCCTACAAAGGTAACTCTCATTCCCAGAGGCCAGTTATGAGACCAACAATCCAAAAGGATCAAAGAGATGGAATTTTACAGCACTTACTTTCTTAGAACAGCAATTTCATTCTCTATGCTGCTTTCTTTGCCTTTCAGTGCCTTCTTAGGGATACATTTCACTGCAAAGAGTTTTCCAGTTGCCTTCTCTTCTGCTAAAACCACTTCAGAAAATGCACCACTGTCAAGAAAAACAAAAGAGAGGAAAGGGCTTAGAAACATGAAAAAATAGGAAAAACACTTATGTTTTACAAGAGTTCTTTAAATCCTACTGTCTGATTTTAGGTAGTAACCATTAAAAACCTAACAATAAATTTCATTGTTACTTTTCATTCTAAATGAAGCAATTCACCCCAACTCCCCAGTTCTTTATGAAAAGAAATGTGCGCGCGCGCACACACACACACACACACACACACACACACAAAACCACAGAGAAAAACATTTTTTGGATGTGTTTGTGTTTTGAAACAATGCTTTTAAATCACCTACATCTTTACTTCCAGTTCATCCCTGCTGAACAGTTATATTTTATTGAATCACTTTTGAAAAATATTAAAAAACCTCCCAAAAATTTAAAACAAGAAATAGACAAGAACATTGAATCCTATCAAAACTTTGAGGGTTATCCCTCCTTCAGGCAAGTAGAAAATAATAATTTTTTGCCATGTCAGGAATCCAATCACAGAAATTCTCAAAAATGGTCAATTCTCTGAGAAATACATAATGCTATTCTATGTATATGTAACTCCTAATTAGCAGTTAATTCATTAGCAGATGTAGAACATTTCTTTTAAATTCAGGCAAATATTCATTCAAGCTCTTGCTATGGAGCAGGCATCGTGCAAACTGCTATTGATACAAAGAAAGGCAAAAACAATCCCTGCCCTAAAAAGGCTCATATTCTAGTGATGGAGACACTTTGGAGAAGCAAACAAACAAACAAACCTAGGTTTATGTAAGAAATTCAAAGATTTGATAGAAATGTATTCTCAGAGGGAAAGACACCAATTACAGCCCACTCTGGAAAAGGACTCTTGTAGAAAATAAAATTTGAAGTCTTGAAAGAAGCCAGGGAAACTAAAGGGAGGAAGTAAAAAAAGGAATCATGATAGAAATATGTTCCAGTCAGTAAAAAAGGCATGAAGTTGGGAGATGATCAGCTTATCATATGTTCACATTAAAACTTTCAAATGAGTGAGTATGGTTGATATAAATATATTTATACATATACATAAGTATATAGATTACAAAGTGCATGGTGAGGAATAAAATATTAGAAGGCTAGAAAGGTGGAAATGGACCAGATTTTTCAATGTCAGAGTACTTTATCAGGGGATAATAGAAGGTCATTAGTTTACTTACTAAGTGGAGTAAGGGACACAGATCTGTACTTTAAAATAATCATTTTGGCCCCTGAGCAATGATACCCTCAATAAGGAAGACTTGCCTAAAATAGGAGTTGCTCAAATTGAAATTTGACTAAGCTCAGAAGGTCAAATGTCATAACTAACATTACAAAGAGAACCTAGCATTGCCCTCCCAGCCAGAGGAGGCCACAGATCATAGGATCATACATTTAGATGAGGAAGGACCTCATCTAAATCAATTCCAAACCTTTTTTTGTAGTGATGAGGAATTAGGGAAATAGAGGATTTGATAATTTGATAACAGTAAAAAGTACTTGAGGGAAGTTTTTGTGACCTTTAAGCCTAGTGATCTCTCTATTATCTCCAATTTATCGCCAGCCATTCACTCCCACTGTCTTAGAGGAATAGTTCAGAATTAGTTCAAGCAGAGAGTCTCTTGATTCCCCCATTTCATACTTCCTTTTAAAGTCTATCTTTTGCAACAGTCACAGAGAAAGTGATTTAGGAGGGAGAGGGGGAAAAAACTTGCTAATTAATATTACTAAGCAATCAAATATTAGCTGTCACCTTCTTTTGCTTTTATCTTCTATATATGTCTTTTTTAAAGCAAATTTAAGTTCATCAGAGAGTTCTGTACAACTACATTTGTATCTTTGGTTAGCTACCTTTTTTGTCTTCCATGACACTGCTTTCTTATAACTTTGGAATTTTCATTTGAGCATTTCATCTCACCCGGATTGACTCCTCAGTAGAAATTCAGGTCAGCAGATACTACCTATGCTTTTTCCTCTGGACGCTTTGAAATTACTCTCCCCAAACTGGGTTCTATGTCTATGTCTGAAATTTCTCTCCTTTCCTCTTATACAAATTCTAAGATGGATTGTTCACTTTCCCCCAAGGGTTCTATTATTTCTACTTCAGCACCCTGATCTTTCTAGTTGGTCAGAATCAGGTTGCAAATCACATTTCCTCTTTAATTTCTACCTTTGGAAATATGAAATTATCATTAAGGAAAGTCAAGAATTTCAGGAGCAATTGGTTGTCTACACTCACTTCAGTATTACTGTGATGTGCAAGAGAACATCAGATTGCCTAAGATACAACGAATTAACACTGGAAAGTGAGCAGATCAAAATTCTCTTGCCAAGAAGAATGAGACTAAGACCACCTGCACTTACAGACTGGGAAAAACAGGGAGATGCAATATTAAAAAAAATTGCTTATTGACATAAATTGACATTTCCTAATTTAAATTCATAGGAATGATGTGAAGAAAACCATACAGTTCCAGAAGAGAACATTCATTTTCTCCATGTATGTTAAAATAAACATAGAAAGATATCACCAAAAAGTCTGAGGGTAGGGTTGGGGTATATGTAGCAAAGGGTTGTGGGATAATGGAGGGATAAAAAAATGAAACAGCATGAAAATAATCCCAGATGATAAGATACTTGTGTCCAATCAAAGAAAACTACAAGAACAAAGGCCAAAAACATACTTTGGAAAACCTGAAATCAATGAGAAAAAGAAAATAGATAGGTCAAAACAGGTCACACTAGCCAATTTCATGATAGTAGAATTGCAGGAGTAACTACTTTATATGGCCATTGAATTTAATCTCCTTACTTTCC
Source organism: Macrotis lagotis (assembly GCF_037893015.1). Lineage (NCBI taxonomy): Eukaryota > Metazoa > Chordata > Mammalia > Peramelemorphia > Peramelidae > Macrotis > Macrotis lagotis. The sequence continues at coordinate 173,945,035 of NC_133664.1, forward strand.
AGAAATAACTATTTGTATACTCTTCAGGATTGTCCTCTGAACCCTTGTCAATGCATTCTAAATCTCTAACTCTGGATCAAAAAATACACACAATAATTTAATAAAGTTGTGGCCAATGCTATAGAAAATAAAGAATTATTTCATTTTTCTTATTATATTCTTCATTTTTATTCAACTATATACATAAAATACTGTAAGGTCTTCTCCCTGAATTAAGCAAGTTCGTTCTTAGATATAACTAGAGACATAATAAGTCATATTGTAAGTTTCCTGGATTCTCAGAATAATTAAAATAACCTTGGCATCATACTTTATGTGGTTTAACTTTAAACAACAAATTTGTCAAACATTTCCTCCCACCACCACTCAGTCTATTAAATAAGCATGTTGGTAGGAGATAGGGAAGATAGGAAATTTCATTAAATTTGGAAAATCTTGGAGGAAAAATGTTGAATGAATTAACACATCCAATAGAAATCCCAGTGTACAGAGATTGTAATTTTCTAGTTGTGACAAGAGATCTAGAGCAATATTGAATTTACATCTAAATGAAATCATCATAATAAAATATGAGAAAGGTCAAATAAAATATTTTCTGCACCTAACAATAAGCTGTAAAAACTATGTTTTTTTTTCCTCTAAAGAAAATCTAGATTAGTCTCCAAATATGAAAGCCAATAACCTCAGTTGGCAATCACCAGCCTTTGTTTGGTTACATTTTCTAGAATAAATTAATTGTCTCTTTAAATCAAAATTCATAAAGAAATAAAACCATTTGTTATTTAATTCAGAATTTCAATTCAGGAAGAACTGGGTTTAAATCCTGTTTATGCTACCTCTGTGATCTAGAGTGAGTTTTAGTCACTTGGTTCTCTGGATCTTGGTTTCATCATCTGTGGAATGGAGGAGTTGACTTACCTCAGGAGTAGTTAACCTGGGGTCCAGGTTGAATATTTTGATAATTCTGACCAAAACATAGCTCAATCCCTACCTAGTAGGTCGTTAATAAATGCTAGTTGACTGTAATTCGATTTAGGTGATTTCCTTTTTAAGTTTGATATAGCATTTTATTTTATATATTAATAATATTATTCCAAGAATATTTAATAGGCTTCTTCACCACACTGCCACAGAAGTCTTTGACACAAAAAAAAGGTCAAGTCCTTTGGTCTGGATAATCCCCAGAATCCTTTCCAATGCTATAACCTATGGATCTTAGATTGATTCAATTAATACCAAAATAGGAAGGGCAAGTTGGTAGACTAAAGAAAAGGGGCAAGTTCTTTCCTTCCGGAAAAGAAGAATTCTAATCCTTTCAAACTAGAGAAAGAAATGGCAAACCATTCCAGTGTTATTGTCAAGAAAACCCTAAAAGAGATCTGGAGTTGTTGTGACTGTTAAACTTCTTCCACTACCCAGTCATCTGGATAGGCTTACCCTATACAGAATTCAGGTCCTAGGTCACTCCAGTTACTAAAGCTGTGATTCCCTCTTGTTTCTAGAATAAAACTCAAATTCATCTTTTTTTTTTGCCTTAGAAAGACCTGCTAGCAAAATGGTCCAATGGATGGAGTGAGGAAGACAGAATTCAGACACTTAATAGCATTGTGATTATGGCCAAATCACTTAACCTGTCTGCCCAAGTTTCCTAATCTGCAAAATGAGAGTAATAATAGCATTTCCCTTCACAGGGTTTTTTAGGAGCATCAAATGAGACAACATGTGGAAGGTACTTTACAACCTTTAAAACTGCTCTTTAATGACTGGCTATCACCCTCATCCTCATCTACAATCTAACTTCAAATTACTTCTCTAGACTTACTGAACATTATTTTTCTTCACTCTCTACATTCCAGTCTTACTGGATTCCTTACTACTTACAATATATCATATTCCTCTCTTGTCTCCTTGCTTTGTACAAACTTGTACCCCTGCCAGGAATGTTCTCTCTCTTCATCTTAGTTGTTGAGTCATTTCAGTTATGTCCAACTCTCTATGATCCCATTTGGGGTTTTCTTAGCAGAGATATTGCAGTAATTTGTCAATTCATTCATTTTACAGATGAGGAAACTGAGGCAAGTAGGGTAAAGTGATTTACCCAGGTCACAGAGCTCCTAAGTGTCTGAGGCTAGAAGGAAGATTCATCCAAGGTTCTTTCCAGTTGACCATGTAACTACCCTCATTTCCTTTAAAACTTCATTCAAATGCTACTTCCTACCAGAAGCCTATTCTGATTCTTACATTTATTAGTAGGAAAATTATCTCTATTTCCTACTTTGTATTATAGTTTGTACTGGGGCAGAAGAAGAAGATGGCAGACTCATCTTCCTGAGTTTAAATCTTGAATCAGACACATACTAGCCTTCCAACCCTGGGTAAGTCACTCAACCATGCTAACTTCAGTTTCTTCATCTGTAAAATGATCTGGAGAACAAAATGACAAACCATATCAGTATCTTTGCCAAGAAAACCCCAAATGGAGTCAAAGAATGGAGTCAAAGAATCAGACACAACTGAAAAATGACTCCAAATAGTTTGTACTTAGTTTTCTGTGTGTCTGTCTGTGTGTGTGTGTGATTTCCTGACAATAAAATTCCTTGACAGCCAGAAATGTTTAGTTTCTGTCATAGGATCTCCAGTACCTAGGATAGGACTTTTAAATGGTTGCTGAATGAACATTAGGTTTTCCTCTCTTTGATACCATAAACAGAGGAGATAAACTCAAGGCTGACACAAAATACCCAAAGGTCACCAAACCAAATTAAAATATAAATGAGTAATACTTGACAAATAAAAACATTAAACAACATAGATAATGTTAATTTGTGGTTAAGTCAACATGCCATCACCAGGGTCTATTTCTTTTTGTCATAAGGCACATAGTATTTCATAGGAGATTAGTTATATTAAACTATAAAAATTTGTTACCATGCTCATTTCACATCTTTAAGAACAGATAGTACTAATGATGCTAATAAAGGGGGGGGGGGAACCCTCTATCACCTTAGAAAGAAAACAAAGAAAAAGTTAAAGACATGGAAAGCTACCAGAATGGTATGCAGCCAAGCCTGGAAGTTTCTCAGAACGAGTGACTTCCTATTATTCATGGTTTTCAAATTTTAATAAAAGCTCTTTGAGAATGCTATTCAAAATTTCATTATCCATCATTTCTAATATGTGATGACAACTAAGGGAAATTTACAAGAATGCGAGTCATTCCCCAATTAATAAGTGATCAAGGGATATGAATAGGCAGTTTTCAGAGGAAGAAATCCATGCTCTCAATAGTCATATGAAAAAAAGTTCTGATTCATTAATAATTAGAGAAATGCACATCAAAATACTATCTCACATTCAAATTTACTAAGATAATAAAAAAGGAAAACAAAAAAATGCTGAAAGGGGCTAGAGGAAAACAGATACCCTAATGAACTGTTAGTGGATCTGTGAATTAGACACCAATCATTCTGAAAAGCAATCTGGAACTGTATCCCCAAAACTATTACACTGTTAATAATGACTCAACAATACTACTAGTAGTTTGATACTACAAAAAGATCGATTTCTTTTGTGTGGTGACAGAGAAATGGAAACTGAGGAAATTCCAATCGATTGGCTAAACAGATCATATTATGTAAATTTAATGCCATACTCCTGCATCGTAAGAAATGTTGAAGGGAATGGTTTCAGAAAACTTTGGAAGAAATATATGAATTGATACAAAGTGAAATGAGAAAAACCAGGGGAAAACTGATGCAGTAACAATAAAGATTGAGTTATACAATGATACCAAAATTCCAAAGGACTCATGATGAAGCATGCTATCTACTTGTAGATAAAGAACCAATAAATTCAGAGTACAGACTGAAACATATTTCCTTCCTTTTTGTTTGTTTTTTTGACAGTGCAAACTCAGAAACTTGTTTCACATAACTATACATAGTTGAAATGGATTTTATTTTTCTAGGTAGGTGAGAGGAAGTGGGAGGAAAAGGAACTTAATATCTTGAACTGAAAATAAAATAACAATGATTTTTTCTTTTTTTTCAATGATTTTTTTACAGTTATATCAGAAGAAGATGATTTGATTTGGATTTAAATCATACTCAGGAGTTAACTGTTGCTAAGAAAAATTACTGTTTGCAAATAAAGTATTAATCAAAAAACATGCCTCACAGGCATAAATGGAGAGATAGCCTGTTGGAAAGAAATTGTATTTTCCTAGAGAGAACTAACTGGGAGGGAAGGAAGGGAGGGGTAGAAAATATGACATTCTATTTGCTTCCAAGTCCTTTTTTCTTGGCCATCATGGATGGAAAGAAGAAAGACTTGACTACAGAACTCTTGGATAAACTAAGATCTTCTCCATCAAGACAAGATTAAAAGAACTGAAGTAGTTTGGTTTTTTCACTTCAGGGTAGTCAACTAATGGATAGTTGCTTTTTAAAAAGAAAATTCAACAAATTAGTTTTATTATTTTATTAACTTTATTTTCTGCACTGAGAAGAACTTAATGTCATCTTTGCATAGTATAAAAGGGCTACCATCAGATTTAAGCTTTTTTAATCAATTAAAATAGCCTTTTTCACTAATTAAGCAGTAATTGCAAATGTCAAACTATAAAAAGTGTTAAGGATGGAGGAGAATAATTAAAAGCTGAATTATCAATGCAGAGCACAGGCTATTTGGCCCTTAAAGAGTGCTTTGAGATTTGTGAAAGTACTTTACAAATATCTCATCTGATCTAGTCATGTCCTATTTCCTTGGTTGAGGAAACTGAGCCAGGCAGAGTTTAAGTGGCATCTGAAGTCACATAGCTAGTAAATATCTCAGTCAGGATTTGAATTTGGGTCTTTCTGGATCCAAAAAATAGAACCTAACCACTATACTTCCTAACTTCAATGAAGCTAAATCCTCAATGATGAGTGGACAGAAGGTAGATTTAACCTATATAAAAGAATTATTTAATCATTTCAATACACAATCACATATTATTAAAGGGCCAATTATATATTCTCTTTATTCATTAAAACAAATCAGACATGGCCTCAATTTGGCAACACTTAGCTATTTATTTGAGCTTCTGCATATGTTTGGATAGACATAGGACTCCAACTGTGATTTCTTCAATAAAGAGAATTTCTAGGGAGGAAACTCTCTCTATCAATGCACATTGGTACCCCACCTTTTTTTTAAATCAGGATAGGGTCATAAAAATCTGCCCAGAGGATAAATGACTTGCCAAGGTTATAAGTTGGTTCTTAAAGGAATTTGTATTTCATATTTTCATTTGGATGGAATGACTACATTTTACTAGATTAGGCAGGCACTCAATCTGGAGCCAAGAAGACTCATCTTCCTTGAGTTCAAATCCAATCTGTGTTGGATTTCCCTAGAGAGAATTAATTGGGAGGGAAGAGGGCAGGTGTAGAAAATATGACATTCTATGTGGTACCAAGTCCCTGTGACTTGGACACTGTGTGATCCTGGGCAAGTCACCTAACACTGTTGGCCTTAGCTTCATCTTTAAAATGAACTGGTGAAGGAAATGTCAAACCACTCCAGGATTTTTGCCAAGTAAACCTCAAAAGGAATCACAAAGAGTTGATATAACTGGGAAAAAAAGGCTGATCAGATTTTACACAATTATTCAAATTCAAATAGAATTCAAATACATGGTAACACTTCACAAGATTCATTATTCATACTAATCAGATGTAGAAAGGTAATGAAATTCATTATCTAAATATGCTTCATAAAGCACACTTTCATTAATTCAGATCACTGTCTTCCAAATAGTCTTAAATTAGAAAAGAGCACCTCTATTTACTAAGCTACAGTTTAGAAATGAGAAGAATCCTCTTTGATACATAACTCCATTTCAAGGCAGCATAAAGACTTCTTCCTTAACTTGATAATTACATGATGACAGCCTGCCTCCAAAAGTCTGAAGAACCATGACAAGACAGTATAAAATATGCTTACAACTAGTTCTATTTTCATTGAGATCATTTTCCAACCATGGTATAATTTTCCATCTAAATCTCCTGGGGCAGATATGTCAAAAGAGAAAGCATCAATCTTTTGATGTTTTCCCAAATATTATATTTAGTCATTTCTGTTTGCCTTTTCACTCTTAATATTTTCAATGCTAATTTTTCACTTTGGCCTGAAGATAACAAACAAGTTTCAAAAGAAAGGACTTGTATTTGTATAGTCAGGGTCTAGAACAGTGCCCAGCAATCCATAAGTACTTAATAAATGCTGTTGATTGATTTTAATACCATTGTCAGTTTTTATAGGGCAGTATCCATTTCATCCTAAAGTTGTTTTCTATGACAAAGGATAATTCTTTTCTACTTCACTCAAATTATTTGTGATATATTGATGGTCATTGGAGCAAAGGCTCCATGTCATTGGCCACTATGCATGATTCATTAGTAAACATCAGAAGGTAAACATATATAAAATATTTATTGAGCATGTTCCCTGGAAAAAAAAACCTAAGTCACACAGAGATTAAAGGAAATCTGACTGACAGTTGCTATTTAATTCTTCTGAGACGAAATTCAGTTTCATTCATTGAGTGAGTATTACATGTGTCTGTTTATGTGTTTTTTAAGACCTCATAAGGATAGACCAGTCAGGTCAAACTCAAAGGCAGTATATTAATTCAGATTTAAAGTATACCATTCTCTAGGTTTTATTTTTATTTATTTGTCAAATATTTCCCAATTACATTGTAATCTGGTACTGGCTATATTAAGAAGTGGTGTTGACCTGATACAGTCACATTTTTATTTTATTAAAGATTTTATTTATTTTGAGTTTCATAATTTTTCCTCCATCTTACTTCCCTCCCCCTCCCCCTCCCCCCTCCCCAGAAAAAGCAATTTTTCAGTCTTTACTTTGTTTTCCTGTACAGCTACATATTTGACACCTTGGAGTAGAATATTCCTGGAGAATAACTTCCCTACCCCTGTTGTTTGGCACTTTCTCTATAATTTATGGTAAAGGATACTAAGAGGTTAAATTATTTACCCAAGTTCACACTGCTAGTATGTGTCATAGGTTCAAGGGAACGTATAGGGAATTGAATACTGATCTTAGATTCAGAAGACATGAGATATTTATTTGTGGGTATATAATTTGGACTTGATATAGTATTTTATGACATATTGTACTTTACATACTTTCTCTGTGTGTATATATGTATAAATATATATGGATACACCCATAGTTATTTTCATAGGGTCCCTAATTAGACTGTGAACTCCAGAACAAAGACTGGGTTTAGGGGAGGTTTTCTGTTCATTTGTGGGATTTGGGGCATAGTGTCTGGAACATAGCAGACCATCAATAAATGCTTATGAGAGGGGCAGCTAGGTGACACACTGGATAGAGCACCAGTCCTGGAGTCAGGAGGACCTGAGTTAAAATCCTGCCTCAGACACTCAATAATTAACATAGGTCTGTGACCTTGGGCAAGTTACAATTCCATTGACTTACCAAAAAAACAGCCAAAAAAATACTTATGAGACTGACTGGCAAAAGCAAAATCCTAACTTTGGGAACTGAAAGTGAAGAAATTGCTTTATCACAGTCAAACCTAGTTAGGTAGCCATCTCCCTCAGAGATCCCTGGGAGCATCTTTATTTTAAAATTGAATTTGTCCTGGACACAGAGGAGTAACTAAGATAAGATGAGCAAGGCTTTGTCTAAGGTCATCAAACTTTAGAAACCTCAGAAATTCTTGCCATCCTTCAGCAGTATAGAAACTACCAAGCTCAATACCAATAATTAGTTGAAATAGAAAACTATGATGTAACCTTTACTTCCTCCCCAGAGCCCACAGCTCCTCAAGTGCACTCTCTAGTTCTTCTCTTACTACTTCCCCCAGGGGTGTATGGGATGTTTAGGAGGAAGCTCTGGTGTGAGTACCTGATTCACCCCACTTTCACCTGTGACTCCAAGTAGCTGTAGCATGTACAGGGACCACACCCAAGTAAGCTAAACCAGGTTACAGGTAACTGACAGACTTCAAGCATAAGAAGACTTGTCCCAGAAGAATGAACAGATGAGAGCAATTTGTTCCATCAGCCTTAAGAGCAGCTAAGGCAGGTTCTGTGAAACACAGAATTTGGTCAGACATCAAAAATTCAAGGTCATCCACTGTATCCTGACCCATGGTCAAATTTCCTGACTTTGTCTTTCCTCTGGACTTCTATAATTCAGAAACAGAGAGTGAGGCTTACAACTTTGTGCAATTCTGCCTCACTTATAATACAATTCATACACAAGTCAAGACAGTCCTTATGAAGTCAATGGTTCTCTTCAAAAACTATGGACAAACACAACAGCAATCTCATTGACCTAAATTGCTATAAGTAACTTCAGTTTCCTCATCTATAAAACTTGGATATCAGACTAAATGAACTCTGAGAAGACTTTCGATTTCAAATTCTATGATTCTGGAAGTCCTGAAGCCTTTTAGAGATGCAAAGCTAATTCACAATTAGCCCACAGAGCAGTGCCAAAGAAGAAAGCCAACAGCCTTAAGGGGGGAAAAGTTTCCTGACTTTACCATAGTCTTTGTCCAATAATACAGTATACAAACAAAGAAAATTTATGATTCTCAAGGAAAAGTCTATACATGCTGGATTTAATCAAAGCTAGTAATCCAAGCAAATCTTGTATCAAGTTCTGCTGTCATCCCTAAGGGAAAATTCCAAACTTAAGAATCACTTAAGGGGGCAGCTAGGTGGCACAGTGGATAAAGCAACAGCCCTGGAGTCAGGAGTACCTGGGTTCAAATCCAGTCTCAGACACTTAATAATTACCTAGCTGTGTGGCCTTGGGCAAGCCACTTAACCCCATTTGCCTTGCAAAAACCTTAAAAAAATCACTTAAACAGGGAAGAGTAAAAAGCTTATGAATGACATGCTGAGATGTCTCAGTAGGTTTTCGTTGTTATTAGGTCATTTTTCAGTTCTATGCAAGACTTCACAACCCCATTTTGGGGTTTTCTGGGCAGTGATACCAGAGTGATTTGCCATTTTCTTTTCTAGCTCATTTTACTGATGAGGGAACTGAGACAAACAAGGGTTAAGTAACTTATCCAGAGTCACCCAGCCAGTCAATGTTTGAGATCAGATTTGAAGATGGGTCTTCCTGACTTCAGGCTAGAAACTTTATCCACTGTACCTCTAGGTACCCCAGTAATTAAAACTGAGAAAACTGGCCATGAAGACAGTTTTTCTCCAAAAAAAATCAGATTACATTAAAATAATAATAGATAAGCATCTATGTTGTACCTATTATACACTAATATCACTGTACTAAGCACTTTACAGTTACGATCTTATTTGATCCTCACAACAATCCTGGGAGGAAGGAACTATTTATTATTGTCCCTGTGCCACTTCACTGCCACTTTCTTTGTGTGTTATTCAATGAGAAAGTCCAAAAAAGTTTTTAAGTTTTTTTATACAGAGAAACAGATTAACATTCAGTTATACTAAATCAGAACTTCAAATTTCACCTCTGAGGAACTTTTATTTCTCACCAGTGAAACTATTTTATCAATATGAGAAACAAGTAAAAAATTCTCCTGTAACTTCTCTAAAACCTACCATTTTCAGTTCAAACAGCTGGGGGGGGTAGGATGGGTGGAAGTGGGGGGGGGGTCTGTATGTGTATGTATGCTTCTTTAAGCCAAGTTTTTACATATATATTTTTGCATTAAAAATGAAAATGCACCTTCCTCTTTAAAACAGTAAATTTCTAACAAGCAAAAAAGAAATCATGACATTATATTTCCCTGTTCATACTGCTCTGACACAAGTGAAAATAATTCCAATGTCTCCCTTAAGTTTGGCTTCTAACTCCTCCTTACCCCTGCTAAAGTTCACAGCAACCAGAACAACTTTCATACAGATCTCATTCACTGCATTTTAAATCATATTTTATTCAATGCAATAAACATTTGAAAAAGAATTATGAAAATAAGTTCTCAACCTTCCTTTAAAAAAAAAGAGAATTAAACCCAAAGGGATTCCTTCCTGTTCTTGTTCCAGAAGGACAAACTATTTCAATAATTGTCAAAGTGTGGTCTTTAGCAAAGACTCTGAGAGACCCTCTTTTGGGGGATCTGCAAGTACAAACTATTCTCATAATCACTGGAATTTCTAAAAAGAGTTTATAAATATTAATAGAAATAACACATTAATAAAAGCATTAATCATTTTTTAAAGTGTCAAGGAATCTGACAATTTCCTATCCCAAACAATTCAGACTATAGATAAAGGAATAGGTTAAGAGCATGAGGTATATTTTGGGATTGGGTTCTTTTTGGAGGTCTTTGAGGTGAGAGGAAGCTATTTTCTCTAAATTTCCATAATAATTCTAGACTCAATGTTTTTTTTTTCAATAAAGGAAACAATTCTGGAACCACTATAGTGTCTACCACATAGTTTAACTAATGTTTATGCCTAGTTTCTGATCTCTACAGTTTCTGTGCTGTTTTGCACAAGAACAGTAAAGTCAGGATCAAGAGAGTCGGGTCTGGGTGAAGGATCTGCATCAAATAGTTGCCAAATAGCAAAGTAAATGAACATTCTCTGAATCGCAGCTCACACATCTGCAAAGTAAAGTGGTTTTAGAAAGCAACTTTATTTTTACTTGGGTTTTTTTTTAGGGTTTTTTGCTAAGGAAATTGAGGTTGACTTACCCAGAGTCACACAGTTAGGAAATATCATATCAAAGACACATGATTTGTCCTAAGTGCTGTTGACTTAGGACTAGTGCTTCAGCCACTGCATCATCTAGCTCACCCCAATTAAGTGACCTTGGACAAATCACATAACCCTGATTGCCTTATATCCAGGCCACCTCTAGTCTTTCTGATTCCTATCTTGGCCACTGGACACAAATGACTCCAGAGGAAAAAGTGAGGCTGGTGACTCCGCACAGCATTCCCCCACTCAAATCCAATATATGTGCATATCATGGCATCACCTTCCTGATGACATGGTCTTCCTTGAAAAATGAAGGATCAACAAGGAGAATTGAACAAGATGATTTCTTAAATCCTTCCTAGTTCTGAAATTCTATGATCATCATATATCATAATAGTATAATATTCAAAGCTGAACTATATCATATACAGTCTTTTTTTATCAGTATTTCAAATGAAGCTTTCCTTCCAGTTCTTATTCTCCCTAGAAGAGCTCACACAGATATATTAGTAATCTATATGAACATCTTCTGGCTCACAGTCCCCTGTCACTTATTAGCTGTGTGATCCTGAGCAAGTCACTTAATCTCCTTTTGTCTCAGTTTCTTCCTCTCTGTAAAATGAAGTTGGATTCAATGGGCTCTAAGGTCCTTCCTGATTCTAAATCTGTGATTCTATAATCTCTATAAAAAAATGTACCTTTTTCAAACTGCTCACATAGCTCATTATGATTCCTGTTCTGATTAACATGGCCAACTTAATCTTCAGGTTCAATTCACAAGCTCTTCTATTTCCCAACACAATCTTATTAACAGTGCCTGAATTAAAATGAAGAATTCAGGCATTTATGAGCTTGTGTGTCTCTGTATAAAACTTTATTCTTCATTCTATCTTCCATGTACAATCACTAAGAAGTTTATTGTTAGTTGATAATGATAGTATTATTTCTATCAGAAATAAGAGTAAAGCTTTCTTAATGGTACAGTGGATAGAATGCAGGGCCTAGAGCTGGGAAGACTCATCATTCTGAGTACAAATCCATCCTTAACTACTTACTATTTGTGTGATCCTTGTTTACCTCAGTTTCCTCATCTGTAAAATGAGCTAGAAAAAGGAAATGACATACTACTCCAGTATCTTTGCCAAGAAAACTCCAAATGGGATCAAACAAGAATCAAACATAACTGAAATATGACTCAAGTCTTTCCTTTGGTCATCTGTGAAAACAATAGATCATCTTCTAAGCCGTTATGCATTCTAAAATCAGTGGACCAAAACACCTGTCTGTTTACTGTCCTCAAAAAACCATTTAATCACTTTATAAACTTTTATTGTGTGTTAGGCACATAGAATATGAATATAGAAGTCAAAAAATGACAGTCATTGTCAGTAAGGGACTCACAATTTAAAGGTATGTGATTGACAATTTGTCCATGGAAAATGTGGCTTGCTAATCACAAAGGCAGCTAAGGTGGATGAATACACTGTAGCATCCCTTCACCATACAGATATGACTTTCATCTCAGCTCATGGGAATACACTGTCTGATGAATCCAGGGGCTTTGTGGCTTTAACTGAGGAGCTACAAAGCATCTTTGAACAAACTATATCCCTGAATAGAGAAGATTTTCATTACATCACAGAAACATATGATTAACATTGCAGAGAATCTCTCTCTTGTGGCTAAACAGATGATCATGATAAGGAACACACCAATCTCCCCTTTGACATTGTGCTATAGTTATTCACAGAAGGAATGCTCCTACAAGCTGGGATGTAATGGGCAAAACTAGTCCCAACTGTATGATGGGGCTGTCTTACATAGTGGAAAGATTGGAAGGATTTTCTGCTCTCCCAAGACCCATTTGAATGGTGAACTACAGTGTCTGAAATTCTCAGCATTTATAGTCACGAATGCCATTAAAACATTAGCAGCATTAAACTTTCCAATACCACAGAGCGATCTCTCTGGGTGACTCTGAGCAAGTCACAACCTTCTAAGGCTTTGGTCCTCTCAGCTATAAATAAAGTGTCAGATCCAAACGATCTCTAAGCTGTCTTCTAGCTTTAAATCTATGGTACATAAACAACTCCCAAAAGCTCCTATGAAAATGAATTAGTAATGCATTAAATTTTTTAGCCTTCAACTTACAGAGCAGCTGGGTGGTAAAGTGGATAAAAGTCTGGATCTGGAGTCAGGAAGACTCATCTTTTTGAGTTCAAATTCAGTCTCAAACACTTAATAGCTGTGGGCAAGTCACTTAACCTGGGCAAGTCACTTACCCTATTTGTCTCAGTTTCCTCAACTGTAAAATAAGCTGAAGAAGAAAATGCCAAACCATTCCAGGATCTTTGCCAAAAAAACCCAGATGTAGTCACAAAGAATTGGGCACAACTGAAACCAATGAACAACAAAAACAAGGAATAAGACCCTAAGGGAATGGCAAAACATTTGTTGTTTAAAAGGAAATAAAAAGAACTTACTTAGCTCTGATTCTCAAAAGGTAATTACTAAATAAAGTATGTTGTCCTTCATAATTAAGATCAGTAGAAACCACACTTTTGAGTTGCTTTCCCACCACTGGCCATGATTGATAGCACTCATTCATTCCCACTCTCCAGCAGGGTCTATAAACAATTACACTTTGTGAGACACTCCTTTGTGTGTGGAGTTTAGAGTTCAGTGCGTGACAATAGTCAAGTTTGTTGATTTTATATGTCCCAACTTAAATGTCACATTCAAGCATCATACTATTCTGGTTTCAAGAACACAGTATAGTGCTAGTGTTTCCTCAGGCCAAGTCTACACCCCAAATTTTTACCCAATCCACAAAATCTTACTTATTAAAAACAAAATTAGAATAAAATAAAAAACCAAGAAGGCAGAAAGTTTCCTGGTTTTTCTTAGAACATTTTTGGGAAGTCACATATGATACACTTATGATCAATCAAAAGGGTTTCATTTGATAGAAATGGGAATAGACTTCTTTCACCCCAGAGCACCATAATAAACTTTATTGTTTATCTCCCCTGATAAAATCAACTAAGGAGTGTCCAAGTAGAAACATGAGCAGAGGCACCTTTATACCAGTAAGCTAATTAGAACCCTGAGGTCAATTTTATCTATAACCTTTTCCATACATATACTCTACACCCAGTAGATAGCCAATTACTACTTACTACTCTTTTAAATCCAGGGATTAAGAACCACCAATCTTTTTATGTATCTTTTAAAAATAATATTTTACTTTTTCCAATTACAATTAAAGACAAATTTTCACATTCATTTTTTAATTTTAATTCCAAATTTTCTCCCTCCCTTACCAAGATCATAAGTAATTTATGTTTCATTTGTGCAATCATATAAAATATATTTCCATGTCATGTTGTGAAAGAAGACACAGACTGAAGGAAAAAACACTATGAAAAAAATAAAGGAAGCAAATATGGTATTTTTCAATCTGCATTCAGACTCTTCAGTTATTTTTCTGGATATGAGCAGCATTTTCATTATGAAAGAACTACCAATCATCAGAGATTTATAGATCTATAACTATAAGAGTTTATCTAATCTAATCCTTCATTTTACAGTTGAGTAAACTGAGGGCCAAAAAGGGTGACCTGCCTAAGATCTTACAGGTAGTAAGTATTAGAAGTAGGACTTGATTTCAGTTCCTTTGCCCTTAGAGTTAGGACAGGATTCTTCCCATTATATCCTTTAACTGAAAATGTTAGCAGGGAATGAGAATTAGGCAGTCATTCTTCATCCCAAAGAGTATGGGATTTGGAGTCAAAGGACCTGAATTCAAATATTAGCATTGACCTTTTCTACCTCTGTGAACTTGAGAAAATTGTAGCCTCTCTGGGATTCAATTTCTTCATCTATAAAATGAAGAGGATATATAGATTATTCAAGTCCCAGAGATTCCTTCCATCTCTAAATCTATAATCCCAGGATTAAATCATTAATACATTTACACTCCCCAAATTGGCCTGTGTATGTTCGGTTTCCAAACCAACTACTTTACAATATGGGAGAACCAGAGTATAGCTGATGAACCTCAAAAAGCAAGTGACCATTCCAGTTCACCAATTCAAAGGGAGATAATAGCCCTTTCACCAATATTAGTCCCAGCAAACCTCTGGATTTCCATTCAGACTCCCCTGGTTCAGAGTTCCCACTCCCCACCCCATCCCCTTAAATTTGGCATTGCAGACAAATTCTAATTCTAGACTTGGCTAGATCTCCTGTTTGCATTCCCCAGAAGGGGTTTCCTCTCAATTCCAGCAGTTGCCTGAATCTTCTGCATTTACCAGGAAAGATTATTTAAATATATAAAAATCATTAAGATTCATCAAAGTCACTTACCCCCATTGCCTTGTAAAAACAAGGATTCCAGAAAACAAAATGACCAATAAATATACATTCATTTTTCCCATTTATCATGCATGTATACATATGTGTTGCTCACTGATATGTCCATTGATATGGATTATTTCAGGCAAAGGACCTGAATGAGCAAATGCTCCTTATCATCAAATTAGACACCTCATGACTAGCAGCAAAACAAGTTTCTGTTCCCATCCCCATCACTGCTTTACTTACAGGAACAAATCAATATGTCTCAACTCTCATCTAGATTCATCATAAAAATTTTAGAACTAGAGAGTCCCTGGCATATTTCCTGGCTCTAAACACTAGGGACAATTTATAATGGATTTTTCTCTACATTTTTTTAAATCAAACATATCAGCACACCAGAATTCAAAGCAAGTCTACATCTGTTTCTTATAGAATGTGTGCTATCCACCAAAAAAACAGTACTTTTTATTCTCTTTGCACTTCCAGAAGAGTTAACACAAGCAAATAAATTGACATACTTCTTTAAGAAAAATGAAACTACAAATAAAAGGGGAAAGAAAGGGACTTATTGAATGTCATATCACTGTTGAAGCATCTCATACAACACTGATGCAAATTTTAGTAAAAGCAGTGAACTGAAAGAAAGTTGTCATGATTTTGCCACCAACTTACCATGTGATGGAGGAGAAATAATTTAACCTGAGACTCAGTTCAATCATCTGTCAAATGAAGACACTGTTCCAGAAAATCTCTAATCTCTTCCAACTATAAAAATTCTATGCTTCTGAAATTCTTCTTTCATGAGCTCCAGTGCAAGAAACTCACCATTTTGAAAACATAACTCTGTATGAAAATTGCATGTCCTGTTGCATGTCCTGTATGAAAAATGATGTCCTGTTGAGGACATCACCCTTCTTCCATCTCTCAAGTTCTTAACTTCATAGGTATGCTCAACTCTTCAATCTTCCTTTCTCGCACATCTAATCAGTCACCAAGTTTTTAGATTTAGAAAATCTGCTTCCACCATATCTTTTATATCCACATCCCATTCTCTCCACTCATCCTTTTGTTACTGTGATTCAGACATTCATCACATTTCATTTGGCTATTGCAAGATCCTCTTAATAGGTCTTTCCCTTCTTCTCCAATCCATTCCCTATACAGCTACCAAAAACCATCTTTTCAAGGTACAGTTCTAATCATTTCACTCCTCTTCTCAAGAACTTCTATGACTACCCTCACAAAACTAACTTCAATCTATCTTTCTAGACTTATTTTAATCATTTTTCTTCAAGAACAAAATGATCTGAACATAATGATCTACTTGCCTTTCTGTAAACTTAACACTCTATCTTCCCTCATGTCTAGAATGCTCTTCATCTCTGTCCATATAAGCCTTGATTTCCTCCAAGTTTCACCTCAGATATTACTTCCTTTGATGTATCTTTTCAGACGTCTCTGGCTACTACTGCCTCCTTAAATTATAATGTGTTTATCTATGTAAATGTTATATCCTCCCAATAGAATGTAAATCGAAATGCATACTTTTGGCTTGGTTTTGCCTTCCCTGACTCTTCTGCATACTAAATTTCATATATTTAGGTGATGTCTACAAAAGTTTGAGTCATTCTTTCATTTAACTTGAAATGACAAAAATGATGACCCTAAACATTGCCTTTATTTTCCCCCTTAGTAGCAATGCTTCATTACAATCCTTGGGGAAGGTTGGGGGTTGATTCTGGGATACAAATAGGTTAAAAAGGAGATAAGGACAATGAAATCTGGATTATTCAATGTGAAACCCAATCATAACAAGAATGATTTCATTAATGGTAAGTATAAAAAGAAGCAGGCAATCTGTGGCCACTCTTTACACAGCATAAAGAGAAAATATAAAATCATAGGGGAAAGGGGCATCTGTGACAGGTGATATGCTAAAGTCCTTTACAAAGATTATCTCTGCAATGACCTGGGAGGTCAGTGCTATTATTATATACATTTTACAGTTGAGCAAACAGAGACAAGCAGAAGATAAGTGAATTACCTAGGATCATACATTAAATGTTTAAGGCTAGATTTAAACTCAGGTCTTTCTGACACCAGATTAAGCACTGTACCTCATAGATACTTAGATTACTACTCTTTTAATTGCAATGATTAAAAACTGCCAATCTTTAGAATAAAAATCAGAGGTCATTTAGTCCAAACAAAGAAGATCAGGCAATTTCTACCTGAATATGGGATATTTCTGGGAAATAGAACAGAGGATGACAGCTTCTCTCAGGATAGTGGCAAGCATTGTAGAGCAGTGATACATGAGTTCAAATTCCAGCTTTTTCATTTAGGATTTGTGTAACTTCAGACAAACCACTTACTTTTCTGGGTCTTAGTTCCAATAAGATCCCAGTTCTAAATTCTAATCAATCTAGAATAAAGAACATATGAAACTGGATTGCTCATCCACTATGATGATAAAGGCCAGAACTAAAGTCAGGAAGATGCACCTTAATGGGTTCAAATCTGGCCTCAGCACTTATTAGCTGTGTGACCCTGGGCAAGACATTTAACCATGGTTGTCTTGGTTTCTTCATCTATAAAAGGAGCTGGAGAAGGAAATGACCAACCACTCTAGTATCTTTAACAAGAAAAGTCCAAATGGAGTCACAAAAAGCCAGATATGACTGAAATGAATGAACAACAAAATGATGATGAAGAGAGCGGGGGGGGCAGTTTTAGAAATAAAGTCAAATTGCTAAATGTATCTGATCTAACTTATCATGGGAGATAGTCCAGTGAGGTGGAAAGAACATGGAATCAGAGTATTTGAGTTTGAATTCTGCCTCTTTTTTATTGCCTATGCTATATTGGGCAAAGCATTTCCTCTTTCTGAAACTCAGTTTTACCATCTGAAAATGAGAACATTGAACTAGATAACTTTTAAGGTCCAGTTTTAGATTGAAGATCCTATATCCAAGATGCCTTAAAAGTCAAAAATACCCCAAAAGAGATAGGGATAAAAAAAAAACTCTGATTACCAAAATAAGGGGGAAGAAAAAATGAAAAATTGTGACATCAGTTCTTTTTATGGGAAAAATTTAATTGTGAGGTTTTTTTACTAAAGAGATAATTTGATTCTTTATCAGAATCAAGAATTAACTGAGAAATGTCAGTTATGGTCATGCACATGGTATTTTACTGGAAATGGTCTTTTAGAAATTAAAATTGCAAGCTATCCCTGATTCTGAAATTATAATTTCTTGTAATAAAGGCCAATGACTAAATGTATGATTTCATTGATTTAGGGAGCACCCTGGTGCTCCTTCCATTAATGAATATCTATCTTTGCTACCACTGAGAAACTTGAAGAGCCACCTAGAGAAGTTACTGCCAGATCTTCCTGAATAACCCTCTTTCCAGACTGCTTTTTTTCCTTGAAATTAAAAACCACAAAATCTTATTCTAGGATCATTCTTGTACTATGAAAAAAGGTCACCAATTCAGGAATCAAAAACCTGGTTTCAAACCCCAGAACCTTAAAACCCTGGAATTTACTACCTTTATGTCCTTGGCTAAGATACAGTCTCAATTAAAAGTTTTGAAAAATGAGATGACTTCTGAAAATCCCTCCAGTTCTAGATCTATGATTTTGTGACTATTTTCAAAATTACAATGTTAATCTCTATACTGCCATCCTGAGAAGAAATGGCTCGGTTAATGACTTATTTTGATGAAATGACATTAAAAGGAGAAAAAAAGAAATTTTAGATGACAGTAATTATTCCCTGTTATATAGTTTAACATCTGAATGTTGAGTATGAATACTGAAAGCATTCACTGCAACATGTCTTTATGTTCTGTGGGGTTTCAATTTTTTTTGTTTTGTTCTTATTCTAAGAATAATTCTTAGATTTTCATTTTTCACCTTCCCTGTTCTACTATTATTCACAATGGTAGATGCTGTAAGTCATTATGCTTATCATCTTTCACAGGGCTCTCAACAATTGGACTTTGCTCTCAAACAATATGTATAAGTAAGTGTTCTGCATACAGATGAGATATCACCCTGGAGAAGGGAAAGTCATAATGAGGCTATCACCTGATTCTGGCAGTACTCTCCATGAGGCTTCTGCAACCACCAATTTATCACAGGGAAAGAAGAAGATACAGGCGGATTAGATAGAGAAACTAGAGAGTGAAACTTACTGAAATATCTAAATCTTCAATTGACAAGGTAACTTCCATAGGATTTAGAGTTGGAGGGACTTTGAAGATTAGCTATTCAAAGGTACTCATTTTTAAGATGAGGAAATAGACCCAGAGAAGGCAAAAGACCTACTTCAAGGTAGATTATAAACTGGACCATAAACTAGATAATGGCATTTCCAGAATTAAAACCCAACTCCCAATGCTCAATATTGCATCCTTTCCACTGAAATGTAGCAGTCTTCCCTACAAAAACATTTGTCTACCAATGTCCAAAATAGGAAAAACCATGTTATTGTCAGTATAATGTATGAAAAGCCCCTCCCATAAGAGTCCAGAGATAAATGGGATAACTAAGTGGAAGGATTAGGTAGTTTAAAATCAGTTGGTGAGGGTTTGGAGTCATAATGTGCTCCTTCATGGTTATACTCTCTGCCAAACTGATAGGACAAGATGTTTCAACTTCTTCCACTCCAAAGTATTACCTCATTAATCCCAAAAGCCTTTTGGCACAAGTATATATTTACCACTTACCATTCTCTCTCTTAGACCAGTGGTACTTTAATGATAACCTCAGGATTCATGATTTGTTACTTGTCATCTTATAGTTGAAATACCTTGAAGAAGAGGAACTTGGGAAACTAAACCCTCTGGGACAGAACTCAAGGTAGACCAATCACCTACTGAATTATGGGAGGTAACACACAGTACTGTGAAGAAGAAGAGGCTCTGGAGTCAAACACAGTTTGTTCAAACCCTGCCAGTGATACTTAACTAGCTTGGTTACTGCGAGCAAGTCACAAAAACCTTAGGCTCCAGTTTCCTCGACCATAAAATGAAAGAGTTGGAAGGATGGCTTTTGATGTCCCTTCTTATTTTAAATCAAATTCTCTGAATTCTGTTCTGTTCTATATAAAATGTCCTGTCCCTAGAGACAGCTCCCTAAGACACAATTTGCCAACATCACCCAACTCTCTTTCAAAAGAGAGCCAAGCTCTCACATACTTGCCCATCTTTTTCCTCCTGAGGGTCCTAGTCTTCTATGTGATTGACCCATTACTGATTTTCTCCTGGTTGGTTTCCAGTCTTCTGCTTCTGATGATACTTCATTTGTGTTTTAACTACTCTGCTCATCTCATTTCAGTCCTACTTAGTGTATTTTCCTGTCTGCTCCCTCAGCTTTCGTGTCTTGGCCCACCTCAGAATCACTGAATCCCTTGAAGGTCAAAGCATCTCTCAACATCTCTGATCAGCTCCTCCAGAAAGAGGAGCAGTCTGCGACAATATTTATACTGTCCAGAGGTACTAACTATATCTACACTGACTCCTTGATAATGGCAAAAATATAAATATCTGGGGAATTAAATTAGATCAGAAACCTAACAATCAGAATCCTAAATGTATCCTAAATGAGAGAATCAATAATAAAAAGCCACAGACCGGATGATTTTGACCTATATGCTCAAAATAGAAATTTTCTATTTATACTCTTTTACTATACTATTTATTAATATTTACATAGGAAAAGCACCAGCCATTGAAGGGCTAGAGAAAGGCTTAAGGTAAAAGTACATCTTGAAGGAAGACAAGAATTCTAGGAGGTGAAGGTGAGGAAGGAGGGCATTTTAGGTAGGAAGAACAGCTAATGGAAAGGCACAAAAATGACAGATGGAGCGTGTGAAGAACATTGACAGTTATTTTGGCTCTCAGACTGTAGAAGAAGAAGTAATATACAGTGTGCAAGAAGGCTGGAAAGGTCAGCTGCAGCAAGTTTGTAATGGGCTTTAAAGGTTAAACAGAAGAGTTTCTATTTCATTCTAGACAGGATAGGCTGCCACTAGAGTTGAATGAGTAAAGGGTTGACATGGTCAGGACTGCACTTAAGGAAAATCACTTTGGCAGTTGTGTGGAGAATGAACTGAAGTGGAGAGAGACTTGAGGCAAGAAGGCCAGTTAACAAGTTGTAATCATCCAAAAGGAAGTGAGAAGGGTCTAAACTAAGGCAGTAGCTTTGGGAGGAGAGAAGAGAAGCAAATTTGAGAGATGCTTTGGTAGTCAAAAAAAAGGCAAGATTAAGCAAACTAGTGAACATTATTTTTCCAGCTCAATCTATATTAGGCCCTGACTCATTTGCTTATCTGTGTTCATTTTTCACAAATGAAAGGCAGCATCTTCATTGTATACTGACAATTGTCCCAGTATTGGTAACAAAAGTCTTCTCAGGAAAGTAAAGCTTCCTCCTTAGAAAGCAAATATTTAGCAGATAATTTTTCTCTCTCTACCTCTCTCTTCTTTACAATCATGTTGGCAGGTGTTAGTATTTAAGTTGTTACAGTTTTTAAAACCTTGACTTCATGCAGCAAGTGACAAATAGAGTTTATTTGTCTTTCTGTAATATGGAGGAAGTGCCATTTCATCTTTTACTCATCCATATTTAATATTCTTCAGCCAGAAAAAAAGAAAAAAAGAAGCACACTTTCATACTCCTCCTTTACAATTCCCCCTAGAGGAAGTCCGTATTGTGTGTCTATGGGTATATTAGTTGAATGTGTTTTTTCCCACTTTTCATACATTCACAATGTTCAATTGTAACATTTACTTCCATGAGGTTGTCTTTTTATTTGTCAACAATCAGCAAATGCCATAAGCCATTCATTCATACTCCTCATTACAAAGCACTGCATGGTTATTTAATGAGAAACTGAAACTCTAGGTCTCATTTTTTATTATTCAAGAAATCAGTACAATAGTATCTTGAGATAAATATTCTATATGCTGGATGCTCAGACTATATTATAAACTTTTAAAATATACTTTTTGAATTCAGATAAATAATGTAAAAGAGCGTTTCAAAAGTCTTGGTGCAGTTTATAACTTAAACATCCTTCTAGTCTATACTTTAATGTATGTAATTAAAAAAACTAATAGTTTAATTTTTTTATAATAGCTTAAAATTGTATCAAGAATTTTGGGAGACCCTGTATAAATTATGCCCTCAGGAGGGTAGAGTAAAGAACACAGATTCAGGCATCAGAGCACCAAGATTCAATTTTCACTTCTGACTTTTGCTACCTGCATCTCCATTAAGTTTCTTCCAACTCTAGGTCTATAGTCCTAAGACCTCATAAAGAAAAGTCATTCAGGAGCAGCTAGGTGGCATAGTGGATAAAGCACCGGCCCTGGAGTCAGGAGTACCTGGGTTCAAATCCGGTCTCAGACACTTAATAATTACCTAGCTGTGTGACCTTGGGTAAGCCACTTAACCCCATTTGCCTTGCAAAAAAAAGTCATTGAAAAGTTATTCCTTACACATCTCGGGAGCTAGGAATTCAGTGGCCCTGCAATCTGAAAAATCAATGTAAAATTTTTTGACCCTCCCTGTGTATCAGAGAAGATAAAATATCTTGGTATTAAAAATACTAAACATATTTTTATGCAGTTCTGAGTTTCTAAACTTTTTCTGTGTCACCTGCATGTTCATTGTAGCTTCTTCAAAATTCCCAGAAACTACCCCTTTAATTTCTTATGCAAATCAGAGATATCTAAATCTCAATGGGGGGAAGTCTCAATATGGAAGGAATGACTGTAATTTATTTGAAAGACTTCTTGTATAAAGTTTTAAATTCTATTTCTATCTCTACTATCTGTATCTCAGGCTACTTGTACATTTAGAGTGAAATACTTAAAGAATATTTTTCCCCTGTGTTTTTTTTCCCTCTCAAAGAGGAAGATCATAGACTGGGAAAGACCCAAACTGATGAATGGGCCATTGAAACCAAGGTAAGTTATGAGTTACTGAGTTATAAGTTATTAAGTTACCTGAGCACTTGAAAGGGAAAAAAATATAACCTTCCATATGTGATTGCTGAACCACATTCAATACTCAATGACAAACTATGTATGTTGGGAGAGGTACTACAAAGTCAAATATTTGTTAAATAAGGACAATACTACTTTTACCAGGATCATATAAATTTGAGTTTTTGTTATAACAACAAATTTATATAGCATCTATATGAGTATTTAGGCATTTCTATTTTGTCTACCATAGTTCATATACATATATAGTATATAATATATATATATTATATATAGTACTATATATAGTATATAATACATAATAAAATTAATTCACATGTATAGAGTGCTTAGTTTGCAAAGTATTTCACATATATTATCTCATTTGATCCTCACAGCAACCCTGTGAGGTAAATATATTATTAACCCTATTTTACAAATAAGGAAACTGAGGTTGAAAAGTTAGCAAAGGTCAGAGAGCTAATAAAAATCTGAGGCAGAATTTGAACTCAGATTTTCTTGACTTCAGGTTCATATCTCCATTTACTAAGCCTTCTAATACACACACACACACACACACACACAAACACACACACACACAACCCTACTCTATTAAAGTCCTAATCTATTGCCTCATTATGGCAAGGAAATGATTATGGTTTCTTGAAAGTTTTGTCAAGTACAGTACAAGTTCCAACAGTACCTATCTGGAAAAGTTTCCTTAATAAGTCCAGTAATCAACCAACTAATCTGTTATCTGAAGACCAGCCCAGCTCAATTAAGAAAGGCTCATAACTAAAGGTGATTAAAATTTGGAACCATAACAACTCATTAAGTCATTTGTTTTACTCATGGAAGCTCTCTGAGACCTGGGACTGTCTTTGGCCTTTCTGTTTGTCTTCAATATTAAACATAGTGCTTAGCATATAATATTAAGGTTTACTGACTGAAGGCATTAGCAGATACAAGTAAAATCATGAGCCTTTGGAAAACAGAGGTTCTAAATATAAAGTTGGATAAGACTTCAAGAAATCATCCAGAAGGAAAATGATTTGTCCAAGGTCACAGAGGAAGTGAGTAGATGAGATAAGATTAAAATCCAAATCCTCTTTTTATCTTTTCACTCCAATTTGAACCCTCATCACCTTTTCACCTGGATATCACAATAATCTCTGGGCTGTCTCTCCCCTTCTCCAATTTATCCTCCACATTACTGACAATTTGATAATCCTAAAGCATGGGTTTGGCCACAAATCAAGAATCTTCAGGGATTCTCAATTATCCCTTGGATAACTTGCACAAATGCCCTGTTTCACATCCAAAGTCCATCATAACTTGACTCAGACCATCTTTCCAAGCTATTTAAATATTTTCCCCCTTAAGCATGATCCATTCTAACCAGACAGACTGGTCTGTTGTTTCCTGTATTTGCCATTAAGTCTCCTAACTTCATAACTTTGCACAGACTTCTTACTTTCTCTACTTCTTAGAATATCTAGCCCCCTTCAAAGCTCTGCTCAAAGACCTCCTCCTTCAAGAGATCTTTGCTGATTTGCTCAATCTTTCCTGCCCCACCATTTCTACCACTGCTTTATATCTGTATTATCCTGTATTTATGTATCTGTGAATAAGACTTATTCATCAGGTAGTATATAAGCTCCTTGAGGGCAGGCACTACCTTGTTTTTACATTTTTCCAGTTGTTTGTGTCATATAGCAGATGTTTAAGAAATGATTTTTGATAGATGAATTATAGAGATGGACACAAATTAAGTCATCATAAATTCATAAATTTGAAGCAAGAAAGGACTTAATAGTTTATCTAGTTCAAACTTTTCATTTTAATGTATGGAAATTGAGTCCCAGAAAAGTTAAGTAACTTACCCAAAGTCACAAATCACAAAGAATAAAACTAAGATATGAACCCTTACTGACTCTAAATGTAGCACTTAAAAAAAAGACAGCAAACTAACCAATGATACCTGACATTCCTGAGGTAAATCCTGAAAAGAACCAAAATGAGCCAAATTCAAATATTTGGAGGGAAAACCCCGGGTGGGGACACAACACAATGAATTTGATTATTAAGAATCTTTTAAGTCTGAATTTGAACCATGTAAATTCAAAGTTTAAATTTGTTCATGATTGACATACATAATAGGTAAACAAATACTTGACTTGCCCTCTGGTCTCCCACATCTGTGATACATTTCTTCGTCCATTTGCCTCATAATTGAAGTAGTACAATTATATGGCTAATTGTATTAGAATTGTGCTCTCTCAGACAAGAGACCTTTTTTTTTTAATTTATAAGCACCAGTAGACAATCACAATTTATCATTCTATCAGCAAACAGTCTATCTCTCCCACTTAGGAAAACTGCAAGTGAAATAAAATGCTTTATTTGAAAACAGAGAAACAAATCACAACCCATCCAAATTTATCATTTGGACTTTTGTTTTCTGTCTATTGATCTTCTCTAACCATTCTGTTCTACCATGTGAGTTCACCATATGGTTTACTTATCCAGTGGTTTTAACATCGAGGACAAAGCACAAAGTCCCCAATTGTGAGGATGCTGTGTTTTCCTTCTCTAACAAACTTGGTATTTATATGCAATCCCTCTCATCCCAGAACCTCAACAGTGTGACATGTGATTTCCAGGCCAGGACATTGTCTGGCACAGTGCTAGACACAGAGTAGGTGCTAAAGAAACCATCCACAGGGTTTTTCAGAGTCAGCAGCACACCGATTCGAAGGCAATAGGACTTCAAGTCAAATACAGATTTAGTCTGCAGCCAGGACAGCTGCATGGTAAACTGTGATTTAGTTAACTAAACAGGCTATATACTTAGAGCATGTCCTAAGCCTAGAAGGGAAGAGGGTGGTGGGAGGGAACCAACTTTTAAAAGAAGACCCCTGAAATGACTCATCTATAGAATAGTTTGGGTTGGGAAGTTACAACTAAACAGCATCTGGTTTCAGGAGTGCCTACAAGAAATAAAGCTTTGCTGTTGTCTATCTCATTTATAGTCTGGGAAGTAATTTATATTCTGCCTGGTCTCTATGATGTCCACATGAGCTCAACATTAGTTGATCTCTTCTACTGAAGTTGTTAAATTACACTTCAGGAGGGAAAAAATCAAAAGAGAAACAAGGTTAAACAAAGTCTGCTTTCTTTAGTCCATTTATTATAGAAAGGGTCAATATTAGCCCAATTCAGTTTTGTTTATTTTCCCTCATGTTCTCTGTACAGTTTGAAAACACCTGGACCAGCAAAGTGTTGAGGGCTTTTTCCCTCCTCTGAAATAAATTGCCAATTTTGCCATCATGATGACAATTGTCCTTGGATATTTAATTATCCTCAGACATCGAGTTCAATCATTATAATGAGACTACCTCTAGGAGAAACCTCTAAATGGAAAAGAGAAAAATAAGATGTGAAATTGGATTCTCAGGAATATTTAAGCAATCAAAATGTTGTTTTAGAGGTATCTGGATGGTGCAATGGATAGAGCATTAGACCTGGAGTCAGGATGACCCAAATTCAAATTTGGCCTCAGACATGCTGTTATATAAATTTGGGCAAGTTACCTAACTTCTGTTTGCCTCTATTTACACAATTGTAAAAATATGGGTAATAATAGTACTTACTTTTCAAGGTTGTTTTGAGGATTAAATTGAGATAATTTTTGTCAAGTAGGGTTAGCATAAAGTAGGTTCTTAATAAATGCTTATTTTCTTCCATCCTTATATATGAAAATAAATACAGAATTCATTATATTTAAAAATTTCACAAAAATAAATGAATTCTATTTTTCCTCACTTCATGGAGAACCATGGCCACAAGCACAGAATAAAATAATGTTGTCAATGACATTTATATAGGTAAATTAGTGACAGAGGCATCATTACTCAGTGTTCTACCATTTGGTGTTCTCCATTTCCAAGATCTCAACAGTTTGAAGCACAGCCCAATGAATAAAATTCTTCCAGGAACATAAGGAAAGTCACCTAAATATATCTGTCTTGTCTGTAGTCATTTTATATATTATTTCCTGATTTGCTCTCTCTACATCCGTCTCACTCTCTCTCTCCTCCTTCCAAATCGTATAAGTGTATCTTTAAACATAATATAATAGGCTAGCCTAAAACCAAGATTAGAGGTTCAAGCTGACTTTACTTTTATGGTCTTCCTTGTCTTCTTACTCTACATCTGCCCACAGACTTTACTGCCTGTGGGCAACTGAAGAATCAGAAACAAACTGTTGCCTTCATTTCCAATGTTACTATAACTTTCCTTTACACATCTCCTGCTCTACCTCCCTGATGATGGTAACAAGTAGATGAAGGAACTAAGTAGACAAAGAAGCTGTTCTGCTTCAGTCATAATGTAAAGCCCATTTGTCCAGTATCTAAATTCATTTACATGGGATAAATTGAAGAGAAATAATACTTTATACTTTATAATACTTTATACTTTATTTTATATCTTATACTTTACTTTATACTTTATAACTTAGTAGTTACAAAGTCATAACTTTCATAGTTATCATGACCCCAAAAGTCATCAACCTGTTATTTATCACCAATTAATGAAGATTCCCAAACAAAGGTGGTCTGGTTATTACATAATAGACATAGTCCAAATAAATCAAGAACTTTCATTTTTATCAAGTCTCTTTGTAGGACAAGAGAATAGTCGAGACAAAAATTGTGAGTTGGCAAATTTTGAAACATTATCAAAGCCCAGCTTATGGTTTTATACATGACTACCTTTTTTGTGACATGGACCCCCATTATAGTCTCATAAAACCCTTAGACTCTTCTGAATAATTTTTTTATTCATATACTAATGTGTTTTGCTTTTACATTACATACATTTCCATATTGCCCCCCACTCCTTAACAATTTAAATGAAAGAAAGGAATATTTACAAAAATATAAAATATTTAAGAAAACAAAATAAGAAATAATGTTAACAATCTAATTTCAGATGGGAAAATGAATGTCATAGATGAACTTCTAAAATAGAATAATGCTTTTAAATAATTTGTAATAGCTAAAATGCACATAGCACTTACATAGCATTGTACTAAGCACATGACAATTATTATCTTATCTCATTCTCACAATAACCCTGGGAATTAAGAACTATCATTATCCCCACTCTACAGCCAGAGAAACTGAAGGAGAGTATTACATAACTAGTGAGTGTCTGAGACCAGATTTGAGCTCAAGTTATCCCATGTCCAGACTGCCCTCTATCCAACATATCACCTAGCTGCCCCAAATACTGCTTCAGATAACAAATCTAATATCTGCTTCAGTTTTCACAACTACAATTTTGTTTTGTTTTGTTTTAACCAACACAGCTGGATCAGATTGTTCAAAGAGATATGGTTGAATGCCCTATGATACCACCAATAATATTTCTTCACCATCAGAATACTTTGGGTCCATTCCTGCTATTCCTCTTCCACAACCTCAGGAAAAAAAAGTGAAGTGAAGACATCTGAATCATTTCAAACCAGCAAATTAATAAAGAGCAGAAAAAATAAGAGTAATATTGTAGTTAGTGGGGAAATGGGGACTGATACATTGTTGATTAAACTCTAAATTGATATGAGCATTCTGGAAAGCTATTTGGAATTATGAAAAAATAAAGTGACATTAAATGCCAATACCTTGCCAGGCATATTCCCCAAGAAAATAAACGAGAAGGACACTATATAGAACCAAATATGTATAGATGCATTTTTGTACTGGTAAAGAACCAGATACAAGATGACACCCATTTGGTACACTTGCAAAGAAACCTGGAAAGCCTTACACAAGCTGATGCAGAACAAAGGGAGCAGAACCAGAAAAACATTGAACACAGTAGGAGCAATATTGTTCTATCAGTTGGAAATGACTTAGTTTTTCTCAGCAATACAATGATCCAAGTCAGTTACAAAGGACTCATGATGAAAAATGTTATCTACCTCCCTGAGGAAAAAACTGATGAGTCAAAGTATTGAAGTATATTCTTTTTTCATAGAGTTTTTTGTCTGTGTTTTCTTTCACCATACAACTAATATGGATATATGTGTTTCATGATTGTACATGTATAACCTTATATCAAATTATACTGTCTCAAGGAGGAGAAGAGATAGGGGGACAGATTTTGGAACTCTAAATTTTAAAAAAAGAGTGTTAAAATTATTTTACATACAATTGAAAAAATAGTTCAAAAATGTAAAAAAATGATGCTCATTGATTGAAAAATAGCTAAACAAATTGAGATGAATCTTATCATAGAATAAGAAATGACAATATGATGAACAGAGAAACATGTAAATAGTGACTTAAACTCATGCAAAATGAAATAATTAAAGACAGGAAAACAAAATATACAATATCTACCTTACCTACAATGTAAATGGAAAGAACCACCAAATAAAATTAAATTTTACAATATTATAAAAAACATGCTTAGCCCCCAAATAAAAAATATGAGAACACACTTTCTTCCTGTCAACAAGAAAGTCCTCAATAAAGTTTGTTACTCATATGGTTTAATTACTGGTCCATTCGTAAGCAGCTAGGTGGTACAGTGGATGGAGCATTGTGCTTGGAATCAGAAAGACTCACCTTCTTGAGTTCAAATCAGGTCTTAGACACTTACTAGCTGTGTGATTGTGGGCAAGTTACTTAACCCTGTTTGCCTTGGTTTCCTCCTCTGTAAAATGAGCTGGAGAAGGAAATAGCAAACCACTCCAGTATCTTTGCCAAGAAAACTTCAAATGGGGTCATAAAAATATGGACATGACTGAATATGGTCAGTCTCTCTCTCATACATGTATATATACATATATATATATTTATATGCACATATATACATTTACATATGTGTTTATATGAATTTATTATAAATTTTTAAAGTAGACAGTCCTAAATTCCAGGAATTTAAATATTGCCTTGTTGGAGACAGGTTAAACTGTGAATACAATTAAGGAACAGTTATAATGAAACAGATGAGCAAGAGATAATTGTGCTGAGGGAAAGGACCTGAAGTTTACAGCACAACTACTTAAGAATCCCCTATTCTAATCTCCTTCTTTGCAAATTCCAGCTATACACATTCCTTCCCTCTCTTTCAGAATAGAAGTGTTCTTGTAAGGAATAATTTTTTTTAAATGTGTACACACTGCTGAATTAAGGCTTTTCACCATTTGTCATGACAGGAGATCTGCATGAATTTGCATTCATTTCCCAAAGTCTTCTACACACAAGGAATGCCTTGTAATCTAGAAAATGTCAAACCTCTGAGTTTCCCTTCCCACCACATCCTCCAAGTTTCCTTCCATTAATTTCAAATCATTAACCTTAATCTTTACTGGGCTAGTTACCTTGAATTACAGAATGATTGGGGGAGATCTCATTCAGACCACTTCATTTGCATTTGTAAATGACATTGCTCTGTTGGGCAAAGGACACAGAGGAGTTAAATAAAGGACAGTGACACTGAGAATCCTATACAGCCCCTAATATAGTATCTATATCAATGGTGGAAAATACTACCATGGATAATGGAAAGCTCAAGCTTCTGGTCAATTGAATAAAGAGCAATGTAATTACAATTGAATGTGGTTGATTCAAAATGTAAATAACCTTCAAATCCATAATGAGTTAGAATCAAAAAGACTTGAGTTGGGGCAGCTAGAAGGCACAGTGGATAGAGCACTGGCCCTGGAGTCAGGAGGTCCTGAATTCAAATCCGACCTCAGACACTTAATAATTGCCTAGTTGTGTGGCCTTGGGCTTAACCCCATTTGCCTTGTAAAAACCTTAAAAAAAAAAAAAAGATGAGTTCCAATTCTGCCTCATATACTTACTAACTGATCTTGGGTAAGTCCCTTAACCTCTTTCAGCTTCAGGTTTCCTCTCTATAAAATGGAGGTAATAGTATTATCTACTTTTATGATGGTTAGATCAAATGAAATAATACATGTAATGTGCTTTGAAAACCTTAAGGAGTTATATAAATATTAACTGTAAGATATTTGAAGATCCATCTCCCTTCTTTAAGAGAGATAGAAACTTTCCAAGGTCTTATGCTACAAGAAGTTTATACCACTCTACTAGTCTGTGCTCTGGTTTGTAAGTGACCACAAGCACTCTGATCTTCTCTAGAACTGTAAGGAGGGCCTCTGTTCCTCTAGAGCAATAAATTCTATTGTGTTTCTGTTCCTTTGCTTGGGATTAGGACCCAAAACTGTGACCCAGTCCTGCCTCAATGATAGCAAAGAGACCCCCTGTAACCTCTTTACCATCCCCTTACCATCCATCTATGGCAGAGATAGCAGTGTTTCTAACAAAAACCTGGACTCCGGGAGAAGTTGTATCTTTATGGACAAGGACCCAGAAAGATGAGACAAAAGCTTATGTCTAATCACTGTTTTTCAGCACAGGGTTTTTGATTACTGCTCAAGAAAATGATTACAAGCATACACAGAGAGAGCCTAACACAGAGCTCAGCAAACAGTGACTCCACAATAAACATAATTGACTTCCTGATTCCTCCTCTTAATTTACACTCAATTTCTATAAACAGTTTCCTTATGTCCTACCCTGGTTTCATATTTACTTGCTACTGCTCTGAAATGAAAGAAGACTAAGTCTACAGTGTATTCCTACAAAAGGTAAGGGGATGCTGAGACCACCAGTTGGACTGCTTCATAGGATGAAAGTTCTTGAAATAGTTTTGCCCTATGTAATATCCCACAATAAATTCAACAAGTCCATAAACCCTGGTACAGTTATCGAATTATCTAATTTTCTTTTTTTCCCAACAACAAATCAGCAAACTGGCCAGATGGATAACCTCTTCCATAAAACACATATCCTTTATACCATGTTTTCCTTCCAGCATTTATTTTTCTTCACTGAGGGTCTCATAGTGGCCCTTTGGTACAAGAGCAGCCATAGGGAAGACACACTGGATCTGGATAGAGAACTGGTTCAGTGAATACATTACCACTAACTTCTCTGGACTCCCTCAGTCCCAGCTCAAAATGCAAAGTTGGACTACATAACTCTTCTCGCTGTAAATTCTATGGTCTTTATTCTATAACCTTCCTGCAATGGACCTAGTTTCAAAAACTGAATCCAATGTACTGACATAGCTGATTTCAAAAAAGGAATCTCCCAAGTCCTTATAAATACTCACAGGAAGCTTGTAATATGCTATCTTTTTTATTTTTTTCCTTGAAAAACAAATTCATTACCCATCGATCCCAGATGTTCCCTCTGAAACTCTCTCCTTCACCTCTGAAATAAGATCTCAGGATGATCCTATAAATACACTGAAAAGTGTATTAATATTTATAAATAATATTATCTTCCAAGTTCAATAGAAAGAAGACTCGATTAGTAAATCAGGGGATTTACTTTCAAATCCTGATTCAGCTGCTAAGAACTATGTGACCATGGCTAAGTCTCATTTCTCCAGGCTGCCTTTCCTCCTCTGCAAAATAAGATTAGGCTAAATAATCCCAAATTACCTTTCAGCTCTGAATCTGTGCTCATTCCACACTATAAAAAAAAATCTAGGCTAAACCATCCATTGACCCATCCACTACTTTCAAAATTTGGTCCTAAGCAATGGGCTGTGGGTGGGGGTGGGGGGGAAGTGGGGGGAGGTCATAATAATTAAACCTAGAGGCATCACAAAGATCATTAAGAGGAGGTCTCTGTCCTCATGGAAATCAACATGTCTCTATCTATCAGGTTCAGTTTGCTATAAATAACACTCACTTTCAGCCTGCAGCTTATGTTCTATAGATTAAATTTAGTCCATTATTCTGATGCTCTCTGAAAGTTTTTGTAATCTGGTAGCTCTGTATGACTGGGTGCTGCAGTTAGTAAAAAGAATATTAGAAATAATTTCCTAAAAGAGCATATGTGGTACAAAGACTTCAGACAGAAGCAGGTATACTCATAGGATTCAGAAATCAAGAGTGTTAGTCTCTCCCCCACCCCACTCCAGTCACAATTTTCTCCACAGCCCTAAGGTCTTCCTAATTGCAATGGATTTTCAAATTTCTTGAATCTTTGCAACTGAATAACTTACAACTTGGTGAAGTAAGAAGAAAAAAAAGAAAAGAGAATAGTAAGTAGGACAGAGATTGGGGCAGCTAGGTGGTGCAGTGGATAAAGCACCAGCCCTAGAGTCAGGAGTACCTGGGTTCAAATCCAGTCTCAGACATTTAATAATTAATTAATAATTACCTAGCTGTGTGGCCTTGGGCAAGCCACTTAACCCCATTTGCCTTGCAAAAGCCTTAAAAAAAAGGGACAGAGATTTCTAAAAAGAGCACTGTTTTCCAGGCAAGATGAAAGAGAAGTAGCTGATTCCTTCAAAGTCTGAAACTTATTTTTCTCTGCAGATAACTTTAAGGACTTTTATTGCCTCAACTTGTTCAACTACAGGAATCCAAATACTGCCCATTTAAAAAAAGGGGGGGAGATGGAAAAGAAAGTCAAGATAGAGGTCTGATCCTCTGCATTCATAGAGATAAATTTAAGTGTTCTAAACCAGAGGTGTCAAACTTGCAACCTGTGGCCATATATAGCCCACAACACTCCGAAGTACTGTCCACACCAAATTAAGATGCAATTGGAAATATTTTAAATAAATAAAAGCACAGTAAAATATAGATAATACTACCCTGTAAAACTAAGCCAATATGCATCTCACAGGAATCCTTATGTAAGGCCCTCGTTCCTATTTTATGCCAGTAATCTAAACTGTTTAAAAATCTTCCTTAAGGGCAGCTAGGTGGCGCAGTGGATAAAGCACTGGCCCTGGAGTCAGGAGTACCTGGGTTCAAATCCAGTCTCAGACACTTAATAATTACCTAGCTGTGTGGCCTTGGGCAAGCCACTTAACCCCATTTGCCTTGCAAAAACCTAAAAAAAAAAAATCCTACTTAAACTCCTTCCAAAAGAAACACTGTCTACCTGAAATGCCTTCATCCACATTTCACTAACCTAGCTTTCCAATCAATTCATACATTTAGTTTGAAAATATTATTGAGAGGGCAGTTAGGTAGAACAATGGATAGAGCACTGGTCCTGGACTCAGGAGGATCTGAATTCAAATTTAACCTCAGACACTTAATAATTGCCTGTGTGACCTTGGGCAAATCATTTAACCCCATTGTCTTAAATAAAGAATTTTTTTTAAATGTGATTGACTCATTCAATATTAACCAATATATTTATTATATCCCAGTATTTAGACACTACCAGGCATGCAAATAAAAAAAAAATTGTAAAACCTTCAAGGAAGGAAAATTCTATCAGTTCTCATATATTTTGAGAAAATCACTGGAATATTCTCTCATCTCTTCTCATGCAGAGGCTAATTTGTGAAGAATATAAACTTTTTCTAGTTTCATTAAAGTGCTTATATTATTTGCAGAATCAATATTTACTAAATCCTCATATACAAAATTGGGAGAAAAAGAAAAGACTAGACTAAAAATGTTATACTGAATATTTTCATTTATTATATGCATTTTAATCTGGAAAGAGCTTTCCATCTTTCAATATGATCATCATCTCATCTATTATGTTCTCATCTATTATGATCATAACATTAGAAACAGAAGAGACCCTAAAGACTTTTGAGTCTAATACTTTCATTTTGAAGAAGAAACAAACAAAATAAAATGAATTGTCTCTCAGGATCACACTGCTTACAAATTTCTGAGTTAGGATTTCATTTCAGGTATTCCTGATTCCAGGTACAGGACTTAATCAGTAGTGTTAGTGATGGTAAATAAGGTCATATATACAACACTTTCAAGGTTACTAAAGCACATTCCCCCTAAAGCTATGAGTTAACTAATGCAGCATGTCCTAAAAGTATTCCTATCTCCATTTTATAGGTGAGGAAATTAAAACCTAGAGAAACAAGATTTTCCTATGGCCCCACAGATATTATCAGACCTAGAATTTACATCTATACCTCCTGGTTCTTTATTCAAAGATGAAATTTTTCAGTTAATAGTATTTTATTTATTTCTAATTACATGTAAAGATAGTTTTCAAATTTCATTTTGTAAGATTTTTTAGTTCTATATTTTTCTCCTTTCCCTTCCCTTTCCTCCCTCCCTAAGACAAGTAATCTAATATAGGTTATACATGTACAATCATATTACACATATTTCCATATTAATCATCTTGTGAAAGAAGAATCAGAACAAAAGGGGGAAAATACCACAAGAAAGAAAAAACAAAAAACACATTTTAAAAAAGTGAAAATATGGGGCGGCTAGGTGGCGCAGTGGATAAAGCACCGGCCCTGGAGTCAGGGTTCAAATCTGGTCTCAGACACTTAATACTTACCTAGCTGTGTGGCCTTGGGCAAGCCACTTAACCCCATTTGCCTTGCAAAAAACTAAAAGAAAAAGTGAAAATAGTATGCTTTGAACTACATTCAGAGTGCATACTTTTTTCTCTGGATGTGGATGGCATTTTCCATCACTTTTAAAATTGTCTTTTATCACTGTATTGCTGAAAAAAAGCTAAATCATAGTTGATCATCACACAACGCTCCTGTTAAAGTGTGCTATGTTCTCCTGGTTCTGCTCACTTCACTCAGCATCAGTTCATGAGAGTCTTTCCAGGTTTTTCATGATATCTACCTACAAAGTCTTTCCACTCAACTTTCTAGTACATTACATTTTTCAGTTAATTATAACTTTTATTATATATTGCAGCATCTTAAAATCAATGAGAAACTGATGACTCACTGACTAACAACAACAGAGCTAGATAACATTGACAAAAGTAGACTTCCTTGTCTGTAAGTTTTTCCTGTTCATATTATGAGAGTTTCAAAATGGAAAAGCTCTCATTTTGATGTATAGAGTTATTGTCTTTTTTTTTTGGTCATTCTCAGAATTTTCACTGCAGACATCCCCACAGCTAATGTGGGAAGGGGATCTTTGTTGTCTTACAGTTGTTTGAATGATTAAATCCAGTCCCATGCCCCAAGCAGGAACTACAAATCTTTCATTAGACTTTAAACAATAGCTACTATGCTTAATACAATTATTACGCTGTCCAAGGACTGGATTTTTAGAGCAACACTGAAATAGGTCAGCCGTCATCATTTTCACACACATTACTCTGCAGAGGACCATGTGAAAGTCAGATCAGAGTATGAAAATCAGAAAATGGGAAACTAGTTTGGAAGCTATATCAATTAGCTAATACAAAAATAATGAATGAGAAAAATGACTTTTGTTTCAAGCAGAGAACAACAGATATAGTAGTAACATCACATGAAGATTTGGTCTCTTCTTTTAATTAATTTCAGTGTCTAACATGTTTTCATAAAGTATAAAGGGATGACAGGGCTAAATTCCTGC
The DNA here is from genome assembly GCF_037893015.1 of Macrotis lagotis. Classification (NCBI taxonomy): domain Eukaryota; kingdom Metazoa; phylum Chordata; class Mammalia; order Peramelemorphia; family Peramelidae; genus Macrotis; species Macrotis lagotis. The sequence continues at coordinate 173,981,560 of NC_133664.1, forward strand.
TTGAAATCACTTCTATGGATAAAACCTATATTCCCCCATTTTCCTCCTATTTTCCCATTCACTGAACACTCTTGCTTATGTTCCCTTTCATATGTATATACATTAAGCATTCATTTTTGTTTTCTCTTCCTCTGTCCTCCTCTCTACCCTCCCTGTTTCCCTGCCACCCTCCCTCCTTCCTTCCTGAGATAAAAGTATTTAAGATGCCAGGCTGCTGGAGATAGACACCCTGACAAAGGGGCTGCTACACTGCTGCAAACCCATCTCCCAAGAGCTCTTTTTTGGCTCCCACATATTAATGAATGAATTTAAATACATTAAATACAGCTACCTGGCTGCATCATGAATTAAATGAAACAAGAGCAAGGAGTGAAATCCCAGGAATTCACAAACAAAAGAAGAAAACTCCATGAAAAGCATGCACTTCAAACAGCCTGCCACCCAGAACTGATTAAGAAAAAAGATTGATGAAAAGAACTGGTCAAAGGAAAGTTCAAAAAAGCTGAGAACCAAATTCCAAAAAGAAAAGGAGAGAAGAAAAGAACTCATGAATGAAGCTAATATCTAGTCAACCAGCCAGCCTCTGACCATTTTTCCTTCACATCAATTAAATTCAATATTTATTAAGCAGCTTTGGGTACAGAATATTGTGCTCAGAGATATGAAATGTGGATTAGACAAGATTCCTCACCTCAGAGAGCTGATCAGAGGGTTGTCTCACATTTACTATAATACAAAATAAAACATAAGTACCTAAGAGAGATATAAATAAGGTATCAAATCCAAGTATCTTTACTGATACTTTGGGGAGAGTGAATTGGGATTAGCTAAAAAATCCTGGGAAGGATAGCATTTAAACTAGACCTTAAAGGAAAAAGAAGTAAGGCAAGAGACAAAGAAAAAGGTCAGGTCACCGTAAGGAAAATAGAAGAGGAAACCAGTCTAGAGGCTATAGTAGCAAATCAAAACTATGGAGATAAGATCCTGAAGTAGGGTATTTGCAATAGAAATGGAAAGGAAGAAGTTAATGTTAAAGAAAGTACAGAGAAAGAATCAATAGATTTGGAGACTATTCACGTGATTCCAGGAAGGGGGGAAATGAGTCAACGTTTACTCTAGTATTTGAAAGGACAAGCAAAGGTAGGAATAAAAATCCATTTGGGTGAAATAATAACATAGTTTGGGACAAAGTGAGTTTGAAGTGACAGGATATTCAAGTTCAAATGGAAGTCTTCAAACAGTCTGGATGACCTCTTGTCAGCTGTTACAGTGGGAAAGCTTTTCAAGTGGATGACCATTGAGGGCCGTTCCAACACTGAAATTTTATGATTTCTGAATGTTTAGTGACTAGAACTTAGAAGGCTAAACCAGGAATATCCATAATGAAAGATGCAGTAGGAAGGAAGCAGCTAAGTTCAAAACCTGCCTCTGGCTATTACTTTTGGCAACCCAGGCAACTATAAATTTTAGAACAGTTGTCAATCTGAATTAATTAGAATGGAATTCTTTGTACCAATGAAGTCACAGGTCTGGACAAAAACAAAAACAAAAATTACTAATCCAATGCGTTTTTTGTCTCTGAAAGATTCATGTATGATAAATTCAATATGTCATTGAAAAGAAGCTATTCAATAAATAATTGGCAATCTGAGGGTGATAATGAAAGGTTTAAAGGAAACTGAGACCTGCAAGCATTTTAAATTCTGGAGTTTGGATCTGCAGCGGAGAAAACTGATCAGAGATAGGCATGAAATTCTGCATCCATATGGTAAAGCTTTGGCATGAGGGGAAGGGATAGAGAAGAGTACTAAGTTATCTAAGGGAAGACAGAATCAGAAAAAAACAGGTCAGAGTTCCTTTACAATCAATAATAAAAATCAGTCCATGATTATCCTTTGTACTTTGGACCTGAGCCAATAGAGAAAACTAATTTCCCCCAAAAAAGAGTTGCTCTAATTGAGATTATTTCTTACCCAAAGGGTGGCCACGCTTCTAGCACTGATCCTTTACACACTTAATCAAGCTGGTCCTCCAAAGAGGCACAGACTATTATTAGATCTATACTAAAAATAATAAAAATAAAATAAATTGGAAAGCACAGTGAATTGAGTACTGACCCTGATGTCAGGAAGACCTGAATTCAAATCTGACCTCAGACTCTTACTAGTTATGTGACCCTGGGCAAGTCACTTAACCCTGTTTGCCTCGGGTTCCTCATCTATAAAAATGGAACTGGAGAAGGAAATGACAAACCCCTTCAGTACTACTGCCAAAAAAAAAACCCACCTCAAATAGAGTCACAAAAAAACAGACACAACTAATCAACAGCTACAACTACAACAAATAGAATCAGATCATGGCTGCCCATGCACATCTAACCTGGGTGAGATTTGGAGACAAAGGGTTTTTTTTTTTTGTTTTGTTTTGTTTTTTTGACTGAGCCATTTTTAATAGGTTTTTTTTATTTTAAACTTAAATAGAAAACAAGAAAAGGGAAAAAAATTGTCATATACACAGCAGAACATAAGAGGATTCAAGATATAAAGCAAAAGGAGGAAAATTGTATAGTAATATGATATAAATTTAAATTTATTTTTCCTTAAATTTCAATTGGACCAATTGTCTAAATATTCTTTGCCTCTTTTTTTTGAATCTCTTCATCTTTAAAGATTATATCAGCCCGAGAACTTACATCTAGTTGGTATCTTCTGACCCCACAGCACCTCATCCTTCCCTTCACCCCTCTAACACTCCTGCCCCCAAACACCATCCACCCTCCACCCTCCACCCCCCGCACTGCAGGACAAAGACTTCTCTCTCTCTCTCTCTAGAACTTCCATTCAAAGAAGGAGCCTAGATCAGCCATCCCTTCATTTTCCTCTCACTACTCATGCCTTTTTCCCCCCTCTCCCTTTTCTGCTTCCTTTTTTTACATTGTCTTTCCCTATATGATTGTAAGATGACTGAGAACAGGGACTGTCTTTGGTCTTTATATTGCCAGTGTCTTCTAGTACAAAGTAAATACTTGATAAATGTTTTTTGAATGAAATATGTAAAATTATTGGAAAACTGAAAAATAAGTTTTTATCAACTATGGAAAAGATAAAAACCTTTACATAGCAAATGTTTAACTTAGGAAAATATCTGTTCTAGGTTCATTTGTAGCCTGCGTAAAAATAGTTTACTAATTAATAAATACTACTAATAAATTAATAAACTAAGTAATAAAAATTAATAAACTTGGAACCATGCTGTATACACAATAATGCCTAACAGAGTACCTTTCATATAACACAGGTATCATTATAGATCTTTCAAAGGTAAAGCTGGGAAACTGTGCTCCCACTTCATATATGTATACATGCATACTCATGTACATACCTAAAGTAGGTGCTGATACATAAAATGAGATCACAGAAACACTGATTAAATTTTAGAACCTAAATATTCCATTTTGTCAGATCACATAGTACACCTCTCTCATTTTATTGATTGTCAATTTGAAATGATTTGTTCAAAATGACATAGCTAATAAATATCAGAGCTATGCCTAGGACCTAGATCTCAGGCTGTTCCTTCTACACCACACTGTCTCAAGTGGCTAAACAAAAAATACCTTTCTCTTCTCCAATATAATATTCTGAGTTCCCAGGAGTTTTTTGGGTATACAAGAATTTATAATTGGGTTTTCATGTCATCCAAAGAGTATTATATGTGAAGTTTCTAAAACAATGCCTCTGAATTTTATTGGCTCCATAAATCATATTCCCTCATGACTTCAAGAGAGAAGATGAATTAACTAATTAACTAACCCTAGTTCCATTTTTCCCCAGTTTAGAAGAAAGAGTGAAAACTCCCATTTCCTGAACATTTAATGGTTTACCAAGTACTTTCTTCATAACCACCCTATGGGATAGGTCGTTTAGGCCTTACTACCTCTATTTTTAAGATTTTAAAAAAACCTGAGCTATTGTCAGAGGTCAAGGTAATGAGGAGGGAGGGGAAAAGTGGGGGGGGGAGTAGGGGCAGAATTCTCCTGACCCCAAGGATAAACTATTTTTATTATGCCACACTGTTCATCAGCTATGCAATGGAAAGAGCAGAGGCCAGAAGATCATAGAAAATACTCCATTTCATACATTTTAACTGTACTAGAAAAAAAGGCCCCAGGTTCATTCCCAGATATGAAAAGACAGATATAACTAAAGGCCAACACACACTTCAGGCAATCCTGGATAAGGTCATCTGTCTTCAATAAAGTCTAAGTATGAGAGCTAGACAGTGAACTACTCTCATCACTAAAAGTAATAGAAGAAAGAATATGGGCCACTATCCTCTTTAGTTCCACAAAAAAATTTCATCTTCCATTCTCAAAAAATAGAAGTAAAATTTCATACTGGCTTTGGCACTAAACTTAATGAATAACGCTGGGTAAGTCCTTCTGTCTCATCTCTTTGTGACTCAGTTTCCTAAACTAGACAAACAGACAAGGAAGAAAAGGAAGTAATGAGCACAAATTCCTTAGCAGACAGGACATGTTCTATAACATGCACCTAATTCACTCTTAACTCTTTTTAAAGAAATTTTTCCTCAAAAAACAGAAAAGCAGAAGACAACCTGTCAGGTTGAAGAGTTATTGCTCTCCTAGCTTCTAAATCTGCTTGTTTCAAGGTGAGAAGCTTCCCTTTAAAGTATACTTTTACTGAGTAAGATGAAAATATCACTTCATTTGTGTTCCAGCCTCAGTCCAACCACAAACTTGTATAAGGTACCACCTCCCCAGACATCACAGCTTCTCATTTCAAGGAACTTAAAAAAGGAGAGGACCCTTGGGAGGAAGAGGGATAACAAACAATAATCAAGATGCCTCACAGTCACCTGCATGAAATTTTTTTTCTACTATGAGCAATGACACATCTCTGGGCTTTTTTGTTTCTGAGTAACAACTGGAAGGTAAGAAAATCATGAAATATGTAAGCATAGATTGTAGGCAGCAAAGATAATGCTAGAAAGATTATCATCAGTATAAAAGAGAATATAAACTACTGGCAGAGAAATAAAACCTATAAAAATATTCCGACATGGCTTAGGTTATCGGTTGCACACTAAATAACTGTATCTGGGTTACCTGCAAATATAAAAATTGCTAAAGAGGACACAATATATAAAAGACTCTTTCTTGGAATCTGTCTCTTGCTTTTATCAACTAACAAAAAAATCAAAAAAGAACTAGGGAAGGAATTCAAAAAAGTGGGGGGAGCTGTTCTGTGACTGGTGGCATGTCATTCCTTCACTTATACATCAACAAAGTGATGCCCACCACCAGTATCTGAGGTTGAAAAAAAAGCCCTTTTATTGGGTGATGTTTCTTGGAAGAAAGATGCATTATTTGCATTGTAGCACTGTTTTCTTCCAAGAAAACACCATTGCTAGTGTTTCTTCCTGAAGTTTCCTTCCATTTACAGTGTATCTATACAATTGTTTGGATAGCATATTTCCCATTAATGTGTGATCTCTTTAAGAGCTAGGAGCATGAGTTTGCCTGTCTTTGGATCTCCAGGGTTTCTTTGAATGTCTGGCATATCTTAATCATTTAATGAATGCTTACATTACCCCTTTTAATGAAACATCTGGATCTTGAATATAGAAAACCAAGGAAGGAATAACAGGAATAACCTCCTTCATTCAACAAATAAGTACTCTGCCAGACCCCATTGTAGGTACATATGACAAAAATACATACCCTCTAAATCCAAGGATTTGAGAGTTTTGTGGAGCATTTAACTTTGTAAACATAGTACACCATCCTCAGTACATAATGAGATTCTTTCTTATAAAGCACATCACAAAGTTCTATATAAGTACTAGCTTTTATTATGAAGGTATTGCTAATAATACATCCTGAAATAAGGGGTCTGGAGTTTTCAAAAGGTGTTTCATTTCACATGTACAAATTACACATAAGTAGGCAATGATAAGTATAGAAAGTCAAGCAGATCCTGCTACCCTTAATTTAGGAGCCAAGTATTATTTAGAGCTAGGATCACAGATTAGGGGATAATCGGTTTAAGACTGGAAGTATCCTCTGAGGTCAGCTAGTCCAGTCCCCTCACTTCACAAATGAAGAAAAGGGGAACCAGACATGAAGGGATTTTCATTATCAGATAGGTATTCTCAGAGTCAGAAGCATTCACTCAATTTTTTACTTTAGCTGTAAACATCTAAAACTAGAATTCATCATATTGCTGTCACAGGTCCCTTTTTCTGAACAAACTTAAGAATTCTGTCTTTGCTTAGTTTTTTATTTTTGTTTTATTTTTTGCAGATGGGGGGGTTGGTTTGGTTTGGTTTTTTAAGATATTCCAACATCCCCTCTATGGCTCTCTTACTCTCAGTCCTCTGACCATTAAATTAAGATCTCCCAGTCAATGAGAAGGCAAATCCTTTAGGTCTCTTTTTTCCCCAGAATTCTTCCTGGGTCAGGGTCATGCTTTGAGTTTCTGAACTTTGATTCATAGTTCAGGTGAATCTAAACATCTTTCAGTTTAGTCATTCTCAATTTCTGAGCTTCTCCTCATCCATTCACACTTTACAGTTAACATTTAATCAATGTATATCCTTGTACATGTTAAAACTTCAATAACAGGTTGTAGGTGTGATAGAAACAATTTGTAAATGGCAATTAATCTATTAACATTTAGGACAACTACATTACATGGTTGTCTGTAGTCTTATTTTAGATCCTGTGACAAACATAAAAAGATTGTGGTAGACAGAAAGGAAAGAAGAAACACACCTTTAAATAAGCTCCTAATATGTGCTAGGCCCTTTACAAATATTAGCTCATTTAATCCTCATAACAGCCCTGGGAGGTAGGTCCTATTACTATCCTCATTTCATAGTTGGCTAACTATACATATATATATATATATATGTATATATATATATATATATATATATATATATATAGTCAAATCTGAATCCAGGTCTTCCTGCTCCAGGCTCAGCACTCTATCCACTCACTGTGCTATCTAGCTACTCTATATTTGACAAGAATTTATATCCACATCAGTTATGGTGGGGGAGCTTTCATTTGCTTTTCTATGCAATTTTGTTTTCTTTCTATCATGCTAATTTTTTTTTGTTCCACTTCTACATCTTTCCACACTCATTTCCTTCTCTCCTCTCCAGCCTCCAGTATGCTAAGGCCCTATTAAGTCTCTCCTCATTCACTGAAATGATCTTCCAGGGAAACTGGAATGCTAGTCCTACTGGGTTAATAGGGGGGACAAACACTCCCAGAATGCAGACCTTAGCCAAAAGCATTACAGGAGAGACACCCCAACCCCTCGGAGATACTCCTAGAACCCTTAGAGGAAAATAGAGGAGTTTGACTGGGGGATGGTGAAACCAGAGAGCAAACAACTACAACTGGATTTCCTGAGTATAAAATATTTTTTTTAGAGAGAGGCAGCATGATACAGTGGCTGAAGAGCTGATATCAGAATCAAAAAGTGTTAAAGCCCTCTTTCTGAAATCTACTGGATTTGTGACTTTAGACATGTCATTTAAGCTCTCAAGTATCCTCCCAAGAAACTCTCTAAGACTATAGAAGGTATCCAAAAAGTTTTAGTGCAGTTTTAAACTACTGAAGTCTAAAAAAGCATAAGGATTTTGGGGACACCTTATTTAATTGTAGGAAAGGTAAAGAATTTCTGACCTAAAACTCCCTTCATCCATGAAACTACTGATCTCATAAAAACAAACAAAAAAGTGAATGAATGAATACAGAAACAAATAACATATTGGCTCAAGCTTTTTGCATGATCTAATATTTGTATGTTTTCTTTTTCATGAAAATGAGCATTTGTAACAGATGACATTAACTTCTTTGATAAACATGTCCAACAAAAACAGCATCAAAGACAACTAAATTATGTTGGTTTCCTGGATGGCTCAATTTTTGAGCTTTCTTTTTTTACTAAATTAGAAAATCTGCCTATGATTCTAACAAAATGAAGTGTAAAAGATAACCAGAGAGGTAATAATTGGTGAAGCTTTGCCACTGTGAGAATAAATTAGAAATATTCCTTGATAACATTTAGTATAGCTCCAAAAGGTGGTCTAGAATTAATGTTAATCTTTTCATCCTAAAGGTTATTAGTTCACAGGATATCTGAAAAAAATAACAAATGAAGACTACTTGATTGCATCTGGAGATATTTTAGAAAATAATTACTGACAAGTAGAAACTATAAATAAATTGACAACATTTTTCTTTTTAAAAGTCAGAATTTAACTGAGGCAGTAATTTTATGTGCTGACATTCATAAGGCTCTAAAATAATAGATTTGCTACAGAATTTACTTTTGGGTTGAACTTGTAAGAGGCCAAGACCTAATCTTTATTAAATTAATGATCACATGTTTATTTAAAAGTAATTAAGAATTTTGAAGAACAGGTTTTTGGACTTCTAGGCATGAATCTTCTTCAACCCAAAGAGAAACTTTAGGTCCAAGACATTCACTTGCCAACAAAGTTTGGCATGAACCACAGTAATGGAAAACAGGTGAAGCATATAATCCAAAACATTAGATAATCCAAGTCATCTATATTTAGTTTTGTAATCCACTTGAGTTGAGTTGGTTTTGGGGGGGGGGGGTAAATCCTAATTTTGTTTCTCCAAGCTTAATATTCAGAAATGTACATATCCTGGACACCATTAACTAAGGGAGATCAAATAATTCAAATGCATACTAACTCACAGAAGATTACAACTTGGTCATGAATGAATTACGTTTACTCCTATGTACTGAGAATTCTTAGTAACTGAATTAAATGTTCTTATAGTATTCACCCTGCCTGTGTAAAGGTTACCATCAAAACTTGAGACTAAACTAATAAACAACAATTTAATATATTATACAAATTATCTTAAGATCATAGATTTAGAGCTGTTGGAGACTGTAGAACCATCTAGTTCAATCCCCTCATTTAACAGGTAAGAAAACTGAGACCCAAGAACAATAAGTGATTTGTCTAAGGTCACACAGGTAGTGATATAATATATTAAGACTATCTTAAAAGGTAGTCATTAATTCAGAGCATTTCATCTTGACCACATGGTTAATTAGGGAAGGAATTGAAGCTGAAATTTTGGATCTCTTGATGCCAAGTCCAGGACATTTTCAATTACACCATATTGCAATGGATAGTACCAAGTACTTAGGAAGTTTGATCTATTCTTCAAAGACCGACATTATGTTGTTGTTGTTGTTGTTGTTTTCCTTTAAAATATATTAAGATGTGGAGTGGATTTTATCATGCCTAAGTTCAAGTTTTCTAACATGGGATCAGTTGCTCTCACTATCCCCCCACCTCACCACACAGCAGTGTACACATATTGAAAAGAAAATTCATACTCTCTTCGTTATTATAAACCTCAGATAAGATGCTTCCAACAAAAAAAAATGATCTCATATAAGCTGCCAACCTTTAATCCTTTGTCTACCTACCAAACTAATAAAAGTGTAATTCTAAAACAGAGGTATAAGTTGGTTGATGACATATTCATCACTCTTTATATTAAAAGATTTAATTAATCCTTCCTCAATAAGAAATCAAATAAGCCTATGAATTTTCCATCTGTTATGTTTTTTCCCCCAATGTGCTTATGCAATCCCTGGGTGTGTGATTTTTCCATTACCAAAGAAATACAATCAGCATGTCTTTTGAAAATATATTTCAGATACATAGATCATTCCATGGGTAAGACAGAAGGCAGACAGGGACTGGCTCTATTAGGGGAAAATATTGATTTTCTTCCAAAGTCTTAATACAAAATGCTAAACATAAAAATCCTAATAACCCAGTGAATATTACTAGACTTCAGGAAGTCTTTTCCCATTTATATACTGTGATTATATACTGTGATCTTGGATCATCTACCTCTATCCATCTTCTCTTTTGCTATTCCTGAGATGCTGAAAAAAAAACCCATGAAATTGTGTCAACTGGGTCCACCATAGATTCAAGTTACCAATCTCAATAGGGTCCTCATAGGTATAATCTTCTTATGAATTTCTGATTAATTCAAAGTTCATAAATATTGGCCACCATGACCAAGATCATAATCATAGTTTGAGGCAGGTAGTTAGTATAGTGCAGAAGGAGAAGAGAAGCGAGGGAAGGAAAACATGAGAGAGAGACAGAGACAGAGACAAAGACAGAAAGAGAGACTGAGAGAGGGAGGGAGGGAGGGAGGGAGAGGGGGGAGGGAGACAGAGAGACAGAGACAGACAGACAGAGAGAGAGAGAGACAGACAGAGAGAGAGAGAGAGAGAGAGAGAGAGCGCAAATTTATTGCTTATGTGCCAGGCACGATGCTATTAAAAATATATACAATGGAAAGAGCTCTAAACAGCTCCTTTACACATGTCTTAGAGAGGAATTAAGTTCAAAATGCCTATTATCATGACTTTAAAGATACCAATTGTCCTCTCATGCCACAAAAGAAAACATTTCATCATTTCTGAATCCACTACAAAAGGTAATTTTTTCACTGTTTATACTGGAGATCCTCAAGACACCATCTAACTTAACCCTTTTCCTTAGTTTGGTGATTGTTCTGCCCAGCATAATAAACTTCATAAATCTGTATCTACTACTTCACAAATTTCAAGAATTGAAATGATTTTATTTCAGTGGCATAAAATTCTGCCTTTCAGGTGAGAATATTTCTGTTTGAAAAATGTGGATCAGTACCATGAAAATGTTTTGTCTCTAGGACTTTAATGCACTGTTAATGGTGTTGTGAACTGATCCCATCATTGTGGAAAGCAATTTGGAAACATGCCCAAGCAATGTATAATACCACTACTAGGTCTCTAACCCAAAAAGATCATCAGAAAGGGATGAGGCCCTACATGTGCAAAAATATTTATTGCAGCCTTTTGGGGGGGTAGCAAAACATTGAAAATTGATGGGAGGTTCAGCTAGGTTGCAGAGTGGATAGAGCACCGGCCCTGGAGTCAGGAGTACCTGGGTTCAAATCCAGTCTCAGACACTTAATAATTACCTAGCTGTATGGCCTTGGGCAAGCTACTCAACTCCATTTGCCTTGCAAAAAAAATTGATGGGAATCATCTGAGGAATGGCTGAACAAGCTATGGTATATGAATGCAAATGGCATCCGATTGTACAATAAGAAATGAACAGGCAGCTTTCAGAAAAACCTGGAAAAAACTTGTATGAACTGATGCAAAGTGAAATGAGCAGAACAGGAAAACCTTGTACACAGTGTCAGCAACATTGTGTGATGATCAACTATGAATGATTCAGCTCTTCTCAGCAACACAATCAATTGAGACAAGTATGAAGGACTCAAAAAGGAAAATGCTATCCACATCCAGATAAAAGAACTGTTGGACTCTGAGTGCAGATCAATGCATATTTTTTTCATTTCATTCTTTTTCATGTTTTTCTTCCTTTTGATTTATTTCTTCTTTTACAACTTTGACTAATGTGAAAAAATGTCTTACATGATAGCATATGTATATCCTATATCAAATTGTCTATCATTTTCAGAAAAAGAGGGAAGTCTGTGTCTCAGAGAGACTCATTATTAATTTATACCTGTTTTCAATACCTTCAAAACTTCCTGTTGCAGAAAAACTTCAACATTGTTGGTAGAACTGTGAATTGATCTAATCTCTCTGGAGAGCAATCTAGATGCCCAAAGAGTTTTAAACCTTTATAAACCCTTTCACCCATATCTGTTTCCCAAGGTGATCAAGGAAAAAGGAAAAAAAACCCCACATATTCTAAAATATTGGTAGCAGTTATCTTGGCAAAAAAATTGGAAATTGAGAAGATGCCCATCAATTGAGAATGACTAAAAAAGTTGTGATATATGTGGAATTCTACTGAATTCTACCACATGTACTGTGTGTGTGTGTGTGTGTGTGTGTGTGTGTGTGTGTAATAGGAACTTTCTCTAGTATGGGGTGGGAAGAGAGGGAAACAGTTCAGAACTTAAAATGTAATAAAAAACAAGATTTAATTTTTAAAAGCTTCTTAACAGAGGAAGTTAACAGGTTAGTACTCAAACAATTAGATACATAGCAGTAACATACTAACTGCAAGTTTGATGACAGCATTGAGAAGAACAGCTGTTTCACAACAGTTATCACCCCCTCTCTCCACCACTACCACCACCACCAATTAATTTTGAAATGGCTATCTCTCATTCTTTGCTTCAACAGAGATAACAGCAAAATATCCAATGTGGCACTGCTAATAGCTCCCTGTCCCAACTAGTGATTTCTTCGGGTTTCAGCAGAGATACCATTTCCATCTAAGAGGGAGAGGCCAGTGTTAGAGGAATACGAATATTTAAGCTTGGGAAAACTTTCTGAATTATCACCAGAAACTGGGAGAAGCAACCTGATATTAGAAAGAGCTTGAGAGTGGGGGGGGAAGGGCTGAATTAATTTATCATATAACTTCAAGCAAGGATTTTTTTCTTCCCTAGATTTAAGTTTCTTCTTTTGAAAAATAAGAAAGAGGATTAGTTCATCTGTAAAACAGAGCTCTTCCCAGCTCAAAAAGTCTATCACTCCAACAGTGTTTCCCCTTTCCTATCAGGGATACATGGCAGAATCTCCAGACCATGGAGTACTTCCCACTCCACTTTCCATAGTTGTTCCATGTTATCTAGCTGGGAAATATCCTATCCAACAACACATTCCTGTTCCTCTGAATACCAGAAGGCTGCTACATAAGTGTCTAAATTTCTGGCACCAGCAGAGATATGGGCACATCTTTTCAAAAGACCAAAGTTTTCCATTAAACAACTTTTCCCAGATTAATCAATCTGAGGCAACTTCACATGTCATTCCTGAGATAAACAGGCAATCAATAAGCAGGTATTAAATACTTTCTATGTTCCTGTCCTTGTGTTATATGCTGAGGATACTAAGACAAAAAAAGAAACAGACCCTACCCTCAGGAAGTTTTCATTTTATTGAGAGAGACATATACATAAATCAAAATATGCAAAGGAGTAGAAATAACTGAAAGGTCATTTCTGATAAAGATAATGGTATAGAAAGAATGTGTGCAAAATTGCATGCTAAGAGAATAATTATCTTCATTTCTAGTGCTTTAAGAGAAAAGACAAAAAAAAAAGAAAAAGCCTGATTAGCTTCCATAAGATAGTCAATAACTAAGTCCAACTCAATAAGATCCAAAGCTGTTCTTGTTTTAATAATCCAAGTCAACTAAAGGAAAAGCTTGCTTGTTTGTTTATTTTAACAAGAAATATCTTGACCTCTGTACCATTATTAACTGGTATTTGATGACTTTTGCAATACAAGTTGAACAGATAAATCAGAAGAACAAACCACAGAACAGAATTTTCAGGAATGAGTGACAAGCCTAATTTTAAGTCAGCAGAGTAAAAATGATTTCACTGTGATTTCAGAAGGTTAAGAAGAAATGTCTACATGATTTTGGCAAAATCATAATAATTCTCTTTTACTCATTAATAAAGTCAAAATTATAATCTGAAGCTCCTTTCCTTTAGCTTAAAGACAATGAACCTTGTTTAATGTTACCCTTTGGGAATGATAACAATCTGTTCTCACTTTAGAGGAAATAATTTTAAAATAAGTTGCAATAAAATAAAGACAAGACAAGAATGGGAAGGGCACAAAACCTGGAACCTAGGACTTCATTAAAAAAAAAAAGTTTGTGTCTTGCTATTGTACTCACCTGACAACCGAGGATTTATAGAAAGTCCAGGTGACCTAATACATACTTAACAACTTACAAGTTATAAAGGTTTGAACCCAGTATTACTTAATTTAGCTTTTGAATTTTTAAAATTTATCTTAACACTTTTTATTTTTATATCATAATTATTTCTGGGCATACTACCTTGCCCACCTAATGAACTTTCCATATAGGGATAGGAAGCTTCCAGGGAAGAACTTTACTAACTTAGGTCAACATCTTTTCTCAAACTTATAGTTTTAGAGATTTGCCTAGGGCACTGAAAGGTTAAATGAATGTCTAGGATCTCACAGCCAGGAAAAAAAGACTTTAATTCAGGTCTTCTTGGATTTGAAGTCAGCTAATTATTCACTATAATATTTTGTCTCTCTCATTGATTACACCAATGAGAAAAAGTTAAGCAAAAGTAAAATCAACCCACAAAGCAACTATATTTCTCACATATATACATATATAATATATATATATATATATATATATATATATAAAATACCCTCTCCCATAAACTCTCTACATCTTCAAGGAAGGAAGGGAGAAATTCAATTGGATTTTGATAAGGCTTCCATGATCAATTAAATAAGCCAAAGGATCATTTCCTACTCTCCCACTCAGCAAAAGAAATAAAAGATTTGAAATTCCAGGAAGATTTTTAAATCCAAGAAATGAGAGACCATGAATCCATCAACTCATCAAATTGATGAGTAATACATGAAGGAGGTAGTTCTTATAGTGCAGCCAATTTCTTTGCAGGAAAGTCAGCCTTTCATTGACATTTGCTGGGTACTGCCAAGGACCCAATGGAACATTAAGTCCTGTCTTTTGAGTAAAGTGACAATCACATTGCCATCTACATATTAGTTCAGTTTCTTAGTCCTACCAAAAAAAAAAGAAAAAGCTAACAGAAAACAACTGAAGTTATCTTTAGAATCAAGATTTTTGTTTCTGATGTTTATGTTATTATTATGACCTCAGATTACCTAATTATATACATTCACAATTAAGTATGTTGAATAATAGTTTCTGTAAACCCAATAAAATCAAAGCCATACCCCAACCCCCAAAACACACATATCAGAAACCACAAAAAAAAAAAAGATATAAGTCCCAGACTACTGCTAGATAGTCAATATCTGTGAGACAATAACTTAGTCTGGTAGATTTTTGTATTTTTTCTTTTTTTAATAAAAAAAGAAATGTCAGATTATAATCTATATAAAATGACTGATAAAATTGATCACCTACACATCATTAAGGGTTGGAAATACATGTATTTCTCACTTTATGTAATCCATTTTTGTCTGAAAAGATTTGTACATATCCAATTTTTGTAAATTGAATTAGTACAGGGGAACTTTTTATTTAAAGGAACTCTTGAATTTTTTTGTAAAAGAAAAAGCCTGGCAATATTAATAATCAGCCCTAATGTCTATATTTTAAGTGTAGATCCCATAAAATAGGACTTTTTAAAGTAGGTACAACTATTTTAAATATTCTGAAAATTCAAACCCACCAGTCAGGATGCAGTCATGTTCATATGCAGTGAGGAATCCAGAAATTGACAGACCTATATGCATCTTGTTTCTCAATTTACTAATGATATCCAATAGACATCCATCTGTACTTCTGTTGTCTTTATTCACTATTCACCATTTCCAGTGATGACCCAGAACATGCCCAAACAGATAAAAGCAGTCACAAAGATTTCTTTAGGATTTCACCTTATGATACATAATGGTTTACAGGAATGCACTGTATCTAAAAGTATTATTTCCTATGCTGTTCAACATAAAGTCAATTTTGCTGTAATAATTTAATATCCGGGGGGGGGGGGGAGGCTAGGTGGCACAGTGGATAAAGCACCAGCCTTGGAGTCAGGAGTACCTGAGTTCAAATCCAGCCTCAGACACTTAACAATTACCTAGTTGTATGGCCTTGGGCAAGCCACTTAACCCCCTTGCCTTGCCAAAAAATAAATAAATAAAATAATAATTTAATGACTTTGGGCATGAATGTCAGTAATTTAGGCAGAAGAGTCACAAGAAATAGGGATGCCCATACCCTTAGAGAGATGAGAAAGAGCACAGGAATTGAAGACACAAGACATACCACTTGTGTGGTCACTTATTCACTCTAGGATAGTGACAGGGATAGGAGATGGCTCAGGAATTTCAATGATCTAAAATATTCCTGTATCAGAACCCTTCCTCAATAAATGTTGGTCAACACTTTCACTGTAACTTCTAGTCTTAGAGAACTGCTTGGAGCAGAGATATCAAACAGGCAGCCCACCCTGGCCCCAATCAGATTAAAATGTAATTGCAAAATATTTAACAAAATAAATAAAAATATAATACAACATACTTAAAAACTAAGTCAATATGCAGCCTATAAGATACTTATGTATAGATTAGTTCCTGCCCTCACCCTGCCCCCACTCTTTAATTTGAGTTTGACACTGTTGGGCTAAAGTGGGTAGGGAACCTTTGTTCTGTCAAGGGCCATTTGGCTGTTTATAACATCATTTACAGACCATACAAAATAATCAGACTTTATCACATTATCATAGACTGTGAAATGATTGGTTGATTATATAATACTGGTTATAAGTACAGCAATAGATTTGGCAACAATCTGGATATGAATTCTGGCAAGTAGAAGGAAGCAAGCTTTATAGATATCATGAATTGTACTAAGAAATTAATATTACCTCATTTGATCCTCACAATAATACTGGGAGCTCATTGATATTATCATCCCTATTTTACAATTGAGGAAATTGAGGCAAATAAACATTAAGTGACTTGCCCAGGGTCACACTGCTAGTAAACTTCTGAGGTCAGATTTGAACTCAGGGCTTCCTGACTCCACATCTGGAGTTCTTTCCTCTATATCTACCCCCCCCACAACAACAGGCAGTCATGCCTGAAATCCTTATACAAATAAGACTGCTTCAACATGTTAACAAACACTTGTCATTTTGATTAGACCAGTTGTCTGTTTCTATAATAACTCCAATTGCAGAGATAGAGCAAATTTGCAAGTCCTCTGAAGTATCTGACACATACAGCAAAGGAAGAAAAGACTCCAAAATCAGGAGGGCTCCTGAACTCAGCATTTACCTTGGATGACCATACTCATTATTACACTCCTTCTAATTAGCCAAGGTTTCCTTACATAGGATTTGGAGCCCATGGTTTTTTTTTTTCTTCCATTTTTCTTTTAGTCTGAACTTTAACAATAGCACAATAGAAAAGAAAGAAAGAGATGGACATGAAACTCTAATTTCTATCATGTAGAGGTTGCTTTCCTTTTTTAAGTAGATAATAAATTCAACATGTTACTCAAAAGCTGTCCTGCTTATCTGTTATTCCTTCTGGACTTCCTTCTGTTCTCTTCTGTGTATTTTAAAAACATGCTTCAATGACCCTTTTTTTCTTTCTTTTTTTAACCCTATCCCTTCCTTTTTCCTCTCCAGTAACCCTGCCCATACTGGGTGGGGGGGGAAGCAATTTTATCAAATATGGATAGTAAAGCAAAATAAATCCCCATATTGACCATATCCAGCAAAATATATGGCTCATTCTGCATTCTGAGTTCATATCCTCTTTCATCATAGGTTCTCTGGAATTGTGCTTGTTCAGGATTGTCAATATTGAGAACTCAGAATGGGAAAATGTCTCTATCCATTTCACTGGTCAGAATTATTGTCTTTATAATGTTATTAAAATAAATTGTTCTATAAGTTCTACTCCTTTTCCTACACATTAGTTTATACAAATCTTCCTAAGTTTCTCTGAAACTATCCCTTTCATCAGTTCTTATAGCATAATAATATTCTCTTACAGTCACATATCACATGTATCTATATATGGGTTTATTGAACATATAGATTGCATCCACGTGAATCTATCTAGATAAGTTCACAAGACATGAATCTTTATTCACCTATGTGTCTCCTCCTCTCCTAGGGAGATTTTGATTTCTGACAGGAAGGAAGAAGACAACCATGAAACTATTCACTGTTCTCTTCAAATAGTGGATGCCAGGCTAGAATTAAATCTATCCCTCCCTAATATTTAAGTCTAGGGAAAATAATTTTCTAGGTTCCTGATCATTATGCTTTAGTGAAAAAAGGAATAGCCCCATGCCAGACAGACAAATAGGTAGACAGAACTATCTCCAAGACATGGCTCCCTTCCTACCCAATACAAGTTATGCAAAGAGTGAATAACAGATAAAGCTGTTTATCTTTCCAGAAGATAACAAACAAAAAACAGAAAAGTTATAATGATGACAATGGATCACACAGTGATTGAACTCTTCCACTGGGTGCAAGATATCTTAGTTCAACCAAGGAAATGTCCTGAAGTCTTTGTGTTTTTATAATGAAGATATAATGATCATGGTGCGAGATTCTCTCATGTTGGCTTCTTGCCAAAATCTCTCATCTTTCAGGAAATTCTCTTTGTAAAGAATCTGAATTCATGTTTCTTCTCTCAAAGCTAGAAGCCAGAAGAATGAGGATCCCTTTTCTCTCAATTCCTCACCAACTCTTACCCTTCAAGCAAGAACAGAAGATCAACTAATCAGTCTCTACCAATGAGGAGAATCTTATGGAAAAGGACTTGAACTTCTGGTTACACAAAATTTGTTCAATCATTCCCCAATGAATGCTCTCTTAGCTTCCAATTCTTTGCTACAACAAAGAGAGCTACTAAAAATATTTTTGATACCTATGGGGCCTTTTCCTCTTTTCCTTGGGGTTGTAACCTAGTTATAGTATCTCTGAGTCAAAAGTTATTGAACAGTTGAGTGATTGAAAGAATAATTCCAAATTACTTTTCAAAATTCCCCTCACTAACAGTTCATTGATGTGCCTATTTTTTGTGGCTATGCCAATAATTTTGAATTTCCTCTTTTGTCATCTTTGTCAATATAATGGATATAAAGAGGAAACCTCAGAGCTGCTTAAACGTGCACTATTTAATTATTAGTTGGTTGAAGCATTTTTTTCTTGTCTGTTAATAATTTGGATTTCCTACTTTGAAGAAGTAAGAAACAAATTATCTTTTGACCAAATGATCAAACTGGGGAAAGAGAAGCCATAGCTTATGCCTTTTACTCTTGTCCCTGGAGGGCAGGAATACTTGACAGAGTGCCTGTATCTGTTTGTTTTGGGGTAACAGGAGTAAACTGGGGTCACCAATTGTTATCTGGTTATTCTGGTTATTTAGCATGTGCCTGATTCTGATTATGACCATCTCAGGCCTTTCCTAACCTCACCAACAAAGAATAGTATCAGGGAACAGAGGCAGGATAGACCCACATCATCCTGAATTCTGCCAACACTCTCATATCAAGTTACCACTATTTATACAGCTGCAATGTATTAAGTCCATATTTGTTTTTTACCAGAATTGTAATGTCACTAGACTAGGGAACTTCTAGGAAGTTCCTTCTACCAAAGCAAATCTTTATCTGACCTCCAATTTGTAATTTTGGAGTGTCTTGATTTAGTCATAGAGATAGAGCTAAACTGGATTTTAGATAATTTAATCCAGCCCTCTCATTTTACAGATGAGGAACCTGAGACCCAATGAGGTAAAAAGACTAAAGTCACACAAGTAGTGTGTGGCAGGATTTGAATCCAGGTCCTAGACTAAATGCAGCATTGTTTTATGCAATGTACCACACGTTCACTTATCCAAACTCAGTACTTGTAATGTTTTTTAAGTTACAAACATGCTTATGTGCAAGTGTCTCTCCAGAACCTGGATCTACCTATTGTCTCTCTCATGTTTATATATCATCCATTGCATTCACAAGCTGCCATGACTTTCTCACTTCCCCAATGATTGATCTCCAATGCAGTTGTATAAAGGATGGGAGAGTCAGCAGAGAGGGGACTTGAGAAAAGCAGCCCCTAGTAAGTCATGAGTATGCCAAGAGTCAGCCTTGGCAAGAGTTACTATAGATCACATCACTCTTTCAGCTCTCACTGAACAGCTGAGAGGCAGCTATGTTCCTGAACCCCTAGTACTTTGCCTTTCTTCCCATTTCAATCTCATAGCAATAATCTGCTTTAGCTATATTTGCTAAAAATACATTTCACATCTCTGTTACACTTGCTGATACTATTCCTGGCTTGTTTTCATTCTGTCTTAGAAATGCCTACATGGGGAGCACTAAAAATGTGCAAAGTATTACAATATTACTTTCACAAGAGTCCATCTTCCCTTCTCATGGCACAGAAATTCAAAAGGCATATCTACATTAGATGATAAAAAATGATTTAAAAGAAAAAATGGGGAAAGAAAAGGAAGAAAATTACCAAAAAATAAAGATTATCTGTCCACCAAAAATAAGTTAATATCTACTTCCTCACACCCCACCCCCATTAATACCCTTAAATGTGCATAGGAAATATGCTGGAAATCATTGTGTTACCACTGAAGCAACTACAAAATACAATTCCTACCGAAAACCTCTTGATATGTTCAAAATCTGGAAAACAATTCAAGAAAGCCACATACTGGGGTTTAATTTCATTCCCTAGAAGATGTTTTCCTCATTGGAGCCTGAGGGAAAGACTGTAGGGGAATCATTAAGAGTCAACCTTTATTTCCATTATGGATTATGGTCCCCTTGTTACAGAGTTCCTGCTCCCTCAAGTTCGTTTTTCTGAGAGGCATCCCTCAGCAGAGCTGAAGCTGGCACTGAACTTTCACAGGGATATCTTGGACGAATAAGTGAATTTGGCTGCCAGAAACTCTCTGACTTTTCTGATGTTTCCAAGAACTTTGGCTCTCTATAATTAGAGAGGAAGATAATGACAGCTCTCCATCTCTCATCTTTGGCATCCCTTGGGCAGGAAGGTGGAGTGACTATTGTAGGAACAATTTTCTCCCCAAAGGTCATTATTTCAAGCTTTGTTCTTTGGGTTTTTTCCCCCAACCAAAATATTCTCCATTTGTCTTTTTCCCTCTATTAACAATACATCTGGTGTCAGAGAACCTCAATTCAAAATTCAGTCCTTCGTTTACTACTTTTATGACTCTAGCTGTTTAATTCCCACTAGGAGCAAGATAATACAGCTAAACCAATGAAATTCCCTAAAGTCTCTGGTCCAGCTTCCTCAGAAAACTGTGGAGATTGTCCTGGATCAAGCGCTCTTAACCTTTTCTATGTCATAGATTTCTTTGATCATCTGGTAAGGACCTTTTCTCAGAATAATGTTTTATGCATGAAATGAAATACATAGGATGACAAAGGAAACCAATTTTATTCAAACATATGGAACAAAATATATATGTATATTTATATATATTACATAACATCAGAGGTAGCTAGATGATATAGTGAAAATCATCGTGCTACCACTGAAGCAACTACAAAATACAATTTCTACCAAAATTGTATTGGACCTGGAGTCAAGAAGACCTGAGTTCAAATGTGTCCTCAGGTGCTTATAGGTTGTAATGACTCTGAGCAAGTCAATGAATTTCTGTCTGCCTCAGTTTCTTCATCTGTAATATAAAGGGTAGTAATAGCAACTCTTTCCCAGGATTGTTTCAGGTATAACAATAACAGCAACTAATATTTATTGAGCACTTCCTGTGTGTCAGGGCAGCTAGGATACAATGGATATTACGCTGGCTCTGGAGTCAGGAGGACCCGATTTCAAGTTTGACTTCAAACACTTACTATCTGTGTGACCCTGGGCAATTCACTTGACCCTATTGCCACCTGTAATATGAACTGGAGCAGGAAAAGACAAACCACCCTAGTGTCTTTGCCAAGAAAATCCAAGAGTCAAATAGGATTGAAATGAGTGAATAACAATACTGTGTGCCAGACAACAATGAAACACTACAATTGTTATTTCATTTGAAAATATTTGTGAAGTCCTTTGTAAACCCTGAAGCATACAAATACAAATAAGTATTATTAACCATTGAAAAAAAAAAAAAACCAAGTTCCAGGATGCTAGGGTAGCATCCCTGGCACTAGAGGATCTCTGAGGTGCATTCCATATCTAAAGGCATCATCTCATCATTCTTGGGTGATTGATAGAATTTGAACATGATGTTAAGAATTAAGGTGAATGAGTGCTACTTAGCTGAAGAAAAGAAGGTTAAAGGAGAGACAATAAGGGGAGGGCAATAAGGGATGAGGGATGATGAAGAAAAATAAGTAATGTTAGAGTTAATGTCTTGGATTAGTCATTAAAATTCCATGTCTAAAAATTTAGCCAGTCTAAGCATCTCTACTGTTCCCATTTTAAATCACTTCAGGAAAGAGAAGAGAATGAGTGTAAATTCCAAAGTTCTGAATCTTGAGCTATTAGAAATTGGAGTTGCTCTTTTAGCAGAAGGCAAGGCTCCCTGGAAGCATGAATCTCCAAGGCTCTCTCTGACTACCACAGCATGCACAGAAATGGAGGACAAATCAACAGAAAAGAGAAGCGGGAGGAACCTGATGCAGTGGAGCACCATTTTATAAAACCCAACAACCTAACAAAAAAATAGGAATAGGAAGCAGAAAGTATCTTTTTTATCACATTTGTTTTTCTTGCTCTCTCAGATAGAATTTCCTTAAGCAGTTGGATTATAACTTAAAACTTGGAAGCTAGAGAGCCTCCCAAATGAAACCTCTCCTACTCTGGTAACCTTGGGAAAGTTTACTTGTTGTCCTGTCTGGCCCTCAACTTCCTCCATTTTAAAAATTAAGAGTGTTGGACTAGATCAGGAGTTCTTAACCTGGAGTCCACTGATAGATTTCAGGAGTCAAGTCAACAAGCTGAACATTTACTATCTCAGATACTGTACTAAGCATTGGATTTGTGAACTCAAATGGTGGGGAGGGGAAATATATCATGTTTTTCATTAACCTCTAGCTGAAATTTACTATTTCCTCTTATTATTTAAAAGCAGAATTCTAAGAAGAGGCCCATAGGTTTTGCTTAGACATCCAAAGAGTTCTGGGATACACAAATTTTAAAAAAATTAAGTTTCCTGATCTAAATGATTTCTAAAGTCTTTTTCCAGTTTCTCAATTCTCTGCTTCTGTAGATTTTTATTCCTACCCACTAAGATATTTTTTGAACAAATAACTCTCCAGAATCATATTTTCCTCTACTTCCATTCAGAAATCTAAAAGTACTCCTTGCTTCCCTTATTGTTTTTCATAGAATTCTGCAGCTAAACAGAATTATGTTTTTGTGGCAGAAAACACTGACTATACCTCTCTTGGAATCAAGTCTTGTTTATACTACCTTGAACCTTTTGCATGATAAAATATCAACTGAGTTACTATATACATTCATGTATAATCTGTAAAAGAAAATAAAAGCTACCATTCTTCTCTGCCATTCTCTTTTGATCACTTGTAGTGCGAAACATTGCCCCTGTTGAAAGAGAAGCTTCATTCTTCTGCTTTGAAGAGGAAAAGTATTTTACTATTCAAACATTTTTTTCCCTGGAAATGGGAAGGGGGAGTAAGAAGGGTAGGAGTCTAGGAGGTCTGGAAGTGAAAGGTGGGAATAGGAAATTTCCTTAGTTGGGAGAAAGTCAGTAAGGACCTACTGCCTGAATAGAAATGTAGAGTAGGATCATCCAGTTATCAGGAGTTCCTAGGATTCCACTGAGATTCCAAGTCTCATGTTGGAACTCCATGAGCTATGTGACTTTGAAGTAAAGATTTATTATTCCTTCCTGTTTCATCTCCATTCTCCATTCCTGTTATAGTATGCATCCTCTTTTAAAAAGTAGAAGAGGAAAAAGGTAAAAGAGGGAAGCTGGAAGAGGAAAAATTGGTAGGAAAAACCATTAGACAGTATATCACTAGACCCCATCCTACCCCAAGGGATGCTGTGAGAATTAAAAGGAGAAAAGTTTATTCCTAGCACCTTAAGCTCTTCATCAATAAGCTGCTCTATAAATATCAGTAACTATCTCCTCTAGAAAAAAAAATGTGGTCTCTTCATAGCAGCATGTATAATGCATTAGACTGCAATGACTATCAAATCCAGAAAGTAAAGCTTTTATTGCATCCTGAGAAGTTTGAAAGTATCCCGGACTAATCAAATATGGTAGGTAGTTCATAAAACCTCCATCTCCTTAGCTGTAGTCCTCCAAGTCTAATGGTGATACTTAGAGGAATCTCAAAAATGACCCTCTACTCAAAACTACTCTGTCCCATGGAGTATTCCAGAATTGTAGTCAAGAGACCTAGATTAAAGTTCAGAGTATCATTAACTAGCTGTATTGTGGCAAGTCATTTATTCTCTTTGGCCTCAATTTACTCATTTGTATGAGTCACAGGATCCCTCCCAACAAAATGAATACAGGTATGATTTGGGTACTTCTCACTTCTTTGACTTTTTATCTCTATCTAGGTGAAATTCAGGAAATTCAGTATCTAGAATTATTCCAAGGGGAGTCATCAATTTCCTTTATCAACACCTAGGCAGATGAGGTTACAGGTCATAAAATAATTTACTAGGTTCAAATTTTAATTGTAAGATTAAAATACAGAGAAATCATTCAATTAAGACTAGTGAGACTAAAAAGACATCTCTCCTATGCAAGACTGCCTTCTTACCCAAGGTTCATAGCCCCTGTGATTTACAGTATTGCCCTGGGCAGAGCTTCAGTGATGAAAAAGGCTAGGTTTCATTCATCTGCATGAATATTCTTTGATATTCAGTTCTTCTCTCATTAGTTCTCCTCTGCCCTTCATTCTTCATCAAGTGGGGAGCTTTCTCACCCAAGATTGTCCAACTGCTCTCCTGCTTTCCCCTCCCAATTCAACTCTGTTCTAATAAGCAATACCAATGTTCAAGCAAATGGACAGTACTGAGAATATATTCTCAGATGACAATCTTACATAGCTTTCTACTTTCTCTAAAAAAAAGGATTCTTAACTTGGGATCTGTGAATTTGTTTCATTAATAATAACTTTGTTACTAGCTATGTGACCTTGGGCAAGTCACTTAATCCCATTGCCTTGCAAAAAAAAATAATAATAATAACTTTGTTAACAAAGATCTCAATGTATTTGGTTTTCTTTGTAATCTTACTATTCTATTTTATGTATTTAAAAACATTATTCTGAGAAAGGGTCCATAGTCTTCACCAGATTGTCAAAGGGGTTTATTCAGTCATTACAGGTGTGTCTAACTCTGTGACCCCTTTTGGAGTTTTCTTGGCAAAGATACTAGTGGTTTGTCATTTCCTTCTCCAGCTCATTTAATAGACTAGAAATTAAGACAAACAGGATTAAGTGACTTGCCCAGGGTTACACAGATAATAAGTGTCCAAGGTTACATTTGAACTCATCTTCCTGACTCCTGGTCAGCACTGTATCCACTGTACCACCTGAGGCATATCACTTTATAGTTAATTATTCTCACATTTTATTTCTTTTTTTAAAAACCACCACCACCATATTTCCAGGTCCTTCAGGTAGAAGTAAAAGAGACAATTTAATATTGTTTCAGCAAGTTAACAGGGAACCATTCAGATATTGTACCACAAACCACCCCTTCACCCCCATTCTTTCATACAAGCTCCCCTGGAAAGTACAAAATTTCAGATTTGAAAGGGACCAACCAATCCCAACAGTGCATTGAATTTCTTTTATTTAAAAAACAATTTTATTGATTCTTTTTGCTATTATATTACTTATTTTAAGTCTTAGAAGTTTTTCCTTTTTTCCTTTTTTCCTATTTTGACAATATGTCAAAAATCTGCCTCTCTCAAACTTCCATCAATTACTCCTTAGTTCTTCTGTTCTCTGGTTATCACTTCTGTTTCCCTACTGAGCTTTAAAATTAGTACAGAACAGCCACCATATCCCCTGTAAGTTTTCTCATCTCTAGGCCAAACATTCCCATTTCTTTTCTTTGACTCTTATAAGACCTGATTTAAAGGTCTTTCACCATTCTGGATGCCTCATCATGGACACAGGCCAACACAGCAATGTTCTTCCTGAAATGTGATACCCAGGATTAATATAATCCTCTAGAAGTGATATGACTAGGGCTTAATACTATTTCCTCCTTAATACTGATATTACTCCTTGGTTCAAACTATGCCTCTCTCCATAAAGCATATTATCATAATTAGTTTTTGCATTCAAGATATTTTTAAATAAACTGATGTTTATTCATACATGGCCCATCGTAAACTTGTGAAATTGATTCTTCAACTCAACTTTATATTTATCCCTAAAAAAGATCATCTTATTGAATAAGGCCCAACTGAATTAAGAAAATTTTGTATCCTGATTTTATCATCCAACTTATTAGCTATTCCTCTCAGCTTTGTCATCTACAAATTTGATAAGCATGTTATTTAAGACTTCATCCAAATTACTGATAAAAAAAATGTTAAATAATACAAAGTCAAGCATAGATCCTTATAGCACTTCACTGGAGGCCTTTCCTCAAATGGACATGAAGCCAATTATTTCTAGACTTTAGGTCCCGTTAGTCACCAGTTCCAAATGTCCCCAATTGTACTAATAGCTAGCTTATATCTCTTTATCTTGTCCTCAGAAATATCATGCTTTTCTAAAATCAAAGTATATTATAGTTATAGCATTTTTTTAGGTTTTTGCAAGGCAAATGGAGTTAAGTGGCTTGCCCAAGGCCACACAACTAGGTGATTATTAAGTGTCTGAGGTTGGATTTGAACTCAGGTACTCCTGACTCCAGGACTGGTGCTCTATCCACTGTGCCACCTAGCCGCCCCTAGTTACAGTATTTCTTTACAAATCTGCCTAAAAAAGAATTAAATTACTTTAGAATGACTAATTTTTAATCTTTATTTTTGTTATGTTTTGAGTTCCAAGTTATTTTCCTTTCTCCCTCCAATTACACACCAAATTTTGACAAAGATATATGTGAATGTGTATAAACATTACAATATATACTTTTAAAAAAATCAGTCCTTTCTCTGGAGGTGAATAGCATCTTCCTTACAGGTTCTTTGTAAGTTGATTTGGAATTCATTTAACTCAAAATAACGTAGTCATTTACAGTTATCTTTGAACATGGTTGTTAATGCAATGCTCTCTTGGTTCCACTCATTTCACTCCTTCATAAGCCATCCTATTAATGGCCTAGAATTTTGCCAGAAATAGTTGAGGTCCAAGTCTATTCTTTGCAAACCTCTATTTTAAAAAAATAAAAAATCCAAGTCATTTGTCTTTATCCAGTCTTGCCTCTAATAGCTTGCAAAGGTCACCAGCAGTTGCTCAGTTCTTTTTACCACTTGTTTCAGAATGTTGTGATACCATTAGTCTGGGCCTGGGGATTTGAAATAGTAAGATGTAATCTGTCTTCTCACTTATTTGGGGTTTTTACTTCTACTATTTTTTGTTCTAACTTTTCCAGTTCAAATATCTTTCCCTTGAAAGAAAAAGTGGAAAAACTGATTTGTTTTTAACTTCTTACTTTCTTCTGTTACCATTATTTCATACACCCTTCACATAGACTTTTTTCCTTCTTTGCTTCTCCTCTTATCACCTAACTGAAAAGAATATCAGAACCTTTTTTGATGCCTTTTGCCATCCTTGGTTTATTCTGATAAGAAATTGATATCATTTATATAGGACTATGCTAATTTTTAATTCATTCTCAGTTACTTGCCTATGCTTCCATCTTCTACAAATGCTTTGAAAAAGGAGGCTTGTCTATCTATGAGCTCTCTTTACAACTTCCTTTTTCCTCTTCATTCAAAGCATTTTTGCTTATGAGCTCATTAATTCCCTCTTTAATAGAACCCATTCCCTTTGGACCAATTTCCCCTGCAAAAATGTTAGGCTATTTAATCTTCCCTGTTCTTTGAACATTTTGAAATCTATCGAAAAAATCTAGTATACATATTATATAGCATATGCATAATGCCTGTTTTCATCTTTTCTATTATAAGCTCTATGATATAGTGATCACTTGTTCCTAAAGTTCCCATTATTTCAACTGCAGTAAACTGCTCATCATTGATTAGAATTAGATGCAAAATAGAGTTCCTCTCATCATTTTCTCAGCCTTTTAAAAGATAAATTAATCATTAAAGAAATTCACTTATTTATTGACCACGTTTCTTTTACCAGGAACAAAGTTCCAATCAATACCTGAATAATTGGTATCTTCCCATCACTTCAATATCATGTACAGATTTCTGAAACTTCCTATTTACTATTTCAATCTAGGTGGTCTTTTTAAGATGTCCAAAAATGTTATCACTTCTGTTTCCCTACTGATCTTTACCTAAATTCTCTGCCATTTTCTCATTTTTTTTTAGTTCTGCATTATTTTCATATGAGTATGCCTTTAGAAAAATACAATGCCATTCCACCATCTCCTTTATCCATTCTCTTCTTTTTCAATAAATTTTATACTTTAGAGTCACAGTCATACTTAGTCATATCTCTCCAAATTTTTTGTTACCCATGAAAATAAAATTTACCTCCTCCTTCCTTCCCTACCCTGTTTTCTAATTTGTTTATTATTAGTCCTAATGCTTTTGTTTGCAGAAATAGTTTGGAAGTTCTACAAAGCACAAACTCCACATGTATTAATTGATTTTTAATTACTTGTTTGCTTTAGTCTCAATTTTTGCTAAGTTTAGTATCATATATAAAGTAGAAGGAAATAAAGATTAATGGAAAAGAGGATCATTAATTTTTTATGAACTGATATTTAGTCAAAAAATAATGAAATTTCTGTCTTCATGTATGTACATGAGGGCACCAATGCAAATGCACAAAATATGGGTAAAACAGTGAATAAGAGATCCTAAAACAAGGAGATAAATGTTATTCTATGGATAACACAAAATTTTAGAGATATAGAGACAGGAACAGAGACACACAGACACGCAGATGAAGAGGGAAGAAGAATAGGGAGGGCAGAAGAAGAAATCAGAGAATCTGGGGGATAAAGTTCTTACACAACACAGAAGTGAATCTCTTTGGTCCTCAATGGCAAATGGGGTTAATTCAGCCAGAATCATTTTTTTATGGCTGTCACATAATGGGTGTGAATAAATTAGACAATTTGAGCAGTGTAAACCACATAAAGTTTGACTTGGAACTATGCAAGAGACCAGAAGTGCTCAGGTCAGGGTTTCCTGTCCCTCCAACCTTCACACCAAGCACAAGAGTGCCTAGTACACTCTGACTTGGAACCTGCTCAACTCTGAGGAAGGCACAAACCTATTCTTTAACTTGGACAACTGGGGAGGCTCCAATCTTTCAGTTAAGATTCAGTTTCCTGTTTGCCTGACTGTGTCATAATCCTATAATCCTACCAATTTAACTTCAGCAGTTCCAACTCCAGGGTGTCCACTGGACAGCTTCATTAAAATGGCACTAAAAATTAACTACTTGCTCCATATACCCCTCTCTTGAAAAGTTATCCTCAAGGGCATTAAGGTCTCAGGTGAATGGTACTATCTCAATATAATTCAATGGTTCATTCAGCTGCTATACTAGATACAGAAGAGAACTAATCTGGGTATCCCAAAAGTCTTAAGGCAGTTTTAAGCATTAATTGCTATTAGCTATTAAAATAGCTATTTTAAACCATTAAAATTTAAACCTTCATTAACACTTTTGTGACATGCAATATGTTTCAAAAGAATATTGGAGCTTGGATGTTTACTTTGTCTCTTGCTTTGGTTTACTATTTTTTTGTCAGGGGAGGGGTTGAGATTTTGTATTTTATATAAAAGGAAAAAGCATAGTCCTCATTACAAAAATGCAAATCCATAAGATTTGCTGTTAAAACAAAAGACTTCAAAGACATGTAAAGCTAAAAATTATTTCTATACCCAGGAGGCAAGTGTAGGCAGCAAGATGAAACCAACATATTCTAGTTATCTTAACATGTTTTAATATCTTGATATTTGATTTCACATAACCACATCTCAAGAGATCAACTAAACAATGCTAAGCTATCAAATAATAACTTACAACAGTTCACAGAGTTTAAAATGAACATCAATTTATATCTCTAAATGTGCATTTAAAAATGTTCAATACTAAAGAATAATAATTAGCCAACAAACCAATGGAGAGAAACAAGAAGTTTCAAAGCCCTGGGAGAAATGATTATCCATAATAGTATGAAAGAATAATTTAGAATTTGTGTGCCCCAAATCCCCCAAGACTGTTATTTCTACTTATTTGTTCTCCAAATAAAATAAAATATAAAGGCACCTGTTTTGAATATGAATTCCAAAACTAAACAATGTAATAACAGCATTTTTTCCAAAAATGCTTGCTTATATTACCCTTTTCTATGAAAATTACTTAGGTTAAACATTGGTGAGTTACTACGATATAGTAATGTGTTTATTGAAGATGTTCCCAAATGAATGTTGGAGAATGATAAAATAAATAGAAGAATAATAGAAGATAAAGTTGCCTTTATTTGTCCTTGCCTAACAGGAGCACATAATAATCAGGACAATAAGGACATATGAGTTACTGTTCAATGAACTTTATTCGTGAATACTGAAATTAATAGATCATTCCTAAGTCTACTTAAAAAAGGAAACTAAACACTTTATCTTCTTATTTCCTAGAATGCCAAGTGTACTTCAGTCCAATAAACAGTTTAGGTTGTTTCACTCTTTTCCCCAGAGACAAAATATTACACAACTACCTAATGATCTTACCCTTGAAACCATCTCTACATGGCAGAGCAGGATTGCAAAGATGAGATGTGGGGAATTACTGCCTTGCATTTTTGTAGTTCTTTTTCTCCAAATAGTTCAAAGTACCTAACAAACTATAGCTCTGTTATTCTCCTTTTCCTGTCCAATTGCTACTATCCCGGACAAGCAGTCTGGTTTATTTCATTTTCATTTCTCTATGTTTCTATTCACTTTATTTTTATGAATATTCACTGCTTACTTTCATTGAGTCTTGGAGTTACATGGAGATGAAAAATATAAATGACTTGTGTTTTATAATATCAAGGAATGTTACCATCTGGCAGCAAAAAGTGACAACCTCACCTCTAGTTTTCTAAAAAGCATCCCTGGATCTAAAAGAAAGAAGAGAATGGGAAAGGGGTGAATGAAAAAAGATGGAGACTAATTCCTGTCAAAATAGCTGACCATTCCTTACTCAACTAGAAGACCTTTAGCTACATATTTGTTCCAGTAGATCACTGATTTAAGTAGAATGATAAGAAGAGGGGAGGACAAGAGAATAGTCAAGTTCATTTTTATTTGCTAACATGACCTTTTTCCTGCATCTGCTTAAATAGCTATGATAAATAGCATGGCAAAATGCAGTAGTTACCACTTAATGGTTCTCAACCCCTTGGGGAATTCACAAAGATAGTCCAAGGGATTTGCACAAAAAAAAAATTATTTAATAGTGCCTTAAGCAAAAATAATTGCAGAACATTACAAGTTGTATATTAAATTACCCCGGGGGTTCACAACATCTTTTTTGTTGTTGAAAAATGTTCACAGAATAAAAAACATTGAGAATCACTGGTTTAATGAATAGGGTGCTGGACTTGGAATCAGAATGGACTTGGGTTCAGATTCTACCTTCAGAATTTACTACTATAACAATATGGTCCTGGTCAAATGATGTTCCCTGTAAAAAATATGGTTTCAGATTTCATAACCTCTAAGGTCCCTTTCAGACCTAAATCTATAATCCTATGATCTTTAGCATGCTTATTTTGAATATCACTCACCATGGGGTATATTCAACCTTTCTCTGGTTCCAAAACTAGAGTCTCTTTTTTCATTCACTTTCTAAAAGTGAAAAGTAAGAATTTCCCAAATAGTTGAAAGGGTGGGAAGGGAAAATTGAGAAAGGGGAAATCATTTGTTAAGTAAAACCTCTGAACAATGACAGATTTATTGTTTTTCTTCCATTTTACAAATATACCATATAAGTATCAGAAATTAATAATGATCAGCCATTTAAAATAATTAACTAGCATTTTGGGGAGATAAATATTATGTTGGGGTTTTTTGTTGGGTTTTTTTTTTTAGGTTTTTGCAAGGCAAATGGGTTTAAGTGGCTTGCCCAAGGCCACACAGCTAGGTAATTATTAAGTGTCTGAGACCAGATTTGAACCCAGGTACTCCTGACTCCAGGGCTGGTGCTTTATCCACTATGCCACCTAGCCACCCTGATATTAATATCATGTACTAAGTTATTCAGGATGCAGGGGAAAAAAAAGATGCTTCCTGGGCTCATTATATGTATAGTATCCTCCTCCCCCAATGGCCCTAAAGTCTGATATCTATGAAAAAAATTTTACAACCAATTTCCACCTGGAAAACACCTATGCAACCCAGATCTTGAATTAAAACAAAATATAATACTAATCACAAAGTGAGACCCATAATGTAAATAATCTCCACAAACCTCTGATCACCCAACAAGGCTATTTTTGTTTTCTGAAGCAGATTAGAACAGATAACTGCTAATCATCAATTGCAGGTGCTTAGACTTAAGATGGCAGCCTCATAAAAAGGACAAGAGAGATAACTAGACCCTTTAAGTACAATTGTTGTACTTAAATTGTTGTACTCTCTGTGTGCATCTCTCATTCTGTATGTCCGAGAAAAAGATGTCTGAAATACAAAATAGAAGACAACAGCAGGGTTTTTGAGTTTGCCCCCCAAAGTTCTCAAAACCAAGTGGGCTTTCCAGCTAGAAATTTGAAAATGCAACTGAAGAAGAAAATCTACTCCAAGCTATCACAGTCCGTGCTAAATGAATTTCTTTGCTTGGCAGCTATTGTTTGTCTGGGCCAAATGTAGCACTCTGCTAGTGTAAACAGCCCACTGTAGCTACCATGGAAACCCATCTCTGGCCAGGAAAGCCAAAACACATTCTCCTTCCAGACACCCATCCACAAAACCTTTCAGAGGAAACAGAGGTGAGTAGCATAAAAACAAGACATTAGACAGCAATAATCATTCCTTATATATCTACATATATATATATATATATATATATAAAACAGCAATAATTATATATGATGATTTTATATTTATATTTTATATATACATATATATGTATATATATATTTCACATTAATCCTGTGAGGGTGAGGAAACTATGACCAAAGAAGAAACATCCAATGTTGCTGATGAACTGGTAAATTTAAAAAATCTGTTGGTACCTAGGGTAGCTATATTTTACAAGTGGGAAAAATAGAATTTGGGTGTCCTGCAATATTTTGCTTTAAATGACTATATTACACACAACAATCCTGCTATTATGATTCCCCCATTTTACATATAAAGAACTGAGATTAGGATAAATTAAGTGGTTTTTACATTCTCAGCAGTATTTAAAACCCAGGTCCAATACTCTCACCAGATTACTTTATTTTTTTTTATAAACTATTGAATAACTGAAGTAACTCACCTTCTCCCACCTTTTCTACCTTTTTTCCAAAGCTTCATTCCTTCAGAGAAACTCAGAAAGGTAGTCACAGAATCATAAAATCATAGATTACA
This sequence comes from Macrotis lagotis, assembly GCF_037893015.1. Taxonomy (NCBI): domain Eukaryota; kingdom Metazoa; phylum Chordata; class Mammalia; order Peramelemorphia; family Peramelidae; genus Macrotis; species Macrotis lagotis. The sequence goes on from NC_133664.1 coordinate 174,014,868, forward strand.
GATTGAAAGGTACCCCCCAAGACATGTGGTCTAATCCTCTCATTTTATAGTATATAGAACTGAGTTCTAGAGATTCTAAATGACCTTATCAAAGTTATATAAATATATGTGTATATATATATATATACACATACATAAACATGTGTTGATAAGCATGCATACATATCACATGCTGTGTGCATATATTTAGTAAGAGAACTATGATTTGAACTCAAATCCTAGTTCAGTTCTCTGGAGTCAAGATACTTTCAAGCTACTAGAACTTCAAACTAGTGGCCATAGATGAGAGGGGGATAAGTTGTAAGGCAGAGAGATATTCCCATTGCCTTTGCTTATTCTCCTTCATGACAGGTTCAGCTTTTGAAGGGAGAAGAAAATAGTCCCCACCCTATTTTTTTCTCTGAGAAAGAACTTGTCCACCATTAGTGATTCTTGTATCTTCAACATCCAACACAATTCCTGATATATATATAGTGGAAGACAATAATTTAAATGTATATGGCATTGTAGAAGGGATGCAGAGAACTTTCCTCAAAACATCCCAGGGTGGTAGATAATAGAAACATTATGAATGGATAAATAGATAGATAATTACTCTCATAGATGAAAGAGGCCTTTAATATCATCTAAATTTCTCATTTTTTAAATGAGAAAACAAAACCTCAGTTAAGATTTTGTACTTGAGTTATGGAAAAGACAGAACAGGAGACTATGGTCACCAGACCTCTCGAGGTCTCATTTTCCTCATCAGCTCCATGAGAGAGTTGGACTAGAAGATTACATCTAGCTTTAGCAGACGAACACCAGATCTAGCTCTAACAAACACCAGATCAGGAATCAGAATACAGGACTCCTATTTTACTGCCCAGTGTTCCTTCAACTAAGCAGCATTGCCTACATCTGTGGAGTTAAATTGATCATCTTTGCTTTGAAGGCAGTTAATGAGGTAAATGGGGCTTGACTGATAAGGAATAAGGAACCTGAATTGGTTGTTTGCATTAATTCAGTTTATCTTATATTTGTCAGATCTTCACTTTATTTTGCTAAGTGTAGATATTCCCTCAGGTTATACAGGTCTTATTGTGTACAATACATCAATCCTAAAATGAACCTATAACCTTACTGATTTGGGTATTCCCTCTAAAGTGTTCCACTGCTTCTTCTTTAAAGGGTCTCTAGACAATAAGTTGGAGATTTCACTCCAGTATATTTATTAATCTTCCATGGGCAGTATCAGAGCATTTAGACTTTTCTAAATTGTTCTTTGAATTTTATAATTTTTCTATTTTATTTAATTTATTTAATATTTAATATTATTTATTTATTTTATTTAATTAATTTTTATAATTTTATAATTTTCCCCCCAACCTTACTTCCTTCCCCCCCACCTCCCACAGAAGGCAGTCTGAGAGTCTTTACATTTTTTCCCATGCTATATGCATTGATTAAAATTGAATGTGTTGAGAGAGAAATCATATCCTTAAGGAAAAAATAAAATATAAAGATAGAAAAATTACATAATAAGATAACATTTTTTAGAATTAAAAGTAGTAGTCTTTGGCCTTTGTTTAAACTCCACAATTCTTTCTTTGGATATAGAGGGTATTCTCCATCTCAGATATCCTAAAATTGTCCCTGATTGTTGCACTGATGAAATGAACAAGTCCATTAAGGTTGATCATCACCCCCATGTTGCCATTAGGGTGTATGATGTTCTTCTGGTTCTGCTCATCTTGCTCAGTATCAGTTCATGAAAATCCTTCCAGGCTTCTTTGAATTCCTCCTGGTTTCTAATAGAACAATAGGGTTCCATAACATACATATACCACAGTTTGTTAAGCCATTCCCCAATTGAAGGACATTTACTTGATTTCCAATTCTTTGCCACCACAAACAGGGCTGCTATGAATATGCTTGTACAAGTGATGTTTTTACCCTTTTTCCTAATCTCTTCAAGGTATAGACCCAGTAGTGGGTATTGTTAGATCAAAGGGTATGCACATTTTTATTGCCCTTTGGGCATAATTCCAAATAGAGCACTTGGGCTGTTCATCCGAAATCCTTTGCTCTCTATACGCAATCCACCCATGTCTTCTTTTGTTCATCTTTTCCTAGATGAACATTTTACAATATTTCTTACATATGCCATTACTGATAACATGCTGCAGCCTTTTTACACTACCCATGTATCTCTCCATTGCTCTTAAAGTCACCCATTATATCAGTTCTTTAAAACTTGTGTTGTTTTGTAGTTTGCTGTTGTAGAGCATTTCTGGGTCTTTTTCTTTTTTGTTTTGAATTTCAGTTCTGTGTCATGAAGAATCTTGAAAATTGCTAAAGCTGCTATACAATTTCCCATATGCAAAATAGTTACTCTCCTTCTCAAATTAAATTATGGGTCCAGCTCATTGTCTTTGTTCAAGGTCAGTGTAGGATAGATAGATGGATGGATAAATAGATAAATAATTACTCGACCACCCAGGCAACTAGTCTGGTCAACTGATATTCTTCATCCATTTGTTTCTGACAGTGTAGATTGCCAAGTCGATCTCTCAACTGCTTACAGATCTCAATATGGGGTCTTTCAGGTAATATTAACTAACAGGAATATCTGAAAAATTTCACCATCTGCAGAATATTTCCCTGTTCCATTTGTACAATTTCCACAAGAGTGGTGTTTAAGTTCCTATAAGTTATCCTATTTTAGTTCTGCTTTAATATTGCTAATCAAAGGATCACTGATCAACATTTTTGCCATGATTAGATCTGTCATATGAATACAATAAGTATTTAAGGTGACACTTTGTTCTGAGATAAATGCTTTTTATAATTTTAAAAAATGCAGGACTGAATATTGTCTATACACCTTATAATCAATTCTGTGACTGTGAAAATGTATGTCACTATAGGAAATTACTTGTGAAAAAGTTGTTACCTTAGCATATATTTGATCAGTATGAAATCATGAAAATCACATACAGCTGAAAAAGTGGATATGTTGGTCTGTAGTAACTAATCTCATTAGACATCATTTAAAAAGTCTGTTTTCTAATCATTTAGTAACTTTGTCAGGTATCTTGAATATTGATCACTCCATACTTTCAAAATTTATCTCCTCCATGCCATCTACACTTCAATTGGAATAACCAATTTTTTGTTTTTTATACACAACATTCTACCTCCTATATCTCTCTACCTTTCCATAGAATGTCCCTCATCCAAGAAAGAATTTCATCCTTATTTCTATCCCTTAGAATTTCTAGCTTCCTTCAAAACTCATCTAAGTGCCACTTACAGGAGGAATTTCTTGACTCCTTATCCACATGGTAGTATTCATTTCCTCCCCTCCACCAAATTAGTTCTTTTGTAGATTATTTATTTGTTTGTTTGTTTGTTCATTCATTCATTCACTCATTCATTCATTCATTCATTTATGCAGGGAATGTTTCCTCTAGATAGAGTATAAACTCTGTGACAGCAGATACTTCCACAAAATAGGGCATAATAAATGTTGATGACTGATCAATTAAAAATATTACAGCAAAATATCAGAGAGGGAGAAAAGACAGAGAGGCAGAGAAAAAAGGAAGAAAGAAATTCTAGCCTTCAAGAAGAATAGGGACAGAACATATCCAGCCTATGCCTCATCGAGAGGCTACCAATAAGTAGTGTCAAATACACGGCTTCTATATTTGACACTACCAAGTAAAGCCTGAGCCAGATTAAAAATATAATTGGGGAAAAGTCAACAAAATAAAAATATAATAGAACATAGACAATATTACATTTTAAAACTAAGTCAATATGTGTCCCAAGAAGATCCTTATTTTGCTATCTCTTAGTGCTCCCCCTTTCTACTTGAATTTGGAACATTTCTCTACAATACTCCTAATAAATAATCTAAGTTATCTACTTAAGGAAATCCATTAAAGGAAATTTCATCCTCTCTGGAGTCAGGCATTATACTTGTGAATATATCTATTTCTTAGGGAGTTTAACTGTCTCTCATTGTTCTTCATTAAACTCCCAGGGTCCAAGCAAAGCAAATATAATCCCTCATGATAGTCCTTTAAAAATATGAAAGCCTTTGTGTATATGTGTGTGTGAGAAAGTGAGAGAGAGAGAGAGAGAGAGAGAGAGAGGATCATTAGCCAAGAGGCTTCTACCTCCCTCATGCCATAAGGATCAGTGTAGTTTTCTCCCCATATGTGACCATGCTGTCCCCTAGGTTTGACTAGCCCGTGAAACTAAGGTTCAGACTGTCCTTCCCTTGACACAACTCTGAAGTTCATTGGCGGCTTCCCAACTGTGATGTAGCTTCCTAAGTCACCTACATCAACAAAATCAAAGACATAACAAAGCCCCCACAGCAGAGTTAAGGGTCTTCAGACTTGGCAAAGTCTCAGCATTGCTCCAGTCACCATATCCTGTCCCTGTATGAAGTAGAGAGTGGGAGGGGGGAAAGACAAGAAGGGATGAATCTACCCAAACTAAGCATGTTATATCCTTGTTGAATACTCTTCTATGCTATAATTTTGTTATATATTTAATCTTTGTCTTATTTTGTTCCAGTACCTAACCTAAACTTCAGAGAATGAACCTGAATTGAACCTGCCCAGCCAATTTACTGCCTCAACTAAGTCTTCTTCTCCCCAGGTTCTTTAGTTAACTCTTATAAGGAATGGGCTTTGGTTTTGTGTTGTTTTTTTAATGACCTGGGTGACACTCCTCAGGATCCATCTTAGCTTGTTGATTACTTTCTAAATTGTAGTTCCTAAAACAGAAAATGATACTCCAGATTATTTGAAAATATTTCATTGAATTTTTGGATATTTTAATGGTAAATTTAAACCATTCCTGGCCTGCTGACCTCATTTCTCTCTCCATCAAATGTGTACTAGAAATTGAGGACAATTCTGTAACATTTCTAAATAGAAAAAGGACATTTCTGAAGAAAAGAGGACCCTGGGTAGTGGGACTATATATCCTTGAAGTTCTAGCTCCAGATCTATAGTTACTAAAAAGCTTGCCTGTCTTCAAGTTCATTGGAATGAAGTAGTCACATTTTTATAAATGAAAATTGCAGTCAACCTCTTTATCATTTGCTGAATTTTCAGGTATGATAGTGTAATACTTAACACAGACAACTGAGCATCTTCCATGAGGAAAAATTGACAAAGACCAAAAGAAAAGACACAAAAATATATTGTGGAATGTGACAAAACAGACAGCTCATTCTGAACAGTCATATTTTCCTGGCTGACGTGAAAATTGTCCATTAAGGCAACCAATTATGTTTTCATTGGCTATCAGACTTAAGTCTAGGCCACTAATTCCTAATTTTAATGACTCCAATCATCTCAAGTCATAAATCTCTCAAAGGATGTCAAATACAGATATTTAAAAGTATGAATTAACTAAAAAAATACATGGCATAGAACAATTTTACAAGGAGAACTAAAATGAGCCAAAATGAAATGAAACTAATATTTATAAAGTAATCAGACTCCAAAAAGGCTGGGAAATACTGGCACAGAAAATTAAGGCAAAAGGCCAGGATGTACAAAAAGTAAAAATTTATGTCCATGGCTAACATGTGTACTTAGAAAATCTGACTCCAAGGATGTCAGCACAATATATGGGGAGCATGAGAATACATAAATAAAGGGCAAGCTTTGTATTTGAAGAACATTGCTAAGATGTAGTAAACAGCCTCAGAAATCAACAATGGTATCTACAAATAACAACAGAATTGCTTCCATTCTCTGCTTTCATTCTTTTAAAATGTCTACTATTTAAAATGTCACCATTCATCCTTGACAGAATACCAACAAGATGACTATGGACGGTATTATGATTGAACCATTCATATGGTTCTCAAAAATTTGTCAACTTTACCACTGAAAAACTACAATAAGGCAAGATGATAACAGAGCAGGCAGTTAAGAGTTCCACTTGAAAATAAAAGTAAGCAATACCACAATTTTCTTGTCAAGACATGGCTTATAACTATTACATAAAAAGAAAGGGACTTTATTCCTTTCATTACTGGAGACAAATTCCATGAATGCAATCAATCACTAGGGCCAACAAGTCCTTGAGAAAGTTTCCTGCCTCAAATAAATAAATGAATAAACTTGAGCTACTTTAGATACCTGATATAAACTTTCTATTTTCAAAAAACAGTTGTTATGTGTCTTTCCCCTTCACAATTTTTTTCAGTTTCTTTCTTGTATGTGCTCTGCATTTAAAAATTTTATGTGGAAAAACTGAAGTTACTATCCTTTTCCTTAAAAAAAAGATTTTATATAAAAAAAGAAAAATAGAAAAGGTCAGTGGAAAAAATTTATTGAGCCAATAAAGAAAATAGAACTGAAGCACTATGGTCCTTCTTGAATCTTATGGAACTTTCTGAGCACTATCAACAGAGCAACAAGGACTAAGATCTATAGGAAAGAAACACAAACCTCTATGCCATATTTGCTTACTATCTGTGTGACCTCTATGTGACCTTGGGCAAGTCATTTAACTTCCACAGACCTCAGTTTGGTTTTTTCATTTCTAAAAGCCCTTCCATTTAATGCAGAGTCCCTTCCAGCTCTAAATTTAGCATGATGCCTGACATAGGCAACTCCCAATTTCATTCATTTTTTATGGAAATTCACAAAATATAAGTAATAATAACAGCATTTATATCGTACTTCAAAGTTTGCAAAAAAATTATCCTGACAACAATGCTAGGAGTTAGATGATTAACATTATCTCCACTTTACAAATGAGGAAGTGGAGACAAGCAAAAGCTAAATGAATTACCTAGGATCATGCTAATAAATGTCTGAGGTAGAATTTGAATCCAGGTCTTCCTGACAGTCTACTTCACCTTCTAGTTGTCTTGTTGAATGAGAATGCTCAATAAATTTTTGAATGATGCCTGATGCACCTTAGAATTTAAGGCTCCCCATAATCTGATTCCTTTCCAACCTACTTTTCCAGGGTTTTTTTCTCCCATTACTCTTCTTCACAGACTGTTCCAACCAAACTGGCAGCCAGTCCCCAATTATGACCTGTCTTTTCTCATTTCCATGCAATCTGAAGCCCACCCCACCTCCACTTTCCTCCTCAATTCCATCTTTCAGAATCCTTTGCTACCCATAAAGCTTAGCTCAACCAGGCACCTCCTTATGAAACCCATCTCAATCCTACTAGCTAAGAGTGTTTCCCTTCCTCCTCAAATTCTCCTAATGGATTTCGTCAAGATGTCTCCTTTCATTCCATCAACTATCTTATGTTATATTTATCTGCATTCATGTTTTATTCTCATTCTCCACTACTACCATCATTCAGGAGATTATAAATTTCTTGAAGGTTTTTTTTTATTGAGTTCAATATCTAACATATAGTATTTTTTTTCCTGAGTTAAATAGAATTATTTAAGTTCATTTATAGAATACCTGAAAAACTTGTAACTTGGTCAGGTTTCTGTCCCAATTCTAAACACCAAATATTCTTCCAACAGAAAGTGCTACCAGTCATATCACACCTACATAGGATAATTTGTAGGGCACTGGGAAATGTCCAAAAATATTTCCTACAACAGCCTGAAATTCAATCATTGCAAATTCATTTCTTTGAGTTTTTAAGTCCTTTTCAGTCTTCAGACTGTTGGGAAATACCAATACCCTTGGGAAAGGTAACAGTTTTTATCCAGTATCTCCAGGGAAAAGAGATATAGGGACAATTCACTTCTAGAAGCTAAGATCAAACAATGACTTCTATCACCACCACTCATGATAACTAAAGTCTGGCCCTTTTTGAATGAATTCACATATTTTTATAATTTCCTTTCAGCCAAGTGAATGAAGCATAATTTCCCTATTCTCAAAATACAAACCTGGATTGAAAATTTCTCCTTAACAGCCAATAAAAATAACAACAAAGCAAAAACAAAAAAGGAAACCCAGAACAATCACCCTAAGTAACCTCTACAATCAAAAAGAGCAAGAGCATTACAAGTATTTTAAAGGTGTAGTATCCCTGAATGAGATAGGCCTTTATTTTTTTAGACAGAAGACTAAAAAGCATAGCTTTAATGGACATGTTTTTGTACAAGTTTCAAAGGAAAGGCTATTAAATCCCAATTTCATTCATTTTTTATGGAAATTCACAAAATGCAAGTGACTGCTGAGGGTATGAATAATGCTTATGGGCATATTTTATGTTTGATTTAGCTTTGTGTGCATCCTAATTTATTAATAAAAAGTAGGAACAAAACATATTTTATGCTCCTACTATTCAAAAGAAATCAAGTTTTCTTTTAATAAATTTTTTGGCAAATTGAAGATTTATGTTTTTCCACATAGTTCATTTTTAGATACTCTATATCAAATAAAAGAGGGTCTTCACTGTAATTGCCTGTAATCATATGCTATTAGGTTTATTTCAGGGAGTTCCCATTGCCCATCTCTGTATATAGGAAGCCAAGCATAAAGAAAAATTAAGTTGAAAATGTTGAGAAGAGAGACATTTTAAAAAGACCAAATCAAAAAATAAAACAGGGAAATCTGGTAAAGTCAAAGTTAAATGATTCATAGACATCCAGTAATTCAAATACAACTATAACAAGGAGATATATAGAAATGATCTCTAGTCAAACAGGGTCACAAAATTATAGAAACCCCAAACCAAGAGAAACCATGGAGGTAATAGGATAACACTAGATCTGGAGTTAACACACCTAGTTTACATTTGCTGTTTGTTAGCATTATGATCTTGAACACTTCCGTCCACTCCTCTGGACCTCAACTGACTCAATTAAAGTTTTGGAATAGGTCAAGGTCTCTTTCAATTCCAAATCCTATCATTACATGTTCTAGTTCAACCTTTCCCCCAGTTTAGGTCAGATTTCATGGTAGAGAGGAGTGCTAGCAGGAGACTTCAAATAATTCACCTCAAAGTGTTAACAAAACTAACCTCCTTAGACTATCTTAGCTAAAAGCTAAAGAACATATTTTCCATGGGATTGTTTAGTCATTAAACAGGAACCTCCAGTTAAACTGGAAACTAAAAAATATTCCAAAGGATAAAAATGCCCATTTCATTTAATATACATTTATATCAAGAATGTCTTAAAATAGGGGCAGCTAGGTGGCACAGTGGATAAAGCACCGGCCCTGGAGTCAGGAGTACCTGGATTCAAATCCGGTCTCAGCTGAATCAACTGAAAAGTTGTTATTTGTCCTTCCTTTTCAAAGAGAACCAATGATATCACAAGTGATATCTTAATTGTACATAAATTGTATTTAAGTGAGACAGAGTTACTACATACTAAGTTGTCAGTCTCACTCTCTGTTCCAAAGTCATCAAAGTCCAGTGGCAAGTCAAAGGTCAATATGATTGGAGATGTCCCAAGATACAGTGGATGACCTTGGTGTCTTTCCTGCCTCACCAAGCTTTAAGCTATCCACAGCATCTGCTTCATAGACTTTTCATAGATATTGAAACAAATTGCTCTCATCCACTCATTTCGCATGCTTGGAGTAGATGTCCATCTAACTCCCCAAAAGATTAGAGACCTCAACCTGATTTAGCCCTTCTACCATAATAGTTTATTGAGGAGTGGTCACTGTGCCTACTATAGTTTCTTGGAGCCACAGATGAGAGTTGGATGGATTCCAATGGTGGATGAACAGCCCTGCAAAGGGCTCTCAGTAAGTCTTCATACTAGAGGTGTTAGTCCTTCTGGAACAGTAAGAGCTACCTAAAAGTGGCATGGACCTGCTCAGGAAATGGAGGGATCCCTCCTCCTCACTAATGGTCTTCAAGCAAAGGTCTGCTATATTGTAGAGAGAATTCTTATTCAGGTATGGATTGGATCAGCTGCTTTCTGAAGTCTTTTATGCCACAAAATTCTGTGATTATTTCACCCAAGATCTCTTGTCATACAAAAAACAATTATATTAAAAGAAAACCCACAATAAACAGAAGTGTCCCATGATCTATATCTCAATTCCATCTGTTCAATCAAAATTCCTGCTTAATGTATAGGATTATTGCAAACAAAAAACAAAAATGTTCACAGGGATATATTGACCTAGAGCTCCAGAACAATAATGAAGCTATCTCTGGTTTCCAATTAGCCACAGAGTGGCTACCCACTTTGCCGCCATACCTTATGTATTAATGTAGCACATAAACAATAGTCTCTCTTCCTTATTTGGGGACCTATCAACCACCAGAAGTAAACCTCAAAAAGTTATTTTATCAAGAAGTTGATTAAAGGACAGTTGTAAAGATCCCATACTCAGTCCTCAGTCCTATTACTTATGTGAGTTTAAGAAAGTTATTTCCCAATCTTGAACTCCAGTTTCCTCATTGTAAAATGGGGGGGGGGGGGCACAATGGAGCTTTGTCCTAACAAGAACAGAAAAAGGTTCATGATACCATTCCTGCTTTGATGCAGTGTTCTAGAATGTGATGAATGGTTCAGTACTAAGAAGTGGGAAAAATTTTTCAATTAAAAAAAAAGAAAAATCTATTCAACTAAAAAGGCCTCTTGGTAGAATTCCAAAGGGGGAGAAAATAAAGCAATGAAAGAATATCATTTTTTTTGTTTTTCCATTGATGTCCTGTTTTCGTAGCTTCATAGCAAGGGTAAAAATGTTACCTGAAAAAGAGAAACTGAGGAGAAAGCCAGAGGAACGAAGGTCAGCCAGTTAGAGGACTTGAGGGAAAATTTTTCAAGTTTAGTTACAAAAGAAATTTTCTTTTAGATTTTAAACTAGAAACCATAACTATATGGGGAGAAAGGAAAATATGAAGAAAGGAGAAAAATAGGAGGAGGGTGAGGAAAATATTGCTTCCATGAGAAACGAATTTTTCAAATTGTTGTGGTATGTTAAATCTGTAGATCTGATGTAGCATAGTTAAGATAGAAAGCAGACCTTAAAAAAGCAAAGAAGGTGTGGGTTTCAAATTCAGCCTTTGACCTTCCCAAACACTTAGCCTCTCGGCACCTTAGGCAGTTTTATAAGACTAGAATGACCTTCTTTAAGATGTGTTTATTCACTTGGGAATTTCCTCTTACCAATAAAAGTACACCCACCGATTGTCTACTTTAAGAAGCTCTGCCAAATGAATTTTACAGCTCAGGCACCTTCCAAGCAACTGGAAAATTCTAGCTGAGGATAACAGTATCCTGACATTAGTTGACAAAAATCTCAAAGAAAAAAAAAGTTTCAGTTTCTATATCAATAAAGCAGACAGGGTCAAAATCACAACAGACAGACATAAGGGTATTGCCACAAAGAAAAATGCTTACTTGGAAACTTCTTTGATGACACCACCTATACTTTGGGAGAGTAAGGGGGTTTTTGAAGTAAAACTGACTACTTGAAAAGAGAGTAGACTGTCAGCTTTAAAAGCTATGCCTTCATCTTATAAAAGATAGGAATATATGGATTAGATAACAGTCAGGTCTGTACCTTAACCAAGAATGTTGAATATCATAAGCCAATCTGCCTAATGTGACAGATGGTAAAAGAGCATGGGGCCTCTTAAATAAGGATTGTTTTTGGCACCTCTCAAATCGGGGTTGTTTTTCAATAGTAGTCGGGCTAAGGCAAGAAGAAAGGACTTCAGTTTCCTGGGTTATAGCTTTAATTCCTGGTAAATACTTGAGAGACCTGAAATTAGTCCATCTACATTTAAAAGGATGCTACATTGTGGGCCACCTGAACCACACACAGACAGCTTTTCTACCCACTAAGACAGAGACAGGCATCCTCATCAAATGAGTCAAGATGGCCTGCCAAACTCAACTATAGATCCTCCCCTTATCCCTGTCAGAGAAGGGAATATCCCATGAAACTTTATTGTCCGTATTCTACCCTGCCAGTTATGAAAAGAAAAAGAACCTCCTCAGGAGAAAGTTGGGGGTGAAGGGAGTCTCTGGCTACGATATTCAAATACTTCTTTAACCAATTCCAAAGAAATTCTTCCAGAGGTTTCTGGAAATTCTTATTACTTTCTCCTTGGAAATGAAGACATGCAGAGTGACTAAGGATAAATGAATAAGAACAGGGCATAGCTTTCTCCTTTACATGGGGAGGAATTCAACCAAATATCCTAAAGTAGAGTAAATATGTCTCCAAAAGTAATCAGTGAACAGTAACAAATTTGAAACTTATAATCTACCTTTACTGCCTTTCAACTAACAACCAGCACAAGTTGTTATTGTTGTTATCATTTAAGTTGAGCCTAACTCTTCATAGCAAAGATTCTGTAGTAGTTTACCATTTCCTCATTTTACAGATAAGGAAACTGAGACAAACAGGCTTAAGTGACTTTCCAGAGAGCAAGTAAGTGTCTGAGGCTCCATTTGAACTCAGAAAGAGGAGTCTTCCTGATTCCAAGACCAGCATTCTATTCACTGTGTCACCTAGCTGCCCCAAACCAATACAAGTC